>NC_049254.1:31290891-31899641 GCF_011100685.1 Canis lupus familiaris
TCCTACAGAAGAAATGACCGTATGAGTCGCTCCCCGGGCTCTAGAGGGGAAACACTGTTTATTTCACCTGTAGACCTCAGAGCCTGCTTTGTGACTGACCTGCATATCTGCTTAATGGACATTATTAAATGAAGAAAGAATAAGTGAATGTTGAAATCACCTTAGCTGGTGGCAGGAGTTGGGGTGGAGGACCGTGAGTCAGAAGGCAAACATGGGTTTACTAGCTGTGTCTTATGGGACCACATCCCTGATACTCTCTTTTAGGGAAATTGCCTTGTCTACTAGTCAGTCACCTGTCCTGCAGCCTCCGTCCTGATCCCCGTTCCTGTACGGATGATTAAATTGGGTAATCCGACCCTCCTATTTGCTCACTGTGGACCTGTGTGACCTGTCATGAAGGATGAGCTGGGTTAATCTGTTTTCTCCTGGGATCTGGGAATTAGGAAACAGATTAAAGTGATAAGCTCCAGGAGCATAGGTTGAAAGGATACATCAAGAATTGTCAAAAAAAAAAAAAAAAAAAAAGAATTGTCAAAAATATATGAATTGCATAGTGGCCCTGAAATTTATTTTTCTGACCTGCGTAATGTTTTCTAGTATTTTGAAAGTGTTGCCAACATTTGAAAATTGGGGAGGATTCACATTAAAATCTAGCTGTTTGGCTTCTCTTATAAAATCTGAAGGCTTGATATGGCAAAAACATACTGGAGCTGAGCAGTACACAGGGCATACGCTTGCCCCTTCACCTTCACCTTGCCTCTCCCCCGCCCCGCATACTGCTTACACCTGGCCAGCTTCATTCACTTACATTATCTGCTTGGCCCCTGTAGCTGTCTGACAACCAACTTGTTGAAGGAACCAGTAGCAATGAGGATTGTATCCAGGCCAGGCTCACAGGGGAACAGAACCCACACAGAGCAGAGTGGATACCTGGTGAGACTTGGGCAGTTGGTGAGAAAAACTGAGGATAGAGCCACTAGGGGAGGGAAACCAGTTCCCACAGGTGTGTGGGTTCTTCGGCTTCCCAGTTCCAGAAGCTACCCACAGCTACCCTCATCAAAACGCCTGGTTCTTGACATAATTTGCAATGCACTGAGCCAGGCTAAGTCAGCGATTGAGTGGGAAACTGGTAGAGAATAGCAATGAGGACAGTAAGACAGTAGTGTAGCGAGATGACATTAGCCACCCCCAAAATAAGTTCTTGTATGAAGGTGGAATGTCAATTATAAGTTCTCAAGAGTTAGATTCTTGCTAAGTATCCTGGCCAAGGTGGATCAGGGAAGGGGTAGTAAACAACTTCTACTGAAGAGCATACAGTTAAAAGTATCCTCACATGGGATGCCTGTGAGCATCTGCCTTCGGCCCAGGGCATGACCCCAGGTCCCGGGATTGAGTCCCACATTGGGCTCCCTGCGTGGAGCCTGCTTCTCCCTCTGCCTCTCTCTCTGTGTTTCTCATGAATAAATAAAATATCTAAAAAAAGGTATCCTCACAGAGGGGCCCCTGGGTGGCTCAGTTGGTTGAGCAGTGGACTCTTAATTTCGGCTCAGGTCATAATCTCAGAGTTGTGAGATGGAGCCCCACGATGGGCTCAGTGCTCAGCTCAGAGTCTACTTGGGATTCTCTCTCCCTCTTGCTTGTGTGCACACCCCCCTGCCTCCCCCTGCCCCTGCCACTCACACTCTAAATAAATAAAATCTTAAAAAAAAAAAAAGTATGCTCAGAGACAATCCAAAGTGTCCTGGGAAGGATGGACTATGGGCATACAGGGTTCCAGAGGTTTTGGAGGAAGGTATTGGGAGGTCTGGGGAGAAGACACTTGTGAGATTTAAGGTTTGATCATTTATATCCCTTACTAATTCTCACTGCCTGTTGAAAAGAGATGTCTGTATTTCAGCAAACTGAGAAGGCTTCCTGAAAGAGGTGGCATTTGAGCCGCACCTCTGAAATGAAACACATGAAAAGGAAATGTTTCATACGTAAACAGAGCCACACCCATAAAGGCCAAATTCTAAAGGAGAAGCAGGCAGTTTGCAGTTAGAGTCTTTATTTGACACAGCAGCAAGGGTAACAGCAGGCAGGGAGACAGGGAGAAGCAGACTCCCCGCTGAGCTGGGAGCCCGACGACGCAGAGCTCAATCCAGGGATCACGACCTCAGCCGAAAGCAGACGCTTAGCTGACTGAGCCACCCAGGCACCCCTACTTCTAATATTTCTTAATTTAGAACATATCCTACAATTGACAACCCCCGTGTGCTTGCTTTACCACAGGGCAGAAAAAAATTTTTTGACAGTGTTATCACTGACTGGATGTACATACATTTAGCTGTCCACATTAAGAAAATGTTCATTATTGACAATTAGCTTATTTGAGTTACTTTCATTGAAAGTGGCATACAGCTGAATTTTAATTTGAATCTCAAAGTGTCATATTAGGCCTTTTCTAAAAGGTTACATTGTGTTGAAGCATTGAAACAATATTATCTTACACACAGATTAGTTGTCATGCATTTGGAATACAATTAAATGTAGAAATGGCCAACTCTCTTTCTAAATTTGACACAGAAGGTGTAAGTCCGGCAGAGGTTGGCTTGACCAACTGAAATGTCTGAGGACACTGAAAGCTTAACTGTCAATAGTTTCCAGTTATCAAAAGAAGCTGTGCAGATTCCAGGCATATGCAATTTATTTTTTTTAAATATTTTATTTATTCATGATAGACACAGGCAGAGGGAGAAGCAGGCTCCAGGGAAGGAGCCTGACCTGGGACTTGATCCCCAGTCTCCAGGATCACAACCTGGGCTGAAAGCGGTGCTAAGCCACCCAGGCTGCCCAGAGGCATATGTAATTTAAAAAAGAAACCAAATTACCATATGATTTCACTTATACATTTAAGTATGTAAGTATGTTTCTTTTTTTTAAATTTTTTAAAAAAATTTTAATTTATTTATGATAGTCACAGAGAGAGAGAGAGAGAGAGAGGCAGAGACACAGGCAGAAGGAGAAGCAGGCTCCATGCACCGGGAGCCCGACGTGGGATTCGATTCCGGGTCTCCAGGATCGTGCCCCAGGCCAAAGGCAGGCGTCAAACCGCTGTGCCACCCAGGGATCCCTGTAAGTATGTTTCTTAAACTCCTTAAGAATTCCTTAAGGAATTTAAGAATCAAAACAAATAAGCAAAGAGAAAAAATAAGAGAGAGAGATCAAGAGACAGCCTCTGAATTATAGGGAACGAATTGATCGTGGGGTGGGGGGGATAGGTTAGTGATGGGGACTAAGGGGTGCACTTGCCCTGAGGAGCACAGGGTGATATATGCAAGTGTCGATAACTATACTGTACATCCGAAACCAATATAACAGCTGTGTGTTAAGTAGAATTATTATTATTTTTTTAGAATTTTTCTTATTTATTCATGAGAGACAGAGAGAGAGAGAGAGAGAGAGAGGCAGAGACACAGGCAGAGGGAGAAGCAGGCTCCATGCAGGGAGCCCGATGTGGGACTCGATCCTGGGTCTCCAGGATCAGGCCCTGGACTGAAGGCAGTGCTAAACCGCTGAGCCACCTGGGCTGCCCTGTTAAGTAGAATTAAAACAAAAGGTTAAGAAAATAAAAAAAGGGGATCCCTGGGTGGCGCAGCGGTTTGGCGCCTGCCTTTGGCCCAGGGCGCGATTCTGGAGACCCGGGATCGAATCCCACATCGGGCTCCCGGTGCATGGAGCCTGCTTCTCTCTCTGCCTCTCTCTCTCTCTGTAACTATCATAAATAAATAAAACTTAAAAAAAAATAAAAAAAACTAAAATTCTATAAAAAAAAAAAGAAAATAAAAAAAGAAACCCAGTTTAAAATCAAGGCAGAAACATATATACTGCTTGTATAGTCTCAGAAACGTCTCAACATGACACTATTCCTTTTCTTTTTTCCTTTCCTTTTTATACTGTTAATTTCTAATGGTGCAAAAGGAGATCAAGATGCAAGCTCTGGTTATGTAAACCATCATCCCATCATGCTACACTTAGCCAGACGGGCGACACGGTTATGTAAAACTTGAGGCAGTGGAAGTGAGGAGGCTTACATTTATTATTTATTCATTTATTTATTTTTTATAAAATTTATTTACTCACGAGAGACACAGAGAGAGAGTGAGAGAGAGGCAGAGACCCAGGCAGAGGGAGCAGCAGGCTCCACGCAGGGCCCCGATGCGGGGCTCCATCCTGGGTCTCCAGGGTCACGCCCCGGGCTGCAGGCGGCGCTAACCGCTGGGCCACCGGGCGTCCCCGGGAGGCTTACACCTAGACTTTGACCACAGCACTGAAGAGAGCGGTACCGGGATGCTGGCAGCCCCGCTCCCGGCGTGGCTTCTCCGTGGCCTCGTGTCCTTGGACTTCTTAGTTCGGCTTCGGGGCAACTGCATCCCATCAGCGCTTTCCCTTCACTTTACAGCCACACAGACGTTCCCATCTCTTTGCCTTCAGGCTCTCGCTCGCAGCCACTCTGCTGCCGTTGCGTTTTATGGACATGCTTCAGCTTGCGCTGCATTTAAGTGTAATGCTTGTTTTTTTAAAAAAATATTTTATTTACTTATTTATTCATGAGACACAGAGGGGGGGGGCAGAGACGCAGGCAGAGGGAGACGCGGGCTCCACGCGGGGATGCGGGACTCGAACCCGAGACCCGGGGTCACGCCCCGGGCTGCAGGCGGCGCTAACCGCTGAGCCACCGGGCTGCGCAGGTATAGTGTGTTCATCGTGGTTTCTTCTTCTGCTTTTTTTTTTTTTTTTTTTTTTCTTTTCTTCCTTTTCTCCGGCCACTGGCATCTTAGGCTGGGTCCGACGCCGGCAGCCTGCAGGGCTCCGGGGGCGAGTGTGCAGGGGGGCGGCGCGGGCCACGGGGCAGGGAGCCCGGCCGTCCGACCCGCCGCCTGCGAGCCGGGGAAAGCCCCGGAGGTCTCGGGGCTGCCCCCCCCGCCCCCCCCGCGCGACCCCTCTCCTACCTGCCGGGACCCTCCCGAGCGAGGCCCGCTCGCCCCGCAAACCGGATCCGCGGTCCCCTGCGCGGCAGACGCCGTCGACGAGAGCCACGAGCGCCCCCGGCCCGCCGCCTCCCCGCCGCTCCCGGCGTGCCCCGCGGCCCCACGCGCTGGCAGCTCGGCGGGGCGGGGCCTCCGAGGGAAGCGCCGCGCTCGGCCACGTGACTTCCTTCCGGGGGAGCCTCCGCGGGCCTCCCAGCCACCGGCGCGGCCCGCCCCACCACGCCTGCGCGCCCGGCGAGGGGGCGGGGCGCGCCCACGACCGCGCCGCTCATTGGCTCGCGCTGCCGTCGCTCGGCTGCGTTGCCGCGGCGCCCGCGGGGGCGGGGCCGCCGGAAGCCCCGCCCCCCGGCCGCCGGGCCCGTGGCTGGCTGGCGGAGGCTGTCACTCCCGGGCGGCTTCCCTGCGGCCGGCGCTCGGCTGGGGGCGGGAGGAGGAGGGGCCGGCCTGGGGCCCGACCAGCCGCCGCCGCCGCCGCCGCCGCCGCCGCCTGCGCGGGGCTATGAGCAGCGGGCGACGCGCCCTCCGCCGCTCCGCGCAGCGCTAGTCGCCGCCCGGGTGCCCAGCGCCGCGGCCCGCGGCCCCCTCGGCTTCCCCCCCAGCGCGGCCGGCGACGAGGCGGGGGCAGGATGAGGATGGCGGTGGACTTCGAGGAGTGCCTCAAGGACTCGCCCCGCTTCAGGTACCGGCGGCCTGCCAGGCCCCGAGCCCCGGCGCGCTTCCTCCCGCCGCCGCGGCCCTGCCTGCGCTCCGCCCCCGGCCCCGCCGACGAGGCCCGGCGCCCGCACCCCCCGCCCCCCGTCCAGGGCCCGGCCGCCCGGCGGGTCTGCGGGGGGCGGAAGTGGGAGCGCCCTGCCTCCTCCCGGCGGCTCCGTCCCCGGCTGGGCTGGGCTCGGTCCTCGGCCCGGGGCTCGGTCCTCGGCTCCGTCCTCGGCTCCGGGGCTCCATCCTCGGCCCAGGCTGCGTCCTCGGCCCCGGGGCTCCATCCTCGGGCCGGGCTCCGTCGGCCGAGCCGAGCGGCAGCCCTGGGCGACCCGAGCCCGTGCGCCCCCGCCTCCGCCTCCGCCTCCGGTGCGCGCCCCTCGGGGCTCCAGAGCGGTTTCCAGGGGACCCCTTTGCTGGGTTCTATCTCCCGGCGCGTTCGTACGGCTGCCCTCGGGCCGCTCGGGAGTAAGGGGGGCCTTGGGACGAGCGTTAGCCGGTGAGCCCCCGGGTCCGAGCCTGCCCAGCTGCAGGCCGAGCGGCGCTCAGGGATGCTTGCCTGCATCCTTCTGGGAGCTAGCTGTGCGCATCTTTTTTTTTTTTTTTTTTTTTAAAGATTTTATTTATTTGTTAGAGACCCAGAGATAGAGAGAGAGAGAGGCAGAGGGAGAAGCAGGCTCCACGCAGGGAGCCCGACGGGGGACTCGATCCCACGACCCTGGGGTCACGCCCTGGGCTGCAGGCGGCGCTAACCGCTGGGCCACCCGGGCCGCCCCATGTTCTCTTTCTTACCACGGATTTCCCCATTCCCTTTACAGTGAAACGCAAAGAATTGGTAAAACCGAGGAACTCCCACTTCTAAGAACATTTTGTTTTGTTTTGCCTTTTTTTTTTTTTTTTTTCCTTTGGAGGAGGGTGTTAATTTTATTCGCAGCTTAGAGCTGTTGTTTGTAAAAAGCTGCATCTGGTTTGATCGCGGTTGTTGGCATTCGTTTTTTGACAGTTTTATGGTCCACGTGAATTAAAAGGACCCAGAGGGGACACGCATGGATTGCCTAGGACAGCTTCTCAGGTTGGAGTGCAGACTGTGGCAGATGAAGTGATTTTTAAAGTATACCTCAGAAAACCCTGCTTTTCGTGAATTTTTGTTTATATGACTTGGCTTTTTTTTTTTTTTTTTTTTTTAATGAAGCAGCACAGTATTTTTCCTCTGGAGAATGTGGATTTATACTCAATTTGTTTCACATATTAAGTTTTATTAAAAAAAAAAAACAAGTTGAGAGAAGGGATATGGAAATACTTGTGGCCACTGATGTTCAGAAACTTGTGATGTCTTTGTTTTTGAAATAAAGGAACCATTGAATATAAAATAAGAGGGAAAGATACTGATTAGATCGTATGGAATATTATGGTGAACTTTGTTAAACTTGAGTATATTCTATTTTAATTCAGTATTAGAGATTTTTCAAGCGTTGCTTCTGGTATTCCAGTTATTGTTGGCTGCACATTGGGAAGAGAAGTCAAGCTTGAAGGAACTCCAGTATCTGGTATACGTTTTTTTAAAGCTGCATTAGATTTGCGATAGAAGGGGGGCCTCCCTGGTGACTAGATCAGTTAAGCATCTTCCTTTGGCTTGGTCTTGATCTCAGGGTCCTGGGATCCCCTCCTGAGTCTGACTCTGCTCAGCAGGGAGCCTGCTTCTCCCTCTCTCTTTCCCTCTCTCTGCCTTCTGCTCTGCCTGCTTGTGCTCTTTCTCTTATTCTCTGTCAAATAAATAAAATCTTAAAAAAAAAATGATTTGCAATGGAAGTATGCCAAGAAATAAAAGTCTCATCGCTCACATTCCTAATTTTTCCAGTCTCTATGTAAGTTTGTATAGCATTTGAAAATAATGTTTTAGAATTCTTTTATCCATATGCTTCATGTATAAGAGAAACTTGACTTTTAAGAGTATCTGCATGTTGTGAGTGATATGTTGAAACTTTCGTATTAGAACAGAAGATTTGTGAGGGGTGAGCTTGTTAGTGGTTTTGGTTTTGTTTTTGCTTTTTAAAAAAATCTTAGATTTTATTTAAGAGAGAGTGTGGGAGAGCATGAGCAGGGGCATAGACCGGGTGGGGGGAGCAGCTGCAGAGGGAAAAGAGACTCCCTGCTGAGCAGAGAGGCTGCCTCTGGTCTCCATCCCAGCACCGCGAGGTCACGATGTGAGCCGAAGGCAGACACTTAACTGACTGAGCCACCCTGGCGCCCTGTTTATGCTTTTTTTTTTTTTTTTTTTTTAAAGATTTTACTTATTTATTCATGAGAATACACAGAGAGGAGAGAGAGGCAGAGTGTGGCATAAGCAGGCTCCATGCAGGGAGCCCGATGTGGGACTCGATCCCGGGTCCCCAGGATCACACCCTGGGCTGCTAAACCGCTGAGCCACCAGGGCTACCCCCTGTTTATGCTTTTTGATTGCAAGGCAGCTGCACCATTTATTCCTTGTGGGGTTCTGATCTGTTGTGCTGCTTTTAAACTAATTCTTACTTTTATGTTCCTTCATACACAAATCTTATGGCATTTAAGTCTGGCATGGGGACATGCCTTAGGTGTTGTAGAATTGATGCAGAAGGCAGATCTTGCTGAAGAAAAATTTCACCAGTGTTCAAGTTTTAATCATTAATTGTCCTGCTAGGTTGTAAAGGAAAATTGGAGGGGAGATTGATGAAATAGGGGGAGAAGGATGTTGCTATTGCAGCATTGTCTGTAGTAATTTGAATAAAGCCAATGGTTACGTTTACATTCCTATGAACATTTTTTTGTTTGTTTTGTTTTTAGATTGGAAGGCACGTTTCATTGTGTAATTTTGTGCATCCAGATTTAGTTTTTTAAAAACCAGTCTAAAGGTCAACATCTTGTTCATCTAAAAATCTATCAGAAAGTACATGTGCCTAAGTATACTTTTTTTAAGTGGGAATTTTCCATTTTGATCAACATTTGTTTGAACAAGTTTGAATTTGTTTGGACCCTAAATTGTATATGCAGTTGGTCTTTAAAATTTTATAAAATTTTAATAAAATTGTGCTTTTATTTAAACATGTGGTTCACACAGGAAGTGAATATTTTATTTTTAAAGGTTTTATTTATTTATTCATGAGAGATGCAGAGAGAGAGGCAGAGACACAGGCAGAGGGAGAAGCAGGCTCCCTGCGGGGAACCTGATGTGGGACTCGATCCCCGGTTTCTAGGATCACTAAACCGCTGAGCCACCCAGGGATCCCCGAATATTTTGTTTGAAACAAAAAGCTGAATTAATTTGTGCTTTCTGAATTGTAAAACATTTTTGCTCTAACTAGTGTTCAAATATAAAAATACTGGCATTTATAAGTCTTCAAAACTTTAGTTTTTACCTGACGCACATTTATGTTTTATCCTTAACACTGTTTGTTGTGTGCCGTTCTGAAAGTTTTTTCATTTGTAGATTTTGTTTCAGATATGGTCTTTATTGGAGAACTTAGGAAAAAAATCTTAAAAAGGTTTTTTGGGGAGAAAGGTTTTAATGGGTGAAGGACTTTGATATAATATTTATCTATCTATTTAGGTTATGTTTTGCTCTTAAATCGCAAATTTACCTTCCATCTTTAGAACAGATAGACTTAACAACTGATGCTTTATGCATGGCAAACATAGAGGGCGAGGAATATGGGGAAACATCCTTTCATTTCTGGAGTGGTAGAATGGAATTATTAAGTAGATCTATTGTGAACTGAAATACAGGTATCCTGCTATTCCTCATTGCAGCTTGTAATTCCTCATTTAGTGTAATACCAATTTAAGTTGAAATAAGGAAGAACAAGCTGCTATAATATGGCAGACAGATTTCTTTTTTTTTTTTTTTCAGAGAGATTTCATACTAGATGCTTTTATGGCTATTCTCTCATTTAATATTAAAATATATTGTGAAGTAGGAATTATCTTCATTTTTAAAATTCAAAAAAGAAATCCCAAACTTGATATCTTGAGAAGTTAAAATTAACTTTTTTAATGGTGGACTTTCAAATGTTCGACCTGGTGAATTCACTCTTTTTATGCTGTCTCTCAAGCCACAGGGTTTAGTTGTGTTAATTAAATTTGCATTAAGTTGGTTTATGGTGTTTTTTTTTTTAATCATACAGAAAGTTAAAAACTGGTTTTAGGGTATTGCCTAGAAAAGTCTCCCCATCCCATTATTATTTATAGGATATTTTTCTATCATTTCATAGTAATTTTTAGTTTCCTGTAATAAAGCTGGATTTTAGTTTTGAGAGAGTTCAATTTTATTTTCTTCCTAATAGAAGTCATTTGTCCTAACACTTTTTATTGAATAGTTAATATTATTTACACACACACACACACACACACACACACTCCTTTGTATATTTTTCTGGGTTCTACTCTTTTTCACTAATATATTTGTCTATTTGTCAAATACCATTAATATTTTAGTTACAATACTTTTCATAACTAGTCTGTTGTAATATCTGGTGGGACAAGTTTTCCCTTGTCTCCCCCCCCCCCAATTTATTTTTCTTATTTATTTATTTATTTATTTTTATTTTTTAATTTTTTTTAATTTTTTATTTATTTATTTATGATAGTCACACAGAGAGAGAGAGAGAGGCAGAGACACAGGCAGAGGGAGGAGCAGGCTCCATGCACCGGGAGCCCGATGTGGGATTCGATCCCGGGTCTCCAGGATCACGCCCTGGGCCAAAGACAGGCACCAAACCGCTGCGCCACCCAGGGATCCCCCCCCCCCCAGTTTAATGGCTATTCTTAAATATTGTGTTTTTGTAGTACTTTCTTCAATTTCAGAAAAGGGTATGCCATTCTGGTGTATTTTGCCCTTCTTTCTTTTCTTTTTTTTTTTTTTAAGATTTTATTTATTTATTCATGAGAGACACACACAGAGAGAGAGAGAGAGACAGAGACACAGAGACACAGGCAGAGGGAGAAGCAGGCTCCATGCAGGGAGCCCGACGTGGAACTCGATCCCGGGACTCCAGGATCACGCCCTGGGCTGAAGGTGGAAACTCAACCACTGAGCCACCCAAGGCTTCCTGCCCTTATTTCTTTAAAAACTTTTTCTTCTATAAAATTTCAGTGTTGTTACATACAAAGGTATGTTTACAAGAAACATACTTTAGTTTTTTTAAATTTTTAAAAAATATTTTAAAAACATATTTGACAGCACAAGCAGGGGGAGCGGCAGAGGGAGAGGGAGAAGCAGGCTCCCTGCTGAGCAGGAATCAGGTGCAGGGCTTGATCCCAGGACTCTGGGATCACAACTGGAGCCAAAGGCAGATGCTTAACTGACTGAGCACCCAGGAGTATTTTTCTTTTTGTTTTTTAATGATAATTTGCTTTTATTTATTTATTTTTAAATACTCTCTATACCCAGTGTGGGGCTTGAACTCATACAGGAAACATACTTTAGATTCAAAGACACAAATAGGTTGAAAGCAAAAGGATAAAAAAGATAAATCATGCAAACAGTACCCAAAAGAGAGTTGGAATCATATACTAATATCACTTAAAATAGACCTTAAGATAAAAATTACTAGAGATAAAGGACATTTTATAATGATAAAAAGGTCAATCCATCAGGAAGACCTAACACCTACACACTTTCACTTAGCAGATCCCCAAATACTTGAAGCAAAAACTGACAGAATTCAAGGAAGAAATAGACAATTCAGTAATAAGAGTTGAAAACATAAATACTTTCAATAATGGGCGGAACAATTAGGAGAAGATCAACAAGGAAATAGATGTGAGTTATAACACAATAAGCCAACAAGATAATAATAGGTGCATAATAAATGATAGATGTATAATAGATATAATTAAAACATAATCTATACAACATGTCATACAACAAAAGTGAGTTCACATTCTTCTCAAGTACATGTGAAACATTTTTCAGCATAGACTGTATGTTCGGCTATTAAGCAAGCTTCAGTAAATTTAAGTTTTGAGACCATGCAAAATATGTTCTTTGACCACCATGAAATGAAACTAGAAATCAGTAACAAGAAAATCATGGGACGCCTGGATGGCTCAGCGGTTGAACGTCTGCCTTCGGCTCAGGTCCTAATCCCGGGTTTCGGGATCAGGTCCCGCTACAGGCTCTTTACGGGGAGCCAGCTTGTGCCTGTGTCTCTGCCTCTTTCTCTCTCAGTGTCTCTCATGAATAAATAAATCTTTAAAAAAAAATCCAAAAAAATCAGAAATATGTGGAAATTAAGTAACACAGTCTGAAATAACCAATGAATCTAAGAAGAAATCATAAAGGAAATTAGGAAGTACTTTCAGGGTTCCCTGGGTGGCTCAGTTGGTTAGCATTGTCTTTGGCTCCAGTCAGGATCCCAGGGTCCTGGATGGAGCCTGGCATCCAGCCTATCCAGCCCTGGGCTGGACGGGCTGGGTATCATCTCAGGCTCCTTGCTCAGCTGGGAGTGTGCTTCTCTCTCCCTCTGCCTGCCACTACCCCAGCTTGTACACTCTCTCTTGATCACTCTTTCTCAAAAAAAAAAAAAAAAAAAAAAGTCTTAAAAAAAGGAAATACTTTGAGACAAATAAAAACAAAACCATGTATAAAACTTATGGGATGCAGCTAAAGCAGTGCCTGGAGGAACATTTATACCTGCAAACATCTGTGTTAAAATCATCTCAAATCATAATCAAACCATAGAAAGAAACTACAAAAAGGAACTAGTGAAGTGATCTCAAAGCAGGAAGAGGGAGGAGATAAAGACTAGAGCAGAAATTTAAAAAGAGAATAGAAGAACAGGAGAAAAAGTAATAAAACCAAAAGTTAGTCTTTCAAAAAGATCAGTAAAATTGACATCTTCAGCTAGACCGAAAAGAAAAAGAAGACCCAAATGACTAGATTCAGGAATGGAAGGGAGGACATTGCTTTTGTCCTACAGAAATACAAAGGGTTATAAGAGAATATTGTGAATAATTCTATGACAATAAGCTAGATGAAATGGATATAGTCCTAGAAAGATGCAATCTATTGAAACCAACTCAGGAAGAAATGGAAAATCTGAATAGACCTAAAAATATATAAAATATATAATTTTATAAAATAATTTATATAATTTTATGTATATAATTTTACATGTATATGTATATATAAAGAGATTGAATTAATACTCAAAAAGCTTCCTCTAGGGGGCGCTTGGGTGGCTCAGTTGGTTAAGCGTCTGCCTTCAGCTCAGGTCAAGATCCCAGGGTCCTGGGATGGATCCTGACGCTCTGTGTTGGACTCGCTCCCTGCTCTTTTTTCTCCTTCCCACTACTCATGCTGTCGCGCTTTCTCTCTCTCTCAAATAAATAAATAAATAAATAAAATCTTTAAAAAGACAAAAGCTTCCTAGGTGGTTCAGTTGGTTAACTGTGTGCCTCCTGCTCAGGTCCTATCTAAGGGTCCTGGGATTAAGCCTCATGTGGGGCTCTGCTTGGTGGTGAGCCTGCTTCTCCCTCTTCCTTTCCTTCTGTGATCTCTCAAATAAAAAATCTTTAAAAAATTAAATAAAAAAAAAAGTGCCTCAGTTGGTTCAGCATCTGACTCTTTGTCTTGGCTCAGGTCTTGATCTTGGGGTTGTGGGTTCAGGTGTCCTGTTAGGCTCCATCCGGATGTAGAGCCTACTTAAAAAACAACAAAAACAAAAACAAAACTTCCCCCAAAGGAAAAGCCCAGGGTAAGATGGCTTTACCAATGAATTCTTCCAAATGTTTAAAGGTCAGTAAGCAATAATTCTTTACAAACTTTTCCATGAAATAGAAGAGGAGGTATCTCCAAGTCATTCTGTGAGGTCAGTGTTATTACCAAAGCCAAAGATATCACAAGAAAACAACAGACTGATAATCCTTTATAAATACAGATACAAGAATCCTTAGCAAAATATTAGCAAGCCAAATATAGCAACATATCAAAAAGATTGTACATCATGACCAAATGGGATTTATCCAGGAATGCAAAATACCAATGAAAGTAGAATAAAGGACAAAAACTATATAATCATCTTAATAGACACAGAACAAGCATTTGGCAATCCAACACACTTCCATAGTGAAAATATTTAGTAAAGCAGGAATACAGTACTTTCTTAACTTGGTAAAGAACATGTATGGAACATTCCTATATAACATCATATTTAAAAGTAAAAGACTAAAAGTTTTCTCCTATAACCGTGAATAAAAGTCCACTCTCTCTACTTCTATTCCACAATGTAGTAGGGGTAATAGCCAAAGTGTTTGGCAGGAAAGAAAAATAAAAGACATCCATATTAAAAAGAAGAAAAAAAAAAGTAGTGCTACAACTATTTTTACTTTTATTTTTTTAAAGATTTAATTTATTCATGAGAGACATAGAGAGGCAGAGACATAGGCAGAGGGAGAAGCAGGCTCCCTGTGGGGACCCCGATGTGGGACTTGATCCCAGGACCCCAGAATCATACCCCGAGCCAAAGGCAGAGATTCAACCCTGAGCTGCCCAGGTGTCCCTATTTCTACTTTTATTTATTTTTTAAAAGATTTTATTTATTTATTCAAGACAGAGAGAGAGAGAGGCAGAGACACAGGCAGAGGGAGAAGCAGGCTCCACGCAGGGAGCCCGACACCGGACTCCATCCCCGGCCTCCAGGATCATACCCCGGGCTGAAGGTGGTGCCAAACTGCTGGGCCATTGGGGCTGCCCTCTACTTTTAGATTATGTATCTTGTATATAGAAAATGTTAAGGAATCCACCAAAAATCTGTTGGAGCTAATAAGTTTAGCAAGCCAGCAGGATGTAAGGTCAGTGTACAAAAGTCATTTGTATTTCTATGTACTAGCAAAGAAAATCATTCTATTGAACAGTGGCATCAATAATAAAATATAAAGGCATAAATCTGGCCAAAGAAGTACAAGACTGTACACTGTATAGGATTGTACAGGGATCCCTGGGTGGCGCAGCGGTTTGGCGCCTGCTTTTGGCCCAGGGCACGATCCTGGAGACCTGGGATTGAATCCCACGTCAGGCTCCTGGTGCATGGAGCCTGCTTCTCCCTCTGCCTGTGTCTCTGCCTCTCTCTCTCTCTGTGTGTGTGACTATCGTAAAAAAAAAAAAAAAGGATTGTACAGTGAAAACTATATAACATCATTGAAAGAAATTAAAGACCTAAATTAAGGGAAAGATATTTCATGTTCATGGATCAGAAGACTTAATATTGTTAAGATTACAATATCCCCAAATTCTCTTCCCTTATAGGCTAAAGGCAACCCCTATCAAAATTTCCAGCTAATTTCTTTGAAGTCTGGCAAGTTCATCCTAAAATTCATATGGAAATGCAAGTGACCAGAATAGCCAAAACAACCCATAAAAAGAACGAAGTTGGAGGGTTTACTTCCCATTTTAAAAACACTACACAGCTATTGTAATCAAGACAGTGTGGAATTGGCATTTAAGTAAGATATATATAGATCAATGGAATAGAGTCCAGAAACCCTTAAATTTATGAAAAACCAGGTTTTGACAAGGGTTCCAGTACAATCAGTGGAGAAAGAATAGTCTTTTTAACAAGTGGTGCTGTAAACAACTGGACATCCACATGTAAAAGAATGAAGTTAGACCCCTGTATTGGATCTTATCTGAACATTAGGTCAAAAGGGATCATAGACCTAAATATAAGAGCTAAAACTATACAATTTTCAGAAGAAAACAAGAGTAAATCTTTGTACCCAAAATATTTACTTGAATTGTCTTGTTTCCAAAAGATTTACCTTGAATTAGGCAGTGGTTTTTTTAGGTACAATGCCTAAAGAACAAGCAAGTATAGAAAAAATTGGCAAATACGATTTCATCAAAGTTTAAAACTTTTGTGCTTCAAAGGACACATCAAGAATGTGAAAGGATGGGATCCCTGGGTGGCGCAGCGGTTTGGCGCCTGCCTTTGGCCCAGGGCACGATCCTGGAGACCCGGGATCGAATCCCACATCCCACATCGGGCTCCCGGTGCATGGAGACTGCTTCTCCCTCTGCCTGTGTCTCTGCCTCTCTCTCTCTCTCTCTCTCTCCTCTCTCTCTCTGTGACTATCATAAATAAATAAAAAAATAAAAATTAAAAAAAAAAAAAAGAATGTGAAAGGATGATGTATAGAATGGTAGGAAGTATTTGCAAATTATGTAAGGGATATGTATCCAAAGAATATAAAGAACTCTACAACTCAGCAATAAAAATGAGCAAATAATCCAGATTAAAAACAGGCAAAGGGGGACACCTGGGTGGCTCAGCGGTTTAGCGCCACCTTCGGCCCAGGGCATGATCTTGGAGACCCAGGATCGAGTCCCGCGTCGGGCTCCCTGCATGGAGACTGCTTCTCCCTCTGCCTGTGTCTCTGCCTCTCTCTCTCTCTCTCTGTCTCATGAATGAAGGAATAAATAAAATCTTAAAAAAAAAAAAGCAGGCAAGGATTTGAATAAACGTTTCTCCAAAGAAGATATACAAATGGTCAATAAGCACATGAAAACTACTCAAGATCATTGTTCAGCATATATTCAGTAACCATCTTGGGATTCTGTATTCTGAATCTTCTGGCTTCAAATTGGCTTTACCAGTGCACTTTGAAGACTTAGGTTTTGGCTTTCTCTGGTCTAAATGAGTTCCCATTTTTTTACCTGCCTTTCAGTTTCCAGAATAGTGTTGCTACTGTTACTCTTCTCTTCTTTGTCTTTGTGAATTAGTGCTTTAAAAAAATTTTTTTCTGTCATTTTAATTGGATTTTTGGAGAAAATGGAGGTAAATGGGTATGGCTAACCTACGGTGTTTAACTGGAAGTTTCTGGTGCTGTTGATAGGCAAAGCATAATTCATACTGGAGAACATTGTTTTAGGGTAGTAAATATGGACCAAGGATACAACCACTGGAGACAGATGACCTGTTGGACTTCTGTCTTTTTCATTTATTGGTAGTGAAATCTGTGGGCAGATTTCTGAATTTTTCCCAGGCTCAGTGAGTGAGAACAATACTGTCTTTCACGGAAGTAGATAGGGAACAACCCACTTAATGCTAATTCCCTTTCCTCTTTCTCTTGTGTCCTTGAAAAGAAGTTTGGATGATTTAGTTAAAGATGCTGGCTTTCCCATGTGGAAGTAGACTATTAGTTGGGAGCGTCTAGAATGCATGAAGAATTAGAATTAGGCATGTTACTTGTATATACGAAAATCGTCTAAGTTGGTGGATTAAGAAAGAATGCAAACAAATGGGCAAACTTCATTGAACTTTGTAGAAGTAAAGCAGTATAGGTCTTTAAAAAGAGCCATTTATAGATTTTATGTGTAGAGTATTTAAGAAAGTAGAGTGAGCAAAAGTAGAGGAAGAAAACAAAACGGAGGACATGATGCCTTGAAGATTTATATCTGAATGATGTCAGAGCAAAGGGTAAGTAAACTGAGAGGTCATGAAAGAAAACTCCCGTGAGGAAGTATATATATGTTTATTTGGGATTATGTGAAGTCTCTTTCCTTTGAATTGTATCTCTAGGAGGATCTGGACATTAAATGAGAAGAAATGTGAGTTAAATTAGTATATCATTATTCCTATTCCAGAGATGAAGAAATTTTCATAGAAAGAGTTGAATTGATTGCCATCTTGTAGTAATTTGTATCTTTTTTTTTCTTTCTTAAGATTATATTTATTTATTCATGAGAGACACAGAGAGAGGCAGAGAGAGAAGCGGGCTCCTCGCAGGAGCCCGATGTGGGACTCGATCCCAGATTCTGGGATCACGTTCTGAGCTGAAGGCAGATGCTCAACTGCTGAGCCACCAGGTGTCCCAAGTAATTTGTATCTTAAGTAAGTCAGGGAGCACCTAGATGGCTCAGTTGGTGGAGCTTGTGACTTTTGGTCTCAGGGTTGTAAATTCAAGTCCCACCTTTGGTATAGAGATTACTTAAAGGAATTTATTATTATTTTTTAAATAAGTCAGGATTCCTTAATGAAATGTAGTCAATTTTCCTTTTACAGTTTTTATATTTTCTGTGATGTCCCAGATATACTCATTTAAATATAAAAACTTTCACTGCTAAAAAACCCAGTGCAGTATTGAAATGTAAAACATGATAAAACAGTTTAATCCAAGGCAGGCAGTGGAGAGAGTCACTTAGATGATTAATATCAAGGATTTAACTTTGTTTTTGTATGTATTTTATTTTTTTAAATTAAAAATATTTTATTTATTTATTTGAGAGAGAGAGAGAGCAGAAGCAGGGGAGTGGGAGCCTGATTTGGGGGCTCTATCCCAGGACCCTGGGATCACGACCTGAGCAGAAGGCTCAGGTGAAAACTGGTTCCCTTGTATGTATTGTACTGTATTGTATTGCATTGTATTTATTTATTTATTTTATTTATTTATTAGTGAGAGAGAGGGAGAGACAGAGACAGAGACATAGGCAGAGGGAGGAGCAGGCTCCATGCAGAGAGGCTGATGTGGGACTTGATCCCGGGTCTCCAGGATCACACCCTGGGCCGAAGGCAGGTGCCAAACCACTGAACCACCCAGGCTGCCCACCTCCTTGGATTTTTGAGTCAATGTTTTGCACTAATATGATAATAAAGACTGGGTTTTATTGGTTATTGTCAAGTAATAGTTTTGCATGGATAAAAACAAGATACTTCCTAGCACATTTATCGTTTAATTGAAGACACTCTTTGGTATTTCTTTTAGGGTTTATCTTCTGGCTAAGAGCCATGTCAGTTTTTTTTTTCTTTTTTTAAAGATTTTATTTATTCATGAGAGACACAGAGAGAGAAGCAGAGACATAGAGGGAGAAGCAGGCTCCATGCAGGGAGCCCGATGTGGAACTTGATCCAGGACTCCAGGATCACGCCCTGAGCTGAAGGCAGATGCTCAATTGCTGAGCCTCCCAGGCGATCCCCATGTCAGTTTTTGTATGAAAATAACTTTGTTTTTCTTTGATATTAGAAGGCTATTTTACTGAAGTATGGAATAGTAGGTTGGTTTTTTTTTTTTAAAGTACAATGTCATTTCATCATCTTTTGTTCTTTTGTTTGTTTTTTAAGTCATTTGTTACAAGTTTTATTAGATTTATTGTTGCTATTCAAGGATAATGTATCTTTTTCTCTACTTTTTTTTTTCAAAGGTGGGGGAGGGAGAGAGAGAAAGAGGAGAGGAGAGGAGAGGAGAGGGTAGGGGCAGAAGGAGAGGGAAAAACAGATTCTCCAGTAGGCTCCACACCCAGCGTGGGGCTTGATCTCACCATCCTGAGATCATGACCTGAGCTGAAATCAAGAGTTAGATGATTGACTGAATCACTTCTGCTTTTTAAAACATTTTTTTCTTTGACTGGTTTTCAGCTGTTTTACTATTATATGTGTAGGTAGGGTTTCTGTTTTATTCATCCTCCTTGGGACTTGTAGAGTTTCTTCAACATGTGGGGTATGTAGGGTATGTCTTTGATCAGTTTCCAAAATTCCTGGCAGTTATCTCTTAAATATTGTTTCGCCTTTTTCTTTCCTTCTGGGCACTCAGTTACACATGTTAGAGTCTCTTGTGTCCTACACGTCTCATATTCTTTTCTGAAATGATAAGCTTCACAGAAAAGTAGAATATTGGGGATCCCTGGGTGGCTCAGCGGTTTCGCGCCTGCCTTTGGCCCAGGGCGCGATCCTGGAGTCTGGGATCGAGTCCCGCATCTCCCGGCATGGAGCCTGCTTCTCCCTCTGCCTGTGTCTCTGCCTCTCTCTCTCTCTCTCTCTCTCTCTGTGTCTATCATAAATAAATAAAAAATAAATCTTTAAAAAAAAAGAAAAGTAGAATATTATCTACTGATCTATATTCCTGTTTATTAAGCTCATCTTCCACTGTATATAATCTCCTGTGAAACCTATCTGTGGAGTTCCTTTTTTTTTTTTTAATTTTTATTTATTTATGATAGTCACACAGAGAGAGAGAGAGAGGCAGAAACATAGGCAGAGGGAGAAGCAGGCTCCATGCACCGGGAGCCCGACGTGGGATTCGATCCCGGGTCTCCAGGATCGCGCCCTGGGCCAAAGGCAGGCGCCAAACCGCTGCGCCACCCAGGGATCCCTGTGGAGTTCCTTTTTTTTTTTTTATTTTTTATTTTATTTATGATAGTCACAGAGAGAGAGAGAGAGAGAGGCAGAGACACAGGCAGAGGGAGAAGCAGGCTCCATGCACCTGGAGCCCGATGTGGGATTCGATCCCGGGTCTCCAGGATCGCGCCCTGGGCCAAAGGCAGGCGCCAAACCGCTGCGCCACCCAGGGATCCCCCTGTGGAGTTCCTTAATTGTGTTTTTCACTTTTGGAAATTTGATTTGGTTTTGTTTTTTATTGACTCTTTGGTGAAAATTGGCACCTTTGTATTTGTTCCTTGCCTATTTCTCTCTAGTTTCATGAACATATTATTGCCACTTTAAGTCCCTATATAATGAAACCAGTATTTAGGTAATTTGTGTGTCTATGTCTATTTGTTTTTTATTCATTCATTCTCGTCCTCCTCTTCTTCATTTCTTTTAGTGGGCTAGCATTTTTTATGTAATATTATAAGCTGTGTATGAAAAACTGTAAATGCTCTGGGTGATGTTCTCTTTCTCTTAAGATGATTCACTCTTTCCTTTGTTAGGTAGGTAGGGTAGTAGATGATCCTCTTAGTCCAGTCGTGGAATAAGCTTTATTAATTTCCTATTGCTGCTATAACATATTATCCCAAACTTTGTGGCCTAAAACAATACAAATTCATTCTTATAGTTTCAACACAGATCTAACTTGGCTAAAATCAAAGTGTTGGCAGGACTGCATTCCTTTCTAGACGTCTAGAAGAGAATTTTTTTTTTTATTTTTTTATTTTTTTATTTTTTTTTACCTTTTCCAGTATCAAGAGGCTGTCCACATTATTTGGCTCATGACACTCTTCTGTCTTCAGAGCCAGCAATTACTGGGGCACTTTCTGTTCTGCCTCCCTCTTTCACTTTTATAAAGATCCTCATGGCAATGTTGACCTACTTAGATATTTCCAGCATTTTCTCCCCACCCAAGTAATATGGTTATTAACCTTAATTCTGTGTGTTGCCTTAATTCACTTTATAGTGTAACCTAACATATTTATAGGTTCAGGGGAATAGCATGTTGACATCCTTCGGGGCCATTATTCTATCTACCACAGTTCCTTCCTCTGGCTTCCAAAGATTAACCTCTGCCCTAAATTTTTTATTTTTATTTTTATTTATTTATGATAGTCACAGAGAGAGAGAGAGAGAGAGAGAGGCAGAGACATAGGCAGAGGGAGAAGCAGGCTCCATGCACCGGGAGCCCGACATGGGATTTGATCCCGGGTCTCCAGGATCATGCCCTGGGCCAAAGGCAGGCGCCAAACCGCTGCGCCACCCAGGGATCCCTAACCTCTGCCCTATATGCAAAATATATTCACCCCATCCCAGCATCCCTATAAGTCTCAAGCCATGTTGCAATTTATATCATCTTCTTATAATCATACTGCAAAATTTTGGTAGTTTTGCTACTTTTTTGTTTAGTGGTATGTGGTACATTTTCTAGATTGTTAGGAAAATTCTTTTTTTTTTTTTTTTTGAAAATTCTTATGATTTAAAAACGGTTGTATCCTGTTTTATCAAGATGTTACAGCATAACACTTATTGCTTATGCCTGTTTTGGATGTGTTGCTCCTCCACTTTCCTGGATTATAGATAATATGATAGCTAATAATCTCATGCTAGTTACTTTCTTGAAGAGTGTAGGCAAATGATCTTGTAAAATACCCCACATTCTGAATTTGACTGTTTACTCTCGGTAGATTCTGTTTACATATTTTTAGCAAGAATACTCACAGGTGGTAGGTGTTGCATTATTTTCATCAGGAGACCAATGATGTTTGTCTTCTTGTTGGCATTGCTAATTTGGGTCACTGGTGCCATGGGTGGGAGACCAGAGGGAGTGGAGGATTGAAGATCAAAGGACTTGAGCTTGAGAAGGAGCTTGATCTTCAAGGAGCAAAAAGACTAGTGTAGGTTGGAGCAACCTGAGCAGAGGGGATAATGGTAGGAGGTAAGTTCAGAGAGATAGCAGGGACCAGATCAAGTTAGGCCTTATAGGTCATCCATAGAAAAAAGTTTGGATTTTATGATACATAGTGCAATAGGAAGTGCAGTAGGAAGTTATTAGAAAGCTTTTAGCAGTCATGAGCAATTATAAGGCTTACATTTTAAAAATATTTTGACTGCTGTTTGGAAAATTAGTCATAGGGGGCAACAGTGAATATAGAGAGACCAGTTAAGGAAGCCATTGCAAGAAACTAGTTATCAATGTAGGGGAGGCAAGAGATGATTTGGTAGATAGTGGAGATAATTTTTATCATAGAATCAATACAAATTGCTATTGAATTGTTTGTAGGGAATGAGAAGAATATAAATAACATTTTTGGCTGTAGCAACTGGGTGGATGGAGGTATTGCTTTAACTGATAAGGGGAAGGCAAGGGAAGATTAGGTTTGGGGTAAAAAAAAAAATCAAGAATTTGATTTTTGTACTTGTTGAGTCTGAGATAGACACCCAAGTGGACCTGTTAAGTAAAATTGGCACTTCTGCATAGCCTTTTGTAATTCTACTTTACAAGCAGATGCAGTCACCTCTCACACTCTCTTTTAGACTATATGTAAACTGTAACCAAGCTTACTAGCGTTATATCCTTTGAGCATACTTCCTTGCATATGATACTTAGGCTATAGACTTTTATTGCCAAAAATTACTTTCATAATATAGTCATAGATTCTTTATTTTCTTTTTTTTTTTAGATTCTTTATTTTCATGTAATATGCTCTAATTTTTATTTTAGGACTTTCTGTGTTACTGTACTATTGATGAATTGCAAAACTATAAGTAGTATATGAATTGTTTAGGTTTTCTTTTCCAATGTAGTAATTAGAGTCAAACCAAAATCTTTAGGTCCTCTTGGATAGTTTGTCATAGTTGAGAGACTCTGATTAATCTTTTTCTAGGCTTCTTCTCCCTCTGCCTGTGTCTCTGCCCCTCTCTCTGTCTCTGTGTCTCTCATGAATTAATAAATAAAATCTTTAAAAAAAATGAGCTCTTTGAAAAAAAAATGTAACTAAAGCTCCTTAAAAGCTATAAACGGCCATAAAAAATTGTTCCTAAGATGCTTATAGCAATTGAGAAATCAGGAGAGTAAGTGTGTTTTTTCCAAGGTAACTTTTGGAAGTGCATGCTTGTTTGGAGATATATTAAAATTTTTACCAGTGGTTACTTAATTTTTTTTTTAAGATTTATTTTAGAGAGAGAGAGACAGAGGAGAGAGGCAGAGGGAGAGGGAGAGAATCTCAAGCAGACTCCTTGCTGAGCACAACCCTGGGATCACCACCTGAACCAAAATCAAGAGTCACATGCTCAACTGACTGAGCCACCCAGGTGCCCCTCACACATTACTTTAAATTGTGTTCTAGGGATCCCTGGGTGGTGCAGCGGTTTAGCGCCTGCCTTTGGCCCAGGGTACGATCCTGGAGACCCGGGATTGAATCCCACGTCGGGCTCCTGGTGCATGGTGCCTGCTTCTCCCTCTGCCTATGTCTCTGCCTCTCTCTCTCTCTCTCTCTCTGTGACTATCATAAATTAAAAAAAAAAAAAATTGTGTTCTAGTTTATCTGTTACTCTGTAACAAATGAAAACTTAGGTACTTGAAACAACCATTAAAAAAATGAAACAACCATTTTATTTTGCTCAAGGTTTGTAGGTCAGGAGTTCGGAATGGTTTGGGCTGGATGGTTCATCTGTGGTCCATGGTCTGATAGTTGAGTGGCTGAGGCTGTAAGATCCACTTCCATATCTGATGTCCTGGCTCTTGGTCTTTCTGTCTTCTCTTCACATGGCATTTCATCCGTTAGAGCTTTTCCTTGTGAATAGGCTTCTCACAGCATGATAGTATTAGAGTAATTGCACTTAAATGGCAGCTAATTTTCTTTTTGTTTATTTATTTTTTAAAGTAATCTCTACACCCAATGTAGGGTTCGAACTCATGATCTCAAGATCAAGAGTAACATGCTTTTCCTACTGACCCAGCCACATGCTTCTTGGCAACTCATTTTTAAGAGACAGGAAGTTGAAACTAGCAGGCCGGGATCCCTGGGTGGCGCAGCGGTTTAGCGCCTGCCTTTGGCCCAGGGCGCAATCCTGGAGACCCAGGATCGAATCCCACGTCGGGCTCCCGGTACATGGAGCCTGCTTCTCCCTCTGCCTGTGTCTCTGCCTCTCTCTCTCTCTCTCTGTGTGACTATCATAAATAAATAAAAAAATTAAAAAAAAAAATTAAAAAAAAAAAAAAAAAAAAAACTAGCAGGCCGATTAAAGGCTAAGTTTAGAAGAGATACATCATTTCTACCATATTCTTTTAGAGCAGTCACAGGGGCCACCCAGATTCAGGAGAATAGAGAAATAGAAATATTGATATTTTGCTGGGGGAATGACAAGGTCATGTGGCAGATGACCATGTGTAGCCATCTTTAGAAAATACAGGCTGCTGCACATTGTGTCCAAACGTGTCTTGGCAATCATTATGAGGAAAATTAAGGTGCTGTAAGATTGCATATTTAAAGCTAAAAGCAAGCAGGTTTTGTCTGTCAAACTTCAATTTTAAGAGTTCCTACTCCTGGGAAAGTTTAGGGAAACAGTCCTCATACTGTTGGAAAGAATATAGTTTGGTAGAGCTTTTTCAAAGGGCAAAGTAGTAAAATATCTCAGAACTTAAATATACACACTTTGCTTCAGAGTTTTTATATCTAGGAATTTCTTCAAAGGAACAATAGGAAAAATATGCAAAATTATATGAACAAGGATACTTATCAGATTGCTTATATATAGAAAAAATTATGCAAGTAGAATATTTGCATCGCTACAAACAGTGCACAAAGTTCCTTTTTCTTCTACATCCTTGCCAACACTTGTTGTTTCCTGTGTTTTTGATTTTAGCCATTCTGACAGGTGTGAGGTGATAGCCCATCGTGGTATTGATTTGCATTTTTATGATTAGTAGTGATGTTGAGCATCTTTTTCATGTGTCTGTTGGCCATCTGTCGTCTTTGGAGAAATGTCTATTCGTGTCTTCTACCCATTTTTAATTGGATTATTTGGGGTTTTGGATGTTGAGTTGTATAAGTTCTTTATATATGTGGAATACCAACCCTTTATCAGACATGTCATTTGCAAATATCTTCTCCCATTCGGTAGGTCGCC
This sequence comes from Canis lupus familiaris, assembly GCF_011100685.1. Classification (NCBI taxonomy): domain Eukaryota; kingdom Metazoa; phylum Chordata; class Mammalia; order Carnivora; family Canidae; genus Canis; species Canis lupus. The sequence continues at coordinate 31,315,925 of NC_049254.1, forward strand.
TTTTAGTTTTGTTGGTTGTTTCCTTTGCTGTGCGGAAGCTTTTTACCTTGACGTAGTACCAGTAGTTTATTTTTGTGTCTCCTTTGCTTCAGGAGACATGTCTGAAAAATGTTGCTATGGCTAATATCAGAGAAATTACTGCCTGTGCTCCCTCTAGGATTTTTATGGTCTCAGGTGTCATATTTAGGTCTTTAATTCACTCTGAATCTATTTTTGTGTGGTATAAGACAGTGGTCCATTCTTTTGCATGTAGCTGTCCAGTTTTCCCAGCAGCATTTGTTGAGGAGACCATCTTTTTTCCCATTGCATATTCTTGCCTCTTTTGTCGAAGATTGACCGTTTTTTAAAGAAAATTGTTATTTATTTATTCATGAGACACAGAGAGAGGCAGAGACATAGGCAGAGGGAGAAGCAGGCTCCCTGTGGGGAGCCTGATGGTGAGACTGAATCCCAGGCAGACCTAAGCCATTTAGCCACTCACGTGCCCCTAATTAACCATTTAATTGTGGGTTTACTTCTCTGCTTTCTATTCTGTTCCTTTGATCCATGTCTATTTTTTTTTGCTAGTACCATCCTGTTTTGATTACTACAGCTTTGTAATTTTTTAAAAGAGATTTTATTTATTTGATAGAGCACAAACAGGGGGAACAGAAGAGGGAGAAGCAGGCTCCCTGCTGAGCAGGGAGTGTGATGTGAGGCTTGATCCCAGGACTCTGGGATCATGACCTGAGCCCAAGGCAGATGCTTAACAGACTAAGCCACCCAGGTGTCCCTACAGCTTTGTAACATAATTTGAAATCTGGGACTGCGATACGCCCAGTTTCATTTTTCTTTTTCAAGATTGTTTTGAAAAATACTCTTGATATTTTGATAGACATTGCATGAAATCTGTAGACTGCCTTGGGTGGTATGGATATTTTAATTTTTTTTTTTTTTTTTTTTTTTTTTTTTTTTTTTTTTTTTTTTTTTAATGATTGTCATACACAGAGAGAGAGAGAGAGAGGCAGAGACATAGGCAGAGAGAGAAGCAGGCTCCATGCACTGGGAGTCCGACGTGGGACTCGATCCCGGGTCTCCAGGATCGCGCCCTGGGCCAAAGGCAGGCGCTAAACCGCTGCGCCACCCAGGGATCCCTGGATATTTTAACAATATTTGTTCTTTTTTAATCCATGAGGATGGAATATCTTTTTGTTTGTGTCATCATTAATTTCTTTCATCAATGTTTATTATAGTTTTCTTTTTTTTTTTAAAAAACTGGGGACTTTGTGGTATTTTATTTTTATTTATTTTTAAAATTTATGATAGTCATACAGAGAGAGAGAGAGGCAGAGACACAGGCAGAGGGAGAAGCAGGCTCCATGCACTGGGAGCCTGACGTGGGATTCGATCCCGGGTCTCCAGGATCGCGCCCTGGGCCAAAGGCAGGCGCCAAACCGCTGCGCCACCCAGGGATCCCTATTATAGTTTTCTAAGTACAGGTCTTTCACTTCCTTGGTTAAGCTTATTCCTAGGTATTTTATTATTTTTGGTGCAGTGGTTTGTGGGATTATTTTCTTAATTTCTCTTTCTGCTGCCTCATTTTAGCACATAAAAATGTAACGGATTTCTATGCATTGATTTTGTATCTTGCAACCTTACCAAATTGATGTATTGGTTTTATAGTTTTTTTGGTGGAGTGTTCAAGTTTTTCTATATATAGTATATCATCTACAAATATTGAAAGTTTTACTTCTTCCTTGACAATTTGGATGCCTTTTATTTATTTTTTTTGGGGGGGGGTGCAGAGAACAAGAGAGCAAGCAGGGGAGGGGCAGAAGGAGAGGGAGAAAGAGAATCTTAAGCAGGCTCTACCCCCAGTGTGGCGCTTCATGCAGGGCTCAATCTCATGCTCTGAGATCATTACCTGAGCCAAAATCAAGAGCTGGATGTTTAACCGACTGAGCTACCCTGTTCCTTTTCTTGTCTGATTGCTGTGGCTAGAACTTCCAGTACTATATTGAAGAAAAGTGGTGAGAGTAGACATCCTTGTCTTGTTCTTGGTCTTTGGGGAAATGCTCTTAGTTTTTCTCTCTTGACTAAATGTTAGCTGTGAGTTTGGTACATACGAGCTTTATTATGTTGAGGTATGTTCCCTCTAAACCTACTTTGTTGAGGGTTTTTATCATGAGTGGGTGTTGAATTTTGCCAAATGCTTTTTCTGCATCCATTGAAATGATCATATACTTTTCTTTTCTCTTGTTGTGATTTATCATGTCGATTGATTTGTGAATTTTGAACACCCCCCACAGCTTTTTATTCAAAAATTATTCAGACTTAAGAGTTGAAGGGATCAACAAACACCTGTCTAACCTTTGTCTGGATTTTATCAGTTGTTAATATTTTGGCATATTTGTTTGCTCTGTCTTACATACATAAACACATACACACACAGCACATGTGTATACACATACACAGCACATACATTTAAAAGAAAATAATTTGGAAGTGTAGCATGCATCTCCTGAAAATAAGGACATTCTGGGCAGCCCGGGTGGCTCAGCGGTTTTAGTGCCACCTTCAGCCCAGGGTGTGATCCTGAAGACCCAGGATTGAGTCCAATGTCAGGCTCCATGCAGGGAGCCTGCTTCTTCCTCTGCCTGTATCTCTGCCTCTCTCTCTCTTTCTCTCTCTCTCTCATGAATAAATAAAATCTTTAAAAACAAAAAAAAGGACATTCTCCCTCAGAACCACATTATAACACTAATAGTAATTAGTGATACTCACATTTTTCCAACTGTGCCAATAATGCTTTCTATAAATAATTTTTTTCCCCTAGCGTCTAATCAAGGTTTATGCAGTGGATTGGTTTTTCATTACCTGTAGCCGACTATACATTTTTTGTTCTTTTAATCCATCATCTCTCACTGGGATGAATTAACTGTTAAAAAAATACTGGATTGTCTTAGTCATCTCTGAGGCCTTGATTTGGGTAAGGGCAAAATTTTCTATCATGTTAAAGACTTTGTTGGCTCATCATAGAGACAATGGAAAGCTCTTAAAAGAATGTGATGTGTTCAAATTTGGTTAGTATATGTAGCATTAACTTCTGAGGCAAAATAGTTTATCAAACTATTTGATACAAAATGAGATAGCCTTGAACAAAACTGTAAAAAATACATTTTTGAGACAATTTGGGAAAGTCAACATGAAATGGGTATATTTGAAGGAATTATTGTGTGATAATGATAGTCCATTAAAATTCTGTATCTGAAAAAAAATTCCATATCTGTTAAAGATCAACAAAATACAATATCTAGGATTTGCTTTAAAGTACAACAGGAAAGGGATAGGACTATATGAAATAAGAATGATCTTGTTTCATTTGTTGAAACTAGGTGATGGGTATGTGTGTTTTATTTGTTTCATAAGAGGCTAAAAAGACATGTCCTCTGACATTTCATGTTTTGACTTGAAAAATGAACTAGAAGGTTTAATTTGCAATGTGAAAGTTGTCTGGTATTGAAAACTTTTATTACTTTACAGGAGACTTCTTTATATAGAGTGTCAAGATCTATATCAAAGAAACTTATTTTAAATATTTGATTAGAAAAAAATAGCAAAAATAATGTTTCTGAATCTCATGAGAAGAATCCAACATTTTAGGATATTAAATAATCTTATTCTTACAGTATTTAAAAACTGCCATCTTTTATGTATGGCAGAAAGCTAGCTATGACAATAGAAAAATTCTGTACAAATTACAAAACTTTAATTCAAACCACCACTCACAGTTGTAGAATGCTGTTGTGGAGATTTCTTGCTTATCAATCAGCTATTGTGTAAATTATGTGTAATCTTCCCTTTGAATACAGCATTAATGCATTACTAGTACTGCTTTACTATGATTCCAAGAGACATAAACAATGGCATCTCTTTTGATTTGAATCCAGCAGCTGCATTCTGGTCGCAGGTGCTGATAGTAGTCACTGAAGTAAAAATATGACAATGTTAGAAGGTAGTGTTTGATTCTAAGTAAGTTAACAGATGATTTAGTGTCAAGGCCTTTGTCCTCTATATTAAGGATGTTTTCTTTTTCTTTTAATGTTGCATTGATAATTTGAGAAGCCATCCATGTGATCAAATAAGCAATTTTTAACCAGAGGTGCACATTGGAATTACCTGGGAAGCTTTTTCTACAATACTTTTGCTTGGACTCAGATCCAGACCTACTGGATCAGAACTTTGGGGACAAAGGTAGTTTGAAGAACCTTTATAGGTGATGGTGATCTCACCCTTTACTCAAGGACTACTGCTCTGTGTTAGAATTTTTCTTTAATATATGTAAATAGATAATGATAAAGCATAGTGATTGTCAGTCTTCTTGTTTTTTACTTTTTAAGATCTTAATTTTAAGTAATCTCTACACCCATCATGGAGCTCAGACTTACAACCTCGAGATCAAGAGTTGGATGCTCTACTGACTGAGCCAGCCAGGCACCCTTCTCCTTGGTTTTTTAAACCTAGTGCTTTCAGGCAAGGGAGTTTTCCACCAGCTGTGTCTACAACTCTATTTCTCCTTATTCTGTTTCTCTGGTACAAGTAAATCATTTACAGTTGCAATGGATAGGCATTAAAGTGTTTTTATGAGGCAAGTGATACGATAGCATTTGTATCCCACTTATTAGTAGCAAAAGTATTGTGTCATACCTCAGCTCCATCTCCACTCCCATGGTAGACAGCCTCATTATAGGACTTTGCTAGATAACCCGTTCTTGTCCAACACAATGCTTCCAGGTATTGTTATTGTGGTGTATTAACAGTAGTCTTCCTAAGATAGCCATTTCATCGTTTTTAATTTTATACACAAAAATTCTCAGTCTTTACATTGCCTTTGAGGTACACTTTGCTAAGGCCTTCTAATTTACTTCCTTCTGTGTATTCTGCTCTCTGATTTTTTTTTTGTGTGTGTGTGTCACCTAAACTTTGCCATAGCACTTCAAACTTTTATATGTAATGCTCTTTTCTTTCTTCTGTCTTAAAAAAAAAAAAATTAGGAGACTTCATTTTTGTTGTACAAGTTTTAAATTTTGTACGGTTTATATGGGAAAAATAGTACAATACAAACATTTAAAATAAACTCATACTGCCAACAACTTAGTTTTTCTGTTTTCAGATATTCTGCTAACATTTATATTTTTCTTGTGTGAATGAGATCAGATCCTATTCAGTCTGCTGCACCTTGCCTTTTTTCACCTAACAATGATTTTCATATTTCTTTGTCAGGACATGGAAATCTGCCTTTTTTTTTTTTTTAAAGATTTTATTTATTTATTCATGAGAGAAACAGAGAGAGGGAGAGAGGCAGAGACACAGGCAGAGGGAGAAGCAGGCTCCATGCAGGGAGCCCAATGTGGGACTCGATCCTGGGTCTCCAGGATCACGCCCTGGGCTGAAGGCGGCGCTAAACCGCTGGGCCACCCGGGCTGCCCGTGCCTTATTCTTTAAATGGCTGCCTACTCTTTAAATGACAGTGTAATAATTATTGAATAATTTGAATAACTAGTTACCTGATGGGTTTTTCTTTTCTTTTTTTTTTAAGAGCTTCCCTTTGGTACTCCTGGTATATTTGGCTATGATCCTAAAAAGGATCATAATTGTATCAAAGAGAATACATGCCTAAAATTTTAGAAAATATTGTTAAATTTTGCTTCAATAAGAAGAAAAATGAGGGAGGACTAATTGAACCAAATACTAGTGCTTGCTTTCCCTTTTTTTTTCTTTTCTGTATGTGTATGTGTATCATCTTAAAGAAGTAACTTTATTTTTAAATAGGATTTTAGATCAGGAATGGATGTTTAATTTTGTCTTATGCCTTTTTCTCATTTGAGACTGGCTTAGTCATTTTGGGCTGCCATATCAGAATACCGTAAATTGAGTGGCTTAAGCAGCAAACACATATTTTTTACAATTCTGGAGGCTGGAAGTTCAAGATCAGAGTGTCATCATGGTGGTTCTTGATGAGGACCTTCTTCATGGTGTACAGGGAGAGCTGTGGTCCTTTCATCTCCTTATAATAGGGGAACTAATCCCATCATGGGAGTTCCACCCTCATGACATAATCAAAGTCTAATTACCTGCCAAAGGCCCCACCTTCAAACTTTGGAGATTAGAGTTTCAACATATGAATTTTGGGGGAATACAGACTTCCAGTCTATAGCAGAATCATATTGCTCTGACTTATTACCATATTAAATTAAATTAATGGATTTCTTAATATTTAAATATTATAGCCATAAATAATCTTCATTTGGTTATAATTTTTAAAAACATAGTAGCATCTTACTTGTTAATATTTGTTATTTTGCATTGATATTCATAAGTTATAATAAACAATTGTTCTGTCTTAGGTTTTGGTAATAGTGTAATACTGACTTTTAAAGATTTTTAAAATTAATTAATTAATTAATTTAAGAAAGAAGGAAAGTAAGAAAGAAAGCATAAGCAAGGAGTGGGGCAGAGAAAGGGAGAGAGAATCCCAGGCAGCCCAATACGGGTTTCAATCCCATGACTGTAAGATCACGACCTAAGCTGAAATTAAGAGTCAGCCACCTGACTAGGCCACCCAGGTGTCTATACTGACCTTTAAAAATGGACAAATCTGGGGATCCCTGGGTGGCCCAGTGGTTTAGCTCCTGCCTTCGGCCCAGGGCATGATCCTGGAGTCCCGGGATCGAGTCCCACATCAGGGTCCCCGCATGGAGTCTGCTTCTCCCTCTGCCTGGGTATCTGCCTCTCTCTCTGTGTCTCTCATGAATAAATAAATAAAATCTTGAAAAAAAAAAAAAAGAACAAATCCACAAAACCAAATGCCCATTTCTTTTTTCCTGCTGTGGTGTAATTTGATTTTTGAAATTTTTTGTTCTTGAAGTTGTTTTATAAATCACCTCCATAGGACCTTTCTGACTGCCACTTTATGTTAATTTGTCTTACCAAAAAGTATCTGTTATGGGTTGAATTGTGTTCTCCCAGAAGATATTTTGGAGTACTAATCCCTAATATCTCAGTATGTGACCTTATTTGGAAGTAAGGTCATAATAGATGTAATTAAGATGAGGTCATACTGAGGTATGTTGGGCCATTTCTCCATTATAACTAGTGTCCTTAGAAGAAGACAGAAGACAATGTGAAGATAGATGCACAGAGAGAAGCTAGGAAGAGGCAAGGAGGGATCCTCCCCTACAAGTTTCAGAGGGAGCATGGCCCTACCAACATTTTGTTTTCAGACTCTAGATCTGTGAGAGAGTAAATTTGTTGTTTTAAGTCACCTTTCATGGTAATTTGTTACGGGAACCTTCAGAAACAGTATGTATTTCTTTCATGCTTTCAATTTGTACGACGTAGGGTCATGTAAAATATTGTGGGTTTTTTGTCTTCTTCATTCTTTACTTTTTAGTTGGTGCTTTTTTTTAAAGTTTTTTTTTTTTTTTTTTTTTTTTTTTTTTTTTTTTTTTTAGCATTTTATTTATTTATTCATGAGAGACATAGAGAGAGGCAAAGACACAGGCAGAGGGAGAAGCAGGCTCCCTGCAGGGGAGCCCGATGTGGGACTCGATCCTGGGACTCTGGGATCATACCCTGAGCCAAAGGCAGATGCTTAACTGCTGAGCCACCCAGGCGTCCAGGTGCTTCTTCTTCTTCTTTTTTTTTTTTTTTTTTAATCTTGTTAATGTGGTGTCCCATAATATTTGTTTTTTTATTTACCTTTCCAAATTAGTTCTTGAGTTCAATTCTTTTTTTTTGAATCCTGTTTTTTATTGCTATCTGCCTTAGTCTTCATAGTTCTGTCTACTTTTTTTGAAAACAAAATAAATCTAACTTTGTCTAATATTTAGTAAAAAGTCTTCAAGAATATAAGTTTTTCTTTGAGCTTAGCTTTTGTTGGATTTCCCCATTTTAATGTGAAATATTTTTATCATTATTTATCATATTACTGTGTTACTGTGTAGTTTTGATTTTCTCTTTAACTCATTACTGTGGGAGAAAATTTAAAAATTCCTAAGTGATTGGGATTTCTTTTTTTTGTTTACTTCTGCCATTTGTTATTTTCTTGACAGTGTTGGTCAGTCAGTGTGGTTCATTTTATTTCTATTTCATGAAACTTATGAAGTATCTTTGTGGATTAATAATTGAGTTTTCTTTTCTTTTTTTTTTTTTTAATAATTGAGTTTTCTAAAGTGGTCCATGAAATGTTTAGATAGAATGGTATACTCTGTAGGGTGCAAATCTTAGTTGATATCTGTCTCTTGGATCAATTTTATTGATAATCTTATTTTGTTCCTCTCTAGCAGAGGTTGCAAACTGGCTAGCATAATCTTTTTTTTTTTAAGATTTTATTTATTAAAAAAAAAAGATTTTATTTATTCATGAGAGACACACAGAGAGGCAGAGACACAGTCAGAGGGAGAAGCAGGCTCCATGCAGGGAGCCCGATGTGGGACTCAATCCCGGAACCCCAGGATCACTACCCTGAACCAAAGGCAGACAGACACTCAACCACTGAGTCACCCAGGGATTCCCTAGCTTAGTCTTATACGGTCCCTAGACATATATATATATATTTTTTTTTGTCATGTAGTGTGTCCGTTTGCATAATGTAAAAGTTAATATTGATTAAGAAGTTGCCAATGTTGCAGAATTTGAAGATTTTATACACATATGTTGGTTTCTAGTTCATCAGAAGACCTTATTTCAGCTTCAGAGAGAGAGGCAGAGACATAGGCAGAGGGAGAAGCAGACTTCCTCTGGGGAGCCTGATGTGGGACTTGATCCCAGGAACCCGGGATCACAACCTGAGCCAAAAGCAGATGCTCAACCACTGAGCCACGCAGGTGTCCCATATTTTCTTTTTTTAAAAAGAACTTATTTATTAGAGAGAGGACATGAGTATAGGGAAGAGCAGAAGGGGAAGGACAAGTAGACTCCTGCTGAGGGGGTAGCCTGATTTGGGGCTTAGTCCCCAGATCCTGAGATCCTGACCTGAGCTGAAGTCAGTTGGTTAACCAACTCAGCCACTCAGGCATCTCTTTCATATTTTCTGTTAATTAAATGGGAAATTAAATCAACTTGGAGATGCCATTATTTTAAATCTTTCAATTGACAAAGATGAAAATGATAAATACCCAGAATATAAAGAGATGAGTTTACCAATATGTAGCTGGTGGGAGTGTAATTTGATTCAGCCTTTTTGAGGAGTTAGAGGGTAGATAATATGTCACTGTATAATAACAACAAAAAACTCTTAAAATATTTACCCTCATAAAATATTTGTTTCAGCAATTCCATTTTTAGAATTTTACCCAAGGCTTTTTTCACTTTTATAGTCTATTGCAGCTATCTGTTATATAATGTCTCAGTAGTTTAAATGGTTTCATACATACATACATGTGTTTAGAGGGTAATATTGTCTACAAAACACTTAGATAAAATTAATGTTTCTATATGGACTTCTTGTTTATCCCTTTGATCAGATATTTGTGTAAACACCATTTTTAGGATGGGTTTTAGGGAGACTAAGTAACCACTGAAGAACAAGATAGTTGCAAATTGCAAGGAATTGTAATTTCTTCCTTTTTGAAGAAAGTTCAACCTGTTAAAATCCTTTACGCTATGTTTTGGAGTTTTGATGGTGAACAAGACTCAATCTCTGTTCCATGGAGCAAATGGACACTTAAATTGCAGTATATTATGTGATACAGTTGAAGTTAATCTTATGAGCATATAAAAAAGTTCTCTGTCTTGCATGGTCACGTAAAGCTTCCCAAGGTGAGGAATGTTTAAGATGACAGATGAAGGACAAGTTAGGAATTGCCAAGGTAAAGAAGAGTTTATGAGAAGAGCTTCTGGCACAGAGCTACATGTACAAAGTTCCAAATATAGATGAGAATGTAGAGTGGTGAAGATGGGGGCATAAATAAGGGCCAGATTATGGGCCTTTAAGTCACATTAAGGATTTTAAACTGAGGATAGTAGAGAGCCATAAAAAAAAGTTAATTAGGAGGTTAGTGTGTCTTTTTTTTAAAATTTATTTTATTTTTTTAAAATTAATTAATTAATTAATTTATGATAGTCACAGAGAGAGAGAGAGAGAGAGAGAGGCAGAGACACAGGCAGAGGGAGAAGCAGGCTCCATGCACCGGGAGCCCGACGTGGGATTTGATCCCAGGTCTCCTGGATCACGCCCTGGGCCAAAGGCAGGCGCCAAACCGCTGCGCCACCCAGGGATCCTGGTTAGTGTGTCTTGATCATGTTTTTGCTTATTAATAAAAAACATGTTGATTCCAGTGTGTTTTTTTTTTTTTTTTTTTTAGATTTTTATTTATTTATGAGAGAGAGAGAGAGAGGCAGAGACCCAGGCAGAGGGAGAAGCAGGCTCCATGTAGGGAGCCCGACATGGGACTCGATCCCTAGACTCCAGGATCAGGCCCTGGGCTGAAGGCGGCGCTAAACCGCTGAGCCACTGGGGCTGCCCTGACTGCAGTGTGTTGATGCAGTTAACTTCACTGGAGCAGGATAGTCCTTTAGAAGGTGGTTGCTGCAACTCAGGTGAGAGGAAGTGATGGTCTACTCTAGATTGTTAGTGGAGACAGAAGTAGGGTAAGCATCAAGGTAGTTAGGTGGTAGAGCGTTAGGACGTTGTGTTTGCTTGGCTGTGACGATGAGGAGGAAAGAGTCCGGGATGATTCTAGGTTTATGTCTTGATCAAGTATGACAATGTTGTTACTACTCACTGAGATAGGAAAGGGCAGATTTGATGGAGAAGACAATGCTGAATTTGTTTAGTTATGGTCCATTTAGGCAGAGATGTGCAGTAGGCCGTCTGAAGTGGAGATAAAGATTTGAGATCTTGATACCTATTTCCTTGAGGGTAAGTTGATTTTGTAAGTTGGGATAATTTCCTTTTATAGTTTATGACAGATACGTAATCAGCTTGTGCTGAAAGAACTGCTTGCCAAATAGCAGGCATTTCGAAAATGTTTTGTTGAATATGTTTATTTATTTAAAAGATTATTTGTTTCTTTATTCATGAGAGACAGAGAGGGAAGCAGAGACACAGGCAGAGGGAGAAGCAGGCTCCCTGCAGGGAGCCCGATGTGGGACTGGATCCTGGGACTCCAGGATCACGCCCTGAGGCAAAGGCAGACGCTCACCTGCTGAGCCCCGCTGGCATCCCTGTTGAGTATGTTTATATGTCTGGTATTATAATTGTGAGATTCAACCTAATTGATACTTGCTCTTTTAGTTTCTTTTCAAATTTTTCATAGCATTTGGGAACCCATTGTAAGAAAATTCTTTACTGAAATTTATCCCTTCTGTGGTTAGACATTTAAATTATTTTCTTTTTTTCTCAGCACTACCATGTTCATATTATCTCTGAAATTGCCTGTGGATATCTGCATAAATGTGAGAGCTAGGGAGTGGATACGTATCTTCAATTTTATCAGATATTGCCTAACTGATTTATATAAAGGGGTTATTTCAATGTACACTCCCACTAGCTGTTATTTCAGTGTATTCCCATTAGACATTATGTGTTATATATCTTCTCCTATCTTTGGTATTGTAAGACTGTAATTTTTTCCAAACTGATGGATGTGAAATGGAATTTTGTTATTTAAAATTTTTTTCTTAATTGCTAATAAAGTTGGGCATCTTCTTATGTTGATTATTCATTGAGGTTTCTTCTATAAGTTACTGTTCATAATGCCCCCCCCGCCCATTTTCTCTTGGCTCATTCGCCCTTTTCTTTTTGACTTATAGAATTTTTGTACAAATGAACTAATCATTTGTCAGTGAAAATCTCGCTACCCAATATATGGTTCATCTTCACTGGTTTTCATCTTAAAACTTGACCTTTTGTGACTTGAGAATTTTAAAATTTACTACTTCATAAAAAACACTTACTTTGCATATATATGTATATACACTCATGCACACATATATATACTTTTAAATAAATGTCAGGCTTTTTTTTTTTTAAGATTTATTTATTTATTCATGATAGACACACACAGAGAGAGAGGCAGAGACACAGGTAGAGAGAGAAGCAGGCTCCACTCAGGGAGCCTGATGCGGGACTCGATCCCGGGTCTCCAGGATCATACCCCGGGCCGAAGGTGGTGCTAAACTGCTGGGCTACCTGGGCTGCCCAATGTCAGGCATTTTTGTTTGTTGACTATAATTTTCTAATTAATTGGTTTGTGTCTTCACATAAATCTTTTTTAAAAATAATTTTTTATTTTTAAGTAATCTCTATACCCAACATGGGGCTTGAGCTTACCACCTGAAAATCAGGAGTCTCATGCTCTACTGACTGAGCCAGCCAGGTGCCCCACATCGATCGATCAATAGATTGGTTTTAATAAGTTTTAATTTTAATAGTGAAAGGGAATAAAGGGGAAAGGAGAGAAAATGAGTGGGAAATATCAGAGAGGGAGATGGAACATGAGAGACTCCTAACTCTGGGAAACGAACAAGGGGTGGTGGAAAGGGAGGGGGGTGGGGGGGCACTGAGGGGGGCACTTGATGGGATGAGCACTGGGTGTTATGCTATATGTTGGCAAATTGAACTCCAGTAAAAAAAAAAAAAAGAAAAAAGTTTTAATTTTAATAAGTTTACTTTTAATTTTAGTAAGTTACTTTTATCTTTCATATATATAAGTTTTTGATCAGTCAATGGTTTTGAATGATCATACATTTTAAAATATTTTACAGTTATAAATGATACAGATAGCACAAATATATTGTGTTCTTTTTTTTTTTTTTTTTTTAAAGATTTTATTTATTCATTTATGAGAGACCCAGAGAGAGAGACAGAGAGGCAGACACAAGCAGAGGGAGAAGCAGGCTCCATGCAGGGAGCCCGACGTGGGACTCGATCCTGGGACTCCAGGATCACGGCCTGAGCCAAAGGCAGACGCTCAACTGCTGAGCCACCCAGGCGTCCTTGTTCTTTTAAATAGACTATTTTTTAGAGCAGTTTTAGGTTCACAACCGACTTGAGCAGAAAGTACATAGAATTCCCATGTTATCCTTACCCAGCATACTTACAACCTCTTCCCCCGTCTATTTTAGGCATCCAAGTATGGCATGTTTGTTGCAATTGAAGAACCTATACTGACATGTCATTATCACCCAAAGTCCATGGGTTACATTAGGGTTCATTCTTGGTATTGTGGATTCTCTGGGTTTGGAAAAATGCATGACTGCACCCACCATTGTAGTAACATGCAGAATAATTTCACTGCCCTCAAAATCCTTTGTGCTCTAATTTATCCCTCCCTTCTCCTTAACCCTTGATTCTCTTAACATCTCCATAGTTTTGCCTTTTCTAGGATGTTGTATAGTTGAAATCATTCAATGTGTAACCTTTTCAGATTGGCTTCTTTCCCTTAGTATGCATTTAAGTTTCTTGCATCTCTTTTCATGGTTTCATAGCTCATTCCTTTTTAGCTTTTTGAATAATATCCCGCTGTCTAGATGTACCACAGTAGTAAATAAGTAAATAAAATAAATCTTGGATGCTTCTGAAGGACATTTTGGATGCTTCTAAGTTTTGGCAATTAAGAACAAAGCTGCTATAATATTCCTGTATAAATTTTTGTGTAGACATAAGTTTTCAACTCATTTGGATAAATACCAAAGAACATAATTGCTAGATTGTATGTTAAGAGTATGTTTAGTTTTCTTTTTTCTTTTTTTTGTTTTTTGTTTTTTTGTTTTTTTGTTTTTTTGTTTAGTTTTCTAAGAAATGAGCAAGCTGTCTTCCAGAATGGCCATTTTGCATTCTTACCAGCAATGAATGAGAGGTCCTGTTGCTCCACATTGTTACCAGCACTTGTTAGTATTTTGGCCATTCTAATAGTTATATGGTGGTGTCTCATTGTTTTAATTTGCAATTCTGTAATGATTTGATGATATTCATTGTAATGTGGAACGTCTTTTCTTTTTTTCCATTCAGATGTGGCAGCTAGTGCCACAGTTACTTTATTTTTTTTAAAAAGATTTTATTTATTCATGAGAGAGACAGAGAGAGAGAGGCAGAGATACAGGCAGAGGGAGAAGCAGGCTCCATGTAGGGAGCCTGATGCAGGACTCGATCCCAGGACTCCAGGATCACGCCCTGAGCTGAAGGCAGGCACTAAACCGTTGAGCCGCCCAGGGATCCCCCTGGAACGTCTTTTAAAATACGCCTTTTTGTCATCTGTGTATCTTCTTCAATGAGGATTCAGATTTAGGTCCATTTTTGAAATGGGATGCCTAACCAGCTGAGCCACCCAAGTATGCCAAGCAACACTTACTTTTAAATATATGTCAGACATTTTTGTTTGTGGACTATAATTTTCTAATTAATTGGTTAGTGTCCTAACATAAGAAATGAAGATTGTGGTATATCCCATCAAATAAAGCAGAATCAATAAAAAATTTTTTTAAGAATCAATAAAATTTTAAACTACAAACACTTCCAACCAAAAATATTTATAAAACTAAATCTTCAGGGTCGCCTGGGCAGCTCAGTTGGTTGGCTCAGGTCATGATCAGGTCATGATCCCTGGGTCCTGGGATCAACCCCTACATTGGGCTCCCTACTCAGAGGGGAGCCTGTTTCTCCCTTTTCCTCTGCCACTATCTGCTGCTTGTGAGCTCTCTCTCTCTCTCTCTCTCTGTCAAATAACTAAAATCTTTTTTTAATTTTTTTAATTTTTATTTTTTTTAATAACTAAAATCTTTAAAAAAAGGAAGAAATCTTAAGTGCTTTAAGATCTAAATTTAAGTGTGTGTGTATGTCTGTATGAAACTTCCTTCTCTGGAATGTAACAAATTGCATTTATTCAATTATTTTCCTTACTATTTATATTGGTTTTTTAAAAATTAATTAATTAATTAATTAATTTATGATAGAGAGAGAGAGGCAGAGACACAGGCAGAGGGAGAAGCAGGCTCCATGCACCTGGAGCCCAACGTGGGATTCGATCCCGGGTCTCCAGGATCGCGCCCTGGGCCAAAGGCAGGCGCCAAACTGCTGCGCCACCCAGGGATCCCACTATTTATATTGTTGAAGCAATTTCTTTTCATTCCTCAGTATATTTTGATGATAGATATTTTTTCTTAAATATTAACATTTGAACCTCTTTTCATCACTTTGTATCCTCATATCCTATTTTTTAAAAAAAGTACTTATACCACCTAATATAACATGTATGCATATTTTATATGAGATCCTTAATTGTCCTAATAATCCCCTGTAGATTCCATGAGAGTAAAAACTTAATTATTTTGTTTACTACTATATCCTGGTTTTTTGTACAGTGTCTGGCATCCAATAAGTGTTAAAGAAATATTTATTGAATAAGTAAAAAACATGACTCATATTTTAGTATATAGGCTATTTAAAAAACTTATGGCTGATTTCAGTGGAACAGAATAGAGAGCCCAAAAATAAACCCATGATTATATGGTCAATTAATCTTTGACAAAAGAGGCAAGGATATGCAAAGGGAAAAAGATAGTCTCCTCAACAAATGCTGCTGGGAAAACTGGACAGCTACATGCAAAAGAATGGACCACTGTCTTATACCACACAAAAATAGATTCAGAGTGAATTAAAGACCTAAATATGACACCTGAGATCATAAAAATCCTAGAGGGAGCACAGGCAGTAATTTCTCTGATATTAGCCATAGCAACATTTTTCAGACATGTCTCCCGAAGCAAAGGAGACACAAAAATAAACTACTGGTACTACATCAAGGTAAAAAGCTTCCGCACAGCAAAGGAAACAACCAACAAAACTAAAAGGCGACCTACCGAATGGGAGAAGATATTTGCAAATGACATGTCTGATAAAGGGTTGGTATTCCACACATATAAACAACTTATACAACTCAACATCCAAACCCTCAAATAATCCAATTAAAAATGGGTAGAAGACACGAATAGACATTTCTCCAAAGATGACAAACAGATGGCCAACAGACACATGAAAAGATGCTCAACATCACTAATCATCATAAAAATGCAAATCAAGGGGATCCCTGGGTGGCTCAGTGGTTTAGCGCCTGCCTTTGGCCCTGGGCGTGATCCTGGAGTCCCAGGATCGAGTCTCACGTCGGGCTCCCAGCATGGAGCCTGCTTCTCCCTCTGCCTGTATCTCTGCCTCTCTCTCTCTCTCTCTCTCTCTCTATCTGTGTCTATCATAAAAAAAAATGCAAATCAAAACCACGATGGGCTATCACCTCACACCTGTCAGAATGGCTAAAATAAAAAACATAGGAAACAACAAGTGTTGGCAAGGATGTAGAAGAAAAAGGAACTTTGTGCACTGTTGGTGTGGATGCGAATAAGTGCAGTCACTCTGAAAAAACACTATGGAATTTCTTCAAAAATTAAAAATGGATTTGCCATCTGACTGGATGATTCCACTACTGGGTATTTACCCAAAGAATATGAAAACACTAATTCAAAAAGTTAAATGTACCCTATGTTTGCTGCAGTGTTATTTACAATGGCTAAATTTTGGAAGCAGCCCAAGTGTCTATTGCTGGATGAATGGATAAAAGAGATGTGGTATATGTATGCAATGGAATATTATTCAGCCATAAAAAAGAATGAAATCTTGGGATGCCTGGGTGGCTCAGCAGTTGAGTGTCTGCCTTTGGCTCAGGGCGGGGATCCCCCGGTCCCAGGATTGAGTCCCACATTGGGCTGCCCGTAGGGAGCCTGCTTCTCCTTCCATGTCTCTGCCTCTCTCTCTGTGTCTCTCATGAATAAATAAATAACAATCTTAAAAAAAAATGAATGAAATCTTGCCATTTGCAACATCATGGATGGATCTAGAGGGTATAGAGCTAAGTGAAATAAGCCAGCCACAGAAAGACAAATACCATATGATTTTCCTCATATATGGAATTTAAGAAGCAAACAAAGGGAGAAAAAAGAGACAAACCAAAAAATAATCTCTCAACTATAGAGAACAAACCGATGATTATAGAGGAGGAGTGGGTGAGTGGGGAGATGGATGAAGTAGGTGAAGGGAATTAACAAGTATGCTTATCTAGATGAGCACCAAAAACATATGGAATTACTGAATCACTGTATTGTACACCTGAAACTAATATAACACTGTTGTTAAGTATACTGGAATTAAAAAAATAATATTTTGTGACATGAAAATTAAATAAAATTTGAACTTATTTCCATAAATAATGTTTATTAGAACATAAAAAATTACTGCTGATTTCAAAAACAATTGTTACAGTCTTATTTTTTTGTTATCCCCAAGACTGATTTTACAATTACTGCTGATTTCAGATGATTGTTATGGTCTTAATATGTTCTTCTTGCCAAGATTAATTTTATGAAAACTTTGTATAGCTGAAAAGGGCTTAAGTCTCTGCTCAGATTTTCAAATTTTATATTCTGAGCCGAAAGTTATGCTACTTTACTTAATAAAGTCTGATTTTTATTTTTTTATTTTTTATTTATTTATTTATTTTTTTGATTTTTATTTTTAAGTTAAGCATAGATTCTTAAGGAGTTGACCAGCAGGTTTAGGTTGTATATGATGTAATCCTTTACCATCAAGACCTAGCTTTAAAACAAATTTTGACATGCACTATCAGTTTTAATGCAGTATAATTATTATGTTACTTATCTGTAAATCTCTTAATGATTTGACCCAGAAATTTCTCTGAAATTGGTTGGTATTAGGAATATGCCAGTCACAGGGAAAAGACTAATGATTCGAGGTTATTGAGGAAATAGCTAAGTAAAATGTGTATGATGTCTTTTGATGTGTAGAAATTCTTATTTAATTTATTTTCCATTTTTTATGGTGGTAAAGTACTTATAAAATATTGATTTAACCATTGTTGAGTGCACAGTTCAGTGGTATTAAAGTACACTTATATTGTTGTATACCTATTATCACTATTATCTCCAGAACTCTTTTCATCTTGGAAAAGTGAAACTATGTACTAATTAACAGTAACTCCCCATTTCCACCTTATGTGTTTGTTTTTCTTTTTGAGAGGAGGAGAAAAGCACAGGGAGTAGCGGAGGGAGAATCTTAAGCAGTCTCCATGCCCAGCAGGGAGCACAACAGGGGGCTCCATCTCATGACCTGGAGGTCATGACCTGATCTGAAATCAAAGGTTGGACATTTACCTGACTGAGCCACCCAGGCACCTAGCATTTATTTTTCAATGGACACTAAAGATTTTTTACTGGTCTTGTCCAGATGATGGGTGCTGTCTTAACTCTTGCCACTGGGAATGACTACTCTTCAGGAATCTGGTTTTATTCCTGTAGTTTTAAATAATATAGTCTCATCAGAATATGATACAACTCTGTGGTCATACAATAAATACATCTATTTAGTGTTGGGCTGTTTCCTTAAGAAACATACTTTTTAATTTTCCTTTTTTTAAAGATTTTATTTGTTCATGAGAGAGAGAGAGAGAGAGAGAGAGAGAGAGAGAGCGCGAGAGGGACCAGAAAGCACAAGCAGGGGCAGAGGGAGAGGGAGAAACAGACTCCCCAACGAGCAGGGAGCCTGATGTGGGACTTGGTCCTGGAATCCTGACCTGAGTCGAAGGCAGATGCTTAACTGACTGAGCCACCCAGGCACCCAGCTTTTTACTTTTCTATAACAATGTTGGACACAGTAATAATAGTTTAAGGTAGTCACTAGAATTTTAAAACTAGGTGATTTCTGCTTCCAACTCATTAACATATGTATTATATCTTGTTATTTAAAATGTTAGGTGTTTTATAAGAAAAAGTTAATGTTTATGTATTACAGTGTATTTTTATTTTTGACCGTGAGGGTAGTGACTTTCTCTGTGGCTCACTGCATCCTAGATTTACCTGGGAGCTTAATGAAGATTAAAATATGTCAGAGTAAAAAAAAAAAAAAAAAATATATATATATATATATATATATATATATATATATGTCTGAGTGGGTTAGAGACCTAGGAGTCTGTGTTTTGTCATATTCACTATTTGGTCAGGGATAGGTGTGGTTACCAATAACTCCAAGAGACTTTCTTACTGCCATCTTTATATGGCATTTACATCTTTTTTTTTAAAAAGATTTTACTTATTTATTCATGAGAGACAGAGAGAGAGAGAGAGAGAGAGATAGAGAGAGAGAGAGGCAGAGACACAGGCAGAGGAAGAAGCAGGCTCCATGCAGGGAGCCAGGGAGCCTACGCCCTGGGCCGAAGGCAGACGCTCAACCACTGAGCCACCCAGGCGTCCCAATATAGTTTAGATTTTAGTGTGCATCATATATACATGTATTTCCATTCCCCAGTATTAGACTCAAAATAGACTTGTCAACAGTTGAGACTTCAGTAGAAACCTTTTATAAGATGGGTTATTAGTCCCAAATTTATATATGCTGCATGTCATCACATAGCACAAATAAGATTTAAGCCAGTTCTTAGGTCTGTAAAGTTTAAGTAGTAGTTTGTGTTTCTTTCCTCCTTGAATTGTGTTAAACACAAAATAATTTGAACTTGTAGGGTGTCTCAGTTTATATTTACTTGGAAATGTCACATTAGCTTGTTCTCTGAAGGTAAATACATCGTCATTGTACACATTGGTTTATTTAGTTCTCCTTTTTTTTTTTTTTAATTTATTTATGATAGTCACACAGAGACAAAGAGAGAGAGGCAGAGACACAGGCAGAGGGAGAAGCAGGCTCCATGCACCGGGAGCCCGACGTGGGACTCGATCCCGGGTCCCCAGGATCGCGCCCTGGGCCAAAGGCAGGCACCAAACCGCTGCGCCACCCAGGGATCCCCTATTTAGTTCTCTTAGTTAAGTCATCTGATGTCTTTGAATATTTTCCTGTTATTTAGATGGTAACATTAGGTATCACCAAGAGTGTGCAACTAAAATGCTATAGGTCCGCAGGTGTTTAATGGGCATCCATTGTATTGGTAGTTCATTCTTAGCCATTGTAAATCAGTGGATTTAGATCTCTTGAACTATGGAATATGAATAAATGCTCAGCTTAAATATATATATTACTGAAGTTGTACAATCTCTTACCTAAGTTGTACAATCTCCTTTAAAGTGTAAGGATGGTTAAATGTGAGGATCATGACTTGCTTATAGAAAATAAAATTTGAAAAAAAAAAAACAAAAAAAAAGTAAAAAAAAAGAAAATAAAATTTGAAGTATAAAGACCACTGGCTTTTCAGCAATATAGGTAAAATGATTATATTAAGGTTACTATAGCTGGATTATTCACATGAAAGTAACCCAGACTTCTAGTTTTGTTTAGTGCTGAGAAACAAGATTGGTGAATTTGTGGGACAGAATTATAACCCGTCCCTAAAGAGGTAATGAAAATAATTTGAAGTTATTGGTCTTGTGTATATGTGTTGTTTTTAATTTTGAGAGTTTATCAGCAAAGGATAATTGTAGCTATACAAAATGAGTGGTAGAGTAGAATGAAATCAATCCTAATTTTATAGAAAGACAAGTGCAAATTTTGATGTCAGTCATCTCAGGAGTTAGAGCTGGATTTGCAGTTCTTGTATTTATAGGAGTTAGACTGTGTTTAATATTAAGAGCTTTTGCCCTAGACTTCCGGAGAAAGACTGTGAAGATTTCTTTTTTGTATAATTAAGCACCTCTGGGTTCCAGAATGGAAAGGGAAAGAGGGGAACTTACCGATTTGTCATCCTTGTTGATTGTTAAAATGTATTTTCAGTTTCTATTTGAAATTTTTTTCCTCATTTTAAATTCTTGTGCCTTATATTCCTAGGAAATTTTCTGAACTTCTATTTTAAAATATTAAATTAAAAATATTTTATTTATTTATTTATTTATTTGAGAGACAGAGATAGCATGAGAGCACAAGCAGGGGAGGAAATGGAGAAGCAGGCTTCCCGCTGAGCAGGGAGCCTAGGACCCTGGGATCATGACCCAAGCTGAAGGCAGACACTCAACTGATTGAGCCACCCAGGCTCCCCTTAAAATGTTAATCTTTTCCATAGGAGCACAACCTTGGTTCATAAAAGCATCAGGGCAGAAGTGTTTTTTCAACATTTAAAAATTGTATTCCTAACCATTTTGACTTGACTTAAAATTGATGTTTATTCTCAGCCCTTATCTTATTTGATGTGTCTGTAGCTTTTGACATTGTTGATCATTTCTTCTTCCTTGTTAACATTTTCTTGATTTTCCTTCTACACCATACTCTCTTGGTTTTACTATTATCTCCTTCTTTGCTTCTTCTGTTTGTTTTGCTGTTTCTCCTTGTTTTGCCTGACCTTAAATACTGGAGTGCCCTGGAACTCAGTCCTTAATTATTTTTTTATCTTTACTTTTTTCAATATTATCCAGTCTCACAGCTGTAAACACGGTTTATATTCATGATTCCTAAACTTACACCCCCATCTCAGACTCCTCTAAACTCTAGACTCATATTTATTCACCTCTTTGGTGTCACCGCTTGCGTATCTAATAAATATTTCAGATCAAGTCCAAACCTGAACTACAGTTCTTTTCTCCCCAGACCTGTTCTTCCCATAGTCCTCTCCATCTCAGTTGGTTGCAACTCTGTCTTTTTGACTGTTCCAGCTAAAAACTCAGAATCCATCCTTAATTTCACATCTGTCTGCTTACTGGCATACTTGTACATGTACTCACACACCACATCAATTCATGAGGAAATCCTCTCGGCTCTAACCTTCAAAATCCATCCAGATTAGCATTTTTTTTTTTTTTTTTAACCAGTGACTGGTGTTTAGTTTAAGCCACCTTCATTGCTTACTTGGATGATATCCAGCTTCCTAACTGGTCTCTTTGCCTTTGTTTGTTTGTTTGTTTGTTTGTTTGTTTGTTTCTCTACAATCTTCTCCATATAGTAGCCAGAATGATTCTTGAAAGAGTAAGTCATATTGTGTCTCTTCCCTGCATCAGACCCTCAGTGTTAATGGTGATGGGGCTTTCCATTATTTCTCTCATTTCCTCTCCTGCGTCTCTCTTCTTTGCTTGTTCTGTTTCAGCCATGCCAGCCTTCTTGCTATTCCTTTAACACACCAGGGTAACCCATGGCATTGGTTGTTTTTTCCATCCATGACATCCTTTGCGTGATTTACTTCTTCAGGCTTTGCCCAAATGTCACTTTTTCAATAAGGACTGGCTTGACCATCCTACTTAAAATTGTAGGTATCCTTGCCCCCTGCACTGCATCTCCTGATGTTTTGACTTTTTTTTTTTATTAGCACTTACCATCTTACAGAGTACTATCTAAATGATGTATTTATTATGTTTGTTGTTTATTGACTTTCTTCTTCTTCTATTGTAAAGTCTAGAGGGCAAGGATCTTTGTTTATTTCATCTGGATATCCCAAGCAATGGATATTTGCTCCTGTTTGTTGTTAGAGAAAAGGAAGGCAAATCTTTTTTCTTCATTTGTCTGAAATTTTCTGGTAGTGTTTTTTTTAATTTTTATTTATTTATGATAGTCACAGAGAGAGAGAGAGAGAGAGAGGCAGAGAGACAGGCAGAGGGAGAAGCAGGCTCCATTTACCCGGAGCCCGACGTGGGATTCGATCCCGGGTCCCCAGGATCCCGCCCTGGGCCAAAGGCAGGCGCCAAACCGCTGCGCCACCCAGGGATCCCTCTGGTAGTGTTTTTTAAAGTTGTTTTAAAAAAAATCCTCCTGCGCCATTTTAGTGTAACTATTTTGATTTTTCTTTTTAAATGTTCAGGGATTCTATTTGATTATAAGTTGAATGTAGTTATGGAATCATGTTAATGTAATTTTGTGGTGGTGTTACAGTGAATTCCTCCTTAGAACCTTTGAGGTTTCTTTCCAGCCCTGTTTTAGAAATCCAAATCCTGTATTAGTGTATATTCTGTCTAGAGTGTTACATTACAAGAATTTCCTCTTTCTTTCAACTGTAGAAGAAGTTGTAGGTATTATAATAATGGTTAGGTAAAGGTATATAGACTTATCCTTATATATGGAAAGACCTGACTCATTGTAAATCTATTTTGACATTTGTGCAATTATTTGTGGATTCTTTTTTCTTTTATTTTCTTTAAAGGCTTTTATAGTAACATCTGTATGAAGCTCTAGAGGCAGAGTGGAATGACTAAAATTTGGAGAAAGAGGGAACTGGGAAATTACACATAAACACGTGTGCACTGAGATGCAGGTATAGCCATCATGAGTGGTCTTGTGCTCCAGATTAGGTAATTTTTCTTAATGATGCATTTATCCATCCAGTAAACAAATGTAACTAAATAAACTAGGGATAGATAGCTAAATGGACTATAGTCTCTACTCATGTCTCTCAGTTTAGGCAACAAGACCAAAAGTTGAATTATCGTAGTGAGAGCCAGGTGTTCTATTTGATGTGAATATAGGGTGCTTTGTGGAGCTGGTAGTGGTAAGGTGCTCATTCCACTGAGAAGAAGGCACTTCAGTGTCACAAATTTACTATGTGAACAGTGTCTCTAAAACCCCAAGTCTCTTTATTAGGCTCTTAAATTTGTGTTCTTCTGTATCCTGTTTACAGACCTTATATTGCAGGGTTTTAATGGAGATGAAATACTACATGAAATGCTTTTCTAAACACAGCTGTTCTACTTCCATTAAACAGTTCTGACATTCAGCAATTTGCCAAGAGTTTCTTCCAATTCAAGATTCTGGGGTTGTAGCTCATTTCCTGTTAATGGTTTTTCTCTTCATTAGTTCATATTACTATTCTGTGCTATTAATATAGCAAATGCTATATCATACATGCAGGTGCCCCATGCGAATTGTAAAACACAGTGAAAATATATGGCAGAATTATTTTCATCATGTACTAAAATGGATTCTTTTGGTAACAGGGAACCTGGAAAAGTTATAGATGTGATTTGTTTAGCAGCCTAAGCTATGTCATAGACAGAACCCTGAAAGACCCAGTATGCGGATCTTTACCTTCTCCAATTTGCAGGATATCCTGTGGCTTAAGTGCCATTTTCAGTTCCTGAAAAGGATGAAGGGGAACAGCCATGAAAGGGCAAATATGGTCTCTGATTATAATCTTTGACAGTTTTGTCTGGGCGTGGCCCTAGATGTCCCCTACCATCTTGCTCCTTTCTTCCATTGTGAGTCTGCTGAGAGTCCCAACTTATTTGAAATACGTGGTTGTCTTGACAGTATTATCAGGCACAGTGTTCTTTCCTCAGAGCTGCCTACTGTACCCCGGTTATGAGCCGTGCAGGGGACCGTGCTCTCTCCTCCCTAAGGTACTGACCATGGTGCCGCCAATAGGGTCAGCATTGTAGTTTAACTGCTTTGGGTGAACATTTGATTTTAATTCTTTCAACAGTGATGGTAACTTTTATTTCTCTATGGTCTCAAACTTAACTGCAGTGATACGATTCTTGGGAATGGACTGACTGTAGAAAGTCAACATAAAAAATTTTTTTTTAGAGGTATATCTTCCTAAGTTTATTGTGATTTCACCACAGAAATACCTTTTTCTTCAGGTTTTATTTTTCTGGGCTCATTTGAAGACAACATTATGTAGTAGTCTCCACGTTTGTAGTTTTTTAATCCTCTTTTTTTCTCATTAAAGTGACCTTACCCCTTTTTAAATGACTAGTATCTTCATTCTAACTTTATACCCTTTACTTGCTGGAAGGGACTGTTAACCAGTTACTCAGCACTGTTGATTTATTGATCCCAGCACAATAGAGGCTATCTCTTCCCCCACCTTCTTTTGTGGCACAGTAGTATGATATTAATTCTCACTGTAATTATAGTGGCATTTCACCTGCTTGAATAAGCTAACCGCCTGGACAAGAAATTCAGGCTGTTGGAGGAGGAGGGTGAAATGGAAACATAGCTTTCTATCATAGTACTGATTTTTTTCTGTGGAAAAGATGTAATTTCCCATCTGATCAAAATAAAACATTATTGGTATTTCCTTTCCCTCTCTCTAATAAATGAATACAATCTTTAAAAACTTTTCATTTACTTAAGAGAGAGAGCACAAGCAGGGGGAAGGCCAGAGAGAGAGGGACAAGCAGACTCCCCAGTGATCAGGAGATTAAAAACTTTTTTCAGTAAATGTTACCAGGTAGAGAAGTAGAATTACAAGCTGATAAAAATGGTTATTCGGACATGACCCCGAGGTTAAGTGGGTTCTTCTGGGAATAGAGCTTATATTTTAGCCATCTTTTTCTTAGATTTGTTATCTAACTGAGAATTTCTTACTCAGAGTTCAAAATAACTTTTTTGGATGGTTAATCCCCCACTGTTGTGTCCTTTGAAACAAATTTGGTTAATTTATAAAATAACTACTGGGATGTTGCTAGTTTATCAAGCAGGTACCTGCAAGTGGGTTAGATGGCTTAAAGTAGATGAATTGTGTTTTGTTATATCTTAACTCTTAAGTGTAAAATCTTGTTATCCTTAGAAGTTCTAGTTGCTTCTGTTTTGTTCCAAATTTCCAATTTTGGAATGTTGCCTGTGGTGTGATACCAAGTACTAACAAGTATTAGAATTTTATAATTCTCCTGACAATTAAGAGTATCTACTGATTTCTTAAAAATACGTGGGAAACAAAAGGCTTAAACAAGGCTGACATTTTTCTGAACTATTTATAAAAGTAAAAAGCCTTTCCTTTTTGGTTGCCAAGGATGCTCTGTTACTTGGTTAGGTGCGCTTTATTGAGTAGAAATCTGAGCTTTGTTAAGGCTCAACTTTTAAAATTTCTTCCTCATTAAAAAAACCCACAAACGTGCTAAATACTTCAAATTAGTGTTATTAATTTGAGTAACATGATTGCTTTGAATCAGTCTAATGTGTTCTCTCATTACCTTAAACAGTAATAGTATTAATCTGTTACATCGCGTGTTAATGGAGTATTTACACTTCATTCTAACGTAATTATTACTTAATGTGAAGTGTAGTTTTTAAGTATTCATATCTTTTTTCATTGAGTTATTTTCCAAAAGTAAAGTAACATTTAAACACATGATAACTTAGAGGGGAGGAAGGAGGTTGGAGGGTGGACCTGGGGGGACAGGTACCTGAGAAGAGCCAGCACATGGTAACCTGTTTCGTGTATGATTTTTCTAGGGCTGCTTTGGAAGAAGTAGAAGGAGATGTGGCCGAATTGGAACTAAAGCTCGATAAGGTGAACTTTACTTAAAGATTTTAAGACATTAATAGTGATTTGTGCCTTTAGTATTAGGTGATTCATGTTACTTTTTGATTTTATCTCTATGAGGATAAATGTTACTATCATCCCAATTTTACACGCAGGGAGATTGAGGCTGTAGACACGAGAGACTTTGAAAATACAAGTGCCAGAACAAGAACTTGAACAATCTGCCTTCAAAGCTAACTAGATACCCTTGTTGTTTTCTTTTCCATCCAAAAGGTTGCCTGTCTTTTCAGTGCTCAGTGGTTTTCATATATAACCTGACTGTTCTTGTTTATAAGTGTGAATCTGGATACATTAAGTATAAACGAAATTTAAAATACTGATTCCATTTTTTACAGCTAAGGCCAGAAATGCTTAGTGTATATTTAATAATTGATATTAAACGTTCATATTCTATTCAACGGTGAATGTACATTGATTCCTATCTTCTGTATTAATTATTAATCATCTTTCCTTTACCTAAGAAATATTGCTATAAAACAGGAAGAAATATGAAAATGAGTAACACATGGCTTCTGGTTTCAAGTAACCATTGTTTACTGAAATCTCTCTCTTACAATTTATGGAGATAAATCAGATGCACATGCTTGAAGTACCTTTTCTGAAAATAGCTTCTTATTTAATTATTGTAAATGATATGCCGTGTAAAGCAGTGCTTCTCAAACTGTACTGTGCATAGGAAACACCTGGGGATCTTGCAAAAATGCAGATCCTGATTCAGTAAGTCTGGGGTACCTGAGATTCTGTGTTTCTAATCAGATTCCAGATGACACCAATGCTGTTGTTCCATGGGCTGCACTTTGAATAGCAAGAATATAAAATATGCTGAAGGTTTTAAAATGTTTTGAAATTGTGAAACGTATGTGTATATATATATAATGTAAATAGTGTAGAAACTATATAAAGTAGTAGTATCATGTATGTAAAACAGAACTTTTAGAAAATATTTAGTAATAAGTTATTTTTGTATTGTACACTGTAGTTTTCAAAAACACTTTGATTTATATGCTTAGTGCTTATATGCTTAGTTCTAAGCATCTAAATGCTTAGAACGTGTCTATGTTCTTTGATTTTTACAATAATTTTGGGAGGTAGTTGGGACACCTTGGTGGCTCAGAGGTTGAGCATCTGCCTTCGGCCCAGTGTGTGATCCTGGAGTCCTGGGTCGAGTCCCACGTCGGGCTCCCTGTGTGGAGCCTGCTTCTCCTTCTGCCTCTCTGTGTCTCTGCCTCTCTTTCTCTCTGTGTGTCTCTCATGAATAAATAAATAAAATCTTAAAAAAAAATATTGGCAATCAATACTAAGATCTCTAAGCCCTTTCTAGAGTGCTTATTACCCAAAGGGCTAATAAAGGCATCATGGAAATTTTGACATTTAAAAAAATCTTATTTTCCATCTGAATAGAAGGTCCATACTTACTTTTATATTTCTCTAGTTATGATCTTGATTTCTTATAAAATGTCCCTCTCCCAATTCATAGGTTAGTATCTGTCATTTTCCTTTAGAATTCTGAGGAGTTCACAGAGAGGAGAACCAGAGAAGAGGAAGAAATGGTTGTCATGGAAGGTGATGGCACCGAAGGACTAGAGGAGGGGACGGTTGCCTAGGATTAGTATGTGATTTCATAACTTTGTGCGAGGCTAGTTCCACCTGTAATATCACTGTAAATCATGCCACCAGCAGGATAAACTGGCTTGATGACTTAGCTTACATTATTTTGCTTATAATATATGTTACCAGTACTTTTCCTCCTTGTGGAGAGTAGCGCTGCATGCCTGGCTTCGTTCTGCTGGGTCCAAAGACACATCCTTTCTGTCAGCTGTCCTAGCCTTGGCAGCACCGAGGAGCACCTTGGTGCTCGAGACGTGATTTCTGTGTCTGTTGCTTCTTCTCACTGGAATGCTTGTTCCCTGTATGTTAAGCAGATACTCTTTAAACCACAGTTCAAGTACTACCATACCTAGGTTCTTTCATACTTAGTATTCTTTCTTGCACATACTTCCATTTAGATTTACTATATTATTGTAGTCTTGGGATTGTAGCATGGCCTGATAGTTAAGAACACAAAGCCTGGAGTAAGACTGCCTGCATTTGAATCTGGCTCTACCACTTACTAAGCTATTTGGTGTTGAGCAAGTTCCTCAACCTTCCTGTGCCTCAGTTTCTCATCTCCAAAAAGGGTAAAATTAGAGTTATCTGTCTCAGAGAGTTAATATGAGAATATGGTGTTTTAGTATATTTTAAATGCTTTTCGTGGTTCTTAGCACATGGTATGTTCTAAGTAAATGTTAATGATGGTATCTCTTCAACAAATTATTAGCTCCTTGAAGACAGTTTTTGAAGGGAAAAAAACCCCTCATTTGATGTGCACTTACTATGTATCAAGTGCTAAGTTTTACTTCTATTATCTCCAACTGTCACAACATGTTGCAAAGTTGGTATTACACCCAGTTTGCTCATGAGAAAAATGAGACTTAGGTTGTTACTTACTCCGGGACAGTCAGGGATAAGTTGTTTATATTCTCATCATCTGGAAAAGTGCTGTAACATAATGTTTATCAATTTAGTAAAAAGAACTTTTGAATGAATTGGGGCTACTAGCTTGATATTTTTGACTATTTTGATATTTACTCTTAGGGAAGATTTGTAGGCTTGTATTATTGGGTTATACCTGCCATCAGTGTCATCTACTAAGGATTTTTCAGCTGGCAAATTTTCTATCACCAAGTCAGCCTTTCCCCCTGAATAGCTGCAGTATATGTGTGGTTATGCTATATGCAATTCCATTGTCTTTCCAAGTCCGGTAATGGTGACCTCTATTCTAATTCTCATACCTGTTTTCATGGTCATAGCTATGCCTTCCCATTCAAAGTTCTCATCTTGCAACTCTGGAATGCTAATCTCTTAATTTCTTACCTGAGACTCTAGTCTTTCCAGTTCTCATTTCACTTCTGCTTTTGATCTTCTTCTTTTTTTTAAGATCTTATTTTATTCATGAGAGGCACACAGAGAGAGGTAGAGACATAGGCAGGGGGAGAAGCAGGCTCCATGCTTGACGTGTGACTCGATCCCAGGACTGGGGGTTCACGACCTGAGCCAAAGGCTCAGATGCTCAGATGCTCAACCACCGAGCCACCCAGGGGTCCCTGCTTCTGATCTTCAAGCCTAGCTAGCCTTCTAGTATTCCAGTCTATAAACTTCTGATATTTTAGATCCCTTTTAAACTCACTTCCCTTTCAGTGTGGTTTTTTTTTTTAGGGGGGGGGGGCATTTTTAGAGGTAAAATTCACCTAATATAAAATTCATCATTTTAAAGTGTACAATTCAATGTTTTCAGCATATTCACAGTATTGTGCAATCCTCACCACTGTAATTCCAGAGCATTTCTATTATCTTCAAGAGAAATCCTGTACCTGTTGGCAGTCACTCCAAATTTTCTTTGTCCTTCGTCCTCTGGCAACCACTAATCTATTTTCTGTCTATGGGATTTGCCTATTTTGAACATTTCATATAAACAGAATCATAATATGGCCTTTTGTGACTGACTTCTTTCACTTAGCATGATGTTTTTAAGATTTGTCTGCACATGTAACATGTTCCAGTATTTCCTTTTTATGGCTGAGTTATATGCCTTTGTATGGATATGCCACATTTTGTTTATCCATTCATCACTCAATGGACATTTAGGTGGTTTCCACTTTTTGGCTAGTATGACTAATACTGCTGTGAACCCTTTCAGTCTACTCTTAATTTTATTCCATCATATTTTTCTCCTGAAGGCCTTCATTTCCCTTCCATAAGACCCACTCCACAGAATTTTCACTCTATTAATCTAACCATCTGTATTTTCTCTGTGTCATATCTGGGCTACAGAACTCTATAGGAGAAGTTACACAATTGGTGAAACCAACTGGTGGAGCTTCACATTTCTGGAATTTTTGATGTTAAACAAATTTTCCAAGACTTATTCAGGTTATCTTGTTATACTGTTAAACAGCTGCTATACTTCTCTGTTTTCTTATGATTTATCACTTTGTTCTTCTTTCTTAGTACATGACTTTGACTCTATCTTCCTTTTGGTGGGAACACTTTTATTTCTTACTCCTAACCTAGAAATTTAGAATCTGTCCTTTTCTTTTTTCACTTTTCCTCCCATTTGAGTGATAAAAGTATCGTATCCCCTTTCTTATGTAATTCCAAACTCTTAACTTCTCAGGACTTTGCTTTAGCCATCTTTTTCCTTTTCTTTCTCTACCACTCTTTATTTTAAGTAGAAAGTGTTCAAGCTTCCCTGCAACAGAAACAAAACAAGACAGAAAACCAAAAGCAAACAAGAAAACTCTGACAAGAAAATGTAAATCTTTAGTAATTACCATGTGCCAGTAATGGTTTGCCCTAAGATTTTTATGTGCATTATTTTAATTCTTTTTTAGTAACTATATAGTTTGGTACCATTCTGATCATTTCAGAGAGAAGAAACTTAAGTTTACTAAGGTTGAGGTCATTCAGGATCGTTTACGTGGTTAATATGGCAGGATTTTTTTTCTTTTTTTAAGATTTTATTTATTCATGAGACACAGAGAGAGAGAGAGAGAGGCAGAAACACAGGCAGAGGGAGAATCAGGCTCCATGCAGGGAGCCCGATGCGAGACTTGATCCCAGGTCTCCAGGATCAGGACCTGGGCTGAAGGCGGTGCTAAAACCGCTGAGCCACCTGGGCTGCCCTGGCAGCAGGATTTGAACCTAAGCTAACTAAGCCCACAAGCCTTTGTTTTTAACCGTAATGTACCAACCTCTCTGTTTTTATGGAACCTTTTAGTTTAATTTTAAAAAATTATTTAATTTGTTGTGTTGTGGAACCTTTTAATTGTTTTTTAATTATGTAATTTGTTGAATAAGTAGTATTTCTTATGTGATATAAACCTCAAAGTGTGTACCCAGTGAAAAATTAATCATCCTTTAATCTCTTTCCTAGAGGAGAACACTGCTTTCTGTCTAGGATATAGCACTGTAACACTGATAACTGTATATTTGTTGATGACTTCTATATCTGTATCTACAGCATACTCCTCTTTTTTGTTTCAGACATCAGCTTTCACTTGTGTTTGATTAACTTTCCACTTGGCTAATATCACAGGCCCATTAAATTCAGGGCCACCTCACAGGCCTAACAGTGAAATAAAAAATCTTTGCTGGCCAGTTTAATGTATCTTTGTGGAATTAGCAGATGTAGCTCATGGCAAGCAGAGCTCAGGCTGGATTTCAGCTCCTATTTTTACCCTTGGTGGGATGCAGTCTACATAACTGTACACGGGTACTTGACTGTAATTCTTGAATCTGTCTCCTATTTTTCTCCCTGCTTACTGCCTAATTCAGCCTGTCATGGTTTTTGGTCTAATCTCCTTATCTTCTATTTCCTTGTCTTTACGTTTTATCATTTTACATCATCATTCTAAGATGGAACTCTGGTGAACTCACCAGTGTCTTCCCATTTTCTTTTATACAAAATGTGAACCTTTTAGCATTGTATACAAGGCTTGTCCTGATCTGGACTTGCATATATTTTCAACATCACGCTTTTAATGCCCTACATTTTCATACTGCTTTAAGCTACTTAGTGCCTCTGATTTGCCCTGCCCACATAGCTGCTGGGCCTTAGCACACACTCTTCCTAGAGTAGAATCTTCCCATTACTCTTGTTTGATTGGCTAATTCTTGTTGGCCTTCAGGGCTTTTTTCAAGTGTTACCTTTTCCAGGAATCCTTCCCTGATGTCCAAAGTCCTGGTTAGGTGTTCTTCCTTTGTTTGATCATGCATGGTTTTTTTTGTCATGCATAGCAGTTGTGTTGCTGCATAGAATTTATCTGCTTGTCTGCTGGTTAGAATAGAGCATCTGAGAGCAGACCTTATGTTTTTAATTTCTGTTCCTCTAGGTCCTAGGGTAACAGTTTTAAATTATACTTCTGAGATCCTTTAGATGTTTTCTAAAGGGTTTATTTTTTCTCTTTACCCCCTTTTTAGTGTTCCCTATTGTCCCTTCTGTATCCTTCTTTCTCACTTCTTTTTTTTTTTATTTTTTTATTTTTTTTTCTCTCACTTCTTTTTTAAAATATATGTATTCACCCAAGATTTTATTTGTTTAAAGAAAATGTTCGGGAAGCCCGGGTGGCTCAGTGGTTGAGTGCCTGTCTTTGGCCCAGGGTCTGATCCTGGAGTCCTGGGATCGAGTTCCACATCGGGCTCGCTGCATGGAGCCTGCTTCTCCCTCTGCCTGTGTCTCTGCCTCTCTGTGTGTCTCTCATGAATAAATGAAGTCTTTAAAAAAATAAAAAAAAATAATAAAAAAAGAAAATATTCTGTTTGAATGAAAGTAGAAAAATAAGGTTGGAAAAAAGAAAGAGAGGGAGGAAAAGAATTACAGAGTAAGAAAAATGAAAGTCTCAATTTTATGATTAGCACAATGCCTAAAACAGTAGGCATTGGAGAAATATGGTTGGTTAATCAATTCAGGTGTTTGTGTTGGTAGAGTGACACTGAAATGCCTAGCATCACTAATCGAACACACCAATTTGCTCCCTTTTCCTCCAACATACCACAGGTTTTGTTTTTAATTCATGTATTTTTTAGCATACTGCTTGTTCTGCCTGAAGTTCCCTGTTTTTTTTTTTTTTTTTTTTTAATTTTTATTTATTCATGATAGGCACACAGTGAGAGAGAGAGAGGCAGAGACACAGGCAGAGGGAGAAGCAGGCTCCATGCACCGGGAGCCCCACGTGGGATTCGATCCCGGATCTCCAGGATCGCGCCCTGGGCCAAAGGCAGGCGCCAAACCGCTGCGCCATCCAGGGATCCCCCCTGTTTTTCTTCTAAGAGGGGCTTAATAAATTTTTATGGAGTTAATTTATGGGATCAAATTTGACTTAATAAAATGATTTATTGTTGTTACCATATAGCCTCTGGGTTCCAAAGGGTCAACTTTTTTTTCAGTACAAGCCTCCTATGAATTTGCTTTGTAAGTCAGAGTTAAAAAGAACAATTTTCAGTTAGTCTTTTTCGGCCTTATTGATGAACCATTATTTATCTTATCTAGGCTAACTTGTAGCTGTTGCTAGCACTTGTTCAACTAATTTGTATAATTATTTTCAATCTGGTGTAATGATTTTCTTTTTCAGCTTGTGAAACTTTGTATTGCAATGATTGATACCGGAAAGGCCTTCTGTGTTGCAAATAAACAGTTCATGAATGGGATTCGAGACCTGGCACAGTATTCTAGTAATGATGCTGTAGTTGAGGTTAGTATTTCTAAAATTATTAATATGATAAGTTTAACAAACTATTAAAGAACTATGCATCCATCTACCTTATTAGTAGTTATAATGGTCCTTAAATTTGCAAATAAAAAAAGCTGTGACCTACTGGTATTGTATAATCCTGTTTTCTAGCATAGTTAGAAATTGATGGTTGATTTGCATTGTGAATATAGGTTTACTTCTGCCAAGTGAGCTGAATCATCTACAAGAGGACATGAGGAGGGAGAGAAGGATTATACTTATTAGTAGGAGCTTTTAGGGCAAGCAGAGAGCATTTGAATCTTAATAGTATCTAACTGTATGTATGGGGCTGCCTAGGAAAGTTCTTATCAGGTAGCTATGCTGGGTTAACTTAGACCCTTTGTTATATTATGTGGTATTATGATATTTCTTCCATGAGGGAATAATATCTGGTTAGGTAATGGATGTACTTTGATGTTTCTTTGATTCACAGATTCCTAAGTGGGCACTGATATACTCAGTTTTACCTTTAGGTTTATATGTACCATTATTATTTGTTAGCCTACTGCTATTGATATGACAATACTAATTCTTTGACTATTCTGGGGTTTTATGTTACCTACCACATGTACACTTGTCCTCTTTGTAGAGCATGACCATGAAGTAATGCCATGAAATCATCCTCGGAAGTAAATGTTATTATTGTTTACATTGTAACTTGATCTTTCTGTTAGAAATGCTGAAGTAACATTTTTGTGACCTATTTTAGTGGTTCTTTAATGACCTGTTTTTCTTTTGGTTTCTTTCTCTTAGACAAGTTTGACCAAGTTTTCTGACAGTCTTCAAGAAATGATAAATTTTCACACAGTAAGTGTCAATAAGTAGGTGTTACTATGACCATGTAAATATTTAGTACTTTCATTGAGTGGCAGCATTTTATAAAATTACTTAAGTTGTAATTCAGTTACTTTGATTTGCCAGCTTTTTAGTTGGGGAATTAAAATGTGTGTATGTGTGTGTATGAGAGAAAGAGATATTTTATTTCTCATTCTAATATAGTGAAATTAGTATCAATGAAGTATATACCCATAAAAATTAATTCTTGGTTTTAGTTGTATCTTTGTATTTTTTTTAAAGGTCTATTTATTTATTCATGAGACACACACACAGAGAGAGAGAGAGAGAGAAGTGGAGACATAGGTAGAGGGAGAAGCAGGCTCCTTGCAGGGAGCCCAATGTGGGACTCCAGAATCACGCCCTGGGCTGAAGGCAGCAGCCCAACTGCTGAGCCACCCAGGCGTCCCAATCTTTGTGGGTTTTTAAGGAATTATTTTGAGAATGAAGAAGTAAAGCCATTATTCTAAATTTAGCTATTTCTTTTAAGATACTTACAAATTGGGCAGCCCCGGTGGCACAGCGGTTTGGCACCGCCTGCAGCCTGGGGTGCGATCCTGGAGACCCGGGATCGAGTCCCACATCAGGCTCCCTGCATGGAGCCTGCTTCTCCCTCTGCCTGTGTCTCTGCCTCTCTCTCTCTGTGTCTATGAATAAATAAATAAAATCTTAAAAAAAAAAGATACTTAAAAATTTATCCCCTTTGTCTAATCAGTTGCTAGTATTAAAGACTGCTGTATTCTTTGAGCTATTTATATGTGCATTTAAGATTTGAGGGCTTTTATCCTTTAAGAATGAGGGATGTATACTACCTTTAAAATGTCAGTAAATTTCCTTATAAATTGTGTAATAAAAGTTTACTAAAAATGTGATAGCTTGTAAGTTATATACTTCTTTAAAAATTTTTTTTATTGAGGTATAATTGACATCATAATAGTTTCTTTTTTTTAATTTTTTTTTAAATTTTTATTTATTTATGATAGTCACAGAGACAGAGACAGAGAGAGAGAGAGAGAGAGGCAGAGACACAGGCAGAGGGAGAAGCAGGCTCCATGCACCGGGAGCCTGACGTGGGATTCGATCCTGGGTCTCCAGGATCGCGCCCTGGGCCAAAGGCAGGCGCCAAACCGCTGCGCCACCCAGGGATCCCGACATCATAATAGTTTCATGTATACAGTGATTCTCTGTAAGGATTCTACATTTGCATATTTGCAAAATGATCACTACATTAAATTCCAGTTAACATGTGTCACCATATATAGCCATACATTTTTTTTCTTGTGATGGGAACTTTCAAGACCCACTCTTTTACCTACTTTAAACATATGCAGTACAGTATTTTTTTTTAAGATTTTGTTTATTCATTTATTTGATTGAGAGAGAGCAGGGAAAGGAGCAGAAGGAGAGGGACAAGCAGACTCTACACTGAGCTCAGAACCAGATGCGAGATCACGACCTGAGCTGAAATCAAAAGTTGGCTACTTAACTGACTAAGCCATCCAGGCACCCCTGCGTTACAGTATTATTACTGTAGTCCTCATGCTGTGCATTACGTTCCCACAACATATTAACTAGAAATTTACACCTTTTGACCCCTACGTCTGCCTCAGGCAGCCACTAGACCCATCTGTTCTCTATATCCTTAAGCTTATTTTTTGTTATTATTTTTAAAATTTTACATCTGAGTGGAGTTGTACAGTATTTATCCTTTTCTGTCTGATATATTTCACTTATCATAATGCCTGCAGGGTCCATCCATCTTGCTGCAAATGGCAGGAGTTCATTATTTTTTTTTTATAGCTGAATAGTATTCCATCGTAGGTGTATGTGTACATATACATACATTTATCTATCCATCTTTGTATCTGTATCTTCTTTATTCATTCATCCATTTATGGACATTTAGGTTGTTTCTATGTCCTGGCTATTGTAAATAGCGCTGCTGTGAACATGGGGATGGAGATACCTTCTCAAGTTAGTGTTTTCACTTTCTTCCGATAATACTCAGAAGTGGAATTGCTGGATTATAGTGGTTTTAAGTTTAATTTTTTGAGGAACCTCCATACTGTTTTCCATAATGGCTACACCAATTTGCATTGTTACCAACAGTGCACAAGGTTTCCCTTTTCTCTGTTTCCTCACCAATATTTGTTATTTCTTATCTTTTTGATAATAGCCATTCTAACAGGTGTGAGAGGATGTTTAATTGCATTTTGATTTACATTTCCCTGATGATCAGTGATGTGGAACATCTTTTCATGTATCAGGCATCTGCATGGTTTTTTTTTTTTTTTGAAAACATGTCTATTCAGATCTTCTGCCCATTTTTTAATCAGTTTTTTTTTTTTTTTTGGCTCTTGAGTTGAATTTTTTTGTTTTGTTTTGCTTTTGATGTTAACCCCATATCAGGTATATGATTTACAAATATTTTCTGCCATTCTGTAAGTTGCTTTTTCATTTTGTTGCTGGGTTCCTTTGTAGTGTGGAAACTTTTTAGTTTGATGTAGTTCTCATTTGTTTATTTTTGCTTTTGTTGCCTTTGTTTTGGTGTTAAATCCAAAAAAATCATTGTCAAGACTTATGTTAAGGAACTTACTGCCTATGTTTTCTTCTAAAAGTTTTATGGGTTCTGATCTTACATATAAGTCTTTAGTCCAGTTTGAGTTAATTTTTGTGTTATATGCTTTTTAAAATTTTTAAAAAAGATTTTACTTATTTATTCATGAGAGACATGGAAAGAGAGGCAAAGACATAGGCAGAGAGAGAAGCAGGCTCCTCGCAGGAAGCCCAGTGTGGGACTCGATCCCAGGACCCCAGATCATGCCCTCAGCCGAAGGCAAGTGTTCAACCACTGAGCCACCCGGGTGTCCCGTGTCACATGCTTCTTATAATTTTTAAAAAAGCTTAAAATATATGGCTGTCATATAATTATTTGGTGTTTTAAAAATTTATTAGCAGCTGTTTAGAACAAGAATATCAACGCTTAATATTTATAAAATTTGCTGATTTTTGGTTCTTAGTTTATTTGATTTTCTTTTTTTGTTTTTTAGTCAACAAATTAAGGATAAAGTTATCTGATAATATGTACTTTAACTGTACTTCAAATTTTATCTATACAAAAATTAGCATGTACAAATAAATGCTTCAGTTCCTGACTTCAGTTCTTTTGAATATTCCAGGTGTGGAATTACTGGTTCATATGGTACTTCTATACTAATTCCTTTTTGAGGAACCACTAAGCTATTTTTCACAGAACCTGTGCCATTTTACATTCTACTAACAATGTATGAATGTTCCAGTTTTTCACATCCTTATCAACATTTATTATTTTCCATTTTTTTGGTCATAGCTATCTATCCTAGTAGGTATGAAGTAGCGTCTCACTGTGGTTTTGATTTGTGTTTCTCTGATGCTTAATGCAGTTGAGCATGTTTTCATATATTTATTGGCTGTTTGTGTATCTCTTGTCATTGTTATCGTTGTTGACCATTCAACTCTTTTGCCCATTTTTAAATTGGAATTTTAAAAATTGAATTCTTTGTATTTTGTATATTCAACTCTTATCAGATAAATGATACATAAATATTTTCTCCCATTCTAGGTCTTTTCACTTTTTTGATAAAGTCCTTTGATACACAAAAGTAAATTACAAAAGTAAATTTTTTTTTTTTTTTTTTTTTTTTTTTTTTACAAAAGTAAATTTTGATGAAATTCAATTTATCTATTTTTTTCTTCTGTTACTTCTGCTTTTGGGGTCATATCCAAAATCCAGCGGTGCCTGGGTGGCTCAGTATTTAGGTGTCTGCCTTCGGCTCAGGTCATGATCCGCAGATTCTGGGATTGAACCCCACAATGGGCTCCGTGCTCGTTGGGGAGTCTACTCTGCTTCTCCTTCTTCCTCTGCCTGCTACTCTCCCTGCTTGTGATCGTTCTTACTCTCTGTCAAATAAATGAAATCTAAAAAAAAAAAAAAAAAAAAAAAAATCCATTGCCAAATCCCAGATCATGAAGATTTATTTATGTATTTTCTTCAGAGTTTTATGGTTTTAGCTCTAATCTTTTGCACCAGTTTGTTTTTTTGATGACTTCTTAATCTCTTTTTACCTTCTAGTGGATTTAGATACCAGCATATAGTCTGTCTGATTTCTTTTTAAATCAAGTGATTGTTTGTATTTAAACTTCTTTAAAAATTTAATATAGTGAGAATTAATTTGGGGTGATAAAAGCTATTGATTTGAAATTAACATGAAAGGTTAAATGTTTTGTTCACAATATGGTGTCTTTTGAAATAGTCTTGTTTCTGATATTTTCTTTAAATCAGTGTAAGTGTTAGGGTGCCTGGGTGCTTAGTTCAGTGTCTGCCTTAGGCTCAGGTCCTAGGATCTCAGGGTCCCAGGATCAAGCCTCACATTGGGCTCCATGCTCAGCAGAGAGTCTGCTTCTCCCTCTCTGTCTGCTCCTCTCTCTGCTCATGTTCTCTGTCTCTCTCAAATAAATAAATAAAATCTTAAAATCAATGTTAAGTCTTAAATTATTGCTTTACATAAGAATACCTTACTCTTTGTTATAGTTTTATATGTGAAAAGTTAATGGTTACGGTAAACACTTGGTAAATAAATTGTTTAAATGTGTATTACATTGAAGCTTTTTTTGTCAAGAAATCTTCAAAGTATTTTAATAATCACTTTCATTTTTCAGTTTTCTGTTTCATATAAAGGGAATAATAAAATTTGCCCTGCCTATATGTAAGGGTGTTATGAGGAACACAGTATGTGAAAGTAGACTCTGGAGAGGGATACTCCTTTCTTTACTGTGTCAGTTGGCATAGATTCAGGAAAACAGAAACCACTTAGGATATTTCTGGGAGATTTTAATGCAGTGAATTGGTTACAAAAGTGTTGGAAGGGCTGGAGGAATAAAAAGTAGTTAAGGTGATGCCACCTAGAGATAAGTAAATATGGGAAGGAGTTAATGCACCTGGGGCTGGAGAAACAAGGGGGAAAGTGGTGTCGGCCAGAGCTGCTAAGGATTGCACGGTTGAGAATACGGTCACTGCTACCTGGCCAGGGGGCCGGGAGCTTGCCTTCTTGTGGCTGCCTGCAGGGCCAAAGGAGCCCGCAGTCCATTGAAGCTGCCCAGATGGGTCACCAGTGCCGCTCAAAGTTGGTGTGGCCCACAGCTGGTCGCTGATGGCTGTGTCGGAACGGAAACAGAAAAGCCAGTGGCTTCCTCTGTGCCCTGCTCTTGGTCTAACATTGGCTTCCACTGGCAGAACCTAACCTCTTTGTACGCAAGGAGGCCTAGGAAGTATCCTTCACAGGTTTCCAGCACCCAGCCCATGGGAGGGTGATGCAGCGGTGAAAACCAGCAATTAACCAGCACACCAGCCATAAAGGCTATAATTTGAAAATATTTTTGGCAGGCATGAGCATTCTGTGTCTTTTCCAGACAAATCTAGTTTTCACCTTCACAGGACGTAACAGGAAGGATCTGGAGTTGGGTGGGAGGGTCATGGCAGGGTAGGGGGACGGCTGTTTTCCAATCTTGGCTTTAATACTAAGAACCGGTTGCACTGAGGAAAAAAATATTTTTTTTGGCAGGCAAATTATTGTGCAACTTAATGATTTTTATCCTTAAAACTTCTTGTATGACTTTTCTTCTTTCCTATCCTCCATATCCAACATATTAGCAGAATACGCCCTAACAATGGTCTCCCTGCCGCCTCCAAGTCTGAACTACTACCATCTCTTGTTGAGGCTTATATCATAGCTTCCCGGCTTGTGTTTCTGATTCTTTTCTTACCCTTCTATAAGGAGCTCTGTATACAGCAGCCGGGGAAGAACTCTTGTTTTATTTTGTCTTACTTATTTGGGAGAGAGCATGATTGCGGGGGAGGGTGGCTAGGGACAGAGGGAAAGAAAAAATCTAAGCAAGCTTCACGTTCCACACAGAGCCCAGTGCAGGGCTCGATCTCACAACCCTGAGACCATGATCCCAGTCAAAATCAAGAGTCAGTTGCTTAACCAACTGAGCTACCCAGGGACCCTGCCAGGAAGAACTTTAAAAATAAAAATTAACTTATAGTATTCCATTGTTCTAGCTTCCCATCACTCTCAGAGTAAAATCCTAACCGTGGTCTACCAAGCTCTGTGATCAGACTTTTGCTGCTAACTCCCTGATCTCATCTCTGCTCTCTTAGCTCTAGCTACTTGGACTCTTTGTTGTTCGTTAACACATCAGAGTAGTTTTCATCTTAGGACCTTTGCACTTGCTGTCTGTTCTGTGCAGAATATTCTTCCTTCATGTCTATGTGTGGCTATTTTCCTTACAATATTCCTTCTCTTCCTACGGATCTCCTTTACTTTATTTAGGTCACAACCTCTCAGAGAAACCTTCCTTGGCCATGCTGTGGTCACTTTATGTTGTTTTACCCTGCCTTACACACACACACACACACACACACACACACACGTGAGGATACACACGCACACACAGATGATGTACAAATGTGTGGTTTGCTTCTTAAATGTATGTATGTACTTCATTTATTGTGTCCTCTAAGTTCCATGACTGCAGGCACTTTGTTGTATTAATTTCTGCTACTACCACCTAGAACATTCTTGGTAGAAAGTACAGGATGCCTGGTAGCTCACTGATTGAGTGTCTGCCTTTGGCTCAGGTCCTGATCCCCTGGTCCCAGGATCGAGTCCCACATCGGGCTCCCTGCAGGGAGCCTGCCTCTCCCTCTGCCTGTGTCTCTGCCTCTCTCTGTGTCTCTCTTGAATAAATAAAATCTTCAAAAAAAAAAAGAGAAAGTAGTTACTCAGGGCAGAGTTGAGGAAACTGAGGTTATGAACTTAGTAAAACTCTTTTATTTTTTTATTTTATTTTTTTTAAAGATTTTATTGATTTATTCATGAGAGATACAGAGAGAGAGAGAGAGAGAAAGAGAGAGAAGCAGAGACACAGGCAGAGGGAGAAGCAGGCTCCATGCAGGGAGCCCAACGTGGGACTCGATCCTGGGACTCCAGGATCACGCCCTGGGTTGAAGGCAGATGCTAAACGGCTGAGCCACCCAGGGATCCCTGAAAACTCTTTTAAGTGTTTTTTAAAAAATCATTACATGAATAAAAATTTGTTGAATCAGTGACAGCACACACTAGGAAGATAATTAATGCAATGTTTAAAAATTTTTTCTTTTATTATTTCTGGCACTTGAAAAACTTCAGAATCTGTTTTGACTGTAAATTTATGTTGCTTTAAAAATAATTTGCAAAAGGGGAGCCTGGGTGGCTCGATCAGTTAGGCATCTGCTTTCAGCTCAGGTAGTGATCTTGGGGTCCTAAGATCGAGCTCCATATTGGGCTCCCTGCTCTGTGGGGAGCCTGCTTCTTCCTCTCCCTCTGCCTGCCACTCAGTCTGCTTGTGCTCTGTCAAATAAAATCTTAAAAAAAAAATAAAATGCAAACCAACAGGAGATTACTTTGCGTGTCTTAGAGGTCTTAAGACAATAGGTTAGTGAGCTTGTGTGTGTTTATATGTATACTATATATGTATATATAGAAAACTCTTTGATACTACACTCAGATGTTCAGTGCCTTTCTAATTTTATTTGCATATTTTCCAGAAATTTTCCTACTATTAGATACAAGTATGAAATTGTAAGCCTTTTCTGTTTACTTTCTTTTAATTTCCTTTCCTTTTATAAAGTTGTTACGCTGTCTGCTCTATCTGGCCTTTTTATTTCTTGTTAACAAGTACTTTTATTTTTTCCCAGGAGGAGTGACTTGTATGTACTTGTGTCAGAGTTCTTATATTTGAGGCAAAGATTCTTCATCATAATACTGCATACTTCACTTTAACTAGAATATGGACAAGGATGACACATCTCTTTTTTACTATAATATCCCTAATACTTGCCTAATTCTTATCATAGGGAAGTCATTCAGTTTTTCTGAGCTTTATGTTTCTCCTCTATAAAATGAATGGACTTTACTAGATGACTTTTAGTTATAAACATTCTAAGATTATAAAGCATTACTTATTATAAGATTTAAGTATGATCTCAGAACCATTTGGTAAAGTGTGGGAAATGCCTACATACATGAAATGCTTTATTTTAGTACCATTCTCTACAATGAATTTTAATTACATAGCATTATAGGGTGAGGAAGTTTTATAGGATAAAACAAACTGCTTTCCTAAAATGTAATAATCACTGGAATCTGTGTACATTCCAAAGCAGACTTTGTAACGCTTAAGTTTTGGTGTATCACTTTGTGTCAGGATAAAAAGCTGGGTATTCTATGGATGTCATTTATGAATAGCATTATGAGTTTAAATAAATGTTTGAAATAATAGAGCCATTTGGGTTTTTAGCCAAGTAAGATTAAACATAGATTGGAATGAGATTATCTGGTCATTTAAACAATTATTTGGATTCTTTTGTGGTTTATTTCTTCTGTAAAAATGGATATTGGTGTTCCTTATAGAATGAGAATTTCCTAGGGTTGCTCTTTAACTCACGTCTTTGTAAGATACCAACTCATGACTTTTCCAGAGCAGGTCATGTGTGTTACATTCTATTATGTACTGGAGTTAGCTTGAATACTAACTTGTTTTTCTGGAACATAGAGATTTCTGTAATTTTACTGATGACTCTCTTGGATTCTAATTTGCTATTGATGTAAGGAACTTGAATATCTATTTTACTATTTGCTGAATGAAGCTTTTAGGTTGAATTGCTGCATAAATTCTATAAAATGTGTAATCCCTTTGCTTTGTTTTTTTTATAAGTTTGGGTTTCCATATTATAATTCACTCTCATTCACTCAATAGATGATTTCATGAAACTGTCCTGTCCTATCTGGGTGTTGATGAAAAATGTTTAGATTTTTATTTTTATTTTATTTTATTTTTTAAAATTTTTATTTATTTATGATAGTCACACACACACACACACAGAGAGAGAGAGAGAGAGAGAGGCAGAGAGACAGGCAGAGGGAGAAGCAGGCTCCATGCACCAGGAGCCCGACGTGGGACTCGATCCCAGATCTCCAGGATCGCACCCTGGGCCAAAGGCCGGCGTCAAACCGCTGCACCACCCAGGGATCCTTGTTTAGATTTTTAAAATTAAATTATGTTAAAATACTAACATATTTAATATGTCACTCCCTGAGCAGAAGGCAGAAGTTCAACTGCTGAGCCACCCAGGCATCTCTGTAACTAGTTTCTTAATCTGATATTGTTGTGACTAATCTCATAAAATAACTTTGTTTCTTATTTTGTGTTTACAGAAGTTTAGAGTACAAATATTTTTCTGTGTGTTATGTGTTGAAGTCCTGTATGGGTTGCTTCTACCATTGATTCATTTAGTAACTTTGATATAAAAAGATAGGTCAAAGGAGGAGAATTTGGACCATTGTGTTTGTATTCTGACTGTAATGACTTTTTAGC
Source organism: Canis lupus familiaris (assembly GCF_011100685.1). Taxonomy (NCBI): domain Eukaryota; kingdom Metazoa; phylum Chordata; class Mammalia; order Carnivora; family Canidae; genus Canis; species Canis lupus. Next base: position 31,359,777 of record NC_049254.1, read on the forward strand.
ACTATTTATTGAAAAGTTGGTTCATTATGGCGGGCAAACAACAATCAGTAAAATAGCTATTTAAGTATGAAAATGAACCAATATATGTTTTAAGATTCAGAAATTGATATGTGTGTGTATATTTTTCTACATTCTTAAAACGTTTAAAAATATGTTGAAAGATAATAAAATGAAACCTTTAATAAATAAAATAGGAAATATGAATTCATTTTAGTTAATGCAATAAATGTTACCCTCAAAGTGTTTTTAAGTCTGCAAATGCCCACAATCCCATCTAAGTGATTATGTGCATTTATTTGTTTCAAGTTTTTATTTAAATTCCAGTTAGTTAACATATAGTGTAATATTAGTTTCAGGAGTGGAATTTAGTGATTCATCACTTGTATATAACACCCAGTGCTCATCATAAAGATTATGTGTTCTTAATTTCATCTTGAGAAATAAATGTTTTTTAATAATTAAAAATAAAACAGTGAAATTTCATCAGGAGTCAGAGTTTGGCTAATTAACATAAAAATCCAATAATAATAAATATCAAGAAGTAACTGAAATAAATAATTGTATTCTAATAGAAATACCTCATAACAAATGATGATATGAAAGAAACAGTCATACATACCTTCTTAGTGGGAAAAATGTGAAAAAGAACTAATAGCAAACATTTGTGAAAATAAAAGCCAAAGAAAGATGAAATATTTTAACAGTGGGTACAAATCAAAGAAGTGATGACAAGCTGTGACTAAAATAGTTTTGGATGATTCAAATGGTAACCCAGGGGAAAGTTATGTAATTTTGTTAAAAAGTAGTTACTGCATTTAAATACTTTACAGAGCAAAGCAGAGAAATAATATTAAAATCTATTTTTAGCAAAAAAATATAATTTTAGCAGTTGGTAATTTCTGAATGATTGTACCAAATAGTTTACAATTTATTGACTCACTATGAAAACTTATAAACACTAGGGCACCTGGGTGGCTTAAGTTTAAGTGTCTGATTCTTGATTTCAGCGAGGTCATGAGCTCAGGGTTGTGAGATTAAGCTCGGTGTTGGGCTCTGTGCTGACTGTGGAACCTGTTAAAATTCTCTCTCTTCCTCTCACTCTTCTTGTCCCTTTCCCCTCCCTCTCTTAAAAAAAACGGCCCCCCAATACCATTATAAACACTAATATCTTATGTATGACTGTTGACATCTTATTTATCTCTGGCTGTTTAACAACTACCCCAAAATGTAGTGACTTAAACCAACTACTGTCATGTGTTTGAGTAGGCCTTGGAGGGTAGGGGGGCAGCTTGTCTCTACTTCAGTTGGTGTTGGCTGAGTGGCTTGTGTGTGGCTGGAGGATCCAACATATTTGGTACATCAGCTGGGGTGGCTAGTATGTCTGGAGTTGGCCAGGCTTCTGTCCGTCCATCCTTCCTTCCTTCCTTCCTTTTATTCATTTATTCATTAGAGACAGAGAGAGAGAGATTGAGAGTGAGGCAGAGACACAGGCAGAGGGAGAAGCAGGCTCCATGCAAGGAGCCTGACGTGGGACTTGATCCTGGGACTCCAAGATCACATCCTGGGTTGAAGGCAGGCGCCAAGCCACTGAGCCACCGAGGGATCCCCATCTCCTGTCCTTTCTAGTCTTTTTTCTGGAGCTTTTCTCTTAAAATGTGCTCTCTCTCCATCAGGGTAGTCAGACTTAATATGATGGCTGGCTTTCAAGTGGGTGAAATCAATAGGTGTAAGACTTCTTAAGGCCTAGGTCTGGAAATCACACAGGATCACTTCTGCTTCTTTTGGTCAAAGCAAGACACAGGGCTACCTCAGATTCAAGGAAAAGGGAAATAAACTCTACATTTTGGCGGGAGAGTGCCATGCACATGGAAGAATGAGAGGAATTGTTGGTGGCCATCTATGTATACTGTCTACTCTATCTTTGAACACACCAGTAGTGTGTGCCATGACCCAAGTGTTTGGAACCTTTACAGTAGAATATTTGACCCCTTCCCCAGAGATTTCAATTTATGTCATCTAGAGTATAGCATCAGAATTTAAAAATTTCTGTAAGTGATTCTGACATGTAGTTAAGTTTGAGAACCACTACTTTAAATCAGTGATTCTCAAACTGTGATTCATGGACTAATAGCTTCAACATCACTTGGGGATTCAGCAGTTCTGGAGTGGGTGGAAGGGAGCCAGCAATCCGTGTTTGAACAAGCCTTCTAGGCAATTCTGAGGTACCATAAAATTTGAGAACCACTGTTTAGAGCAGGGGCTGGCCACTTGTGTTTGAAGGTCAAAACTAGCTCATCATCCTCCTTTTGCATATAAAGTTTCATTTATATGCAACACATTCTGTTTTTCTGTATTGTATACAGCTACTTTGCACTACAAAAAGAGTAGTTGTGAGAGAGACCACATGGCCCACAAGCCTAAAATACTGTCCAGTCCTTTACAGAAAAAAATTGTGCTGACCTCTGCTCTAAAGAAGTACTTTATTTTTTGTGTACTTCCAGGGACTGTATCTGTCACGACACTTACTGAAGAGAGACCTTTTTCTGCTTTAGTAGAAGCGATTTAAAGACTAGCTACCTTGATGAAGTTTTCTCAGTGGAGTGGTAGTGGGTGAAATCTGCAAGGCTGCAATCCAGACTAGCTAATACCAGAATCTCTGGAAATAGGAACCAGGCATCAGTAATTTTCAAAGGTCTCCAGGTCATTCCAGTGTGCAGCCTAGTTTGAGAAATAATGCAGTGCTTCCCCCAAACAGACTACTTGGAAGTCTTGGTAAATGAGGACTCTGATTCTGAGTCTGGCTTGGTTTTGGAAATTCTCCTTTTCTAACAAGCACCCAGGTGATATGAATAATGCGGGTTCACACCTGGGGAACTTTAAATTTACTGATTCTTGAGTCTCCCCAGTGTTTCTGATTATCAGCATTAGGGTATTTAAAAGTTCCCTAGGACATCCTAATGTGCAACCAATTTAACCCCTGGATTAGAGCAATTTGTCTCAATCTTTAAGTAATAGGATCACCTAGCAAACTTAATAAAAATACAGAAGTGCGCAGCCCCGGTGGCTCAGTGGTTTAGCGCCGCCTTTGGCCCAGGGCATGATCCTGGAGACCCGGGATTGAGTCCCACATTGGGCTCCCTGCATGGAGCCTGCTTCTGCCTGTGTCTCTGCCTCTCTCTCATTCTCTCTCTCTCTCTATGTGTCTCATGAATAAATAAATAAAACCTTTAAAAATAAAAATACAGAAGTGTGTGTGGTGTTTTTTTTTTTTTTTTTTTTTTTTTTTTTTTAGTAGGGAATGGTATTGGGAGGGAGGGGCAGAGGGAGAGAATCTTAAGCAAACTCAGTGTCAAGCTGGAGGTGGGGTTCCATCTCCCTATTTGACATCATGACCTGAGTTGAAAGGGTTGAAATCAAGAGTGGGATACCCAACTGACTGAGCCACCCAGGTGCCCCAGGGATTCTTTCTTTCTTCAACAAGTTTGGATCTTGGTATTTTCTCTTAGCTTTACAGGTGATTTTCATACTTAAGCTAGTGAAGAATCAATGCTTTAGAGGAATGAAGGGAGAAAGAAGAATTTAGAGAAATGGATAGATCAGGACAGGCAGAGAATGTAGAAAAGAGAAACAAATAATAAACAATCATTTGTATATTGGGGCCTGTTCTGATGATAGCAAAGAAGAGTCCTCTTGATTTATTATTGGCCTGTTTATTACAGTCCTAGTGAGATTAATGAAAAGATTCATTGAGTCTAGGGGTGCCTGGGTGGCCCAGTGGGTTAAGCATCCAACACTTGATTTTGGCTAGGGTTGTAGGATTGAACTAGGAGTCTGCTTGAGACCCTCTCCCTCTCCTTCTCTATCATACTCACTCATGATCTTTCTCTCAAGTAAATAAGTAAAATAAGTAAATCTTTAAAAAAAATTCAATGAGTCCACAGCCATAGCTTCTATATAGATTTTGGAAAGGACAGGAATGATTGTGTCCTGTAGAATTATAGAAGAGGGTACTATGGTAGCTGAATAATGTTTGAATGGATGACAAAGACTTTAAACTACAAAATTTATACTTTGAGCCATTGGGACCTAAGTGGTAGGAGCTGGAAACTTTTCAATGTCAACTATGGATGTGTAGTCTTCTTCCACTAACCTTCCTAGAATACTGTTTGCCATGTGTAAAGTGCATCTCAGCTTTCATCCTTTCCTGAAAGCAGGTGAAATAGTGTTGTTTTAACTGGATTCAGACATGAATGGGGAATAAATGCGAGTATAAGCCATTGGTTTTAAAGATTTATTTATTTATTTTAGAGAGAGAGAGAGAGTGAGAGAGAACAAGTGAGGGACGGGGAGAGGGAGAGAGAGAGAATCCTCGAGCAGAGTCTCCACTAAGTGCAGAACCTAATGTGGAGCTTGATCCCATGACCCTAAGATCATGACCTGAACTGAAATGAAGAGTCTGCTGCTTAACCTACTGAGGCACCCAAGCACCCCAAAGCCATTGGTTTTAAACAGCTATATGTTGTTTGTGCACCATAGTCCGATCCTTTTTCATTTTTTAAAAAAGATTTTATTTATTTGAGAGAGGGGGAAAGGGAAGGAGCTGAGGGAGAGGGACTGGTGGACTCTGCCAGAGCTCAGAGCCTGAGGCAGGGCTTGATCTGACAACCTGAGATCACGACCTGAGCTGAAATCGAGAGTTCTATTTAAACAACTGAGTCATCCAGGTGCCCCAAAGCCATTGGTTTATTTTTATTTTTATTTTTATTTATTTAAAGATTTTTAAAATTTATTTATTCATGAGAGAGACACACACACACAGAGGCAGAGACACAGGCAGAGGGAGAAGCAGGCTCCATGCAGGGAGCCCGACGTGGGACTCAGTCCTGGGTCTCCAGGATCAGGCCCGGGCTGAAGGTTCTGCTAAACCGCTGAGCCACCAGGCAGGGCTGCCCAAGCCATTGGTTTCAAACGGCTGTACATTTTCTGTACACTAAAGTCAGATCCTTTGTATAATTAACAGGTTAAATAATGTATTGTTGATTATTTGTTTTATGTACATGTTGCTAGGAATAATACTGTTAATTTCCAGAAATGGAACTGAACCTTAGCTTTTGTGTTGGTGGCTTCCCTCACCCTCCGAATCTCCCACTGTGGCTTTATTACACTATTCCAGGTTTTGTGATATAGAAACAAAAGAGAAGACCCGAGATGTATTCAGTTCTGAGGATAAAACCATATTTTTTTGGTCTAAAGCCTAGGTAAAGTTTTTGGGTGGTCCTGAGCACTTTAGATGAGATCTGGATCAGAATCTGCAACTAGTGAAGATAGTAGAAGGCAACACAAGGGAAATGGGGAAATCAGATAAAAGGTGAAAACTTAGGAAAGAGTCTTACAAACTTTATTTGGTAGCTGGCTTCCAGGAACACCCACAAGGCTACTTTTATTTCATTCTCTAGTTCTCTGTAGAGCTTTTTATGTTCTGCATATGAAAAGGACTGCTGTGAATTCAGCCTCAGGCAGAGTACAGGTTAGTGACTAGGAAATGGGACCAACGGGCAGCCCTGTGGAGAAGTTCTCCACAGGAAGATACAGTAGTTAGCTGGAGGTGACCAGGTGGCATGCCACTGGCCAGTAGGAGACCGCTCTTTACTCAGGTGCTTTTGCATTAACACTGTACTTTTCGCTGTAATAGAGGTGTTGAAGATATGTTGCCTAGATAATTGGCAGATTCCTAAAATACTTCTTATCCTTTTCAAATGTATTTAAATTTAGTTTAGGGTAATGCTGTGTCTTCAAGGATGTAGATGGTAATGTTTCTATGGTTGTAAAACAATGACAGTGCTACAGGAAAACATTGTGTTTTTTCTCTCTGGAATACATTAATTTTTTAGACAGCGTTATTGAGGAATAATTTATATAAACAGCGTATTAAAGTACAATTTTGTACATGTTGACATATATAAACCTCCATGTCACCTGAATGAACAAAGTTTTCCTTTGCCACTTTGTGATTCTCATTTCTAGTCATTCGCTGATCTGCTTTCTATCATTATTGATTAGTTTGGATTTTCTATACTTAAATGTATAGAAATGGAATCATTGTATTTTGAGTCAATAGTGTTATGTTAATCATTAATCCATTCTGTTTTATTGCTTAATAGTTTTTACATTGTATGGATATATCATAATTTTCATTTGCCTGTTGATGGATATATTAATTATCTATTGCTATATAGTGGATTACCCCAAAATTTAGTGGTTTAAAACAATAAACATTTATCATCATGGTTTCTGGGCCAGGAGTTTTTAGAGAGGCATAGCTGGGTTGCTCTGACTTGCTGTTAGGGTGTTGGCTGGGCCCCAGTCAGTTGAAAACTTTACTGGGGCTGGAGGATCCAATTCCAAATAGGGCCATGCACATGGCTCTTGGATTCAGGCAGGCCTCAGTTCCTCCCAAGGAGCCTCCTCCCTGGGCTGCCTGAGTGTCCCTGCTACCTGCAGTGTGGTTACTCCTTAACAAGTGATCCAAGAGCAAGGGCAAAGAGAAAGCTGCAATACTTTTCATGACTTAGTCTTAGAAGTCACACATTGTCACTTCCTCCATATTACCATTTGGTAGAAGTAAGACACTATATGATCAGCCTATTCTCAAGGTGAAAGCATCAGACTCTACTTCTGAAGGGAAGAGTGTTAAAAAATTTGTGGACATTATTTTAAAGCCACCACAAGGAACATTTGAGTTGTTTCTGGGTTTAGGCTATTACAAAATAAGGCTGCTTATAAAAATATATGTAAAGTTTATATAGATATATGCATTTATTTCTTCTGTAAATAGCTAGGAGTAGAATGGCTAATTCATAAGGTAGGATTATGTTTAACTTTTTACAAAACTTTGTAAAGTGAAGACTCTACAAAGAAAAAACATCGCTAAGAAAAATTAAGGGAAGAAAAAAACTTATTTTATTATTGTTGTTTATAATAATAATGTTAATATTGTTTCCTGTGTTAAAGTTCTAAAAAGTTTTAACTTCTTCAAAGAAATTAAAGAAAACCTCCCCAAATTTGGAAATTGTTTTCCAAAGTTGGTTATATATTTTACAGCAGCCAGGTATGAGAGTTCTACTTGCTTCAGATGATCAACAACTCTTGGTATGGTCACTTTAAAAAAATTTATTGTAGTGGGACACTTGGGTGGCTCAGTGGTTGAATGTCTGCCTTCAGCTCAGGGCGTGATCCTGGGGTCCTGGGATCAAGTCCACATCGGGCTCCCTGCAGGGAGCCTGCTTCTCCCCCTGCCTGTGTCTGTGCCTCTGTCTCTGTGTCTCTCATGAATGAATAAATAAAATTTTTAAAAAGTAATAAAAAAATAAAAATTGATCATAGTTTTAATTTTCCTAATGACTAATGATGCTGAGCATTTTTAAAAAGATTTAAATTAAAAGATTTATTAGAGAGAGAAAGAAAGCAGAGAGAGTAAATGAGTTGGTGGGGGCAGAGGGAGAGGGAGAAGCAGACTCCCTGCTGAGTAGGTAGGGTCAGGTGGGGACTCCATCCCTGAATTCTAGCGTCTCTGGGATCATGACCCTAGCCCAAGGCAGACTTTTGAGCCACGCAGATGGCCTACTGAGCATCTTTTTTTGTGTTTATTTTCCATCAGCATATCTTTGGTGAAATGTCAGATATGTTGCTCACTAAAATTTTTTGGATATTTAAAATCTTACTACTTAGTTGTAAGAGTTCTTTCTATATTCCAGATGTGTCTTTTGGATAATTGTTTTGCAGATACTTTCTCCCAGGTTTTGGCTTGTTTTTCACTTTTATAACAGTATCTTTTAAAGAGCAATATTTTAAATTTTGATTGTCAATTTATCATTTTCTTTTATAGTTTTCTTTTTGTGTTCCACCAAGAAATGTTTGCCTAGTTTATTCTGTGTTTAGATTTGTGATCCATTCTGAGTAAATATTTCTGTATGTTGCATGGTGGAAGGGTCAAATTTTATTATTTTTTTGAGCATATGGCTTGTCTGTTGTTTGTTCTAACATCATTTGCTCAAAAAATTATCTTTCCCATATTGGCACCTTTCGAAGGCAGCTATGCTCATCAGTATACCACCAGCACCACAGTGTTGGTACCTTTTGTCTAAAAAAAGCGTGTGGGTCATTTTTGGGTTCTGTTTTGTTTCACTGATCTTTTGCCTGTCTGTTCTAATACTACAATAGCCTCGATTACCGTAGCTTTCATAGTATGAGTCCTAAAGTCAGGTAGTGTTAACTATTCCAGCTTTGTTCCTTCTTTTCAAAATTGGCTGGGCTATAGAACACCTAGAAGGTTTTTTACATTTTGGTATAAATTTTAGAATCAGATTTTCACCTTCTAGAGAAAATCTTTTTTTTTTTTTTTTTTTTTTTTTTTTTTTTTTTTTTTTAGAGAAAATCTTACTGGGATTTAGAGTGGTATTGCATTGGATGTATAGATCAATATGGTGAAAATTGACATCGTATTAATACTGAGTCTTGAAACCATGAACACAGTATATCTGCATTTAAGTTTTCTTTAATTTCTCTTGGTAATGTTTTGTAGTCCTAACTGTAGAAGTCTTATGTATCTTTTGTCAAATGTATCCCTAAGCATTTCCTATTTTTTGATGCTATTGTAAATGATATTTTTTAAAGTTCAGTTTCTAATTAGTTGTTACTGGTATATAGACATAGCACTGATTTATGTATATTGACTTTTTTTCCTGAGGCCTTGCTAAATACCAACAGTCTGCTAGACTGTACTAGTTCCAGTAGAGTTTTCTGTAAATTTCGTAGTATTATCTATGTAGCAAATCATATCATCTGTGGATAAAGAGTTTTATATTCTTCCTTTTTAGTATTTTCAATTTTCTTGCTTGATTGCACTGCTAGGATTCCTAGTACTATGTTGAATAGAAATAATGACATTCTTGCCTTATTCTTGATCATTGCTGATAAGAAGCTTTTCACCACTAAATATGTTAGGTTTCTCATATGTGCCTTTTATTAGTTTAAGGAAGTTCCCTTCTATTCTTGGATTCCTGAGAATTTTTTTTTTTTTTCAGGAACGGATGTTGGATTTTGTCAAATACTTTTTTGTCTCTGTTGAGATAGTCATATAGTTTCTTTGTTTGAATTTGTTAACAGGGTAAATTATAGTCATTAATTTTTGAATTTAGTTAAATCAATCTTGCATTTCCAGAATAAATCCCAATTAGTTATGATATGTTGTCCTTTTTATATGTTGTTGTTGTTATATATCATTGTTATAAAGAATTTTTGCATCTGTGTTCATGCGGGGTATTGAGGGCTCCCTTATCTCCATATCCTCACCAACACTTCTTGTCTTCTTGGTACTAGCCATTCTGACTTGTGTGAGGTGAGAGCTCATTGTGCTTTTGATTTGTATTTCCCTGATGATGAATGATGTTGAGCTTCTTTTCATGTGTTTGTTGGCCATTTGTGTGTATTCTTTGGAAGAATGTCTACCTAGGCTCTCTGCCAGTTTTTAAACCAGATTGTTTTGTGTATGAGTTCTTTTTTTTTTTTTTTTAAAGATTTTATTTATTTATTTGAGTGAAAGTGAGAGCAGCAGAGATCACAGAGGGAGAATGAAAAGGAGAAGCAGACTCCCTATTGCTGGGGAGTCCAATACGGGGCTCGATCCCAGAACCCAGAGACCATGACCTGAGTTGAAGGCAGATGCTTGACTGAGCCACCCAGGCTCCCTTGTGTAGGAGTTCTTCATGTATTTTGAGTATTAACCCCTTATCAGATATATCATTTGCAAATTTCTTTTCCCATTCAGTATATTGCCATTTTTTTAAATTGATGGTTTCCTTTACTGTTCGAAAGCTTTTTAGTTTGATGTAGTCCCGTTGTTTATTTTTCTTTTGTTTCCCTTTCCTGGAGAGAGAAATTGAGAAAAATATTACTAAGGCCAATATCCAAGAATTTACTGTCTATGTATTTTTTGGATATTTATGGTTTCGGGTGTCTCATTTAGGTTTTTAATCTACTTTGAGTTTATTTTTGTGTGTGGTGTAAGAAAGTGGTCCAGTTTCCTTCTTTTGCACATGGCTGTCCGTTTTCCCAACAGGATGTGTTGAAGAGACTGTTGTCCTTGCTGTACATTCTGCTTCCTTTGTTGTAGATTAGTTGAGTAGGAGTTTATTTCTGGGCTCTTTGTTCTGTTCCACTGATATCTGTGTTTGTTTTTGTGCTAGTACCATACTGTGTTGATATTTTGTAGTGTAGTTTGAAATCTAGGGATTGTGATGCCTCCAATTTTGTTCTTCTTTTGCAAGATTACTTTGGGTCTTTGAGGTCTTTTGTGGTTCCATACAAATTTTAGGATTTTTAATCCTAATTCTATGATAAATACTATAAATTAGCTTTATGAATTTTGACAGACTCATACGATTGGATCTCTATATCACTATCTATATGCATGACAGTTTCAGCAACCCTAAAAATACCCTTATGTTACTCCTTTGTTAGTACTCTTCTACACTCCTTGACCACTAGAAATTACTGATTCATTCTTCATCTGTATAGTTTTATCTTTTCCCAAGTGTGATATAGATGGAATCATATGGCTTGTATTGTAGCCTTTTGAAGATGACTTGTTTTAGTTAGTTAAATCCATTGAGATTCATCTATGTTGTATGTATTAATAATAATAATATTAATAATAATAATTAATAAAACGGTTGTTCCTTTTTATTGCTGAGCAGTATTCCATGATGGATGTACCATAGTCTATTTCTTCAAGGACATTTGGATTCTTTCCAGTTTTTGGCAATTAGGAACGGAAGTGCTATAAATATTTGCATACTGATTTTGGTGTAAACCTAAGTTTTTCTTCTGGGGCAAGTACCTACAGTGGGTTTGCTAGGTTTTATGTAAGTGTAGCTTTAATTTTATAGGATATGGGAGTTTTTTTTTTTTTTAAGACTTTCTTTATTCATGAGAGACACAAAGAGAGAGACAGAGACATAGGCAGAGGGAGGAGCAGGCTCCATGCAAGGAGCCAGATGTGGGATTCGATCCCAGGATCCTGGGGTCATGCCCTGAGCCAAAGGCAGACACCCAGTTGCTGAGCCACCTAGGCGTCCCTGCCACCCAGGCATCCCAGATATGGGAGGTTTTTAACTATAGATTCTATTTCTTTAATTCTGTTTAGGTTATTGATTTCTTATTGAGTGAGCTTTGGTAGTGTTTGTTTTTCAAAGAATTAACCCATCTCGGTTGAATTTATAGGCATTAAAATTATTCTTCAATTCCTTTGATTATCCTTTTTAATATTTGTAGACTATGTGGTGTTGTTATCTCTCTACTTCTTGATATTTGAAGTGTTTTTGTTGTTGTTGTTGTTTTAGTGTTTTGGGGAGGGACAGATGGAGGAGGAGGGAGAGAATCTCTAGAGGCTCCATACCCAGCATGGAGCCAGGGATCTCACAACCCTGAGATCATGACCTGAGCCAAAATCAAGAGTTAGACACTTAACTGACTGAGCTTGAAGTTTGTGTTTTAAAAGTTTTCCTTGGTCGCTTTGACGGTAGGTTTATCAACTTTAAAGATCTTTTGAAAGAACTAGCTTATGGTTTTGTTGAGTTTTGGTTACTGATTTTGTTTTCTGTTTAGCTGACTTCCAGTCTTCTTTCTTTTCTTCTTCTTTTTTTTTTAAAGATTTTATTTATTTATTCGTGAGAGACAGAGAGAGAGAGAGAGGCAGAGACACAGGCAGAGGGAGAAGCAGGCTCCATACAGGGAGCCCGACGTGGGACTCGATCCTGGGTCTCCAGGGTCAGGCCCTGGGCTGAAGGCAGTGCTAAAAGCTAAACTGCTGAGCCACTCAGGCTGCCCCCACTCTTCTTTATTATTTCCTTCTGCTAATTTAGATTTAAAACTTTGGGTTTAACATATTACAAAAAACCATTTTTTTTTCTCTCTGGAAGTAAATTGTCAGATTTTTGAATCCTGTAATACTCAATTCAGGTGGTGTGTGTGTGTGTGTGTGTGTGTGTGTGGTGTTGGTATCTAGGCAAGAACATGACACTTTGCTAGTAGCAAGATTTCAGAGACAACGATATTGGTACTGTTTTTAATGAGGACATAGGAGTTTCTTTTTGTTTTGAATATTGATTTTTGTCTGTTCATCTGACATCTGTTTCAAACTCTGAAGAGTATCTGTAAATTATGAAAATAGTCAGAATTTCCATGACAAGCCCAGTGAAATTTCCTACACATGGAGCTCCTAGAGTTTAATATGTGGAATTATTTAACTGGGGCAAAATATTGTCACGAAGAATAAAATTGTATTCTTGTTTTCCAGTCTTAGCAGTCATGGAAACTAAAGGACTATATCACGTTTACTTGAATTAAGAATGTAAAATATTTAAATCCCTAGGTCTTCCCAAATGAGTAACCTCTAACTAAGATATAAGGCGGTTCTGGAGTAGTTTTTACTTGATGTGTTTTGATATGTTAAAGTAAAGAAATTTCTGTAGTAAATGAAGTAGAATTTGTATTACTCTTTCAGGTTGTTTTTCAAGGCTTGAATTAAAATCGAGAAAATAATTGCTCTGTTGTTTGAACATTCTATTTAAATGGTAATGCAGGTTTGATTTTCCCTGTAATTAGAAATAAAATTATTTTTTAGCCAGATGGAATTGGCTTGAACATCAGTTTCAGTTTCTTTTTTGAAATGCTTATTTTTTATGTAGTTTTCAATAAGAAATAGAAGTGTTATTAGAATTGGGGTACTGGTGGAAGGATGTGTTATTTATCAACCTACGTGAAAATTATTTTTTGTTTACTTCTCTGATTGTTTTATGTTACATTTTATCTTTTAGATCCTATTTGATCAAACTCAGAGATCAATTAAAGCACAGCTTCAGAACTTTGTTAAAGAGTAAGTCAATTGCAGTGAAGAGAAAAGCAACCAATTAATGATCACATCTGGGAGTTGGTATCTTTTGAGAGGAATTTTATGGGTTATGATTTATTGAAAATATTGGAGTTTTTGTTTGAAATTTTGGTTTGTGAAGTGTATATTGCATTTCTTCCTGAATTACTATGTAAGGGAATCAGATTTTGTGCCTTTCAGGGAATCATTTATACTATGAAATTTGTATTAGGATACATAACTACGATTGTTATAGATTAAAAAATAAAATAAATTAATTACCTTTCAAAATCAAAGCAGACTCCAAAAGTGGTTGAAAATACTATTTCTTATTATAGTGGACGCTAAGTTTTCCATTGTCTCAATATGATATTTTCTTTGAAGAGAAGATAATAGAATGTTTGAGAATGAATCATGAAAGTGCATGCTTTTTGCAACATGTGAGCCTTTTGTGTCACATTCATCCCATCTTATACGTGAAATAAAATTAAACTAGAAATAAAAACATCTGAACTTTCCAGAGAGGAACATTTTCCTTTCCCACATTGATAATTCAGTTTTTCTCTTTTAATTCCTGACTGAGGAATATATAAAACTACAGATAAAGTTGCTTATGATGCAGTATTCATGATAAATTACAGATGTTATAAGCTATAAAAAAAGGCACATCTCATGAACATAACACACTGCTGTTTAGTAGGTTAGAATTTGTTGTCCCGTTAGTGATGTGTCAGAGATTCTTTCCAAATAATAGACTAACATTCAGAATCTCCTTCTAGAGTGTATACATGAAAATTTATGGCTTCTTACAAAGGGTTTAAAGTCTTTATCAGGTCTACTTTATTATTATTATTATTAAGGTACTTAACTAAGATGACTAATGAATTAAGGATTTCAGATTTTCAGAATACTGAAATGGAAACCATTACCCTTTATGTGTTTACAGTTCTTTGACCAAAGATTATATGTGTGTTTTAAGAATATATTCATGCCCTTAAGCCCAATAATTTCCCTCAACAACAACAAAAAATGATATTTCTTAAAGTATGGTTTGTAGCTCAGCCATAGTAAGATTTATGGAAGTTTTATTATTTTCATTTTTTAGAGATCTTAGAAAATTCAAAGATGCCAAGAAGCAATTTGAAAAAGTCAGTGAGGAAAAGGAAAATGCATTAGTAAAAAATGCTCAAGTACAAAGAAACAAACAGCACGAAGTTGAAGAGGCCACGAACATTCTGACAGCAACAAGAAAATGTTTTCGACATATAGCCCTCGACTACGTACTTCAGGTATATTTATTATATGTTTTCCAAAAATACTTAACTAAACATGTCATTACTTTTGAATTATTTTACTGAAAAGACTAATGCTGTTTCTTTGAGTTTAAAATTAGGCCATCATCTTTTATGAAGGTTTTTCACTTGTCTGTGTATCTGTGTATGTACATATATATGTGTATACATGTGTCTACCTTTGGTTCTGATTTCTTCCCCTTTTCATTTCACATGATACTTTCTCCCATTTTTAAATGTTGTAAAAAGCATTTTTAATTGCTGTATTTCATTCTGTGGAGTGGCTGTGTTAATTTAATTAATACTGATTATCAGACATAGTGTTGCCAGTTTCTACTGGCAATAGTGAAAATACTTTACAATAATTGTAAATGATAATGACATCTTTCTTTATAAATCTTTTGCCACATTTCTGATTATTTCTTTAGAGTAGATTTTTAGAGGTACCAAGGTATATCATATTGCCAAATGAAAAAATTTCTAGAAATAGTGTTCTCATATTTGCTTTACATGCTGGTTTTTTTTTTTTTTAAAGATTTTATTTATTTATGCATGAGAGACACAGAGAGAGAGAGGCAGAGACACAGGCAGAGGGAGAAGCAGGCTCCATGCAGGGAGCCCGACATGGGACTCGATCCCCGGTCTCCAGGATCAGGCCCTGGGCCAAAGGCAGGCACTAAACCGCTGAGCCACCGGGACTGCCCCTACATGCTGTTTTTTAAAACTAGAGATCAGTATCTGTTGAGTTGCCTGCAGATCTTCTGGTCTTCTGTATAATTGAAATCAGTTTGAATATGATAGGTCTCCAAAGGGATTCAAGAGACATGAAAAGTGAAGGAACACATAAGTTATTTCACGTATACTTGATGTGTTCCTATATCAGGATTTGAAAAACTTTAAAGTTTAGGGGAAGTTTGTCTAAGTCTCCTTTTACAAAGCGGCAGTAAACTCCCCAGAGATTGTTGACTTAATAGCAATTACAGATCATTTCTTTAAAAAAATACATAAATAACCATATACAAATTAGTGATTAAAAACTACTTGGGTAACTTTGCAAAACGGTAGAAAGTGATTTTTTATTTTTTAAGTTTCTATTCAGTAAGTGGGAAGTTAAATTTTAAAAAATGAAGGACATTCCATTTATTAATGAGAGTCTTGTAGAATGGAATGGTCTGTGTTTCCTAGCTATCTCCCATTCACTCCACTTCCTACAGTGGTGTGAGTACTGTCTTCCTATCCCATTCCACTGAAATAGCTCATGCTAAGGTCTTACTCATTAGATACAATTTAATTTTTAACCCATTTTACTATTGTGTTTCACTTTTCAGTGGTAGACCACTCTCTCTTTCTTGAAATACACTTTTGTCTTGATTTATCTCAAACCAGTTTTAGGTTGCATTAACTTGTATTAAGCTTCTATTTTCTTATCTTTCATTAACTTTTGTTTCTTTTCAGTTTCCATGTTGGCTTCTCTCCTTTGTCCAACTTTCCAACTGCTTTTTCAGTGTTTCCTCTTTGGTCTTATTCTTTTTCTGATCTTTTGAATTCCCTGACAGTCTCATGTCCTTAGCTTGAATTACTGTCATGTATAGATGAGAGAATCTATTTTTCTCAGACATCTCTCTTTTTGTATCCACAACTGAAAATTGTCTTGTTCCAAATGGCTTCTTTCTGCCTTTCCCTAACTGAATGGCGACACCTCTCACTGAATCCTAGAAATCCACAAAGAGAATTGCATCAGATAATCTCATTCTCAGCTGCTGTATCAGAACTGCCTTAAAAAGTTCTGTGTACTGGGGCACCTGAGTGGCTCAGTTGGTTGAGCATCTGACTCTTGATTTCAGCTCGGGTCATGATCACAGGGTCATGAGGTGGAGCCCTGAGTCAGGCTCTGCCCTGGGTATGGTGTTTGCTTGGGATTCTCTCTCCCTCTGTGATCCACACCCCCACTGCCTGCTGGTGCACTCTCCCGCCCTCCTAAAAAAAAAAAAAGTTCTGTGTACTCTTAAGTCTGCTCTTTCTTACCCCTGCTGCAGCACTAACACCGGTCTGTATTGTTTCCTGCCCTCTTACCAATTTGTTCTGTTCTGTGGTCAGTTACACAAGTTTCTCTGGGCAAAGTGAATCATTCTTGCTTCTGCTTCCTCTGTTTTGTCATAACATTATCACACACATTGTTATTAAAGCAGTCACATTTATTGCAATTATTTATCTATATGTCTTTTCTATAGGTTATATCCCTTCCCTTAGTCCAGTGGTTGAAAAATAAATTATCCATTTCCTCTGATGTCCATCCAACAGTTTTACGTTAGGACCTGCACGTCCCCCAGAACCATTATCTTGTTTGATTTTTCTGATGAGAACTCTTGTGTCTGTTCAAACTGTTGTTTGAATAATAGGTTATCCGCAGCCTCTACTTTTACTTAGAGCATTTGAAAGTTAATATTTTAGTTCTCAAAACTGAATAGGCCTTGAAACAGACATACAAAGGAAGTTAGTGCTTCCTTAGGCATAGTTATTTGGCTTTTTCTTGGTATGTTTTTAGTTTTCTGATCAGTGCTTTAAATTATCTTATAAAACAACAGGCCAAATATTCAATGGGAAGAACATATCGAAAAGGAAAATACTCTGTAATCTTTGGACAATATTAGCAAAAAATGAATGACTTTTTTTGCATAAACATCTAATTTCATTAAGTTGATCTATGAGACAAAAATAAAATATTTGCTAGGGATTTCTAGAGTTGGGAGAGATATGCCACAAAGGCAACTTTTATAATTTACTGGTCTTTCAGTAAGTTCAGTCTAATTAAAATATTATTTAATGTCTATTAATTTGGTTAACAAATATTGAGTCCTCACTATGTACCACTTGAGGAATGCAGCTGGGGATAAAGTAAGACCGTGATCTTACGGAGCTCACACTTTAGCTGTGGAAAGACATAAGTAAATAAGAAAATATAAGGTAGTTATGAATGCTATAAAGAAAATAAATAGGGTTGATGTACTAAAGAGTACATAGGGCCTCCTCAGACCTTTCTGAGGAGATAGTATTTCACTGGGGCCTGATTAGTAAGAGGTAGCTTTGTGTCTATCTGGACAGACAATCATGACATGAAGACAGAACAACTAGTTTGCAGGTGTTGAGGTAGGAGTAGTTTTGGATTGTGGTTGTAACATAGAAAGAGGAAAGTAGTAGAAAACTAGGTTACAGAGGTGATCATCACAAAGGGTCATGCGGGCTATAGGAGGAAGTTGGAAGGTTTTAAGTTGGATATAGCATAATCTTATTTATACTTTGAAAAGATCACTGTTTGCTGTGTGGAGAATGGATTGTAGAAAGTCAAGAGTATAGAGAGACTAGTTAGTAGGCTATTGTAACAATCTAGAAAGGATGAGATGGTGGTTGGTCGTGGTAAAAGTATTGAGAAAAGTATTGAGAATTTGCAGTAAGGATATATTTTGAAGGGTCTAGATGAGCAATTAGGTAAGGAGAATGGGGAAAGAAGAAATTCTAAGAAATTCAAATTTTTATCAAAGTGATAGTTTTATCACTACAGTATTTATGACTTATACATGGCCAGTTTTTCTTTGATCTGAAAACAGATGAGTTTCCTTGGTATGTTTAACTATTTTTGCAAAACGTTGGTCAAAGGGTGAAACACCTGAATTTTGTTTTTATTTACTTTTCTGGAAAAGTATCAAACTATCAGTAAGCAAAGTTTACAATGTTACAATGTAGATTAGTTTTTAAAATAATGCATGAGTGATTAACTAATTGTATTTTCCCTCAGATTAATGTCCTTCAATCAAAAAGGAGATCAGAAATCCTAAAATCAGTAAGATATTTATTGAAATGACGTTTTCAATATTTTAATATGATCTAAGTGTACCTATGTAAGTGTTTAAAACAGCATCATGTGTGTGTATCTATATGTGTGTATCTATATGTACATGTATTTATTCCAGGTTCATAATTAATCTTACAGATCTTTGTATACTTCTTATGTCACTTAACCACTTTTTTGTTTACTTCATGTTAGAGTTATTTATGTTTATCTCCTCTATTAACACACTGTGAGTGCCTTAATATTGACATTTAAATATTTGAGATTGAAGGCATACATAAATTGTATCATTGGGAGAATTTTTCCTCAGGGTTATTGATGATGTATCAACCTTTTGGTTTGTTCTTTAGAATGCCATTTGAAAATAAATGGTATAAAATGTGAGAATAATGTTTTTCCCTGATCCTATATGCCCATTTTTTTATTTGACCTTTTTTTTTTTTTTTTAAAAGCCAACAAGTGGACAGGGGATGGTAGTGGTATGACACTGCACTCTTTCATATTTTGAGAACCTTAGAGATAATTTTTCCTCTTTGTTCACTGAAGTGTTTTGTTTTTTTCCCTGGGAGGGTGTACCTAAATTGCTTTTGGTTTTTGTCCCCACCTAGCATTTCCCTAAATTCTATATGTATGTTATTACTTATCAGGTAACGCTCTTTACCTGCACTTCCTTTTCCAGATTGAGAGTAATGTATGTTAATTGTAGAATATTGGAAAGTAAAATGCACGAAGAAAAAAAATTAAAATACTTATGAATCTTACTACCAGGGGAGAACCACTGTTAATATCTTGGCATATATTCTCATCCTTTTTCATCTCTTTCTGTGTGCATGTATGTATGTAAATATGTATATGTGTGCTTTAAAATTGCATTTAATTTCTTTAAACCAAATGGAAATCATTGCTGCATATGTTTTTAACTTCTTTTGTACAAATCACCATGTGTCATTAAATGTCCTTTATTTAATGCTGACTCTGCTGGCCATGTAGAATTCTATCACATGAATCTACTGGGGGTAGGCAGCTTTTTTTGTGAAGGTCCAGGAAGTAAATATGTTAGGTTTGCAGATGGTGGTGTCCGTGTTGTAATTACTTAACTGGGATGTTGTAATGAGAAAGCAGTCGTAGAAGACAGGTAAATGAATAGCATGACTGTGTTTTAATAAGGATTTTTCTTATGGACATGGAAATTTGAATTTCATACAATTGTCACATGTCATGAATTCCATATCTTCTTTTCATTGTCTTTCAGCCATTTAAATGTCTAAAAACTACTGTTAGCTCATAGTCATCCAAAAACAGATGATAGAGCTGGATATAGTTCACAGATTGATTGAATATGCTAAAACAGATGCCTCATCTTGCTAAAAATAAACATGGATGTTTGGAAGATTCTTTCACTATTGTGATTGAATTAAATTTGTAACCATTTAAAAACGACAAATAAAAATAAGGGTGATTTTTCTCTCACAAATAGGTAAAATGTAGGGAAACCTGGAAAAAATCTTAACCTATTAGCAACATTTTTGGATATTGGGAATGAATATACAGAAACCTCCATATTGGCAAAGTCTGTTGACTCATTTCAGTATCTTGATAAAGAAAATGAACATTTTTCTACTTTGGGTTGTGTTTGGTGATCCTAATAGGTATATAAAGTATGATTGCTTTATTTTGAGAGCTTCATATTTCCCCTTCTAATCTTCTAATATTTTATTTGCAACTTAAAGTTTTGCCAGTGAGTTTGGTTGAAAGGCATATAGATATTTTATATTGTACCTGGGAAAATGGTGAAAGTATTAAGAACTTGATTCTTTTGGTTATTACCATATGAATTTTGATCGTCTGGATATAATCTAAACAACTAAAACTTGGGGCATCTTAAAAATGATAAACCACTTGGAGATTTCTTTTATTTTTTTTTTTCAAATTTTTATTTATTTATGATAGTCAGAGAGAGAGAGAGAGAGAGAGAGGCAGAGACACAGGCAGAGGGAGAAGCAGGCTCCATGCACCGGGAGCCCGACGTGGGATTCGATCCCGGGTCTTCAGGATCGCGCCCTGGGCCAAAGGCAGGCGCCAAACCGCTGCGCCACCCAGGGATCCCTGGAGATTTCTTTTAAATATAACTTATTCTCACTTCACAAATACTTCTGAAATACTCTTTTAAGAAAAGTGACTCATTTTTAATTTTAAGTAGTCTTGACATTTTGGACTCTGATGGAATTTTTAAACCGATAAGATTTTTATAAAATTTCAGAATATCTAATAATTGATTTTAAAATGCTAAACTTTTTTTTCTCTTATTAGATGTTATCTTTTATGTATGCCCATTTGGCCTTCTTCCATCAAGGATACGATCTATTCAGTGAACTGGGGCCCTACATGAAGGATCTTGGTGCACAGGTAATATCGTACTGTATTGCTGGGTTCTGTGTTATACAGTGCTATCTGTATTTTTTTCATTGAGATATGATTGACATACAGTATTGCATTAGTTTAGGTATATAAAATACTTTGAGATATATGTGTGTATAATATTATTATTATTTTTTAAAGATTATTTATTCAGAATGAGAGAGAGAGAGAGAGAGAGGCAGAGACACAGGCAGAGGGAGAAGCAGGCTCCATGCAGGGAGCCCGACGTGGGACTCAATCCCGGGTCTCCAGGATCACACCTCAGGCTGAAGGTGGCGCTAAACTGCTGCGCCATCGGGATTGCCCTATGTGTGTATATTAATACACACACACACACGTGTGTGTGTGTGTGAGTGTATAGTCAAATGACCACCTCAGAAGTGTAGTTAACATCTTTTAGTCCACGGAGTTAAACATTTTTTTCCTTGTCTTCAGAACTTATAAGATCTACTGTTTAGTAACTTTGAAGTATACAGTATAAGAAGCATTAACTATAGTCACCATGCTGTACATTACATTCCCAGGACTTATTTATTTTATAGATGGAAGTTTGTACCTTGTGACCCCCTTCACCCATTTTGTTCACTCATCCCCCTCCTCCACCTGATGTGGGGCTCTGTTCCCTGACTTGTAGAACTTAATCTATTGGAGGAAATGAGCAAGTTACCAAACTATTACTCCCTGTGCTAAATGTCCTTTCTGAGTATATAAGTTGAGACTAAGCTCATTTGCATGTGATAAATAGAAACTTTAAAATAGTGGTGGCTTCAACAAGATGGAATTTTATTTCCATATGTAAAGCCTGGTATGGTTGTCACTTGCTTTGTAGGGATGCAGGCTTATTATATATTTTTTATTCTACCTCAAGGTTCAAAGTGGGTGATCAAGTTCTAGTCACCATACCTACATTCTAGCTAACAGGAAAGGGGAAAGGAGAAAGATGCATTCTCTCTCTTTATTGATATCTCCTGGAAATTTTAGAGTTACTTTTGTGCATCCTAATGGCACAATGGCTACAAGAAAAGCTGAGAGATACAAACTTCATGCCAGATAATCATGTGACCTACAAGAATTTGGGTGTTGTTTTGTTAAGAAAGAAAGAAAGAGATTGGATATTGGAGGATATCTGGCTGTCTCTACCACGTAACAGAGGATCAAAGAGGTATATAGGGACATACATCTAGGACCTGTAGCCCAGACTTGGGAGGAAGACAAGAACTTCCTCGGCTCTAGGGATCCCCCACATTCTGTGAAGCATTATGTTGCACCCTCATCTTACATTAAATATAATTTAAAACAAAAGAGTTGGATTGCAGTTGAGTAGTCCACTTTATACTTTAGACATTTATTAATTTCAGTTTTGCAGTTTCCCCTCTCTGTTCCCACATAATCTTTCAGATCCTTGACAAGCATCTAAGCTCTGGTGTAGTGGAAAATATAGCCTGGTTGGAGGTGGCCAGTTTGGATATTCTTTCAATAATTCAGTTATGAGGGGATCCCTGGGTGGCGCAGTGGTTTGTTTGGCGCCTGCCTTTGGCCCAGGGCGCGATCCTGGAGACCCGGGATTGAATCCCACGTCGGGCTCCCGGTGCATGGAGCCTGCTTCTCCCTCTGCCTGTGTCTCTGCCTCTCTCTCTCTCTCTCTCTCTCTCTCTCTGTGTGACTATCATAAATAAATAAAAATTTTTAAAAAATTTTTAAAAAATTTAAAAAATAATTCAGTTATGAGAGAACTACATCTGGAACTAGGAACATGGCAGTAGGGATAGAAGCAAATAGACTCAAGGGATATTTAAGATACAGCCAATTTTTGAAGGTAGAGGGACATGATGAGTTGAGGTTTAAATGTGTTAAATTTTTATGATAGGACATCTAAGTGGGTATATCTGCAGCTCAAACAAACAAAAAACTAGGTTAAAGGAGTCAGTAGCATATTATTGCTAATTGTAACCACAAGAATGGGTGAATTGACTCAAGGAGAGTTAATAGGTATCCCCAAATCATTTTTTGTATTTTGAAAGCTATTTTTGAAAAATGTGAGTGCTAGAACACTATGCTTAAAGATTTTGATTTTGTTAAATTAAGGTCAAGGGCCACTAGTGTAGAGTAAAAGAATCTATTTCAGACAGGGCCCTAAGCATGACATATTTTTGAGAGATGACTAGATATGAGGAGCTCTATGAGAACATAGATGAGAGAGGAGGTAGAAAACTGGGAGATGGTGGTGGCACAGACCAAGGAAGGAGTTTCTCAAAAAGGAGAGGGTGGTTATCAGTACAAATATTGGAAAGAAGGTCCAGTAAACCTAAGACTGAGAACTACTTATTGGGTTTAGCAGCAAGATTATTTGTTACCTTTGTGAGAGTTGAGGGTCTGAGTGGGAGAAGCTAAACTACAGTGAGTAGATGAATAAGAAATAGACAAGTGAAGAACAAGGAAGATTTTTTCAGAAGTTGTATTGTGAAGGAAAGAGAGGTAGAAGGTGGTGGCTAGAGAGAAATACGAGTTGGAGGAAGGCTTTATTTAAGATAGTAGGATTTATACAAATATACAAGCAGATGGAAATGGGAGAAGTTCAAAAGCAGAAAGATAAGTGATTATGTCTGATGTGGTAGGAGTAGAAAGGATTCCAAACACAGAGGACTGGGGACACCTGGCTGGTTATAAGTACCTGTGAAACTCCTACTGTCCAATACTAATAGAAGTATGTTCTATTAGACATGTTGTGCTCCAGACTCCCTCTTGCTGATCTAGTCCCAGCATGTAGGAAACAAGACTGTCAGTTTTCACATCTCTTCAACTTGTACCTTCCCTAACCCTTTATCACGTTGAGATAGTTTTTTTCTTTATACTTCTGCTCCAACAGAGAAAGGTGAATTTTCCCCCTTTCTGTTGTTATAGCAATGAGGTGGGATGTAGCAGAGGCATTTACTACCAATCTGATAGGCAGAAAACCATCACTTGCATTGCAGTACTAGCATAGCAGGTACATGCACACAAGTTTATAAATATTAGTTGAATCTTAGGGTCTGCCTTGTACCTCTCTTCAATCAGAATGAATAAATAATATTTATATGCCATTCAATTAAATTAAAGGCTATAAAACCATGGCATAATGGTTGTTTCACTCATTCAGTATAAGAAAAAAATATTTTTAAAAGATTTATTCCACAGAGAGAAAAAGGGAGTGAATACATGAGCAGGGGGTTGGAGCAGAGAGAGAGGAAGAAGCTGATTCCCCATAGAGCAAGGAGCCAGATGTGGGGCTCGATCCCAAGACCCTGGGATCACAACCCTACCCAAAGGCAGATGCTTAACTGACTGAGCCATCCAGGTGCCCCCAATATAAGAAAATATTGAGCATGTTTTCCTAGTGCAGCATATACCAGCATTAGCCATTAAATCAATGTTATGTGTCACTAAGGCATATATGCATTAGATCCTCAAGTATAGTATAGTTGCCATCTAAATCAGATATTTATAATAGTGATAATTCTGTTTCAATGTGTTTTCTTTTGGTTATTAATATTCAGCGATAATTAAGATTCTGTGGCCAGTTGTACACCTGAAACTAATATTGTGTGTTAACCAGCAGATTTAAATAATTAAAAACTTTTTTTTTAATTAAAAAAAAGATTCTGTGGCCAAAGTTATTCTCTGCTAGGGGAAAAAAAAAACCCTATCATTTGTAATACAGTGAATGAAGGACAAAATGTTTTTTTTTTTTTTACAAAGGCTTTTTAAAATTATTATTATTATTTTAAAGATTTTATTACACAGGAGAGAGGGAGAAGCAGAGACACAGGCAGAGGGAGAAGCAGGCTCCATGCAGGGAGCCCAATGTGGGACTCCATCCCTGGTCTCCAGGATCACGTCCTGGGCTGAAAGCGGCGCTAAACCGCTGAGCCACCCGGGCTGCCCTAATATTTTGTTTTTAAAAGATATCAATGAAAACATTTGGATATTTAATACTTTATTGTTCTTATTCCTATTGATATTTGCATTTTTATTTTTTCATTTTTCCCACAATCAGTTAGAGGTATGGGGATTCAAAGATGAAATGACATACATCACAGTCTAGAAGAGTAGACTCACATAATTTATAACCCAATTCTTTTTTATTCTAGTGAACAGTAGTTCAAGAAGCCAGGACATTTGTCGTAATACAAAAAAATCATCTTTTCTGATGGAAAGAACAAGAAAGAAATGAGATTTTATGATTTCTTAAATTTTTTGAGCTTTTTAAAAAAGAACTTTAAACAATAGCTTTTTTTTTTTTTTCTTTTTGAACAATAGCTATTTTATACCCTGGTCTTAGTAGACTTAAATTGGCTGACTTATTGAGTGTTTTAAAAAAATAATCATACCTTTTTTTCTTTAATTTTTAACTCAGTCTAATTTTCTCCCTTTATAGTTGGATCGACTGGTTGTGGATGCAGCAAAGGAGAAAAGAGAGATGGAGCAAAAACATTCCACCATTCAACAAAAGGTACTTGAGAAAAATTAAAGGAGAGTAATTCCTATTTTATGCAATTGCTCAATTACTGGTTTCAGCAAGATACCATTGTGTTGGAACAAATCCTTTAAGTTGCTGTAATAATTAAATTGGGTAGATAAAATCTTCCCTTTTTTTGTGAAAAGTAAAAATTTTTTGGATGGTCAGGCAATATTTGAAAGCCATGTTCTTGAACCACTTTGCAAAAACATCAATCCCATAGGATCTTTTTTTTAAAAGATTATTTATTTACTTATTTACTTACTTACTTACTTACTTGAGAGACATCGCAAGCAGGAGGAGGAACAGAGAGAAGCAGACTCCCCGCTGAGCAGGGCTCCATCCCAGGACCCCGAGATCGTGACCTGAGCTGAAGGCAGATACTTAACCAACTGAGCCACCCAGGCCCACAATCTTATCTTAACTAATTAAAAAATGCCTCTTAAAATTTAAACTGCTATTAACAGATTCAGTTAGGATATCACCAACTTCTGTAAAGTGTGTGGGTGAGAAGGGATGGGGTGGAGGGTGGGCAGAGGGGGCGGTGAAGAACATCTCTTTGCATCAGTGTGTGTGTTTGGTATTGTGGACCTAACAGCTAGATTACTCTGAGGCAGCTCTTGCCCTCTCTCATGTGTTGTTGGAATTTCACATGCATTTCTTGTGAATTTGCCTAAGCATAGCTAAATTGATATTTGAAAAATATATTTTTGAAAATGAAAATTAAATATGATATTTTTGTTTTTGTGTGTGGAGGGGTTTGATTATAAGTAACTTGGAACTCAACGTAATAATATTTCATCTTATATAGTCAGTAATATTTTTGTGTGGTAATCTGAAAATAAAAGGAGAGACTTGGAGATTGAATCTAATACGAGTATGTGACAAGGTGCCTTCTGTACTTACCCAGCAGGGGAGAGAGCATGAACCCAAAAGTGGTTTCCCAGGGTGAGGCTTATCCACTGACTCCAAATGTGCTGACCCTTGGAATTTCCCCAAATGTGGAAAACTTGACTGTATAATTTGTGGTGGTGGGGTACCCTATTTGTGTGTTCCTTTAAAAAAAAAAAAGATGCCTTCTAGCATTGCTTTAAAAATCTGTTCCTGTGGTATTGACTAGTCAGATCAACTTTTATTATGATTTACTTAGAATATAAATGACCAGTGAACAAGATCTGACTTAAAAGATGTCAGTGGAAAAAAATTAAAGTGAAGTTAGTAGTACAGGTAAGGAAAATTATATTGACGATGGGTTATTAATATTAAAAGAGAAACATAAAGGGGAAAATTTTCTACCAGACCATCTTTAACTTAGTTACTTCCAGTTATAGTTAGGTAAGACTAACTTCTGTTTTGTTTTATTTAAAGTTAGAGTAACTTTTGGTTGAGTAATTTGTGTTAATGACATTACCATGGAGAGATTATTAAAAATTGGGACCAATCATTTGTAATTAAAATGAGAGATCATGATATTTGTAGGAACTTGTGATTTTTTGCTTAAACTGAATTATTTAATGAATATTGTGTATCTTTTAATATTTGTCCCTGTTGTATACACAGCTCGGTGTTGTACTGAGAATCCAACAGTAGATTATTAAATCTAAAATTAGTTTACTTGATTTTAAGTAATAGGTACCGCTGTACTTTAAAGAAAGTAATGCTATTTTTGCTTTTTTCTGCCCTTAAATGCTGACACAAGGCTGCATTACAGGTAAAAAAAAAAAAAAAAAAAAAAAAAAAAGGGAAAAAGATTTAGTCATAAAAATTAAGGGAAAATATGTCTGATGTAATTATTTACATTTTTCAAGAATTTAAATTGATCAGTTAAAGAAACAGTGATGGCTATGCACATTCATATACATGTCTTTTGGATATGTGTACATATTCCTGATGGATTTATACCTAGGAGTAAAACTCCTGGTTCAGAGGGAATATATATGTTCACTATCAGTAAATAATGCTAAATTACTTTTCAAAATGATATTGCCATTCCTGGCAGGCAGCTCTGTGTGTGGGTTCTCAGTGTTCTTGGCCACCCCCACGGTATTGTGAAGGTTTTTAATTTTTGCTAATTTTAGTGGGTAGATACTAACATCTCATTGTGGTTTTAATTTATGCTTTAGTTACTAATGAACTCAAGCACCTTCCCCTTATTGGTGTTTATTGGTCATTTGGTTTGAGAAATGTCTGTTAGTTTTTCTTCCATTTTTACATCATGCTGCCTAACTGTTCAGATTCTTCATATCATCTGGATTAAGCGTATCTTGGGGGGATATACTATGTGTTTTTAATTTTCACATAGTTTTTTTTTTAATGTCTTTTATGTTTAGTACTTTTTGTGTCTTGTTTAATAAGTCCTTCCTATCCTAAGATCATGAAGAAATATCTCTGGTGTAATCTTCTAAGTGTTTATAGATTCACCTTTTATGTTTAGACCTTAAATCCATCTGTAATTGGATGTTTGTGTTATGGTGTGAGGTAGAGATCCAGATTCTTTGTATTCTTATACTGGTATGTAGATGATCCAGAATCAGTTATTTAAAAATGTGTTCTTTCCTTACTACTCTGTTGTATCCTCTGATTTACATCACGTTTGTATACATATGAAGTCTGTTTCAGGCTTTCAGTTCTTTTCATTGGCCTTTTTGTCTTAATTGTGCCAATACTATGCTGCCTTAATTATTTTAGCTTTATAGTAAATCTTGATGTCTGACAAAGCTAAGATTCCTACCTTCTCTGCTTCAGAAGTGGATTGCCTAAATTTTGCATTGTTATATAAATTTCAGGAGCAGACTTTCAGATTGCATAAAAATAGCTTTTGGGATTTTGATTGATTGCATTGGATCTGTGAATCAATATGGGGAAGAATTGATATCTTTATTTTATAATGTCTTCTAACCTATGAGCTTGAAATATTTATTTCTTTAAGTTTTCTTTTATATCCTTTATAAGTTTTATAGTTGTACATCTTCTGTTAAATTTATTCATATATACTTATATTGCAAATGTTACTGTAAATGTCTTAAAAATTTTTTCTCACTGTTTACTTTTATTACATATTAAAATTGATTTTTCTGTATTGACTTTGAAACCAGTTACCTTGTTAATAAGGTCTCTTTAATGCTAATTTATTTCTGGATTGTTTTGGATGTTCTTTGTACAAAGTCATATAATCTGCAAATAATATTAGTTTCTTCCTTTCCAATTCTTCCTTACTTTTTGTTTATTATCTTGTCAGCTAGGACCTCTAGCATAATCTTGAATTGAAGTGATAAAGGCCCTTCTTGTCTTGCTTGCAATTTCAGAAGGGAAAGTTTCTGCTCGATTCTCTTTATTGGCCAGTCTTGGTCTTGCCTTCTTTTCCCTCAGCCTCACACCAAAGCTTCCAATTCTGGTGAGGCAAACGCCCTTAAGGTGAAATCTGGCTTCCTTGATCTGCTTACCTCTTTAAGCCTCCTATTTTCGCTTCTCTTGTGCCTTTGAGTATTTCTTCCTAATTTGTCAGCTCATCAATATATTTAAATTATAATATTATATATTTTATATAGTGTTACTAGTTGCTTTTGTTATAAAATCATAATCTGTCACGCTTTAAGTACTATACAGTATTAATTGATATTAATAGTAATTAAATTGAAGACAACCTTTCTCAAAAAATATAGTTGAAAACTAGAAAATTACTTATAATGCACTGTACTTTAAGGAGGTGTTATATTTTAATGTTTTAAGTAGCATCAGGGTCATTAAAAAGCTGCCAGTATTACAAATGAAACCTTTAGAGTGTTGCCAAACTCAGTTATATCTATTGCTGACATAATCCTGTCTGCATAATTAAATAAATTACAGCCTCAAATAAATTTTAAATGAAGGAATTAAGATTTTCCTGATTTTTTTTTTCAAAGAAAAGCAGGAGAAAATGTAGCAATTTGTTTATAGATTCTGTTTCATTTGATTAGTTTGGGTTAGTCCTTTTTTTTTTTTTAATGGTTAAATTTTGAGAGATGTCAGCAGGGTTTTTGTTTTTAATAAATTTTGTTTTTCTGAATTAGTCTGTTTCCATATTCCATCTTTGTAGACACTTAGGTTTGGAAGGTCCCTAGGTGATTCTCACTCTGCCTGGCTACTAAGGGAGAACCTTCACATCCTAGCATCATTTGCAGATGGTCATCTAGCTTCTGCCAAAATCTTTCTCAAGCCCGAGAGTTTGCTATTCCCTAAAAGGATAGTATTCTAACTTTGATTTTTGGTCCAGAAGTAATTTTGAAAGTTCTGAGGCTGATTTTTAGAATTTTAAAATTGGGGATAGCAGTAGTCTTGCAGTTTTGTACAAATTACTTTTAAGTTCATCAGGAAATCTTTTAATTAAAAAAAATATTATTTATTTATTCATGAGAGACACGGAGAGAGGCAGAGACATGCAGGCAGAGGAAGAAGCAGGCTTCATGCAGGGAGCTCAATGTGGGACTTGATCCCGGGACTCCATGATTATGCCCTGGGCCGAAGGCATGCTTTCAACTGCTGAGCCACCCAGGTGTCCCATTATTTTAGCTTTTTAAAAGAGATTTTATTTATTTATTTGAAAGAGAGCAAGCGAGCAAGAGAGTATGAGTTTGGGGGAGGCCCAGAGGGAGAGGGAGAAGCAGAAGCAGACTCCCTGCTGAGCCAAGAGCCCAGCATGGGGCTTGATCTCAGGACCCCAGGACCATGACCTGAGCAGAAGGCAGATGCTTAACCGACTGAGCCACTCAAGTGCCCCAAATTGAAATATTTTAATATGTTGAAGCATTCTTCTATTATTCAGCATTTAAGTCTCGCCTTTTCTTATGAATATTGTTAATATAATTGTCTTAATACAAAGCTTTTCTGTGATTTGAGCTGTTTCTCTACAATAAATTTGTTGTCTAGGGGACTTAATAAAACCATATGAACTTTTTTTTATCTTGTCTAGGATTTCTCCAGTGATGATTCTAAGTTAGAATATAATGTAGATGCTGCAAATGGCATTGTTATGGAAGGATATCTGTTCAAAAGAGCCAGCAATGCCTTCAAAACTTGGAACAGGTAATATATTTCAAATACTAGTCTTGATCCTTCCGCATTCCGTTTTCCAACCTTCCCTGTGATTTGGGAACTCTTTCATAATTCTTTAAATTCATAGTTTGTAATAACTTTCTTGAACCCAGTTCACTGAAGATAAGTTTCCCTTCTAGGAAAGGGGATCCTAAGAAGCAAGTGAAAAATGCTAGTACTAAATCTAAACTGTAAAATTTAAGCAAAGTTTAAACTAGGAAGCAGGAATTTTTTTCTTCTTTGGGTTCCTTCTCTGTATGATGTTTATGTACATTTTAATTTAGTGTTTGCTTGTGAATTTTTAAGCTAGGCGAGCCTGATCTTTTGATCTTTGCAATAACTTTAACCAGGACTTTTAGGAAATGTGATTGTTCTTGTGTGTGAAGTATGTGTGGGAGTTGGTACTCCTTTCTTCTAAACTTGATGGCTACCAAAAATGTTACTTTTTGTTGTTGTTAAACTGATTTTTATAAAATATTAATCATGTGAATGTTAAGTATTATAAAATATTTTATTATCTTTTCTTCTAATTTAGTATAATAAAGTAAAATAATTTCAGACATTAAAGCATAAAAAAAAGATTGTGTTGACTCAGGATCATCCTTCCGTCCTTAGTCTTTTATTCAAGGATGCCTCTGTTTTTTTTGGGGGGGGGGGAAAAAAACCCAATTTGTAATAATTGAGAGTAACATTGGGTTCTGGTGAATTGATTTACATTATTAGTTGAATGTGTATGTTTTATTTGCTACTTGAACAGAACATGAATTCACTTAATGATAGAGAAGATTGTTTTCTTTTTTAAAAAAAATGGATATTAGCAAAATAAATGAAAATTCTTGGTAAATTTAATTTAGTATGTATTTTTGTTAATTTAAATGAGAACTATTATGTTTGAATATTTAATATAAGGAATTCCTAGTGCACTGATTTTTATTTCTTGGTGATGAGCTTATATGGAAGAAGCATGCACTGCTATTTTCAAATGTCAGTGATTTATTGAACATTTCCCTAGCATTTGATATTGCCAGATATTTATTTAAATGTATGGGGTGTGTTTTATTTGAAATAATTTATCTTTACTTGGGTATGAATATAAGCTGGAAAGTGATTATAATTGGTAGTAAACCTCTTTGAATTATATAGAACTTCTAAAATAATGTATTAATACACAAGGATTAACTAAAGTGGTCTGGGTAGAATTAGTGTTTTTAACTGTTACAAAGTGAAAATGAAAAATTAAAATTCTGTCTTCCAAGCTATTTAAATTAAGACAATATTTTAAGTTTTTCCTGGTTAAATTTTCATAGCCAGAATAAGAAATTAAAACTAAAAAGTAGTGTGTCAAATTTTTATAATAAATAAAGATTTCTCAACCAGTACGGTTTCATGAGGTAATGTTAGAATTGAATTTTAACCTTCAGATTTCAAAACAACCTACTTAAAGTTTAACACAGTGAAAATACAATAAATCCATAGAAACTATACCATTATGTTAAGAAGAAATGAAATGATCTTCCATGGACTACTCCAATGAGAAATGATCTCAGACTTCAAAATGAAGCACAGTAAGTGTTAGTGGAAAATTACATTGCCATTTAGGGCAATAGGAAAAAAAATTAATTCTGATTTAAGCATGGAACTTTCATTATTTATTATTTGTTTCATGAATTCTGTTAATTGGCTTAGGTAATAAAGTGTACCTAAAGCAAGTAGGGAATAACTATTACATTTCTCAGTTATAGACATGTTACTTTCCATTTGTAAAGTGGAAGAGACAATATTGGCCTTTGAAAATGAGGCTGCTTTTTAAAGGAGATGCCATCTAATCGTAGTGGGATGGCAGTTATTGATTAGAGTCATGGATTGTGTTTCAACACCCTAATTTTTAGTAAAGAAATAAAGGTGCAGAGAGATAGTGACTCTTTGAAGGTCACAAAACTGGTCTGTGACAAAATGGAGGCCCCAAACCTGGCTTTAAAAGTTTTTTTTAACTTGCTGTGGAAATTCCATATAAATTTGTGTTTTGATAAAACAATATGTCAGATATTTTAAAAATAGCTTAAGAACTATTAAAAACAACTTCCTAGTCTACATTATTAGGAAAAATTATGAACAGCAGATTATTTCATTTTCATATACCTTTAAAAAGAGTATTTTAATGAAAATACTAGTAAAAAGCAGACTTCTAAGGAATGTAGCATAAATTACTTTTTATATAAAAGTCTTCTCACAAAAAAAATTCCAAACCTTATAACAGAAGTTTTAGATATTTTCTAGATTATAGGTCAGTAACTGTGAAAGGGAGAGAAAGAAATCTATTGAATATTATTTAGAACTTTTTTCTGCTTTTCAATTTGGAATGTATGTTAAATTTCTTATGTGAAGTTTATTTAAAAAATCTAATCTCAGGAAATACTTGCAGATACCTTCCCTTTACCCATATATGACTTTAAAGTCTGCCCTCCTTCTTTCTCTTTTTTAAAAAATATTTTATTTATTTATTCATGAGAGACACAGACAGGGAGAGGCAGAGACACAGGCAGAGGGAGAAGCAGGCTCCACGCAGGGAGCCCGATGTGGGACCTCCTCCCAGGATCACGACCTGAGCCAAAGGCAGACAGACGCTCAACCGCTGAGCCACCCAGGCATCTCTGCCCTCCTTCTCTAATTAGTTCTCTATCCAGCTTGATTTCATATATTCAGTTTGATTTTGAATAAAAGACTCTATTTGTAATGTTTGTACCTTTAAAGATCCAGGATTCCAGCTCTTTCAGCATAATGATTTTTCTACCTACTGTTTAAGTATCTTTAGACTGTCTGTAGATTAGTTTTAGGGAGCATTTTTTTCTTGTAGTCACTATAAGGTACCAAGCATAGGATGACAAATTTGCCATTATCTTTAGTTTTATGGAATAGTGGCATGTAATATTTTCAAAGCCAACATTTATTGATTTGTTTTAATTTCAATTCCAGTTACCATACAGTGTAATATATTAGTTTCAGGCGTAGAATTTGCGATGCAAGACTTAAATGCAACACCTGGGACTCATCACAAGTGCCCTCCTTAATCCCCATCACCCATTTAAGCCATATTTTAAAAAAGACTTCCTTCTTGAGGGAAATGTGAATTTGACTAGGAATTCCCAGGTAGTTTTAAACCTCGCCCCTGTGCGTCATAAAACGTAAACATCATTCTCTAATTCGAAATTTAACTAAAGAGACCGTATTTTGTGTGATGTGATTGAAAGAGTGTAAGGAGTGAGACACTATGTCTTATGTGAATTGTTGAGTTTGTCTTTTGTTGGTTTCAGATTTCTAGTTTGTAGTGTCTCAGATTTTTATGTCTGTAATACATATTTTTCTGAAAACATGAGAAATACCAAAATTATCTTTCCGTATCAGGCCATTTTTTCCATGTGGCTGGCAGCTTTACCTCAGGCTCAGATCAATGCCAGGTGGATTATTCATACCTATATGTCTCTTTTGCTTTCTATGATAAATTCAGAAAAGGTGAAGGAACAAGGAAAATAATTAAATTCTACGATTATTTAGTAGTAAGCTGGTAAAATGAATAAAGAAGCTGAATTATTGCATGCTATGATTAGTCTTTGTTGAACGAGAAAGTAAATATACCTGAAAGTATAAAATATATTAACAGTTTCTTAAAGTATTCTATATGCTGCTAGCACAGGTATAAATTTAACTTTTGTTGGCTTTTTGTTTTAAAATAAGAAATGTATGCATATATTAAAGATGCCCTACTTATGTGTATAGCCTTAGAGTGTCTGCTGTCATTGATGAAAAGGGGGAGAGCAGGTGGGAGGTAGGTTTATTTGGCTAATAATATTTTATAATCTTTGAAATTCTTAATTAGTCATCCCACTTTCCTATGAAAATTGTCATTTGTTTCAGGTTTATGAAGCTCTATCTATAGTGATTGTTTCCCTTAAATTTTTAGGAGCAACTTATTAAGATGAGGAAAAGTATGATTTATATTTTATAGCTATTACTATAGAGACAGAAAAATAATAGTAGAGGTATGCTCAAGTGTGCTAAGTCTTACCAGAACTTTTTATACCATAACAATTGAAGAAAATTTTTGAATATTTCTGAAATATTAGCATTTCAGTTTCCTAAGAGTTAGAATTAATTGTGTAAATGCATATATGTATAAATTTAAGAACAAAATGCAAAATATATTTTTGATTATTCTGTTAGGTTACGAGCTTAAGCTTATTTCTTTAATTCTTGCTTTATTTTCATATCATGCTAGTCCTTTGCTTATTTTGCACATTTGCATTTTCATTCTTTTACCACCTTTCCTTTATGTTTTAATCCTGCCCCATTTTTTCATATGACAGGAAAAAGCCCGATCATATCAGGTACCAAATGGCTTCCTTCCCCTCATTCCTGCCTTACTTCAATTTCCTCTTTGGCACGAGAAAGCTCATAATTAACCTGCATTTCAGTTGGATTACTTGCAATGGATATAATGTCTCTTGTTTTAAATTGGGAAGAAAATATACACATTTCATTTGAGAAATGGAATTATCCTTTCATTGCCAATCACCTCAGTCTGTTTTAATTGAAAATGAAAATAACATTTGATATATTTATCAAATAAATATATAGATATTTACATATCTGTATATATCAAAGATATATATGAGTAATATGGTGCCTTTCTATCTTTTTTTAAGGGAAATAAGCTGGGAAACCCTATTCAAAATTTTCTTTTCTTTTTTTTTTTTTTAAGATTTTATTTGTTTATTCATGAGAGACCGAGAGAGAGAGAGAGAGAGAGAGAGAGAGAGAGGCAGGCAGAGACACAGGCAGAGGGAGAAGCAGGCTCCATGCAGGGACTCGATCCCAGGACTTCAGGATCACGCCCTGAGCCAAAGGCAGAGCTTAACTGCTGAGCCACCAGGTGTCCCCACTTTTCAAAATTTTAAACAGTAGCTAGGAATAATCATATTAGTTTTGCTGAAAGTAAAAATTTTTTTAAAATTTAAAAATTTTCCTAGAGCTTTTTGTTTTAACATCTTGGTCTTTTTCCTTGGGAAAAATTAAATTGAATTTGAAAAATTGTAGCATACGTGCTAAAGCCTTTAATTTTGTTAAATGTTCACCCATTTGGCACATAAATAAATATGTACGTGAATCTATCATTTTTATAGTTTTAGTGAGAAAGCCTCTAGAGATTTAGAAGTTTGACTTTTACATTTTATTTTTGGTTTTAAGTACAGGTCTAGGACTAATGATAAACATGATAAAGACACTTGATTTATTTATTTTTTATTTACTTATTTATTTATTTGATTTAAAAAAAATTTTTTTTTATTTATTTATGATAGTCACACAGAGAGAGGGAGAGGCAGAGACACAGGCAGAGGGAGAAGCAGGCTCCATGCACCGGGAGCCCGACATGGGATTCGATCCCGGGTCTCCAGGATCGCGCCCTGGGTCAAAGGCAGGCGCCAAACCACTGCGCCACCCAGGGATCCCTGATTTATTTTTTTAATATATTTTTTCCTCCTCCCTCCCCCCTGTTTGGTTATCTGGAAGCTCTCACATGTATTTAAAAATTGGTAATATCTAATTGTCTATGAACTTAGTAACTTTGGTTTAAAATATTTATTCAGTTATTTCAATTTGGGATAGATATAAAGTGGTGTATTATTTTTCTTAATGAGCCAATAAATTTTGCTTTTTAAAAAAATCTATATTTTGACTTTGTGGTCAGTTTCTGAATTTTGTAGAATATAGAATAGTTGTCAGCATAGTGCTTTCTAAAATTTGTCTTTTTATTATTTAATTATCTTAATTTTTTTTAAAGTTTATTTAAGTAATCTACACCCAACATGGGGCTTGAACTCATAGCCCCAGAATGAAGAGCGGCATGCTTCTTCTCCACCCTCCTCCTCCTCTGGCTTCTCTGTGCCAGCCAGGTACCCCTATTTAATTATCTTTTAAAGTAGCTCCAAATTGCAGGCAGCATGAACTTGAAATATTATTTTAAACACCATAGGGTGAACTGTCTCATATTGCCTTTTATTAGAAATATTCTTTTAAAAGATTTTATTTATTTATCCATGAGAGACACAGAGAGAGAAGAGAGAGAGGCAGAGACACAGGCAGAGGGAGAAGCAGGCTCCACGCAGGGAGCCCGACACGAGACTCGATCCCGGGTCTCCAGGATCATGCCCTGGGCTGAAGGCAGCACTAAACTGCTGAGCCACCCGGGCTGCCCCCTTTTATTAGAAATATTAATAATACCTAGGATTTTTTTATAGGAGCAATTTAAAAAATTATATTCCATTTTACTTATCTGACTGGAGTTTTGATCAATGTAAATGAATGTAGTTGGCTCTTTTTTTTCTTTTTTTTTAATGGCAGAAGACGGGAGTTAGTGTCATATAACCTACAGATCTTAGTAATTGAAAGTTCTTTTTCTATGTAGGATACATTGTGATTTTGTTCCTTAGGAAATGTTTTCAAAATTAAGATGAATTTATAGTGTCTTCCTTGAGTATACAAAACTCAGGGAAAACTCAAATGATATGAAAGAGTCACCCAGAAGCAAATAGATGGCAGGGGAACTAGGTTTCAGAAATATATGTGATCTATAAAGTTAATAATTATCAGAGGAAATGCTCTTTGACAAAAAAGGGGGGGGTTATGTAGTATTTTGTTATTATTTTTAAAGGTTATTATCCTAAGATGCACCAGTTCAAAAGAAATTTACTTTTTAAAAGCCTCAGAAGCATGAAAAGTTTATGTGATTATATGGGTATTTTTCTATTGTGCAGTAAAACTATAGTTTTTCATCGAATTATATATCCTTGCTATTTAAAAGTTGTTGTTAAAAAAAAAAAAAGTTGTTGTTAGTGTAGTTTGCCGTATTTCAAATGATTTTTAAAGACCTACTTTAATCAACATCAGAGATTGTTTCCATTGCATGTCATCCCGTGTGGCAGGGCTGCTCCATTTTCTTTGTTTATAGGTATTTCCTTTAACATTTCTAACTAACTGTGTGCCCCAGAGCAAAGAAACCTAGGAGTTCTTCCTTTTCTAGCCTGCCTCTTGATTTGCACGAGAGGCAAGTCACTTGGTTTTATTTAGATGCTTATTTAACAAATCTCTATTTTAATGGTAAAGGTGATACCTTTTTAAGTAGCAAGAAAGCCTAACAGTCTGTCTAGCTTAAAAATAGAAAAGCATCTAATCATTTTCACAGCTTTGGAGAATTAACTTAATTTTTTAAAATAGAACTTCTAAATATGTCTAAATACAATTTCTAGTGCTTTGTGTTAGTATCAATGAAAAGGTCGAATCTCTGTCTGCTAATAGATTAATAACTAATGTTGACGATAGAAATCATCTTACGTAAAACTAATTTTGAAATAATGTCTCAAATAGTTTTACCTTTCATGCTTGATGAGAATTTTTGCTTCCTTTTATGAATGGCTTTTGGCTGTGATTTTTTTTTTTTTTTTTTGTAAATCTTTAGGTTCTTTTACTGTCTTAATAAGTGAGAATTAGTAAATATGCCGTTTATAGCTTAGCTTTTTCTTTCAAAAAGATTGCAAGTAAATTGTTTGCCTGATAATTTACAAGAAGCGGCAGAACAATGTAGATAGTTAGGTGAATTATTTTTAATAATAACTTTGGTTATTCTGCTTAGAAGTATTTTAAATTAAAGCGAGGTCAAGTAAATTGGCGATTATCTCTTGTTTGATATCAGTTCTAAATGATTTAATTTCCTGTTTTGTTGAACAAACGCTTGCTGAATTAGCTGCAGAAAAGTTGAAAACAAAGCACCATTTATTTCAGTGTTTTACTGTGTACAAATGGATAGTCTTTTTTGCAACATAAATTCATTTCTACCCTATAATAGAAACAGTTATTTTGGGGGAAAGATTTTTAGTTACTTTTGAGTAACCTCAAAAAAACTAAATTTTTACCTTAATACAGTTATTATTTGGTGATAGCATAAAGGATAACAGCTGTTGTCAGGATATAAATTTCTGACCTAAAATTAATAAAAATACAGTAATTTTATTTTCCTAGTCTGTGGTTTTAAAACTGTTTAAAGTTGTTCTTTACTTTCAATAGTATTCTCATTGACATCAGTTTATATAAAACAAAACAATGCACTTCTCAATATATATCTCAAAGCATAATTACTATCAACTGATTTTCTAGTACTTTTCCAAATATTTCTAACAACTGACATAAATTATGTTTATGAAAACTTAATCTATTTTTATTTATTTAGACGCTGGTTTTCAATACAGAACAATCAGTTGGTTTACCAGAAAAAGTTTAAGGTAGGTGTTTTGTTAATTAAGTGAAAACCCAGTGAGTCCCCTGTTTCAGTTCTCTGTTCATCTTTTTTTTTTTTTTTTTTTTTATGATAGTCACAGAGAGAGAGAGAGAGAGGCAGAGACACAGGCAGAGGGAGAAGCAGGCTCCATGCACCGGGAGCCTGATGTGGGATTCGATCCCGGGTCTCCAGGATCGTGCCCTGGGCCAAAGGCAGGCGCCAAACCGCTGCGCCACCCAGGGATCCCCCTGTTCTCTGTTCATCTTGATAAAGCACTGAAGCCCATAAATACTCATGTGTGCAAAATTATTTTTTATTAGTTTTATTTTTAGGCATGTATAAGAGAACTCAAAAGTGGAAAGCATCAATTTTTGATCCTTAAAAGCAGAGTGATACTGAATCTTGAATTCTTAACTCCTAATTTTGAGACGGGTGTTTCTGTGTCCCAGGATTATTGCTTTCATTTCTTCATTTTCTTTGACCAGCTGTGTGACAGGAACAATACTACATTCCATTTTACTATTTTGAGGCTGAAGGAAAAGGGTACCTTTTAAGAAACATCACCTTAGGGCCAGAGGTGATACTATAAAATTGTTAAAGATGACATTAAAATGTAAGCTTGAAGTGATTTAAATAGAAACCTCTGAATTTGTTAATGTTGTTTTTAAACATTTCTTTTCCTGAACCCTATTTTAAGGGTGAGGACTTTTATTTATTGGGAAGGCATACTGAGATTATATGGGACTTGAGAATTGTTAAAAAATAATTAGGAAAAAAATCCCTTATTTAATAGATGAATTGATTTTTACCTAGTCTTTGTGAATGATGTATTCAACTATACATTTTAAGTACTCACACTTTACTCTTGAGATACACAATCTGAAATTTTATTTGCTTCGTTCTGTGCTAGCAGGCTTACTCCACAGAAGTCCTTTATTCTAACTCAGTTCAGGGTTTCTTCTGCTCTGATAAACTTGGTTTTGACTTTATATTTTTGATAAGTACTAGAAAAATGATAGAAGCTTTCTCATTTCTCAGGTATTTTAAGAAGATTGTATAAGCTTCCTTTTTTAGAGGAAAGTAGCTTTTATTATATGTGAAGGGGGACCAGGAGAATAATGGATAATGAAAGAAAATTAGTAGGAAGCTAACATTTTTGAATACCTATTAATTACCATGTTTTAGACTAAGCTCTTTACATATACTTTCATTTAATCCTTGTATAGCAATTTTATGAGACAGATGAAATTATGAACAGGACACAGTTACCTTTAATAGTTGTATCTATGTTGATAACTCCTATCTCTGATCCTAAATTAGATAAATATAAATCTTTAAAATTAGACCATTCATTCTGAGTAATATTTTTAAGTGTGTTATTATTGGTGGTAGTACTTAATAGCTAAGTTGATAAACATAGGAGTTTTGTTTCCTTTTTGTAGGATAACCCCACTGTGGTAGTGGAAGATCTAAGGCTCTGCACGGTGAAACACTGTGAAGACATAGAACGACGTTTCTGCTTTGAGGTAGTCTCTCCAACAAAGTAAGTGGTTCTAAAGAATGAGAGTTGCTTTTAAGTTTCTGTAGTTTGTTTTAAAGAACTTTACAAAATAGAGAAACATTTGTTTTACTTGTGATTATGGTAGAGAAAAAGGTGCCTTAAAAGTAAATTTTAATAATTAATGATTATAGGTAATAACAGTGAGATATTTATGTTAACTTTTACCCAGTATCATTTTCTTTAAATTTCATAAAGATTATTGATGTGGCTATATGAAAACTTTTTGGGTGCCTTGTTGATGAATTAACATCGTATACCAGATCAATCCATATTTGTACCCAATAGAAAAAATTAGTGTTATATTTGGTAAATTTAAAGTTATTTTTTAATGTTCAGGGATTTTTAATTTTTTTTTCTACTAAGCAATTTGTTTCATTTCTACTGATTTCTTCATGAACATACTCTGTCCTAAAGATAGATGAAATAAAACCATTCAAAAGAAATTATTTTATGTTAGAAAATTATTGAACAGCAAAGTAAACATTATTATTATTTTGAGGGGTTAATTTAGTGTCTGAGAAAACAATGTTATTTCCTTTTAGAAGTTGTATGCTTCAGGCAGATTCTGAAAAGCTGCGCCAGGCATGGATTAAGGCTGTTCAGACCAGTATTGCCACTGCTTATAGAGAGAAGGGTGATGAATCAGAGGTTAGTAAACAATATTGTAATACAAAATGATACATTGCCAGAAGTTTTTAATTTTAGTTGCAACATTATATAGTTACAACATTTTTAATGGATGATGAGTTTTATAATTGAAAGAGGTTTTACTATTAAAATCTAGATTTATTTTTATTTCTCTTCACTTTATCATTTTAATATATGTTTAATTCAATATTTGAATATATGTCCTAGGTTGACATACAGCATTCTAGTGTTAAGTATTTTTCCCAAAATATTTTACTATTCTAATTAATAAAAATTAGTGGAAAATGGATGAATAGTAATTAGTAAAAATAAAAAAAGGTAAACTCAAATTGTCTCTGGATTGAAGTCTACCTGAAGATAAGTTGAAATAGAGTGGTGGGTCATAGTTTGGCTTCAGCTTCCCAGTGATTTTATAGACTTTTGAGCAACGCCATGAGTAAGTTTTGAGAAATGGAACTTGCCAATTCCTCTAGTAACTTCCTGAAAATGAGGCATTTGTGAGTCTGTACATGTTTGAAAATGTCTTTATTTTATCCTTGCATTTGTTTGATAGTTTGGTTGGGTGTGGAGTTTATAGGTTGGAAGTAATTATTCTTAAGAATTTTAACAGCATTGTTTTTCTAGTTTTCAGTGTTGCTGTTGGAGTCTTTCTTGTTACTGTTCTTTTTGTATTGCTTCTCTCCGGTTTCTTGTTTTCTTTTTCTGGGATTTCTGGACTAATTTTACGATTTTTCTGATTTTTTTGTGTGTTTTTGCTCTGCTTTCTGGACTTTTCTCAGTTAATCTCACAACTTTCTATGGAATATTTTAGTTCTGTTAGCTCATATTAAATTTGTAGGAGTTTCTTTTTGTTTGTTGAATGTTTATACATGTAAACTTGTTCTTTCTTCACGGATACAGTGTTAGAGCTATGGTTTTCAAACTTGGCTGCCGTGATGATAACACAGGGATTTTTTTGAAATCCCAGTACATAGGTTCCACCCCAGGGTAATTAAATGGAGTTGGGACCCAGGCATCAATAGCTTGAAAAGCTTTCTAGGTGGTTTCCATGTATACACAATGCTGAGAACTATTGTGTCAGAGGTTTTTCTTGGCTATCTGGTAATTTGTTCTGATTACAAGTCAAAGACTAAAAACCTCTTGGATGCTCTAAGAACATAGTAAAGACTTTGTTGACTATGAGCCTCTCTGAAGTCTGGACCATTTGCTGAGGAACAACTAGAAAGTTAGGATCTTTGGAATCTTTTAAGCTGATATGATTTCCCAGAGGAGTCTCATCAGTCAGTCTCCTGAAGAGGGGTAAGGGGCTTCTGGGATCTCAGCATTCAGTGTGTATATATTCACTTAATCTTCTGCCTTCTACCTTTCAGGTAAATCCTGTCCAGAGAGATACTCTGTTTTACTGCCTCAGAGAATAAAATAAAATTCTAGTCATTTGTGTTTATGTGTGGGAGCAGTTCCAAAATGCATGGAGTTGGGGAAGGCACCTTGGGATCCATCTGCTCCTTACACAGTCTTTTGTCCCACTTTGATTCCCACTTCCATGGTTAACTCGTTATATAAATCCTGGATGGAGCCCTCTGTGTCATGTAAATTCATGAACTCATATTTACTTACTACTGCCGTTGTTAAGATTTGGCCTTGGTCTGCTCAGTTACCGTTCATCCATCCGTCTTCCAGATTCCAAAATTTTGTTGCTGTTATTTGCTTCTCTGTTCTCCTTATTTTTATGGGCAAATGTCTTTTTTTTTTTTTTTTAACTAAAGGAAAACACAACAACTTTCTAGACTAGATTACAGTCATCTCACTTCATACCTAGTAATAATTTCTTAATATCATCTATTACCTAGTCACATATGTTTCCAGTTGTAAAAAAAGTAGCATCGTATCTATGACTGGGCATTGCATCTGGTTGTTATGTCCCTCACGTCTTTCAGTCTAGAGCAAGGCCTTTTTTTCGTGACAGTAACTTACTGAAGAGAGAAGTTTAGTTGTTCTATAGAATTTCGACTGATACAATTAAATCATAGGTGATGTGTATACTTCTGTTGCAACAGGAGACACAGAATACTTGGTTATCCAACCATTCATTGCTAATGCTGTCAGGCTTCTGTGTGACACATTCCAAGTGACCCATTGGATTAGAAAGACGACAATATGACTCCTCGACTGTAAAGTTACATTCCCTCCCTTTTTCCCAGTCTACTTTGTTGCTTGGTGTAAGAAGTCTACTTTGTGTTACTTTGATCTCATAAGATCTACTCCCCCTCCAACCATTCATCTAATGGTTTTACAGATGAATTTATGATTTCATTAGGAATTTCAAAATGATAATTTTCTAATTCTGTCATCCCACCTATATTAATTAACTTGAATTCTTATGTTAAATATAGCTTTTGTTTATCAGCTGGAGCTATTTAGTTACTGTAATAAAATACTCAATTTTTTGCTTTCAGTTATCACATTTGATTAGTTTATTAGCTGCCTTAGTAGCTGCCTCTAATTTTTTGGATATTGTTATAGACTCATGGATTTTTGTAGGTATAATAGGTCCCAATTAATTACACTAATTATTCTTTTTTTACAAAATTATTTGAGTGTAGTTGACACACACTGTTATATTGGTTTCAGGTATAGAACACAGTGATTGAACAACTCTATTCATTATCCTGTGCTCACCATATTCACCATACAATGTTACTACAGTACCATTGACTGTATTACCTGTGTTGTACTTTTCATCCCTGTGGCTTATACATTCCATAACTGGAAGCCTTTATCTACTACTCCCCTTCCCATTTTGCCCATCCTTCCATCCCCCTCCTTTCTGGCAACCATCAGTTTTTTCTCTATTTATAGGTCTGTTTCTGCTTTTTGTTTGTTTTTTAGATTCCACATATATATGAAATCATATGGTATTTGTCTTTTTCTGTATGAATTATTTCACTTAGCA
Source organism: Canis lupus familiaris (assembly GCF_011100685.1). Classification (NCBI taxonomy): domain Eukaryota; kingdom Metazoa; phylum Chordata; class Mammalia; order Carnivora; family Canidae; genus Canis; species Canis lupus. The sequence goes on from NC_049254.1 coordinate 31,403,315, forward strand.
TACAAAATACCCTCTAGGTCCATCCTCTAGGATGTCACAAATGGCAAGATCTCATCCCTTTTTTATGGCTGCATAATATTCGTGTGTGTGTGTGTGTGTGTGTGTGTGTGTGTGTGTACACATATTTTTCTATATCCATTCATCTATCAATGGATCCTTTGGGTTGCTTCCATATCTTGGCTATTGTAAATAATGTTGTTGTAAACATAGGGCTGCATATATTTTTTGGAATTAACATTTTCATTTTCTTTGTGGTAAATACCTAGTAGTGGAGTTATTAGATTACATCATATTTCTATTTTTAATTTTTTGAGGAATCTCCATACTATTTTCCATAGTGGCTGCACTAAACATTCCCACCAACCTTGCACAGGGGTTCTTTTTTTTTCTACATCCTCACCAACACTTGTAATTTCTTGTCTTTTTTATTTTAGCCATCTGACAGGTGTAAGGTGATACCTCATTGTGGTTTTGATTTGCATTTCCCTGATGAGGCATCCGTATTGGTAAGGAAGAAGTTAAACTGTCACTATTTGCAGATGACGTGATACTGTATATAGAAAATCCTAAAATGTCACCAAAAAGCTATTAGGATTAATAAATGAAATCAGTAAAGTTGCAAGATACGACGTTAATACCCAGAAATTGGTTGCATTTCTGTACACTAATAATGAAGCAGCAGAAAGCGAAATGAAGAAAACAATTCCATTTATAATTGTACCCAGAAGAATAAAAGACCCAAGAATAAACTTAACCAAGGAGGTAAAGACCTATACTCCGAAAACTGTAAAATACTTATGAAGGAAATTGAAGAGAATACAAACAAATGGAAAGATGCTCTTGGATCAGAATTAATAATGTTATTATTAAGAATTAATAATGTTAAAATCCCATGCTCGTGGATCAGAAGAATTAATAATGTTAAAATGTTCATAAAACCCAAAGCAATCTACAGATTTAGTATAATCCCTGTCAAAATACCAACAGCATTTTTCATGGAACTAGAACAAATAATATTAAAATTTGTATGGAACCATAAAAGATCCTGAATAGCCAAAGCAATCTTGTGAAAGAATAAAGCCGGAGGTGTCATAATTCCAGAATTCAAGCCATACTACAAAGCTGTATGGTACTGGCACAAAAATAGGCAGGAATAGAAAACAGAGCCCAGAGATAAACCTACACTCACATGGTCAATTAATCTATGACAAAGGAGGCAAAAGCAGTCTCTTTTATACAGTGGAGGAAAAGGCAGTCTCTTCAATAAATGGTACTAGAAAACTGGATAACTATATGCAAAAAGAATGAAACTGGACCACTTTCTAACACCATACATAGAAATAAACTCAAAATGGATTAAAGACCTAAATGCGAGACCAGAAATCATGAAACTCCTAAAAAAAGAACATATGCAGCAATATCTGTGATATTGGCCATAGCAACATTTTTCTAGATATGTCTAGAAAGGCAAGGGAAAGAAGAGCGGAAACTACTGGGACTACATTAAAATAAAAAAACATCTGCATAGTGAAGGAAACAATAAAATAAAAAGGCAACCTACTGAAGGGGAGAAGGTATTTGCAAATGATATATCCAGTTAGGGGTTAAGATCTAAAAAATATAAAGAACTTATACAACTCAACACCAAAAACCCTACAAATAATCTGACTAAAAATGGGCAGAGGACCTGAATAGACATTTTTCCAAAGAAGAGATACAGATGGTTGGGCAGCCCGGGTGGCTCAGGGGTTTAGCGCCGCCTTCAGCCCAGGGCGTGATCCTGGAGACCCAGGATCGAGTCCCACGTTGGGCTCCCTGCAGTGGAGCCTGCTTCTCCCTCTGCCTGTGTCTCTGCCTCTTTCTCTCGCTCCTCTCTGTGTTGCTCGAATAAATAAAATCTTTAAAAAAATTATTATTATTATTATTATTATTATTTTTTTTTATGATAGTCACACACACACACAGAGAGAGAGAGAGAGAGAGAGAGGCAGAGACACAGGCAGAGGGAGAAGCAGGCTCCATGCACCGGGAGCCCGACGTGGGATTCGATCCCGGGTCTCCAGGATCGCGCCCTGGGCCAAAGGCAGGCGCCAAACCGCTGCGCCACCCAGGGATCCCTAAAAAAATTATTTTTAAAAAAAGAAGACATACAGATGGCCAACAAACACATGAGAAAGATATTCAACATCAGTACATTTTTTTTAATGTTCAGATTATCACAGCTTTGTCCAATAAAGGCTTGGGATAATACATTTTAATATTTTCTTATGTTTTTTAGCAAAATTTTAAGAAGGAACAAAATTAGAGGTATTATATCCAGATCATCTTGATGAAGAAGCTGGTGGCATTGCTGAAATACCTGTGTTATGAAAAATCATACATTTGAAATAATAGAGGTTATAGGGAAAATGGGGATAGGGCTGCCCTAAGAATCTGTGTAAGTTTGTAACTAAAATTACTTGCAGGAACTTGAATCTCAGTAAAAATACTAGCATAATTAAATTCATAATAAATGAATACTACAGTATAGATAGGACTTTACTTTAAAAAATTGTTGAAGATAGCTTCATGGAAGGATATAGTAGGGTTGAGATTACTCAGTCATGGTGACAAAGGCAAAATACATAAAGATCAGAGAATGAATGTAATACACACTTTTAAGTTCAAGCACATGGCCAAAATGAGCCAAAAAGAATGGGGGGAATGAGTGTCATGATTATTCCTATGTTCCTGAAGATGGCTAGCCCAGGTTCTGCTGTGTAATGTACTTTGCTTTCAGCTTCTATAATTTGGTACAAAAACTAACTTTTATAAACTGGGAATGAGCCAATAAGATTTCTGTATTATATTGACGTCTTTTTTCCTACCTGATCATTGCATATGGGGTAACTCACATTATTAACATGTTCTAGTAAAACAAATATTTAAAAAATATCAAAATCATTTCAAAAAGACAAGTTCCAAGTATTGTACAAATAACCCCGCCCCCAAAACTATTTCAGAGTAAGTTTCTAACATGATGCCCTGTTATCCATTATTTTAGTGTTACTTTCCTCACCCTAGAACATTTCTCCTATAAAACCACAGTACTGCCATCATAATGAGGAAATGAGCATGGATATATGGCTACAATTTAATTTCCAAACATCTTTAAGTTTATCAGTTGTCCCAGTACTGTTCTTTATAGCAGAAGGATCCAGTCCGGAAGCACAGGTAACATTAGGTGTCATAGCTCTTGATTTTCCCTCCCTCAGGAATAGAGCCTCAGTCTTACTTTGATCTTGACCTTGATAGTTTTGAAGATAGAAACTAGTTATTTTGTAGAATGTCCTTCAGTGTGAGTCCGATGTTTACTCACTAGGTTATGCATCTTTGGCAGATGTATCATATAAATGATGCTGTGTTCTTCTCACTGTGTACTCAGGTGGCACATAACTGACTTGTCCTGCTATTGGTGATGTTAACTTTGATCACTTGATTAAGGTGGTGTTTGCTAGACTTATGTACTATTACATTCCCTTTGTACGTAATAAGTATTTTGTAGGGGAGGTTATTTTGGGACTATGTGAATATTCTGTTCCTCATCAGGCTTTAAACTTTATTTATGTTAGTATAAGCCACTATTTTTTTTTCAATGTATTATAACCCATTACTATCATTTTTTGTTTTGTTGTTCAAATTGACCCAAGTTTGGCCAGTGGAGCCCTGGCTTCTGTATCCTTTTGACATGTTCCCATCAATCTGAGTTCCTCCTTACTTTCTAGCAAGATGAGGTGTTCCAGGTTCATCTTGCACTTTCTCTGCACCAGTGCTACAATCAGCAGTTTCTACAAAGAAACTTCCTTTTTTGGTGAATGGGTTTTAGAAACAAAAATAAAGGAATATATATATGTGTATATGCACAGACATGTTTATATTTGTTTTTATATCTGTTTATAACGAAAACCATCTATGTGCCTCTTATTATCTCCAGTTCTAATCACACACGACAGGGTTTGTTCTAATTCTCTCCCTTTCCATATAAATAAATGGCTCCTTTTTAATTTTAACATGTTTACGTATTTGATCAGTCTCCCTTTATGTAACCAACATCCTTCTTTGCTGCCAACTGCCCCTACTCAGGCTCAGGCACCTCACTCTAGTGTTTTCTTCTTCCTGCTGGGGCTCTCACTTCCCTTGGTGGGAATATAATTATAATTATGTAATTGATTTATTCTTTGGTAAAAGGCCATACCATTTCCAGTTATTCACTACAATAACTGAAACAATTTGCTTGCGGTTCATTGAATACCTTGGAAAAACTTGGTATAAAATAATATTTTATTCTAGAGTCTTAATAGTCTCATGTTTATTCCATCTATCTACGATCTTGCATGTTAATTTAGTGCTTCTCTTTTTCTGTCCCCTTGTATCTTGCACATGTGTTCACTGTGTCACTTATATATATATACATATATTTATATATATATATGTTTATATGTCATTTCCAATGTTTGTTTCTTCTGACAAGACTAAATGCCAGTTGATGGAGAAACCTGTATCTTTTTATCCTTGAATCTGTAATGCCTAGAACAGTGCCTGGCTTAGGCCCATAATAACCCTTTAATTTATTGGTTGGAAGCTTTTATTTGGAGCATGTAAAGTGTAGCATAGTATTACAGTCTTTTTTTTTTAAACAAATAATTCTTAATTTTTTAGAAGCTGGATAAGAAATCATCTCCATCCACAGGAAGCCTGGATTCTGGAAATGAGTCAAAAGATAAATTATTGAAAGGAGAAAGTGCACTACAGCGAGTCCAGTGTATTCCTGGCAATGCCAGCTGTTGTGACTGTGGTCTGGCCGACCCACGGTGGGCCAGCATCAACCTGGGCATCACTCTGTGTATCGAGTGCTCTGGGATTCACAGGTGGGTAGGCCTGTACGGGGTAGGAGACGTCTTTTGGATAAATACACATAGTAAATTATCGTGTCTCATTGGTTAGAGGACCTTTTCCACTTGCCTTAGTTTGACTGCTGTTTGTATCTTTGTAACTTTTGTAAAGTGAATAAAATTCTGGCTTGTGGAGGGCTTTAGAGGACTTTATTTTACTATTTATTATTAACCAGACGATCTCTCCGTATTTACATATATGTTGGGGACATAGTAACTATGTCCCATTAAAAGAGAAATAATTCGCATAATATGCGAATAAAGACAATAGCTTTATATATTAATATATTTTTTTCCCTCTTAGGAGTCTTGGAGTTCATTTTTCAAAAGTACGATCTTTAACTTTAGACACCTGGGAGCCTGAACTTTTAAAGGTAAAATACATAATTGCTTAAAAATATTTCAAATTTTCACATAAAAGATCAGGATTTTAGAATCTTGATTTATAAAATGTATGAGCTTCTTAATGCTAACAATAAACTAAACTGTTGAAACACATCTGAGGCTATTTTGGCAAATCTGGTATTTTCATATGGGTTTTTTAAATTGTGAAGTTTATGTAGCACTTTTAATTGCAAGTCACTTTACCTTTTAAGGAAAACAGTATTCCTACATTTTTATGTTTTCTCAAAAAAACCCCATCAATTCTGTGCCTTAATTTTAATCTTTTATGATTATATAAATTTGTTGAAAATATAATAGACATACCAGCATGCTCCAGAATGGATGGGTATAGCATGTTGTTATGATTGGGCCATTTTAGCATAGGACCATTTGAAGGTAGTAACTACTCAAGGTAGTAGTTATCCAACTAAGACATCCTTTCACCTTGTGTGGGGATCCATATCTATGAAAATGTCATAAATAATTTTAGACCACAACTTGGTTTCTGGTAAGGTTTATAAAACTCATATTTGCTAATGATACATTCCTTTTAATTCCCATCATTTAGTTTGTCATATTGTAAAAAATATATATATTAGTTTAACGATTGTAGTATACTCTGCATTTATTTGTGTGAAATTGTGTTCTTTATGTATTTGTATTTTTATTTCAATCCACAGATAAAACCAGTAATCCTCTCAATTATGTAAAGTAAAAAATTTGCTTTGTGAAATTACCGTATAAACACCTGGATGAAAGTGATAAATTGGCTCCTAAAGTAGAGCCCTATTTAGATCGATTCTATTAATTGTTATGAATTCAAAGGAGAAGAAAGTAGGTGATGAGAGGTAGAAACCTAATTTCTCAACATCACTTTTGTAGCCATGAACTTAATAGATTCAGTTTTTTTTTAAGATTATTTATTTATTTATTCATGAGAGACACAGAGAGGCAGAGACACAGGCAGAGGGAGAAGCAGGCTCCGTGCAGGGTGTCCGATGTGGGACTCGGGGTCTCCAGGATCATGCCCTGGCCCAAAGCAAGACGCTCAACCACTGAGCCACCCAGGTGTCCAAGTAGATTCAGTTTTTAAAATTTGGTTGAAACAAGTCTGGTACATTAAAAAATATAACCATGAGCTTTAAACAAAATATTTTGAGATTTGTATATATAAATATATGGAGAAAATAGTTTACTTCCATTTTAAAACTTAACCTATTTGGCTTTAGGCTTCTTTTTTCATTTAATTTACTAACCATTGTGAAAAATATGCAGCATTGTACTAGCCATTGTTGAGGGAAGGTAAGTGAGGAGAAACCCTGTCTTGTAAAAGTGATAGTCTTCTAGCGGGAGGTATTGTTAATGGCAAATGATATTGCTTAGTCCTTGTCTTATTTTGTTTTAACTTTAAACATCTTTGTGGGATGAGCATTTGCAGAATATGCAGAAGGAGTGAGTTAACTGTACTTGCTTTAAGCACTTTTATAGTATTTTTAGGAATTTGTAGCTTATTTTTGTATTTTCCTGCCAAAACAGCTTATGTGTGAGTTGGGAAATGATGTTATAAATCGAGTTTATGAAGCTAAAGTGGAAAAAATGGGAGTAAAGAAACCACAACCAGGACAAAGGTATTATGTGTTCCTTTTTTTTTCATAAGCAGGAATATAGCTATGATTTTATTTCACTGTAATGTTTGATATGTAATATTGAGACAGACTATTTAGAAGAGAACAGTACTGTTTCTGTTAAAATATGGCTCTTTCTTGGGTAGGTGTTAGATAATTATTTTTTTGTTGATTAGATAATCAACTATAGGCTCCAGATGAGAATCTTAAAACTTAAGTCTCAACATAGAATGTAAAAGCTCTTAGCAGTTAAAGTAGACCAATTGTGTTATTGGTAGGTCTTTAAAAAGAGATAATCTGTCCATTAATGTCTCTAGGGATCAAGTTTCTATTGCCAACAATGAATGGTTTTACATTGTTTGACTTCGTTCAGTAAATATCTGCTAATAATAATATCTGTACCTGGGTGGCTCAGTCAGTTGAGTGTCCAACTTGATTTTGGCTCGGGTCATGGTGTTCGGGTTGAGGAATTGAACCCTGCTTCTGGCTCCACACTGGGCGTGGCAGCCACACTGCTTAAGATTCTCTCCATAAAAAAGAAAAAGAGATTCTCTCCCTCTCACTCTGTGCCCACCCCCGCCCCCCTCCTGGGCTTTGTTTCTCTTGTTTCTCTCTTTATCTGTTAAAAAAAAAAAAAATAAAAAAAAATATATATACACACACACACACACATACACATACATATATGTGTATGTGTGTGTGTGTCTGTTAATCATGTAATTTATACATGGCATTATGATGGTAAAGAATTAAAGGTAAAAGGGTAGCTTCTTGTAGGGGAGAGTACTTAGTTGCTGTGTTTGAAATTATACTTCCAGTTCTGTATATGGAAGCTCATTGAATGAAGTTGGCTAAAATGCCCTCAAAGTACATAATTAGTTTTTATTGTTGATGTTGCTTTTAGTCTTTATGGCTTTTTATTTTTAGCATTAAAATCTTACTTGCCTTAATCTTGTGTTGGGTTTTTGTGTTCAACTAAATCTTTATGTATAATCACTATTATTTTAAAAGATTTTGTTATTTGAGAGAGAGAGTACACAAGTTAGGGGGAGGGGCAAAGGAAGAGGGAGAAGTACACTTGGCTGAATAGGGAGCCCTACACTGTGCTGGATCCCAAGACCCCTGGATCATGACCTGAGCCAGAGGCAGATGCTTAACTGAGCCATCCAGGCATCCATATGCATAATCAATATTATTTTAAAGTTATTGCTATCTGAATTAATATCACTTCAGTGTGATTATTTGCTAAAGTATGGCCAAAGTTATTTCAGACCTCGAATAACCTATTTTAGGCAAAGATTTAACTATTTTAAAAGGATATAAGTAAGAAAACGAATAGAATGGATTAGGCATTTTGTGATCATATCAGAAAAGTTTAAAATGTGACATTTTTTTCTTCTCCTTTAATTAAGAATGCTATGTTGTTTTAAAGTAGCTGTCCTAGGAAAAATCATGACTGACGATAGTGCTAGTTCATTTATTGATGTTATCTATTGGAGTAAAATGAAATCAAAGTTAATTTCTATAAGTTTTTAAAGTTTTCTTGGTAATATTTTCCATTTTGTAAAAAAGCACAGGGGATTTATATATAGAACTGAATGAGCCCAGAAATTAAGAGAATAAGAGAGTGTCATGTTAATACTTGTGATTTTTCATTTAGTTTATTATTTGTTATTTCATTTGAATATGAGATCATAGTTATTAAATATTTGGAAGGGAAATATGTTGCATAATATCACAAATTTAATTTTAACTAATAATATATTTAGTGACTTTTGGGGAAATAATTCGGTATGTAATGGCTTCTTTTCAGTATCAGCCATGCTAAGAGATTAAACAGAATATCATGACATTTTTATGTATACCAGACAGGAGAAAGAGGCATATATCAAAGCAAAATATGTGGAGAGGAAATTTGTGGATAAATATGCTATATCATCATCACCTCCTGAGCAGGAAAAAAGGATGGTCTCCAAAAGTTGCGAAGAAAAGAGGCTGAGCATTTCTAAACTTGGGCCGGGTGACCCAGTCAGGGCGCCTCCCCAAAGTTCAGGTACTATGGCTTACTTGTTGCGTATAGAAATATTTTCTTAAACTGAAGTCACTTTGTTAATCTCTGAATTAGTAGCCATTGCAGATTATTTAAATGCTAAAAATCTGTTTCTTTCTACGTATTCTAAGGAAAAATTGGGTTTCTATGGCCTTAAAACAGTTAAAATTGAATAGTGTCTTGGTAATTCACATCTCTAGGTAATGTGTGTATTCTAAAGAATAAAACTGCTTAAAATGCAAGGGGAGATGGGAATTATAAATCTATCATGGCAACAAGCCCTAAATATCTGATTAACCACCTAATATCCTTCCTATTTTTTTCCTCCTAAATTTCCCCCAGTAATGTTTTTTCCTGCCCTTTTCCCTTCTTATGGCCTGCTTTGTGCTTTGCTAACTTGCATGTCCCCAGTGGTTGCTGTAAATAGCGACGAGGCCAGGCGGGAGTCTCTGTTCTGTCCTGATGAGCTAGATTCACTCTTCTCCTACTTTGATACTTCTTCAAAACTACGTAGTAGTAAGTACTACTCTTGTGGAGCATTCCAAGTCTGTGCCAGTGGTCATTGTGCAGTGTGGCCGTTTCTCTTGATGTTACCCATTGTCTCAGAATTACACATTACTTGCAGTCATACAATACATTAAGCTCTTCACCACGCCTGACATATTATGGGGTAATAAGATGTGTTGCGACTCTGAAGAGAAGTTTATTTTCCAGCTTTGTGGTTGATTCGTATTTCGATAAGCTGAATGTTTGAAAAGATTAAAATTGTATTAAATGTGTTCTGGTGGTGGCTGAGTTCATGTTGACGTATCAGAGCTCATTTTCAAACCTGTTGTTAGTTTCTGAGTGGCATGAACTTTAATCACTAGCTGATTTTTCTTTAAAACAGTCAAAAGTAATGATAGTGGGATCCAGCAGAGCTCTGATGATGGAAGAGAATCTTTACCCTCCACGGTGTCTGCCAATAGTTTATATGAGCCTGGTGAGTTCTGGTGAAATTCAATGTTAATTGAGACTATTGGCTGGAAAATGCATGTGCTTTGTCCTTAGTCTTGATTACATAATTTCTAAAGAAGCCATTTGGAAGCCAAATGAGAAGTCAGCTGTTTCTTTTCCTATTTGGACATTGTCTTCTAGTTGTATGTTCTTCTAAGCCTCATAAGACATGCTAAAAGTGCCCAGTCACTGAGGATACTTTCTTTTTTTTTTTTTGAGGATACTTTCTAATGCACATGAACTATGACTTAATACGCTTTTGGGCTGTTTTATCAGGACAGAGATTAGTAGCTCCTTCCACATTATATTTTTCTTCTGACCTGTTTCGTCTTCCTATATTCTCTCCTTCGTGATTTCCGTGATTTTTGATCTTGCAAATTACTCAGTAGTGAACATTTTTTGAATTACTTGAATGGCTTGTACTGTAAATTGTGGTGATATTGGACCATTCTTGGAGTAAAGCGAGGTTTGGTCTAGTAGTAAAATTCTTCAGGTTTTTTTTTTTTTTTTTTTTCAACACCAGCTCTTGTTGAGTCCTTAAATCCAGGCTTAGAGAAATACACCCAATTTTAATCTAGTACAGAGTAATTAATCTCGCATTGAATACTGGCAGGACCACAAAGGTCTAGCATACCAATTGATATAAGAGAAGAAGTTTGACTGGTTGGGAAGTGATCAGTCTGTTGGAAATAACATCCTTTTGTGGAAATCTCCAATTCGCTCATTTTGTTAAATCAGTAGTTTCTTTTACATTTTTTTACTGTAGTAAGAGTTCATTTTTAGTTTTTGAATTGCGGTAAGATATACCTAACATAAAATTTACCATCTTCACCATTTTCAAATGGACAGTTGTGAAGCATTGACCCTTGTGCTGCTGTCGCCACTGTCCAGCCACGTAGCTCTCTCTGTCTTACCGAAACTGAAACCCTGTACCTAAGTAACAGTAACTTCCTATCCTTGCCCACCCTGCTTATTTTTACTGGTGTATTTGTGTTTGCTTTTCAGAGGCAGAAAGGCAAGATTCTTCTGTGTTTCTCGACTCTAAACATCTTAATCCAGGACTCCAGCTTTATAGGGCTTCATATGAAAAAAATCTTCCTAAAATGGCTGAGGCTTTGGCTCATGGCGCGGATGTGAACTGGGCTAATTCAGAGGAAAATAAAGCAACACCGCTTATTCAGGCTGTATTAGGGGTATGAATTCATATACAGTAAAACATAAAAAAATCATAATTCATTGTGAACATAGCTTTAGCATTATTTTTTGCTTTAAGATTCGGGTTGGAAAGTAGAAGAAAAAGCTAGTAGTTATTTCTGAGGATCACTTTTGATTACGTAAGTTCAAATTTTTTTTTTTTCTCAATGGAAGAGAATTTTGGTGATGAATGTACTGTCTTTTGCTACATCACAGACTACAAATTGAATCCCTATTGAGGTCATTCTTGGAAAGAAAATAATATAATTTGTAATTTCTCTGCTTTTACTGAGGAGTGTTTTCTCTTTTGGGGAAAATGAAACAGGCTATCAGAGTAAATACCTGTTTTTAATAGAAATATATCGATGCTTGCTTTTTGTACATTGTTATCTTCTGTTTTCTGCTAAGGGTTCTCTGGTGACCTGCGAGTTTCTCCTACAGAATGGTGCTAATGTGAACCAGAGAGATGTGCAAGGGCGGGGCCCACTGCACCATGCCACTGTCTTGGGACACACAGGGTAAACCGTAGTACTTACATATTTAAGTAGATTTTATTTGAAAAATTATTTTGAAATAACGTTTTGCTTTGTCTCAAGTTAAGGCCAGTGAGTGGAGTCTGTGAAATGATACTTTCCTATGACCTCTATTGTCATCATGGAATTTGAAATTTTAGAAATCTCATGCAGAAAAAAGCTACTGTTGCTTTTCAGATAAGAAAGTTGCAAAGCCATTTTGAACTTTACTTGCCACTTATATAGATCAGTTTTAGCATTTAAAACTGTCATTGAAATTATGGTGCTTTTGTCAGACAACTAAGTCTGTGTTTGTATTTATGCATGTTCACACATATGTGCATAGCACACATATTTGGGGAGAGTTTTGTAACTTTGGACATTTTAGTTTTCCCATGGGGTGCCTAATGTCCAGTTTTAAAGTAAATTCTTAGTCTCTACTGTTGCTGCTGAGGCTTCTGAAGCAATATTTAGATTCACAGAACAATAAAGCCATGAACATGGATTTTCTAATAGATCCAAGCGAAGTCAAAATGTTGATCTTAAATGAAAAGTTTGTGTCATAGGTGATTGTTTTTAAATAAACTGCCTTAGGATACCCAATTCTTATTACTCCAACAAGCAAGATGCTGTTCTTTTTAAAGTTTACTTAAAACATCTTCAATTTTTAAAAGCATTTTGTTTTTATCATAGCTTACTCTTGTCCGTTAGCAAAAAGATTGAGTTCAATAACTTCATCATAAAAACTTTTGTATGCTTAAAAATGTTCGTTTTTAATTCATCTTTCGCATTTTCTTCTTAAACAACTCTTCTTTCCATTTTTCTTCATAGACCCCATTTGCTCATTCTTCCATATTTTTTTCATTTTTGTCAGTTTCTTCAAGTTATGCTATTTGTGGAATCCAGTGGGAGGATTACCTTCCATTCTTTGCTGGTTGAATTGATGATCGATATGATGTTAAATGATGTTAACATTGCTGTGGCTTTCTTCTTTCCCAGATAATGACCTTGAGTGATTTCTGTCTTATTTAAGCTTATGGATATGTGTATACATCATTTTCTGGTATTATTTATTTGAGGGTAGGGGCCATAATTTATACATCCCACCATGCTACAGAGTACCAAGTTAATTGTGAAAACATCTTGAGATTTGTAAAATGCTGATCATGGTAAATTTTTATTATTAGAGTCAGTGTTCAATAAATAGTTGTAGAATGAGTCTAGAATTTCCTAATGAAAATGTTATTTCTTTAAAAGGCAGTGCTTTTTTTTTAAAGGTGAATACTAATTTTTTTCTTATTGGCAATATCTCAAAAATGCTATTTTCTTAAACAGACAGGTATGTTTATTTCTAAAACGAGGTGCCAATCAACATGCCACTGATGAAGAAGGGAAAGACCCTTTGACTATCGCTGTGGAAGCAGCCAATGCTGATATAGTGACTTTGTAAGTGTTTTCTTTTTACTTGATTATTTCTCATAGGATGTATTTCTCTCCTCCCCTCCCCTCCCCTCTCCAATAAAAAATAAAATAAAATAAAATAAATAAAATAAAATAAAATAAAATAATAAAGTAAATAAAATAAAATAAAATAATCCACCATTGGATAAAGATAAGTTATTAAATAAAAGATAGGGATGGTATAGAGAAAGAAATTCTTACAATAGCGGTCCCTTTTGGGGCCCCTGGGTGGTATAGTCAGTTAAGCATCTGACTCTTGGTTTTAATTCAGGTCATGGGAGGAAATTCTTGTTTTCTTAATCCAGTGCGGCATGTCTTCCTGCTGCCAGGATGAATAACCCAAAAAAGAATATATAACCAAATGTTAACCTTGGGAAAATCTTGGTAACCTATGGTCATTTAATACATCAAAATAAATTTCTACTGTTTAGACATAACATATGCTATTTACATGTCTAGAACTACCTCACCTCAGGGTGAACCAGAATGAATTCATAAGGTACAAATGACATTCCATACCATAGAAACAATACTTTATATAGTTGGCGATTAAAGTATGGCAGGTTGCTTGCTGTAGAGTCTCTGGAGTCTGGAGGAAGGGAAGTAAGCTACTGGAAGTGCTGCAAGGGTCCTGCTTAAACAGAGCTGAAATGTTCTTGTTAGAAATCTTTTATTGTCAGGGAGCCTGGCTGGCTCAGTCAGTAGAGCATGCGACTCTTTATCTTAGGGTTGTGAGTTCCAGCCCCATGTTGGGCATACAGATTTACTTAAAAGTAAAATCTTATTTTTTTTAAAGATTTTATTTATTTATTCATGAGAGACATACAGAGAGAGGCAGGAGACACAGGCTGATGGAGAAACAGGCTCCCTGCAGGGAGCCCAGTGTGGGACTCCATCCCGGGACCCCGGGATCACGCCCTGGGCCGGAGGCAGATGCTCAACTACTGAGCCACCCAGGTGCCTCCAAAACAAAATCTTTAAAGAGAAAAAAAGAAATGTTGTAATTGTCTTCTCTCATGAGAATTGTATAAAAGAAAACTAAAACTAAAATCCCATCTATTTTAGTGGCAAGTACTGGGAAAAGAAAAAAATTGTATCAGTGCATGTTTTTACCTGCTTACATAATTTACTAGTTTATGAGTATATTACAGAACTTCATCTAAAAATCCTTTCCTTTAATTTTAGGTTACGTTTAGCAAGAATGAATGAAGAGATGCGGGAATCAGAAGGACTTTATGGACAGCCAGGTCAATATTCTACTAATAACCATACTGAAATGCAATATAAGAAATGCATTCAGGAATTTATTAGTTTACAGTTGGAAGACTCATAGTTCTTTAGCAAACTGACTTAATACTCTAGAGATTTTATAACTTGTAAATTGTGAGTTGTTATGTATTGTACCTATTGAATTCTTGGGAGTGACTAACTCTCGAGCCTTTAAAAATCCTTAACTATTCCAACTACAGTACACATTGACTTGCTGTGTCCAACTTCGGCTGCTGACTTCTTTTTCTGCTGTACAGATGTCTTCCATATACATTCCTGTGATACGAACGGAATGATAACCTATCTTTATACCCTTACAGCAGCACAATAGTCATTTTCATTTTGGAATTCTCTTTAGCTGTCAAGTGAATATAACAGAGTCGTTTTCTTTTTGTTATTCAGGGAATTTCTATAAATTGTGTTCAGGGAAAAAAACAAATCACCATGTGTTTGGCATATAAAAAGCCAGTATGGAAAATACCTAGAAAAAGTTTATCGAATGAAGAGTTTTGTACTCTGATCTAAAAATAAGTCGTAGGTTTAAAAATAAAATTTATTAGTTTAAGAAGTCCATAATGGGAATGGAGTTAGTTTAAAAGGTATAGAGAAAAGGTCTCACTTTATATTGTAGCTTTGCCCCCAGTAATTATACAGTATTTGTTGGAAAAATGTAAGTATTTAGAACAGTATTTCATGAACCTGATGACCGAGTAAACTTATTAGAGAAACTTCAACTCAGGATCAGTTCATGTCTCATTTTGAGTAATTTTCACCTTTGAGTCGAGATGTCAGGAGAAGGAAGAAATGTTGCTGCTAATCAGATTCCTGTCTTTAAGATTCCTAATCAGACCTTCTTCACAAAGAAAAGAGTAATAATTGGATCTCCAGTTTCATGAATATGAGTATATGAATTACTAGTTTATCTGTTTTAAATTCATTCACATATTAGTAAAAAGATTGCAGCAATTCATGACCAAAATAATTGAGAATATTAGTTTCAATAAGTATATTTGTTTTTTAAAAATGAATATTAATGTATTATTTTAAAAGTGGCCTGGTAATATCATCTATTCTTCCTGTTTATGTTTTGAAATTTTGGTAGTTTAATGCTAGCTTCAACCATTAACTTTTATTTTAATTGGATTAATATATAATTAATATAAATATGGGGGCCATTCTTTTCTCAGCGGACTGTATTTACTATTTATTATTGGTCTCGTTTAATAGAGAACAAGTAAGAACTTTGAGAATAGAGGCACTTCAGCTAGATACTTCTAATCTAGGGTGTCCCACTTTAATCCTATGGATCAAATAATACTATTGAATCATGATATACCAAGATATAAGAGTGCTGATTAAGGGTGAAGTGTCAGTGTTAATTCTGAATTTCACCCATTTGTTTTAAACTTGAATGTTAGATTTTAAATAAGTTATAATTTTGTAACAGATACACTTGAGTGAGAGTATTACTAGGCCGTTTTTGAGGCCTTTATGTTTAAGCACTTTAAAAATAAAAATTATTCAAAGGATATGACCTGATATTTGTGAGGTAAGAGTGTACTTCAGGATTTTAAGTTAAATAATTCTTATTCCTGAAATTTTAAAATTAAATGTTTGGTCAGCTGTTCTTTCCTTAAGCTATTTGCTGATGAAGTTACACCCAACTGATTAGTCATAAGGTCAGTGGTGGACTTTCCTTTGGAGTTGGGAAGCTTGAAAGGACAGGGCCTCTATGTTCTTGCGACTTCTGGTTCCACCCAAATTGCTTGGGCTTCTGCTGCCACCATTTAGGAGCATTCAAATGTCTCTTTCACTGTTGTTTTATGTATAAGTTTATGAGTATACACTTTACTTTCCTCAGTAGAAAAATGAATTTTTCTAATTGATTTGACTGAAAATTTGAACAAAAAAAAGCCTCACTTAAAAAAAAAACAACAAATATTTTTTCTCTTGCTCTCAAATTTTAGAGTTTAAAATAGATCAGAATTCTGGAAATGGCGTATCAACAGATAAAATGAGAGGATGATCTTGATAATAGATTTTTAATGCATTTTGGGGGTCTCATATGTAAAGCGGAACAATTTTATACTTATGCCATGATGTGGTGAAATGGCACAGCAGTTGCTCTCCGGCTACTTTTCTTTTCCTTCATGAATCTTTGGAGAGCAGAAATATTTGCTCAGGCAGTAGGTCTTTCTTTCCCTCCACTTGTCACTCTTCTCTCATTAATTTTGGTTGCTTTATTGAGATCCTTTTTTTTGTTGCCTAGCAATACCTCAGAATTTTGGTAAAATGCAGGTATTTTCAATCTTTTGATAACAAATAGCGCTATCATTTAAAAGTCTCAGATATAATTTTTGGGAATCATGGACTTATTTCTAAGAAACTCCACTTGTGAATCTTCTATCTACAACCATAAGCACCTGAGACTCCCTGTTTTCTGCAAGGCGATATAAGAGCACACATTTCCTGCGGGGAAGATAGATCCCTTTGTATCAGTTCCTATAACTCTTAAGAGGACTGGGTGAGTGAATGTAATACCACGCCCCGCTCTCAATTGTTGGAAACCACTTTGGTGGTTCACACAGTCTTTGGCTCTATGACTCCTCTTGATTGTTGGCAGAGTTTCTCAGTTAGTTAACGATCTTTAGTGAACCAGGGCTGGTTATATGAATATGTTGCTGGCAAAGGCTGATCACTGATCTAATCAGTTCTCAAAAGGAAGCTGTAATCAGCCCAGAAAGGGTGGGATCATATACTTGATCACCTGGGGGTGGGGTCTCACGTGCTGCCATCTCTTTGAGGGGAGTGCGTTTCAAGAGCAAAATCAACAAAATCTTGGATCATCATAATCACTGTTGCAATAGATCTTCTGAATACCAAAAATCAAAGACTATTTTAAACTATCCGTGGACATATAGCAGTCCACATTTTAAAAATTCAGAACTGTCTGGGCACATAGAAAAGTTAACTATCCGAAGAGAAATAGAATGTGATTTAAGTAATTTAAAGCATATAACTTAGCATTACAAATATTGGTGATTAGTTGCTTACCATTTGTAATAAACTATTAAACGTACTTCTTTGAACCTTCCAGGGCAGCATATTCTGGGTTACTGTTCATGTATTCTCGTGTAGACAAGTTATATTTGCCTTGGGCAAAAGTCTAAATGATTAAAGTTATACTTAAATTTTAAAGAGTCACATTGAAGTTCAGTTTATGTTAACTATACTAAATATCTTAGTCACTATTGTTATTGTAATGTTTGCTTTTTGATAATACATTTTGAGGCCTAAGAAAGGTATTTTATTGATAGTCCATTAATTAGTGTTTCGTTAGAAACTGAACGTTAACAGGAAGTTTTGTGTGTGTGAAGGTGAGACTTCCTTTTGTATTGTACTAACTCTTAAAATGTATTCGTGAAACCAATGATTAGTGTAGCACCAACACTTTCCTTCAAGGAAGCATTTAATTCAGTGAATAAAAGATCTTATAATTTGTTTTGCATGGTACAATGGTTCCACTAAAATGTACTTGTGTAATAGGTACTAGATGATTTAAGAACAAAAGCCGGAAAACCACAAAAAGAAAAAAAACCCCACAGTTCGTTATACAGAATATGCATTGCTACTAGTAGAAGCCATATATTGCCATTGTACTGTTGTAATACTTAAGACTGCTCATCTGGTGCTATCTGTAAACTGTTTGGCATTAGCGTCTGCTTAGATTCTTCTCCCGGTTTCTTCCTGAATGTATATAATGTGTGCCTTTTAAGTTACTTCTGGTGTTGAATGGTAAAATCAGTGTGTTATTTTTGTATTATATTCTGCACTTTACACTTCCTTGGAAAGTAAAATTCCAGACTCTCAAGTTTAAATAGTATTTTAAAAATATTTATAATGTTTACAATAAATATTTTAAATATTTTAATTCAACATCTAAGAATAAGAATTTTTTAATATTTTGTATGTTTTGTTAATTGATATTTAATGTCAGTCTCTTCTCAGTTTATTTTATATCTTTAGAATGGCTAAAAATGGGAATAGATTTGTAGTTTGTCTTTTAATGTGAGAGTTTAGCTTTTAAGAATTCATGGGTGTGATTAGATTGTCTTAACAGTTGTTCTGGTATATCAAATTTTATTTTTATTGTTTTAATAACATAATATGAATTAGATGCTACTCTTAACCAACCTATTAAGATTTTCTTTTTACTATATTTTTTCATTTTAGAGAAGACTGATTGATACAGGTCATGAGAAAATTTCCAGGCCTAAATGAAAACTACATAGAGATTTTAATAATTTGCTTTTTACATAGACTAAATACTAAAAGTGATAAATATTAAAAACATTAAAATTTTTTTATTGGGGATCCCTGGGTGGCGCAGCGGTTTGGCGCCTGCCTTTGGCCCAGGGCGCGATCCTGGAGACCCGGGATCGAATCCCACATCAGGCTCCCAGTGCATGGAGCCTGCTTCTCCCTCTGTCTGTGTCTCTGCCTCTCTCTCTCTCTCTCTGTGACTATCATAAATAAATTTAAAAAAATTAAAAAAAAAAATTTTTTTATTGAAAATCTTGAGTTATGCTGTTAGACCTTTTTACTAGATCTTTATCTCCCTTCCCCAACATTTTTCCGATTCTCTAGCTTTTGGTATGACACCTATTGCCTCAAAAATCTCGCTTGTTAGAAGCTGACAAAACTTGCTGCACTATTATCAGCTGTAGCAATGAGTATGTAATAAGATGGATGCAAGATATCTTATGGGAAGTACTTATAAAACCATGTTGCAGCAGTAATCATTTAAAGTGGTATTTGATGGTTTAAATCTTGAAAACAACTATGCTAAGCTTCTGTGTAAAGCTAATGTTTAACAGGAAATATTCATGATAAAAGATTCATCTTGAAAATAAGATTTTACTTTATACAAACCCTTTGTCCAGGGAATTAATCTCTATGTATTCATATATTTAGTTTCTCACGGCAAGAACAACAGTATTCAGTCTGCTATAGTATCAGTATCTATACTCTGCTTCTCTACGAGCGTATTTGTACGTATATACATATGTGTATTACTCTAATATAACAGACGTCTTTGGTATCTATTCCCCTTTTCTCATAGCACTCTTGCTCATGTGACCTACAGTAAACAAAAAGCTTCTGACTAAATGTGAAACTGACTTTATATAGTCATTTTCTAGGCTTTATTATTTCATAAGCTCAGTAAGCAGTGTTTTAGGTGCATTAATTTTAGTTAAGCATTAAAGTTTGAGTAAAGAATTTCTTTTTCACATGATATTTAAATTAAAATGCCTTTTAACTAAAAGATAAAATAGGCTTTTTTTTCCCTTACCTGATTATCGGTTTGTCTTATTAATAACTTGCATCCATCAGAAGCATTAGTATTTGTTATTGGTCTTTTCTTTTGGCCTTGATCAAGGGAAATATTTATTTAAAGAATGCCTTGTTTACTATACCTCATTTAGAATGACTTTTATTTCTGTGTAAATAAATGTATTTCCTTACATTGCTTTAAAACACTTGCATCTTTGCTCTTTTCTAACTGAGCTTTCCTCTGTGGCTGCATCTGAGGTGCTTTTTTCAGGTATAGCTTTTTTTCTTTCAATATATGCTTTTCCAGCATTTATATTAGTCCTTTTTCTTCCAAAAATGCTCATCTGAGCAAAACTTGAATATGATTAATTATAATATAGTTACTAGCCATAAAAAATGAATGTTGTTTATTAATACTTTCATGGAATGCATTATAAAAGTGTCTTTATTTTACTTTCCTGCAGGTGATGAAACCTACCAGGATATTTTTCGTGATTTTTCCCAAATGGCATCCAATAATCCAGAGAAACTGAATCGTTTCCAGCAAGATTCACAGAAATTCTGAGTTTTTTTCAGAAGGGGAAAATATTAATTTGAATGATCCCCTAAAGTGTACATCTGAAATCTCACAAATTTTTACTGCTTTAATACTACTTAATTTTAGTAGATATTGAATGGCTTGGAAAAAAGGTACCCATTCACTGATATTTTTATAAATTAAAACCTAGAGTTCTAGTAGTTGGGAGACGAACTTACTTTAAGACCTCTGTTATTAAAAAAACAACAAAAAAAGCCTGTTTAAAGGGCTATTTTTTATAGATAAAGTCAAATCTAGACTTAGGCCATCTCTAGGTTATAAGATGCTAAGAGTTTGGACAAAATCTCTGGTTTTTGCCAGTGAGTGGTAGCATTGATTTTTTTTTTTTTTTCTATGCATCACGCCCAGGATCATTCAGCCAAACATATCTGCTTCAAAGTGGGAGCCAACAGTCCTGCCTGTCTGAAGAATATGTTTTTTCTTTAGCTTCCCTGATGATTTTTGGTGGTTCAATCTTTTGTTTTGTTTTCTGGTGTCCTAGATATCATACACAAAATATGTAATTTAATTACCATAGCTAGAGAGTAAGTTTCCCTCATTTGCTCATAAATGTAGCGATACTCTTTAGATGTCTGGTTATTGTCATGTACTTTAACGTATGTGTAATGGCTGTACAAATAGACATAACTCAGTCTTTTAGATTTATTTCATTTTATGAAGCAAAAAGAAGCCCTTAATTTTTTTTTTTTAAAACCAAAATCCTTACTTATAGAAGTTGTAGCTGGGTTGGTTTCCTAAAACCTTGACAAATTTATTGATGTAATAAAACTATGAGGTTTTATTGGAGGTTCAGAGGTTACTTGAATGTTGCAAAATTATGCTTTCATCAGATTGTAACTTTCAAAGGAAAAGTTTATTTATAAAATAATGTAGAGCATTTTTATATTTGAAGTTTCTCCTTTTCAAGATAGAGTTTTGCTGTTGAACTGAGTAAAAGAAAAAAAGCCCACTTTTTCTTAGTTTATATTAAAATACATAATGATAAGTTGCTTTTTAACTTTTTCAACATTTATCCTGTGTACATCTGTACACAGTGTACATTACTTTAAATTGGGTGGTTACATGAAACACTGATCTTGGAATTCCAAACATGGATCTACTCATTTACATATAAACACTATAAATTTGTCTGATTCCATCTTTGATATATCTTGTCAGGAGTACAAAATAAGTAATTTGCCTTATTGTTTCTAATACTGTCAGCAATTAAGTTTAATCTTCTTTTACAAGTTACATGTAAGTGGTATTACTGATACTCAGTTTCTTTTTTTTTTTTTTTTTTTTTTGATACTCAGTTTCTAAATAAATTTTAAAAATTTGGGTTACCAAATAAGTAGAAAAATTATATTTAATTGGGTAGATAAACAAATTTTCTAACATCCATGCCTCTAGTAGCTAGAGTTTTATAAGTTGATAGAATGTCAAATCAGGATTTGTCTAAACAGGAATTAGACTGAAGTAAATTCATGTCACAGAGAAGTTTCCATATTTGGCCAAATTGTGCGCATATAATGCTTATTTTGTAATAATCATTGTATATTAGATAAGCATCAGATATATTTATGAACTATTTCTAAGAAAATGTTAATTTCCAAAACTTGTATTTTAATTGCAACAGTAAGGGGAAACTTAAATCTTCCTTGTTTCACCTTAGAGTCACAGATCATCTGGCTTTGCAGAAGTTTAGTCTGTAACATTTTTTATCAGAGTGTACTCTAAAGTTGTCCAAAAAATTCAAGGATAAGGAAATATGTTAAACATGAACAGAAAGAAAGAGTGCCTGTTCCTTTGTAGTGCCTATTCCTGTTAATCCTAGGGCTTCACTTCTAAAGCTTCTAACCTTTGAGGAAACCTGAACAGTTTTGCTTTGGGATCCAGTGGTTGGTGCTTCAGATCGCCTCTGGGGTCTCTGACTGTGAAGGCGATTGATTGTTTATGACACACTTACCTCCTCTGGCTTGAGTCATGAGTTTTATTAATATGCTAGTAATTAGTGTCTACTTAAATTTAGTGGTTAGAGATATATTTGAAGATGATCATGATTCTAAATATCCTCAGAGAAACTAAATCGTTAACAGTACAGGGAGCCTGGCAGTACAAAAATACATTCCTGTGGCTTGACTTCTTGAATATGCCAAGACCCAGTTTGGATGAAATTTGGCAGAAATGATGCAGAACATATAAGCAAGGCTTTAAAGTAAATTAATAGTTATAAGTAGTTACAAAGTAGATTGGCTCTTACCAAGGTGAATCTAGCTGTGTCAACTAATAGCTTTTATACAGTATGTAACAAACCTGGGTTTTTATTATGCTGTGAACTATTCGCAATGCATTATGAGACATTATAGTATAAACAATGTTAATCCTGCTTTTGGGCTTCATAAGTCAATGTGATTGCCCTTTGTTTTCTTTCCCTAACTGATCTGTTTCTATTGGTTTCTGATTCCTTATCATTGTTCTATTAGCCTGTTGTCACTAGCACATTAATTTAAAAGCTAGATTAACATCAAAATAAGAATAGCAGTGCTATGAAGAGCCCATAAAATGCAGTCCCATGCTAGAACTAGGCTAAAGGTAATGGAGTAGTTATTTGCAGTGTTTCCTTGTAACACTTTTATGTTTAAGATTTCTAAGGCTTTTAAAAATTATCTTTGGCATAATCCTTAGAAATTCAGAAATTTCCAGGGATTCAGTACATTATAATGTTTGCCTAATTTTTACTGGTCTTCACTGTAGATTTTAATGAACTTTGATGTTTACTTTCCAAAACATACAATTTAATTTGGAATATGTACCTTGGTTCTTCATGAGTGCATTTTGAAAAAAAAAAAAAAAAAATATATATATATATATATATATATATATATATATACCTTTACAGTCTGGACTACTTAAGTTTGTGATGTGTTAAGCAATATTTTAAAAATATAATTTTATACTTGTAAAGTGTGGTGACAACAAACCAAATTGTATTTAAGATTAAATTGACTACTCGTTTTAAATAGTAAGACATTCCCATAGCACTCTTATATTGTCATACTAATTTTTCTGTTTGATAGCACTTTTGATCATGGATGGGAGCAGGAAAAAAATGATGTATTTTTATAGAATTATGATGTCCAGAATGACTTCCACCTTCATGATATAGTGGAAAGAGCACTGACTAGTAGTTATTACGCTTTTTGAATTCAGAGCTCCTCACAAACAAAATGAGTGGATGAAGCATGGTGACACTATAACAACATTCTTTTGTGTACTGTTCTGCGCACAGTGTACTTGGACATTATCTCACCTGATTCTGACAGTAGGACTTGAGATGTTAATCTAAGAATGCCAACATTTCTCTTGTTTGATCCTGGGCTGCTCCTCTTGTTTTACAGAGGGGAGTCATTGATTTGCTGGTTGTGGCATAGCCGACAGCAGAACCCCTGTCTGACTGACTACTAGTCAGAGGCACTTTACTTGTATCATGAAATGTTTTGAAATTATTATAAAGTAGCAAAATCTGATAATGACCGCCAGCTTTCCTTGTGTTTTCGTAACAAAGACTCCAAATGTTCTGGAGAACCTGGATATAAAATTACCTTGAAGGAATAGATTAGGATTTGAAGACGTTAAATTGTAGGAAATATTACATTTTTGTACTAACATTAATGAAAGCAAAACATGGTAATTTTAACTCACCATATATTCATCAAATTCTTGATGCTTCCAAATGAAAGGTAACTAAAAGGGGCTTGGATTCAGTTTAGCTGAATCCGTCAGTCTGTAAACATGGTTTTGTGGCCCTCCTTTCCCAATTACATACATTTATCCACTTAAAATGAAATAATAAGGGGAGTGAAATAAGGCTTGATTTAAATATAAACTTTTCTCTGCATTGGTCTTTTCTCTGTCTTAGGTTTTAGATTTTCTTATTTTTCCTCAACAGCCCCTTGCCTTGAGAGTTAAACAGGGAAAGCTTGCTACATTATAAAGATTGCTGGCACCATTTATTTTACACAAAGGCTAAAGGTTAACTTTTGAAAATGATGAGCTACTTTTCTATATGTGTTTACTTGTGCTTTGTGGTATTTCTGGATCATTCCAGTCATAAAGACTTATTACATGTAATATTTCTTGCTACCTGTGAAAAGACATTTTAAAGAATGTATAACCAACACTCCATTTACTTTTTATTAGTATGTAGAGGATTTGTATCTAATTCATGAATGTAGTTTTACTGCAGCTTGTCATTGTAAATGGAGCAAAAAGTTCATTATCTTTATAGTCATTCTAAAATGTACATTATGTAAGAATTGTAAATATTATACTTGATTAAAATACTTTGTATGCTGAAAAATTATGGTAATAAGTCAATAAAAATCTCACCTCTGGCATAGTTTTTTTTATGCTCAGACTTGCACTTTATTGTGAACCACAACTGCAGACATATCTGTTAGGAACTGTCCTGTTTAAGGTCTTCTGTTCCTTTCCAGCTCTGTCACATTGACCTAGTTGATCGCATTTGCTGGTACTTCAATCAGGAAATCCATTTTGATCTTTTAAAGAATTTCTCTATGAGCACATAGCTATATGCATTCAATAGCTAAAAATGAGGGATCCCTGGGTGGCGCAGCGGTTTGGCGCCTGCCTTTGGCCCAGGGCGCGATCCTGGAGACCCGGGATTGAGTCCCACGTCGGGCTCCCGGTGCATGGAGCCTGCTTCTCGCTCTGCCTCTCTCTCTCTCTCTGTGTGTGTGACTATCATGAATAAGTAAATAAAATCTTTAAAAAAAAAATAGCTAAAAATGACAAAGGCTTTTTTTTTTTTTCCCCTGGAAGTGGGGGCTAGGTCTGATTATTTTCCATTATTATTGGCATCTTTTGAAGTTCCCCATCTAGGCAGCACATTCACACTCAATCCTTTTAGTAAACAAACAAAAACATGTTTTTCTATGAATTGAGATAGAAGGAATGGAGGATTGAAAGAACAGACCTGGAAGTGAATCATCTGCTTTTTCCTTTTAAGTTAATTAAAAGCAGACGCATAAAACTTTTCTGTGTGACTTGCTTTATTCCTCTTCACTTCATTTTCAGAATAGTTCTGTGAAGAAGAGAACCCACACCAATAGTGATCTTTTTAAATGAAAATAACCTACTTCTCCCTATTGCAAAACAATGCTCTTTCATTGTAGAAAAATGTTTAACAAGAAGTAAAAAAGAGGATCATCATTCCGTCATCTGCCAGAGCTCCCAGTATGGCCTCTACTAGCCACATGTGCCTATTGAAATTAATTAAAGTCAGACAAAATTAAGAGTTGAATTCCACCGCTGCATTTTATGCACTCAGCCATGTGCCTAGTGACTGCCATCTTGAACAGGACAGATTATAGAACATGGCCATCCATCAGTGCAGGAAGTTCTGTTGAATAGTTTTGAGGGGGAAACTTACTTTCTTGGTATATATCTTTCTAGAACTTTGGGTGTGTGTATTTAAGTTGATCTACAATGGGATCATACTGTTATCTGCTGCTTTCACTCACATGGGGAACAGATTTCTTTTTTTGGTGGGGGAACAGATTTCTAAGTCAAGTGTTGTACATCACTTTGGGGGAGGATCTTAAAAAGTTTTCATTATGGAAAATTTCAAACATATACAAAATAGAATAATTTCAATAGCTAATGGCTCATGGCTAACATTGTTTTATCAATAAAACACCATTTTTTCTCTTACCCACCCATTTTTTTCTCTTACCCAGATTTTACTTTGAATCAAATTTCAGACATTTCACTAACAAATCAGTATGTATGTCTAAAAGAAAAAAGCCAATCACAACATTGTATTTCCTTGAACTGTAAAACTACCGTAGTCTATTCAAACTGTCCCAATTGTACCAATGTGCTTTTATTTATTTATTAAGATTTTATTTATTCATTCACGAGAGACAGAGAGAGAGAGAGCGGGGCAGAGACACAGGCAGAGGGAGAAGCAGGCTCCACGCAGAGAGCCTGATGTGGGACTTGATCCTGGGACTCCAGGATCACGCCCTGGGCTGAAGGTGGTGCTAAACCACTGAGCTACCCGGGCTGCCATCAATGTGCTTTTAAAAAACAGATTCTTGGGGATCCCTGGGTGGCTCAGCGGTTGGGCACCTGCCTTTGGCCCAGGGCGTAATCCTGGGGTCCCGGGATCGAGTCCCACGTTGGGCTCCTGGCGTGGAGCCTGCTTCTCCCTCCTCCTGTGTCTCTGCCTCTCTCTCTCTATCATAAATAAATCTTTCAAAAAAATAAATAAAAATTAAAAAACAGATTCTTCAAATTAGAATTCATAGAGGTTCCATTCATTGCAGTTGGCTAATCAGTATCTCGAGTCTCTAAACCTGCAAGTTATTCCTCCGTTTATTTTGAAATGTCTCCACTTGCAGCTGGTGAACACATCCCTTGTAATGACAGCATCATTATTTTTGTTTAACCACTTTATTGACGACTGTTGATTCTAGTCTCTTGCCGTCCTAAATCTAGTTCTGCTTTATCCTTCTGGCTAAATACATTTAATATCAACATTTAAATATGTGAATATATAAGTAGATGTAAATATTGTATCCCCAGGATGAATTCCTAGAAGTAGAAACGCTGATTGGTCAGGGGCGGGTATATTTTTGAGGTTCATTCAATGGGTCAGGTATCCAAGATGTTATGGCAAAAAAAAAAAAAAGAGAAAGGGAGAGGTACTTGCTATTTCCTGGAGTCCTGCCTTCGTGCGACAGAGACGGGGCTGCCTGGGTCACGGGCGGCCTCGCGGGCCGTCGGGCAGCGCCTTCTCCGGACCCCGGGTGGTGCTGGGTGTTGGGGGCCGCTCAAGGCAGCGGCCTGGGTCAGGGCTTGCGGGGGGGGGCGGGGGGCGGGGCCGGGCCTGGGGCCGCGCTTCCCGCCGTGACCGCCGAAGACCCGCTGTTGGGCGCTCTCGGGGGCGCGGGCCCGGCGCTCCGCGGCTCCTCTGGGCACCACGACGCCGCGTCTGGGGGCACGTTCAGGACCGGAGCGAGCGGGGAGGGGCCCGGGGGCGTCACCGCGGCTGCGGCCCCCCGGGAGCCCTGCTCGCCGCCTCGCGCGCCGGGCCTCTGCGGACCTGGGGTCCCCGGCGCGGCCGGCCCGCGGGAGGGTCAGGCGGCCCCGGCGCCCACCGCGTCTCCTCCGAAAGCGGCGGGTTCGAGCCACGCGCAGGAGCCTCCAGCCGCAGGCGTCCCGCTCGGTCCTCGGGACGCGGGTGAGGACTCGCGCGTCGTCGGCGCCGCAGGGGCTCCGGGCCGCGGGCGGGTCCCCGGCGCGCCTCCCCGGCAGCCCAGAACCAGAACCGCCCCGCGCGGCCCGAGGCTCGGGGGCTCCGGAGGCCGAGGCCCCGCCCCCTCCCGCGGACCACGCCCACCTGGACGGCAGGCCCCGCCCCCTCGGTGGACCCCCCCGGCCACGCCTATCCCGGACCGGCAGGCCCCGCCCCTCCCGCGGGCCACGCCCACCTGGACGGCAGGCCCCGCCCCCTCGGTGGACCCCCCCCCCGGCCACGCCTATCCAGGACCGGCAGGCCCCGCCCCTCCCGCGGGCCACGCCCACCTGGACGGCAGGCCCCGCCCCCTCGGTGGACCTCCCCCCGGCCACGCCTATCCAGGACCGGCAGGCCCCGCCCCTCCCGCGGGCCACGCCCACCTGGACGGCAGGCCCCGCCCCCTCGGTGGACCCCCCCCGGCCACGCCTATCCAGGACCGGCAGGCCCCGCCCCCCGAAGGCCACGCCCACATGGACGGCAGACACCGCCCCCTCGGTGGGCCCCCCCGATCCAGGACCGGCAGGCCCCGCCCCCTCCCGCGGACCACGCCCACCAGGACGGCAGGCCCCGCCCCCCGCGCGGGCCACGCCCACATGGACGGCAGGCCCCGCCCCCTCGGTGGGCCCCCCCGATCCAGGACCGGCAGGCCCCCGCCCCCTCCCGCGGACCACGCCCACATGGACGGCAGACCCCCGCCCCCTCGGTGGGCCCCCCCACCCCGGGCCACGCCGATCCAGGACCGGCAGGACCCGTCCCCTCCCGCGGGCCACGCCCATTCAGGCCGACAGACCCCGCCCCTGGGTGGACCCCCCCGGGCCCCGCCTATCCAGGACCCGCAGGACCCGCTCCCTCCCGCGGGCCACGCCCATTCAGGACGCAGGCCCGCTCCCAGGGAGGGGAGACCCCGCCCCCTCCCGCGGGCCCCGCCCCCGGTGGACCCCGCCCCCTCCCGCGGCGCCCCCCAGACGGCGAAGGAGCCGGGGGTTCGCTCGGTGGATCCCCAGCGCCAGCGGGTCGGCGGACAGAGGACCTGCAGCCTCCTGACGTTTGGGGGCGAGGGGGTCGGAGCCCGACTGCGCCCCTCGCGCGTGCAGCTCAGGGCTCCTGCTCCCGGAGGGCCGGCGCCGCGGCGCGTCTGCACGCTCGGGGCTCGGCGCCTGGAGCCGGGTATCCGGGACGGCCGGCGGCCGCACACCCCGCCGCGTCTAGGACCCAGCGGCGGCCGCGCGGCCCCGCCCCCTCGGGCAGCAGCGCCCGCGGATTGGCTGCGGCCAGCGCGGTCCCGCCCCCGCCATGGCCGCCGCCCGCCGCCCGGGCTCCTGAGCGGCTGCGGGGTGCTGGTCGCCGCCGCCGCCGCCGCCGCCGCCGCCGCCGCCGCCCGGTCCGCGGGCCCCGGGGCGCATGGGTCGGCGCGGCGGGCCCTCCTGCGCGCGGGCCATGGCGCGCCTGGCCGCCGTGCGCTCCCACTACTGCGCGCTGCTGCTGGCCGCGGCGCTGGCCGTCTGCGCCTTCTACTACCTGGGCTCGGGCCGCGAGACCTTCTCCAGCGCCACCAAGAGGCTGAAGGAGGCCCGCGCCGGGGCCCCCGCGGCGCCCTCGCCGCCCGCGCCGGAGGTGGTGCGGGGCTCGGCGGCGCCGGCCGCGGGCGCCAAGGCCAAGGGCCTGGAGGGCGGCGGGCCCGGGCCGGTGGACTACCACCTGCTCATGATGTTCACCAAGGCGGAGCACAGCGCGGCGCTGCAGGCCAAGGCCCGCGTGGCGCTGCGCTCGCTGCTGCGTCTCGCCAAGTTCGAGCCGCACGAGGTGCTCAACCTGCACTTCGTGAGCGAGGAGGCCAGCCGCGAGGTGGCCAAGGCCCTGCTGCGGGAGCTGCTGCCGCCCGCCGCCGGCTTCAAGTGCAAGGTGAGCGGGGCTGGGCGACGGCGCGCCTGCGTCACCGCGCTCGGCGGGGCGGGCGGCGGGCGGCGCCCCCCCTACGTCCTGTGGCCCTACGTCACCGCGCTCGGCCGGGCGGGCGGCGGGCGGTGCCCCCCTGCGTCGGTGCGCCCCTACGTCACCGCGCTCTGCCGCGACCCGGACCGGGGCCGCTCGGCCGGCGCGGGGCGGGGGCGCGGGGCGGGGGCGCGGCCTGTGCGCCTGCAGCTCTGGCTCCTCGGTCTCGGACTTGTGAGGTCGCAGCCGGTCGCCCCGCGGGGTCGGCCGCACGGGGTCTTGCCGAGGTCGCCTGAGCGGGAGTCGCGTGGTGCCCACCCCCCGGCCCGAGCCGCCGGAGCGCCGCCTCCCCCCACGCCCCAGATCGCGGCCCCGTTAGGAGGCGCCGCCGCCCGCGGAGACCGGCAGGGCCGGCCCCGGCCTCGCTCCTCGTCGGGGCCGCACCTCGGGCTCTGGCCTCCGTCGGGCCGCGGGCCCCGCGCTGAGCTCCCGGCTCGCACCGAGACTAGGCCTTGAGGCCGCGCGGTGCCGGCGACACGGGGCCTGCGGGGCCGCTGGACCCCGCCTCTGTGCCCAGGGAGCCGGCGGGGCTCCTCCCGGACCTGCGGGGCTCGGGGCTCGGGGCTCGGCGGGCGCGAGGACGCCGGCCGGGTGGGGCCTGGCCCGCCCCTCCTCCCCCACCCCGCCTCCCGTCCCGCCTCCCGTCCTC
Source organism: Canis lupus familiaris (assembly GCF_011100685.1). Taxonomy (NCBI): domain Eukaryota; kingdom Metazoa; phylum Chordata; class Mammalia; order Carnivora; family Canidae; genus Canis; species Canis lupus. Next base: position 31,433,616 of record NC_049254.1, read on the forward strand.
CCCTCCCTTCTCCTCCCATCCTCCCCTCCCCTCCCCTCCCGTCCCACCTCCCGTCCCACCTCCGATCCCACCTCCCGTCCCGCCCTCCCTTCTCCTCCCATCCTCCCCTCCCCTCCCCTCCCGTCCCACCTCCGATCCCACCTCCGATCCCACCTCCCGTCCCGCCCTCCCTTCTCCTCCCATCCTCCCCTCCCCTCCCGTTCCGCCTCCCGTCCCGCCTCCCGTCCCGCCTCCCGCCCCGCCTCTCGCCCTCCCCTCCCGTCCCGCCTCCCGTCCTCCTCTCCCCTCCCATCCCGCCTCCTGTCCTCCCCTCCTGTCCCACTTCCCGTCCCGCCTCCCGTCCCGCCTCCCGCCCCGCCTCTCGCCCTCCCCTCCCGTCCCGCCTCCCGTCCTCCTCTCCCCTCCCGTCCCACCTCCCGCCTCCTGTCCTCCCCTCCTGTCCCACTTCCCGTCCCGCCTCCCGCCCTCCCAAGGCGGGGCAGATACGGAGAGGAGGGGGAGAGGCGAGGAAGGCAGGACTGCAGAGTGAAGCCCTGGGAGCCCCACCGAAGTTGTGCTCACACCCAGAGGTCTCTCCTAAGGCTATTTTCAAGTGAAATAAAAATACTTCTTAGCTGAAATGGTTGCAGACATAGATCATAGAACATCATTAGTGACCTTAGATTACATTTTGGTTAACTAAATATTATATTAAAAAATCACTTAACCAGAAAAATCTTGTTTTGATTATTATTGAAACTCTTTCAAAATCTACTGGTTTGTCTCCTAACAGGATGGAAGTCTGTTATTTCTTCGCTTATTTAGTGAACCTCCAAACGTGCTGTGTCCCACGTGCCGGGTTAGGAGCCGCTAGCCTGTATACTCGGTCCATCCATAGCCTCCATACTGCGTCAGAATCACGCGGGTACACTTATTAAAAAATCAGCATCCTGGGCCCTGCCCCACCCTGTGGATCAGAATCCCCCAGGTGGGGCCTGGGGCCTTGGATCCGAATTTGTATGGAGTTATAGAGGCAGAGGTGGGAGGTCACTGCCCTGAGGGATACAGGAGCTCCTGGGGCTTTCTTGCGGATCTCTCCGACCCAGCTCAGCCATCCTTTCCGTGCGGCCCTCCCTGGGAGCACAGTGCCCGCACATAGTGGGTGTTCAGCAAACATTTGGCTGAACAACTCTCTGTCCTGGCTCCCCTGGTTCTGCTGGCATGGAAAGGCTGTACGTTCATCTTGTTAAAATGCTGCTTTTATGCCATTGCTTCCACTCAGAGCTTCCCGACTCCTGGCTAACCGTCCTCTCAGGTTATTCCAAATCCTAGACCTACTGTGCGTGGCTTCAGTTTCCTTGCTCAGCCTTTCCTCCCTAGGCTGCGGAAAAGCTGTCTGTTCCCATGGGGTTTTGCTTGCTCTGCTCCTGGGCCATCTGTTGCCTCGTTCTGTTTGTCAAGAGGAATCCTACACTTCTCAGCCTTACGTGGCGACCTGCCTTTTCCATAGCCTTCCTTGCTGTATCAGGTTTGATAGAATATGCCGTGGAACCCCCAAATTTTGGTGGCTCACGCAAGATTGAGCTTTATTTCTCATCTAAAAGTTCAGAGGTAGGCATTCCTGGTGGCATGGGGGCTTCCCGAAGTCAGCAGGGTCCTAGGCTCCTTGCAGCTCTCTGCTTCTCTGTCCCTAGGGAGTGGCCCTTTGTCCTCATGGGCCAGGCTGGCTGCTACAGCGTTAGCCATCACATCTGTGTTGTGGTAGCACGATGGAGGAAGAATCAAGAGAAGAGGACTCAGTTAAAAAGAGGGGTTCAGTTAATAAGGAAGGAGAGGAGAGCAGGTTTGGGGGTAGACGACTGGCCAACCCTGCCCCACCCCTTAGGAGCCCAGCCTGGTTGTGACCGAGCACCTGCTGTATGTGGGACCCCAGAGTCACAGCTATGAGGGACGCCGACATGGGTCAGGCACAGCCCCTGCCATCCAGGAACCCACCCCGCTGAGCGTCACACTCCCATTCATCCTGTCCTGCTGCAGAACTCAGTAGGTTGGGCATGAGCTGGTCCTGAGGGAGTGAGAGGTCTGAGTCTCAACTCCGGTTGGCCAGTCACTAGCTGGGTGGGTAATCCGCCTCGCCTCTGTGAGTGAGGATCCAACACATACTTCCTGAGTAATTCCAGGACATTTTTCATCACCCTCAAAAGAATAGTCACAGAGAGAGAGAGAGAGAGAGAGAGAGGCAGAGACATAGGCAGAGGGAGAAGCAGGCTCCATGCACCGGGAGCCCGATGTGGGATTCGATCCCGGGTCTCCAGGATCAGGCCCTGGGCCAAAGGCAGGCGCCAAACTGCTGCGCCACCCAGGGATCCCCTGGCTTCCTTTTCTTGGCATGGATAGTACTTCATCCTTTTTAATGGTTGAAGAATACTCCATTGCCTGGCCATGCCACATTTATTTATTCATTATTTGATGGACATTTGGGTGGTTTCTACTTGTTGGCTATTGTGAACATTTGTTTATGAGTTCTTGTGTGGATGTATGTGTTCAGGTCTCTTAACCTTTGAGGAAATGCAGTTTTCCAAAGTGGTTGCACCAATCTGCATTCTCACCAGCAGTGTATGAGGGTTCCAGATTCTCCACACGCCCACCAGCACGTGTCGGCATCTTTCTGATCAGAGCCGATCTCATGGGTGGGAAGTGGCATCTCACTGTGGTTTTGATGTGCATTTCCCTAATGACTAATGGTGAGATGATTACATATCGATAAAGACAACTGCATACATATATTTGATATTTTTCTTATATGTTTACCAAAATGCATTTTGCAAGAAACTGGTGCCTTGACTCCCCTCCCTACCCAGAAAGATGTTATAGCATCTCTGGAAACACTTGCATTCTGAAGAATACGGTTTAGAATTTTTTTTTTTTTTTTAAGATTTCATTTATTTATACATGAATGAGAGAGAGAGAGAGAGAGAGGCAGAGACACAGGCAGAGGGAGACACAGGCTCCATGCAGGGAGCCCGATGCGGGACTCGATACCAGGACCCCGGCATCATGCCCTGAGCCAAAGGCAGATACTCAACTGAGTCACCTAGGTGCCCCCAGTGTAGTAATTTCTGATGTATATGGTAAATGTTATTTCTAAAATCAGTGGAGCGATGTTCCTTTATGAAGACTTGATAGGAGAATAATAGTGACATTGTTCAGCACAAATAGTAACGTTTGAGAAAGCACTTTACAAACATCTCATTTGACCATCACTGTGACAGGTGAAGGGGTCCCCAAGGTTGACAGATCATGTGACTTACTTGAGCTCCCAAAGTAAGTCGTGGGGTTAGGCAGTGTCATGCTTTAGGGAAGAGGGGACACCCGGGAGAGTGGGGGCCATGAGGGCTGGGCTGTAGCCCACCTCACAATCTAGCTTTCCCTGCCCTGCAGCCTCAAATAATTACATGAATCTGAATAGAGCCTGGGCAGCGACGGTCTCCCTCACCTTCCAGAACACTGCAGGATCACCCCGCTTTGGAGCTGGAAGGAAATTGTGACGTTAGGGGTGTGGTGTCCTCCCAGTGCGCCCACAGACCCGGGTGGAGGGGGCAGTGGCTCATGTAGCCCACACAGAGCAGCGGTTAGAGTCCTCTCTGGGCGACCCTGCTATGCAGCCTCTGCTCCCTCTTGGGTGCACTGCAGGTGCCTGCCAGGTGCTGGGCCCGGGCTCACCTGTCCCCCCGGGCCTCCCTGTGTGACCCCACAGGGCCTTCTGGCTGCGGAGGGAGGGGAGGCCAAGCCCTGCTGGCTGCTGCCGTTAGCTTTCCAGCAGCCCTGTGCCTGAGCCCAGTGGGGTCCGTCTTGGGAGAGCCCCGGGGTCAGGGTCGGCGCGGGGTCCGACCTGGGGGAGCCTTGGGGTCAGGGTCAGCGTGGGGTCCGACCTGGGGGAACCCCGGGGTCAGGGTCCGTGCGGGGTCTGTCCTGGGGGAGCCCTGGGGTCAGGGTCGGCGCAGTGCTCGCTGAGCCGGAGCGGGAGCCAGAGCCGGGCCGCTGCTCCCGGGCTCCCTGGTGCAGGTCCTCAGGGGTCCTCAGGGCCTCTGGGGGCCTGGGCTGCGCTCGCCACCCCCAGGCGCCTCCAGGTCCTGGGTTCACCCCCGCCCCCCTGCCACATCACAGCCAGCTGGGAGGGCCCTGCGGGACCAGGGAGGCGCCTGCTGCTGCGGGAGCTCCTGCAGGTGACCCAGCCGGGTGGAGCTGTGGGGGGTGGCCTGGAGGGGAGGGGTGCCGGGAGCAGGGCTGCTGGGAGCCGGGCTGCTACTGTGGGCAACCTGTGCACCCACCCCTGCATCTGCGGAGCCAGCCCTGTCAGCTGGCACAAAGCCTGCTGTTAACCTAATGCGCTTTAAATTAAAGCCATTGGTTTTACTTATTGGGTGATTACTGTTAGGCAGCTCCAAAGAAGTGACCGTCCTGCGGGTAGGAGCGGGTGTCGGACGCTGGCCCTGTTGCCCTGCCCTGGCCTCCTTCCCCTCCTGGCTGGAGCTCCCCACCTCTTCTGCGTGGTGCCAGCCAGGGCAGGAGCACGTGGCTTGGAGCCCAAAAGCAGCCCCTGACGTCTGGGAGCAGTGGGGCCCTGGATGTGATCCCCTGCCCTCTTTCCCCAAACACACGACCTTACAGGCGGCTGCCTAACAAACGGGGGCTTCTCCTCATGGTACCTGAGCAGGTGTGTTGGGAGGAGTTGGGAAAGGCGCAGAGCTTCCAGATCCGGCTGGAGGGCAGCGGAGCTAGCTTGCCAAACTGCATTCTGCCCAGCTTTACTTGAGGCTTCTGTCTGTTGGGGCTGCTGTAACAAAACACGACCGACGAGGCGCCTTATAAACAGTAGATGTTTTTTCTCCCAGTTTTGAAGGCTGGAGGTCCAAGACCAGGGTGCCAGCCAAGGCTCCTTTCTGGGTTGGAGACCCCAGCTTCTTGCTGTGTCCTCAGAACACTAATCCCGGGGCGCCTGGGTGGCCCTGTGGGTGACTTTGGAGAGGTGCATGCTTTGCAAGTTGGTAGGATGTGACCCTCCCAACCTTACAGGGTGGGGAGCTGAGGCCGCTGGGCCCACAGACGGGCCTCGGCCCCTTTAGCTGCCGGGAGAGTCATGACCAGAAGGAGAGGGTGCCACCTGGCTGAGTCTGTGGGGCTCCCTGGCCGGTTGGGGTGGTCAGCGCCTGGGCGGCAGGGCTCCCTGCAGTGGGAGGGGCCGCGGAGCCCCGCAGGAGCCCCCCAGGAGCCCCGCAGGAGCCGCGCAGGCTGGCTGGGGTAGCACTCGCCTGGACCCCGCTGTACCCCAAGCCATTCATGCCTCGGGGACTTTGCTCAGCCACTTTCTGTCCCGGAACACGCATCCCTCCCTTCTTTATCGATCTGGCTTTTCGCTCGTGAGGCTGCAGTTCTGGTGGACGTCAGCCGTGGGGGGAGCCGTCCCTGGTTGCCTCCCGGACCTGTTCCTCTTCTCTGCGCTCCGGCTGGGCTGGAGTTGGCCCCGTGCAAGCTCCTGGAGGGCGGGGCTGTGTCTTCCTTCCTCCTGTGTTTTCCGGACACAGTGTAGCCCCGGGCTCTGGGCAGACTGCGGAGCTGCTGGGGTCGGTTGGGCCACCCCAGGCCAGCACAGGTGGGCGGCGCCGTGCGATGCACGCTGGGGTGGTCTCCTGGGCCTCTGGGCGGGCAGTGGGCTGCTGGTGCTCCTCCCCGCCATTCCGTGAGCGTGCTCTGACACGAGTGGGACGTGGCTGGCCAACATTTGCAGTCCTTAACCGCCTATGGAGGCCTCTGGATTTAGAGAAGACTTCCTCGTGGCTTTTAACAGCAGCTTCTCCAGGCAGGAGGTCATCCAGCCTGAGGCCAGCTGGGAAGATTCCGGCGTGTCCTGAATCTTGGCTTTCAGAACGCTCCCCCTTGAATTACTAAGGAGACGTACTCATCCTGGTCTAGGGACGTGGAGGAGGCTCGGCCTGGCCACGTGCTCTGCCCAGGACCCCCGGCCCGTGGGCAGTGCCTGGGGCTGGCACTCGCTGGCGTGCGGTGGGCAGAGTCCTGCCAGGAGTCACGTTCCTGGGACCCTGACTTCCTCTGCCAAGGCCTTTCAGGGTGTTGAGCCTCAGTTTCTCCTCTGTAAGATGGGTAGGGACACTGCAGCCTGGAATAGTGTTGTGTGACTCCCTCACTGGCCTGTGGAACCTGGGTGCTAAGGAGTGTAAAGAACAGGCCCTTCCTAGACCTTTCCTGAATGGCAGGGTAGGAGATGGGGGTGGCCGTGGGTCCTGAAGCCACAGTTCACCTCTTTCTGGGGTGGTTCCTGGGATGGCTCTGAGCAGTGCTCCCTGCTGACGCTCCCCTCCATCTCTGGGCGAGGTCCTGACTCAGGGGGCCTGTGCCCCGGCTCGGAGTGTGGCCTGCCACAGCTCTCTTCCACGTCTGCCACCACCATGTGAGTGACAGGCACCAGGCCACGTCCCACCCTCAGTCTCCTATGTACTCCTCAGACCGGTCAGCCCCCGAGGGGGAGGTGTTCGCAGATGAGGATCCCAAGCCCAGAGCAGCTTTAGTAGCTTGCCCAGGGCCCTTGGCCAGGGCGCCGGAGCAGCCTTTCCGACTCTCAGGCACCCGTGATGTCGGGGTCCCTCTGCTCTCTGCCCTCGGGGAGCTGGCTTGCCAGCGGCACGTGCTCGGATTCACTGGGGCCCCTCACGCGTATCCTCCCCCCGCCAGCAGGTCGGGAGCCCGCAGGGTGGCTGGTGGAGAGCAGGGGAGCCTCAGAGCCTGCGTGGGGCAGTCTCACTCCTCCAGGTTGTGCCCCGCAGAACCGCCCGGGGCCTCCGGGACCGTGCTGGTCGCAACCCCACCTCCAGGGCCTCCAGGGTTTGGCAGCAAGTCCGAGGAAGCCAGCACCGGACGAGCTGGGCAGGCTGTGGAGTCCCTGCATGTTACCTGGGAGGAAATGGGGGCCCAGGGAGGCCGAGCGACCGGCTTGAGCTCATGCAGCCAGGCGATGGGCAAAGGGTCTGGGGCCCAGGCCGTGCCACGCCTGCCTTCCCTTTTATGTGTTTCTGAGCCCAGTTCTGGCTTGTGCTGGCCTCTGCTGCTTTGTCTTCTGTCCCTGTCCTCTGCCTCACCCACCCGTGAGTGCCCTGTGCGCGCCTGCATCCATTGGCCCTCCGTGGCGTTGCTTCACAGCCCACTGAGCGGCTGCGCCACGCGTAGCGGAGCCAGCCTCCTCGGGCAGGTGCTGGTGGAAGGGATCCCGCTGCTGTCTCCTGCCCAGGCCTGCACCCCGCCTACCACCTGCCGCAGCCTGGGCTCTCCACTGTGTGAGCTGAGCTACCCAGAACGCAGGTAGTGCCGTTACGGGGGAGCCCAAGCACCCTGCCTGGAGGGCCCGCTCCCGCTGAAGGCTCTCGGAGGCCGCTGCTGTTGGACCGGGGCCCAGGGATGCGGTCTGTGTCTGATCTCCGTCCGGGGGCAGCCTGCTGGAGGGGGCGCGTGTGTTTTTTGAGTGATCGTGGTGCTGACTCTGGAGGAGTCTGGGTCGGGATGCGACTCTATCTCCTCTGTCAAGGAGGCGGCGGGTGGGTAGTCGTTTGTCTTCTCTGAGCTCCTTCCTCATCTGCGGAGGGGGCACAATAGTACCATCGCCTCAAAACGTTGTGGGGATGAGATTAAACGACGGGCTTGTTTGTGCCCAGCACATACTAGATGCCTCTCGGGACCTTGTGCACGGCTGCCCGACCCCCAGGAGCACCCCTCAGGCCTGTGTCCTGCCTGGCCCAGCCCTAGAGCACCGCCTCATGGGCCTGCCCCTCTGCACCTGCCCGTCGGGTTCTCAGGTCGGATCCTGCTCCAGGTGCCTGCGCCCATGGATGCTCAGCTTTGTCTTATAAGAGAGCAAGTTTGGCAGAGAGATGCCCTGGCCCACATACTTCATCGTATCCCGTGTACCTGCCAAGCAAGAGTGACATGGTGACGGAGCCTGTTGGGGTGGACCCTGTGGTCCCCAGTTTCCTCCCAGTGGAAAAGGAACAAGCCTTCACTTGAAGAGAACGGCTCGTGCAGAGGAGACAGTGACTTGGAAATATGCCAGCAGGGCAGGGGACCGGTACCCTCTGGTAGTTATTTCGGCTGGTGACTACCTGCTCTAAGGTAAGTTTGACCTGTGATCAGAGTAGTGGAATTTTATCCAGGTAAGGTCAGAGTGACCCCTGGTCCTGGGGACAGGGCACCGGAGAACTGGCCAGCGTTGGTCAGCCCCTGCTGATGTCGGAGTCCTCGCCGGAGTCTCGGGTCCTGATCCCCCTTGGGGGCGGCTGTGCCTGCGCGGAGGAGCCGGTGGTGGAGTGTGCGGCCGCCCTCTGGGAGCACAGCCACACGGTGCCCAGCCTCGGGCCTGCAGTCACATGGAGCCCGTGTGCGGTGAGCCCAGGGCAGGCGCCCCCGGCTCGTCTGAGAGCGTCACTCCGGAGCGTTCCAGTTTAGCACCCAACCTGGCCGGTGCCTCCCTTGGTCGGTGAAGAGCAAACAGCCGAGGAGTTACCTGAGGTTAGTGAGCAGCATTTGCAGAAGAGGAAGACGTTCACGGAGCTTGGCTGCGTGTACTTGTCTGTTTCTCCGACTCCCGGAACGGCTTGCGCTTTGAGCAGAAACGTGCACAGGCTGAGTCTGTCCTAACGCGGCCTGCTCGCCTGGTTGCTCAACTGTGAGAACAAACGCAAAACGGGAACATTTCTCTTTACTTAAAGCAAAAGCCCCGGGAGGTGAAACAGGACCCTGCTGCTGAGCCTCTTGGTTTCTGGAGCCACTGACCCCGGAGCTCTTTGCTGTGACCTGTGCAGCACCTGGGATGGATTTACGGGAATCTTTGAGGGGCTGTTCTAGCCTGGAGATGCGGGAGGGGATTCTCACTGCCCCTTGAGAGCATTCCATTCCGCGGGGATCCAGGCCTGGCCGTGGGGCGAGCGAGAGAGTGGGCAGGCGGGAGTAGGGAGCGGAGCCCCGAGAACCTGTCCACTGCCTCAGGTAGCGTAGCTGTGCGCCCCGCCCTCAGGAGCCACGTCACTCTGCCGCTGGCACCGGGATCTTGCCCGCCCACGGCGGACTTTTGGTGTAGCCGGGGCGTGTGGGTGTCTGCTCGTTCCCCTCGAGAGCCACGCGTGGGGTTGCAGCTCGAGGATGCTTTCCCATCTCTCTGCCCTGTCTCGTGCTTATTGTTTGTATGGCTGTATTGTCCGTTGTCACCCTGTTTCTCCTGTAAGTTGTCCCGGGACTTCCTGATTTTTCACACTCTAAATAAACTCCACGTCTGCGTGTTTCTTTTCCCTCTTTTGGATTGTTCTCAAAGCTCTTCCTTGACTCTCCGTAAGGGACACGTCACAGTTGGAAGGGTCCTGTGCCCATAAGTCGTATCTGAAAATCAGGACTCAGCCCCAGCCGTCCTCAGTACCCACGGCCCACTCTCTTGGCTTTCTCTTATACTGAGTTTTTCAGCTCATTCACATCGCACGATGCTGCTTTGTGTCTTTTTAGTATTCTGTTTTATTTTTTTTAGTACTTATTTTTTTTAAGGACTTTATTTGAGAGAGTGAGAGGGAGAGCATGAGCCAGTGAGGAGGGAGCAAGGGGGGGACCAGACACCTCACTGAGCAGGGAGCCCAGTGGGATCCAGGCGTGAGGCTCCGGCCCAGCACCCCGGGATCATGACCTGAGCCAAAAGCAGACACTGGGCCAACTGAGCCACCAGGTGCCCCAGTATTTTATTTTCTTATACATTAAAAATTTAAGTACAACCCATCAAAATATAGAAAACCCCAGAAAAATGTAATAGATTATGGTCTTATTACATGGGTTAGACAGATGCTAATGTTTTGCCATATCTGTTTCTATTTATTTATTTATTTATTTATTTATTTATTTATTTATTTTTCACATTCTTTTTTTTTAAAGGAATAAGACATTATAGATCTGACTTAGAGCCCACTCCTCCTCCTTCCCCATCCTTCCCCTTTGGAGCGTTCACTGCCACACACAGGGAGCAGGTACGCTTCGTGGAATCTGTATTTTTGTACTTTTACCACATACACACGTGCCCACAAAAACATATATGCGTCTTTTTTGTTGCTTTCTATTTTTTAGACAGACTGATTTATTTTAGAGGGAGAGACTGTGTGCACTGAGCGGGAGGGGAGCAGACGGGGAGAGAGAATCCCAAGCAGAGCCCCTGCTGAGCCCAGAGCCCCAGGGGCTGGATCCAGGCAGAGACACAGGCAGAAGGAGAAGCAGGCTCCATGCAGGGAGCCTGATGTGGGACTCGATCCCGGGACCCTGGGGTCACGCCCTGGGCTGAAGGCGGCGCTAAACCGCTGAGCTCCCTGGGTTGCCCTCTTATGCAGTTTGAGTGGAAGATCCTCGGATCCGGGGGCTTAGGGCCAAAGCAGGGAGATGCCAACAGAGGGGAAGCCAAAGGCTGCTGCTGGCCGTGCTGGGGCGCCCAGGAGGGCCACTGCTTTCTCCGCGACGCACACAGTGAAGGTCCACGGAGCCCTGTGCAGCGTGGCCGAAACCCTTACTGAGCCGTACTGTGCAGCGGGGCTAGTAGGTGCCAGCACTGCCCCGGGGCACAGAGACAGGCCGCCATCTCCCTGGGTAACAGATGCAGAACAGGCCAAGGCTCTTGCCTTGGTGCGGCTCATGTTCTCGCAGGAAGGGGATTAAACGGGCCGACGCATGTGTCCACTCTCTGCCTGGGACACCGTGGAGGAGGAGCTAAAGAAGGGCTAGGGCCCGCTTCACCTGTGTGTCACTCCATGGCCAGGAAACGAGGAAGATGTACAGGGTCCCAGGAGTCCGAGTAAGTGACACGGTGTGTTAATGGGATAAGAGGCCTCGGGAGCGTGGGACAGCTGAGCTTTCTAGTCGCTAGGCAGGGCCGTCATTGCTGGGGGTGGCTCGGAGTGGAGGCCTAAGGAGCGGAGCTGGCCGGGAGCTGGCCGTGCCCCCGGGAGGAAGAGGGCAGGCCAGGTGGGGGGGCCTGGCTGTGCGGGATCAGCAAGGCCTTGCATGTGGTGGGGGGAGGCCCTGCGAGGCCCGTGAGGAGCCCGGTGTCCTGCCCAGGGAAGAGGCTGCGGTGGGGAGCAGAGGGAGGAGAGGGGCTCCCGGGACACCCCAGGGACAGACAGGTTGTTCACATTCTATAATCAAAAAGGCCTGGGTCGCCCAGCAGGTCACCCTGGGCAGGCGACGTCCCCTTTATGAAGGCACAGGCATGGCCAGGTGGGCTGAGCTTGTGTCTGTGCCTCATGGGGCGGTGACCTGCAGGTGCCAGCGCCTGGGGGGCGGAGGCATGTGCTGTCTGTGTGCCCGGGGCACTCGGGGCTCAGGCTGCAGGAGGGCTTGGTGCGGAGCCTGTGAGGAGCAGGGAGGTCTAGTTCCCACGCCCGCCTTGGGGAGCAGGCCTTGGGGAGGGCCGGCACCAGGCTGTCCACGTGGGCTGGGCGCTGGGAGTGCATCATGCCCCCCGGAAAGCTGGGCACGAGTACTGTCTCCAGAGTCTGGTCCTTGGAAGGTTTGCTTGGCGGCTGCTGCCCAAGTCCCGTACCTGCTGCAGCATCACCCCCCGAGGCGGAGTTTACACTGACTTCGTGAGTCTTTCCCCAGCCTCTCCTTACCCATCACCTGTGAAATCATAGCTCTGAAATGGTTTTTTACTTGTGTTTTCTTGTATTTTACACACCAGAGTCAGTCTGTAAGTATTTGAGTGGTTCGTCTTTGTGCCTCTCAGAATTTTCTTTTGTATCCACCCCCCCCATCCCCCCCGGGTGTCGCTGCAGCTTGCAGAGCCCAGGACGAGGGTTCCTGAAGCCTAGGAGAGCCAGCAAGTGGTGGGGGCCATCCCAGAGGCTGACTGCTCCGAGCTGGGGGCACAGACTGTGGAGGGTCCCCGTTTGGGCTCCAGCTGCGTCCCAGCCCCAGGGAGCCGGCTGGGGACTGAGGCCGTGGGGGGAGCAGAGGGTGTAGGGCCGGCCCCCACCCGCGGCCGCTTCCTCCTGCCAGGGTGAGGCTGGAACTCGGTGTGGCCCTTGGGTGTCGCTCCTGGTAAAGCTGCAGTGCTCTCCGGAGGCCACAGGTCGTGGGGGATTACCACCCGGACTGGAAGAGACCGGGGGATCCGTCAGGAACACTGTGCACGTCCCCAGGCATGGACTTCTGGGGGCGCAGAGACACCCCCAGCTCCTCCGGGGCCTCCCAGGACAGTCCTGCCTTCTCTGCCCTTCCACCTCTTCCAGCCTCCTGCTGCTTTCCTTTGGCCTCTTACCTTCTCCTTTGGGCTGGGAAACGTGATATTATGGTAAATTGGCTTGTGCTGTCGGGAAAACAGCATTAGATGTAAAAAGCCAAAAAACAAAATCCAAACCTCATCATTTGTGAAAGAGGCAGTTTTAAGGAATGATTGTGAGCAACCACTGTGTCAGGTTGTCTTAAAGAGCTCGCGAAATGTATTCTTTGGTGAGTGCCGGAAAGGTGGGCAGTGACTGGGGCGTTTCGGACGCTCTCTCCTATGGGGCACGTGAGAAATAGGGGGATCCTCGAAATAGGGGGGCCAAGTGGGGAAAGCAGAGGGGGAGCCAAGGCATGAGAGATCCTGACCCTGGGAGAGGAACAAGGGGCAGTGGGAGGGGAGGTGGGGGCACGGGGGACTGGGGGGCAGGCCCTAGGGATTACGCTATATATGGCAGATGGAACTCCAATAAAAAAAAAAATAAAGTAAAAAAAAACAACAACGAGGGCTCAGCGTCAAGAGGAGGGACCGGGGCCCGAGACCGGGAGCAGGTGGTAAGAGTGGCGGTCGGCCGCGCCGTGCCGTGGAAATGCTGGACTTCTGCCTCGGGAGCCCTCAGCTGTGTCTGGGAGCTCCGGAGGCTGTGAGGCCGCAGCCCGATGTCGCTGTTGGCCGCCCCGGACGCACAGTGCAGGAGAAACCGCTGAGTTTCACTTCTTTATTATTTGCTGCCCACTCCGTTTCTCTTTTGGAGTCGCCGTACGGTTCATCCGTGGTCCTCCTTGGAGGGGCGTCCGGGCCGTTCCCTCGTCTCCCTCCACTCCTCCTCGTGCGTTCCCGGGACATGGTTCTGTCCCAGGGGTTTGCTGTGTTCCTTGGGGTCATCCTGGAAATTCCCCAGGAGAGCCTGGGTGTTTGGAGGCACACGGAGCAGAGCACCTGCACCAGCCTCTTCCTCGCTGCTCTCCTGTCCACAACCTCCATACATTGCTGTGCTAATAAGATCGTTATCGCTTCACCTGCCTGCCACAGACCCTCTGACTGATGGGGGGGGAGGGCATCACGGGGCGGAGACGATGGTCTGGCACCTGTGTGACATCATTCAGTCCTCTCCACTCCACCCGCCAGGCCACATACCCACAGACCCTCCAGCAGCTCCTCAGGTGAGAGGGCTCCGGGCCTCTTGCCACCGTGGTCTCCTTTGGACGTGCTGTGGAAGTCTGCCCACGCCTTCCTGCAGGGCGGTTTCCAGACCTGGGCCCAGCCCATACCCAGAGGCCACCTGATGGGCGTGGAGTCCAGTGGGGGCACCTCTCATTGCCAGAGGACCACCTGCGGTATGATCACTTGGGGGTGGTTTGCCTGCTTGTTTGTTTCTTTCTTTTGAAGAGTTTGTTTATTGGAGAGAGAGAGGGTGCAGCAGAGTGAGAGTGAGAGCTCACAAGAGTGAGGGGGGGCGCAGCAGGCTCCCCACGGAGCAGGGAGCCCTCTGTGGGGCTCCATCCCAGGACCCTGGGATCATACCTGAGCTGAAGGCAGATGCTTAACCCACTGAGCCACCCAGGTGCCCCTCAGGGGTGTTTCTCAACGAAGATTCCTGAGCCTGCCCACAAACAGACTCCTGATGCCTGGGGTGAGGCCCCAGGAGTCTGCATTTTTGCAGGATGCCCCAGCGACAGCCTTTGCATAGTGGCTTTGGAGAGCCTCGGGTGCCTACTAGCCTCCTGCTGGCGCAGCTGCAGCCCCCTGGTTGTGGTTCGATCCGTAGTCACCCACCATGTGGGGCCTTTTCCAGACGTGCGGGTCTGGTCTGTCTACATTGTGTTTCCTCCTTGTCCCCCCCTTAACCTGGCCAGATTGAGCTGTTGGAGAAATGGAATCTGCTGACATGCTGAGAACCTTGTAGAAGTGAGTTCCAGAACCCTAAGTGCCAGATCTGGTTATCTGGAAACTTCTGATGGTGCAGTTGGGGGTGAGGTGGAGATGAGGGTGGGGAGGCAACCAGACAAGATATTTTTGTAGCAACTGGACACCTTGTAGTGAGGACGGCTTTAGCTTTTGAGCTGTTAGTAAAGTGGGTCACGGGAATGGATTGGACATTCTTTGGGAATTAGACGGGCAGGCTGGTTTTTTTCTTCTTGAGCTGCTTGTGCTTCTGCCTGGCACAATTAAATTACATCTAGGACATCTTGCAGAAGTGCTAAACGTCCTAAGAAGTAGGAGCCGAAACAGGACACCCGCAGCACAGGGCGGGTAGCTCCATGGGGGGGTGAGTTTGCCCACCCACTGGTGGACGACGCTGGTGCTGGTGGTGGCGTGAGTCCAGATGCAGCTGCAGAAGCCTTCCGACCCAGTGCTCTAGGCTCCCCGTGGGACAAGCCGACACCCATTTGCTGTTCCTGTAGCACATAGATTCCAGCCTGTGGCAGGTGCACCAGGGATATTAGTTTTGGGGGGTCTCCCACAGCTCTGTGCCGTCATTCTTCTCCAGCAGCACTTCGGGGGACAGTGTGTAGCCGAGCACAGCGGGCCGTGTCGCCATCCCGTGGCACTGTGTCCGGCGCTGGGGGTGTTGCTCTTCTTCCGGCCGACCTTGCCTCGGTGTTTCCTGGAAACCTGGCATTGTGTGCAGAGCCAGCGCCTGTCACCTTGTTTCTTGGCTCCCAGATCGTGGTGTGACCTGACTCCCACGTGACAAATGAGTTTTCTCCACCAAGTTGAGCTAAGACCTGGCATTGCTTTATGTCTTCTGTGAATGTTGAGGGCAGTTGTGGCTTGGCTTTTCAGGGCCGCGTGTGCCTGCAAGCCCAGGGCCCGGCTGGCAAACACACGTACCCCTGCCCGGCTCCAGACTCGGTGCCATTCTAGGTGCTTTGGTCTCCTCCAGTCGGAAGTGCCGAGAACATGCCGTGCCTGGGGGATCCGAGGCAAGCTTCCCCCTCTGCCCGCATCCCCGGATGAGTCTTTCTCGAGTCTCTCGTACACAGTGGTCTCTCAACTGCGTGTTTTATTTGAACCACAAAGAACAGCTTGAGAACACTTTAGCCTGGATGAATTTAAGTGCTTCTGGAAGTCAGTTGACAGAATTAATTAAAAATAAATGGATGTGCAGAAATTTAACACAGATTTAGTCATCATTCCTGGGGTTTGGATTTCCTAATTACAAGCGTAGAATATTGGTATCAGTGAGCCTTTAAAGATCACTAATAAAAGGAAGACACTAAGTGGCTACAAATACGTAATTACAGGCTGATGAAAAAACCAACAGCTTCATGATAGGAACGTGGATTCTCGTGGGTTAGAGAACCATTTCCAATGACACCGTCCTACATAAATTCACAAGAAACCGTATCCAACTCCTTAAGTGGATGACAAGGATGATGTGTTCCGGAGTATGGCTCTGGATGTCTCAACCCAGGTTGATAAGGGGACTAATGCTGCACATGCACCTGAGAAGCTCAAAAAGAAATCCTTTTGTAAGCTGAGTGTGGGGGAAAATTCATACTTTAAGATTAATAGGATTTTAAGTATTTATGTATAAATAAACTTATAGAAGTCACAAGCAGTGATTTGACTTTTTAATCTAAGTTCCCCAAAATTGTGTAGTCAAGTTGGTGCAAACCAAACCATTGTTTGAGATCTTCTCCTTGGCTAATTGCCTTTAGTATGGGATTTATTTTATATTATTCCTCCTGGTTTTCTAGGTTATATGGTAATTCTTCGTGCAGCCCCTGAGGTCGGGCGTTTGAAAGGTGGGCAGCCCGGGTGGCTCAGCGGTTTAGCGCCACCTACGGCTCAGGGCATGACCCCGGGGTCCCGGGTTCTAGTCCCGCATCGGGCTCCCTGCATGGAGCCTGCTTCTCCCTCTGCCTGTGTCTCTGCCTCTCTGTGTGTCTCTCATTAATAAATAAATAAAATCTTTAAAAGGAAAAAAAGAAAGGGGGGAGGAAGGGTGGGAGGGGTGACATTTTCCCTGTCCTCCCCCCGCCCCAGCTTTGCACCTTCCGTCACTCTTGCCGCACTGCCCCCTGCCAGACACCAGGCCCTGGACCAGACGGGGGCTTCTGAATGTGCCCTTGGAAGGTCACCGTTTGCAAACTGGTTTTAGACATTGGGAGGCCTGGGTGTTTTGATTCTCCCTTGCAGCGTCTGTGGTTTGCTCTTGCTACGTGTCCATGGAACATATTAATCTATCTTCGAGTAGATTTATGATATGAAATATTCATCGGAGCGGGTTCTTCACTGTGCAGCATTTGGAACAATGTACCGAGTACAGTTTGTCCTCATAAATCTATTAGCGCTGATAGGATGTAATTGTCTCCCATGAAGCTCTGGGGTGAGATGGGGCCCGGCTAGAGGAACCCAGCAGGCGGCTGAGAGCCGTCTTTCCCAGCTCGGCTCCGGCGGACTCTGGTCTGAGCGTGTACGTGTGTGTCTGCTTGTGCATACCCACTCTCTGTCCTCCTTTTTAATGAATATGAAGCTTCCATTTCTAGGGAGCCCTCTTGTCAGCTTCTTGTCAAATTCCCGCTTCCAGATGTGCTTGGATGTGTTAGGAGGCTCCGAGGGAAAGGCTGGCTTATGAGTGAAGACTGTCCTGCGAGGAGAGGGGCCTCGGGGGGAGGGGCGGGGGCAGGATGCTCACACTCAGGAATGAGTGCAGCGTGGCCTCCCCTGAACTAGGCGCGTTGTCTCCTTGTCCCAGGTAGTCCTGAAAGGCACGTGGGAGGCAGGCGTTACCATTTCCGTAATCGAGGCTCGCAGTGGGTTAGTAACTTCGTTACCAAATTAGGAAGTTCATTTAGTTCCACGAGCTCTGTGGTGGCCTGTCCTGTGGCCCGGGGCTGGGCGTGGGGCACAGAGCCGTCGCAGCCTCAGGGAATGCCCCATGTGCCGGACACGGAAACAGGGTCTTGTAGAGTCAGGCAGGGGAGCGGAGGGTGCGGACGGGGACGTGATGAGTTATGGAAGGCTAAGCCGGGGCCAGAGCCAGGGTCTGAGCGACGTTGGCAGCCCGGGGAGGAGTTTACCGGACACGGGGGCTGGAAGGGGTTCCCCACGGTGCAGAGAGCCCTGGGGCAGGATAGGGACAGCCTGGTTCGGGTCTGCTCAGCGCCCGGGGAGGGAGGCAGTGCGGGGCGCAGGCCGGGCCTCTGAAGCCTCGCTGGGGAGTTGGCACCGTCCTGATGGCAGGAGCCATTGGAGGTTTTGAGACCAAGGAGGGGGTGAGGGGAATGTGGGTATTTGGCAGGTTATTTGGGAGGCACAGCAGAGGCCGGTGCGGAGGGCACAGGACAGCGGGCTGGGAAGCCAGGAACCTGACGCTGAGCCCGGGCCCCGAGGCGCTCGAGGAGCGGGACGCCGCAGCGGCAGGTGAGGGCAGCGTGGCGGCTTGGGAGGCGCGAGGCTCCTCTGGCAGTTGTACCGGGGACCAGCAGAGCTGGCGGGACGTCCTGAAGAAGCAAAAAAAAAAAAAAAAAAAAAAAAAATCAAGAAAAGGAGTCGGGAAAGGATAAAGGAAAATAGTTCATTAGGAGAGAAACAGAGATGAATCTGAAAAAGACAGAGCCGTAAGAACAGTGGCGCCCGCTCAGCGTGAGGTTTCTAAGGCTGTTGCCGAAATCCAAGTCGACCTAAAGAGCAAAGCCAACACGTAAGGGAGTCAGGACAAAAGTAAGCTTCTGCTAAAGCAGGGCCTGCAGCGGGCCGGGCCGCGCGCCACCACCATCGCCCTGGACAGCTGGTCCTCGGGGTGCCACCTGAGGCCTGGGGCTCTGGACGCAGTAGCTGGGCAGGGAGGGGGCTGGGCCTGGGGCCTGGGCCGGGGTCCGGGGGGGCCGCACCGCGCCACCTGCTTGAGGGCCTCCCGGCAGCCTGCCCACAGCCGTCTTTTCTCCTGCTGGCAGGTCCCCGACCAGGCCGTGGGATGGGGGCTCTCCTTCCGCTGAGGCCTCACAGGCTTGTCCTGTCCCGTCCTGTCCGCTCCCAGGGACAAGGGGAGGTCGGAGGGGTCAGCGGCGGCCTCTTGTGAGGGCTGACCACGGAGGAGGAGGAGCGCGTAGCTCTGGCCTGGGCTGTGTTAGTCGATGCCTCTTGCGTGCGGTGGGGTGTTCTAGACGTTGGGGGGCATGTGGAGCAGCAGAGGAGACCCGGAAGACCTCCGGGAGCACGTGCCTGGTAGGCTGGTGGCAGGGGGATGGATTTATCACGTAGACCCACATCAAACAAGGAAAAGCACCCCCTCACGGGCCTGTGGGTCCTCATCGCCTCCACTTGCTGGTTGTGCCCATGTGGCTGCTGTTGAGAAAGAGGACGCACTTACGGCGGAGACAGATGGGACTTAGAATCTAGAGAGCAGAGCTGAAGCTCCGGCCACCTGGGAGCCGCGTGACCTCGGGCAGTGTGACCCCTTGAGCATCTCTTCCTCATTTGTGGCTGTAATCATCTGTGGCCGTGATCGAGCTGTGATAGGGACGCCTGCCCCCCCCCCCCCCCCCCCCCCCCCCGCCAAGTCCCGGTCGTCATGGGCATCGTTGTGCACGCAAGCGTCCCGTCAGTGCCCCAGAGCTGTGTTCAGGGGCTGGGGACCCTTGTAGACCCCGAGCGTTTTTGCAGGAAGTGGTTCCTGGTTCCTGCGTCCCTGCAGAGCATCTGGGACGCCCAGGAAACGCTGGCTGAACCCGAACGGGCCTGCGGCACTGGGTGCCGTTCTCTCCTGCTCACACGAGTGCCCAGGAGGTGGAGCATCTGACGCCCAAAGGGCCACTGGGAGCGGTGATGCCAGGGCAGGTACCAGCCGCCCAGACGCGCAGAGGGCCCCGAACGTCAGGACCACACGTTTTCACAGGTTTCCTGGTCATCTCAGGCCCGGTGCGGGGATCAGAAGCAGGAAGCCGGCTGCCCCCACTCGTCTCCCACGCCGTGCCCCCACGCAGGGTCCCCGTCCTCACCGCCCAGGAGTTCTTGCTGTCACTCGGGACGCCCTGCTTGTGGCCCGCGGCAGGGAGGCAGCCTGAGCCGGGGTCGGGGCCAGCCCTCTCACCCGCGCGGTCTCCTCGTGTCCTGCTGCAGGTTGTCTTCCACGATGTCGGCGTGCTGACGGACAAGCTCTTCCCGGTCGTGGAGGCCATGCAGAAGCACTTCAGTGCTGGCTCGGGGACCTACTACAGCGACTCCATCTTCTTCCTCTCCGTCGCCATGCATCAGATCATGCCCAAAGGTAACCTGTGCTCGGATGTCTGTGTCTGTCCCCCGGGCGCCAGTGTGGCGAGTGCCCTGCACCCAAGAGAAGAGCTCCCCCGGGGGAGAGGGTGGCGGCCATGCCCCTTGTGGGACCGAGCTTCCTGCGCACCCTCGAGTGGGGTGCACGTGGCTGTGCCCCCCTCCAAGGACAGAGGGGGCCGTGCAGGGTGGTATCCCCAGACCCCAGCAGGGCATCTGGGCTCCAGGCCTGACGCTGCTCCTGCATGCACCCCCTGCCCCCCGCCTGACTCGGTTGGCTCATCTGTGAAGGTTGGGCTAGCGGGTCCTCCCCCTGCATCTGTGACCCTGTCCTCTCTAGTTTGTACCTGCACTTACTTGCCTGTAAAACAGACAATCCAGATGTGAGAGGTACAGATTAGAACCCAGAGCCTTCTGACACTTTGATGCACGGTCCGAGGATTTTCTGGGCCTTGGTCCCCCCCCCCCCCCGCAGGGCAGAAGAGATGGACTGGCTGGTCTGTGACAGGTCCGGGCTTGTGTGGAAATGCTGGCGGGCCTGGTGGTCCTGGGATCAGAACCCAGGGAGGATTCTTGTTGTGGGGTGTCCCAAGCTGCTGGCTTCTCTTCCTCCCAGTGGTCCTGATATTCCCCTGTTCCTGGCCATGGTGCATCGTGACCTGAGCCTGCGAGGGGCCTGGAGGGGAGTTCTGGGGTCTTGGGGAGGCTGCAACCTGACTGTGGCTGGTCGGGTTTCTAGCAGTCAGGCCAGCAGAACCTGATCGCTGGGGGCACAGCAGGGCCGTTGGAGGAGACCTGCTGCTGCGGGCCAGTGGACCAGAAGTGAGGGAGCAGTCGGAGCCACGCGTGTTGGCAGAGGCCTGTAGGCGGGAATTCAGCTTGAAGCTGGGTTTCCCTTGCTAGTGTGGTGTCCCGGGATGCCACAGGGGGTTTTAGCCCACCCCCGTGGCTGAGCCCTGTGTCCACCCACCAGGGGCCTCTGCACGCTCCCTTGCAGGAGGGCAAGGGCTCCAGGAGATCTGCTGGGTGGGGTCTGAGGGAGAGAGGAGGGCGTGGGGAAGACCTAGCGTCTGTGATTCTCCCCGGAAGCTGGTGCAGCTCGGAGCTCAGGGAGTCCTCCCGGCGGCCCTGCACCGTCATAGCCGGGAGACCAAGGAGCTGACTGGGCCGGGGCTGCGCACCGTGTACGTGACCACCAGGCGTGGGCCCCGGTCAGCCTGACTCAGGCCTGCTTCTCCCAACAGCAGCTCCTGTTCCCTCCCCTGTGCCGTGAGCAGTCGCTCTGGTAGGACCAGTGCTGGCGCCGCAGGCAATGGCCACGGAAGGAGGGTGTTCCCGTCATCCGGGCTTCTCTGGGCAGGCGGACGGACGTGCTAGTCCTGGCCCTGCTGCCTGCCACCTGCATGCCTTTGCGAGCCACCTTGCCTCTCCAGGCCGCAGTCTCCCCACCCACAGAACGAAGGGCCGACCCAGTGAGCTAGTTTGGCTCAGATTTGGAAGAGTCCAGGCCTCCAGGAAGCCCCCCGGGGCTTCTGTGCTTCTGGGGAGCTGAGGAGGGGGGCTTCTGCCTCTATCGGTCTCTCCTCCAGCCCCCCGGCAGCCCGTCCCGCTGGCTGCGTAGACAGAGCCTGGGAGCAGGATTCTGTGTGGTCAGAGGATCGCAGCTGAACCTGAGATGTCTGGACTCGAGTCGGCCCGGCCAATGACGAGTTCGGGGGCCCCAGCTGCCGCTCCGCGCTCTCTGGCCTTGCCTTGCCCTGGAGCCTGGCCTCGCCCGGGCCGCAGGGCCTGTGGGGACGAGGCTTCAGCCACGGCTTCGCCGTCTTTGCGGGAGACGAGACGTCTGTGCCTCCAAGTGCGGCCGTGGCTCTGAGGGGCCGGCTCAGGTGGGCACGGAGCCGACGTGTTCAACACCGCATCCTTCCCTGGGTTCCGGGGCAGTGACAGTGTGCTGCCAGACGGTCACTCTCCCACCTGCCCACAGGCCACCGGCTAGGGAGACGGTCCCTGCGAGTCACTGCAGCTGCCGGTCACAAAGTGAAGCGAGCGGGCCGGGGCGCCTGCAGCCTGGGGCCTCCGCGGAGCCGTCTGGCCGCCGCACAGCCCTGGCAGCTCCTCCCGGCCCGGAGCTCGGCATGTCCTGCAACTTTTGGAAGGATGCTCACCCTTAGTGCCGCCTTGAGTTGGTCACGGCTCTTTTTTCTGCCTTTTTGGTATTCTTTTTCTTTTTTTTTTTAAATCATAGAAATTACTGATGTTTTGTGCGTTGTTGTTGGTTTTGTTCTTGGTTAATTGGTGCATTTTTGCTATTTTGGTTATTTTATTTCCTTCACAGAGTTCTTTTCTCCTCCGAGAAAGTGAGAAGGGAGCGGGGTGGGTCACAAGCCCTTGGTTCCACCTAGGAAGGCAGGTCACGAAAGCTCGCGTTGTGCAGCGTTCGGCCCAGGAGCTTCTCTCCAGTGCTTGACCCAGGTGTCCCGGTTAGCTCTTCATATGGAGGCCCCTCCTCGCCCTCCCCTTCTGAAGCAGAGAACTGCCCTGAAAACATGTTTACTTTATTTATTTATTTATTTTAAAGATTTTTATTTATTTATTCATGAGAAACACACAGAGAGAAAGAGGCACAGACACAGGCAGAGGGAGAAGCAGGCTCCACGCAGGGAGCCCGACGTGGGACTCAATCCCAGGACCCCAGGGTCACGACCTGGGCTGAAGGCGGCGCTAAACCGCTGAGCCACCTGGGATGCCCCTGTTTATTTTTAAGATTTTATGTATTTATTTGACAGAGAGAAGGAGCACCAGCAGGCAGAGGGGCAGAGGGAGAGGGACAAGCTGGCTCCCCGCCGAGCAGGGGGCCCGATGCAGGGCTCCACCCCAGGGCCCCAGGGTCAGGACCGGAGCCGGAGGCTTAACCCACTGAGCCACCCGGGCGCCCCATTTACTCACTCTTTTTTAAAAGCAACATTTATAAGAGTATCTGAAAACTACATTACAATAGAAAAGAGTCCTGCTGCTGCTGCTGCATAAACCTGCACTCCTTTGGTGTCTCCTGATACTTCCCCAGCACGTAGCCTTTTAAAGACTCTGGTGACGTAGGAGTTATGCTGTATATTTAAAACATCCTCAGTCTATCTGTGCATCACAATATGAAATCGAACATTAAGCTCAAAGAATAAAAGAAACGGTGCAAGTAAGTGAGGCTGTGTCAGGACACTCAGTTACTGTGACTCATCACCATTTTTTGTGTGATCGTGGTCTTTGAAAAATTTTTGAGTGGTTCCATCGAGCAGATGAACCTCATCACTTCCCTGTCCTCAGCTACCTGGCGCCGTGTGTTCTTTTCCACAGTCATAAACTATACGGTGATTAGTATCCACGTACAGAAAGGTGTTTTCCTCTAATTAGGATGGTTTCCTTGCGGTAACTCCCCACGGGCGGAGTCACCGGGCCGAAGGTGATCCGCACAAAGCCAGCCAGTGTCGGCAGCCTGCACAGGTGAGGGTCTGCAGTTTTCGATGTCCTTTCACCTCTGACCTCTCAAGGGGACCGTGGGCAGCCACATAGGAGTTTCAGCTCAGTTGCTGTCCCCGTGGGCGCGGACCGGAAACCCGAGCCGAGGTCAGGGCACTCCTCTGGGTGGCCTCCCAGCCTTGCTTCTGGTGACCTGTCCCGCGCTCATCCTGATGGCCTGGATGCCTAGCCTCCCACGCGCCCCCGGCCGGCGCTGCCCTTGCTCCTGACTCCCCCTCACAGGGCTTCTGTCTCCTGTGGTGTTAGGCTTGTCACCCTCGGAAGCACCCGTATGCAGTGGGAAAGCAAGCATCGTGTGCCCATCTGGAGCCGGCGGGACACAGACTGCAGCTCCACGGACCTGTTAGCTCCAGCTTAGCAACATGGGCTGTGAAAACAGACCTGGCCCATGCTTGTGGTGGTGTCCCCGGGCGGGGAGGGCGGGTGCCCAGACGGTTTGGGTGGGTGAGGCTGGCCAGAGGCCCCCGGAGTCCCTCTTGGCAGGTCCTGTCCCATGCTCAGCCCTTTGCTACGAGACCTCCTTTGCCAAGGGCCCTGTGTGTGCATGATCAGGTCTTGCTGCTGCGTGCGTCAGATGTTTGCCTGGCTGCCGTGTCACAGCTTGAGCAGTGGCCTGGGTCGTGTGGTCTGGCAATAGGGGGAGGTCCAGAAAACCACAAGGGAGAGCCAAGGGAGAGCAAATTACCCAAGAGAAAGGGTAATTTGCACTCCCCAGCCTTTTGGAGCGAGGCTCAGGCTTCTGTTGACACCCCCGAGTCCAGGCAGAAGGAAGTTGGGGGGAGGGAGGCCAACTACCTGACTGAGCCCTGCAAGGGGCACACCGCTGAGACCCCAGCCTAGAGGAGGGCGAGTCCTAGGTTTAGCATGAAGGAGGAGGGCTTCATGGAGGAGGTGGTACTTGAGGTGGGCTTCGAAGGATGGGGAAGGCTTATTGTTTGAAATGGGTAGTGAGCAGTGGAGGCAGTTGGGGAGTTACAGGGTGTGCTTGGGAAGTGACACTCGCCTTGATGACGGCATCAGAGCACATGCTGGAAAGTAGCAAGAGACAAGATGGGCACAGGAGGTTGGCCTGTGCCGTGGGCGCCCGGATGCCAGGCCGAGGGGCGGGCCCTTGGCCACAGGAAACAGCTTCTGACGCGGAGGAACCGAGCAGACCCGTACTTCGGGATGGCTGGTGTGTCGAGACGGGAAGTGGGTCACCGGCAGATGCCGGGGTCCAGCTGCACAGCCGTCCTGAGGCTTGGCCGGGCAGGGCACTTGGGATGGGCTGTAGGGGACCCGCCGGTGGCCTCCCGGGCTTCCGGCAGCAGCGAGGCTGCAGTGTCCCCGTGTGCGCCTGCATGCCTGTGTTTACCGGACACGTGTGCCCCGATGGGGGGAGCCGAGAGCCAAGTGAGACCCCGCCTTTGCACGAGAGCCGGGGGACACACAGGTTACTACACTGGCATTGCACTGGCCGCGGAGGGCAAGTCAGCCCCGAACTTGCAGCTCTCAGCAGCTCAGTGGGTCCAGAACAAGGCGAAGTAGAATTTTAAGAGTAGACAGAGCAGATCGTCTTCCATTTGGAGCTCCAGTGAGGGGACTGTAAACGCCTGCAGAATCATGCAAATATTCCCGTCACAGAACCACTTGCCTAGCAGTCCTTTGCACTTTAGTATGAATCAGCCCTGATTGCTTTCCTCTGTACCCTGAACTGAGATAGATGCTCCTAGGGAATGGGATGAAAAATATATTTGTTGGATAAATGAATGAGGTTGAGGAAGGGTAGAAGTGAAGAAGAAAGGGTAATTTGCGCTTCCCAGCCTTTTGGAGCGAGGCTCAGGCTTCTGTTGACACCCCCGAGTCCAGGCAGAAGGAAGTTGGGGGGAGGGAGGCCAAAAACCTGACTGAGCCCTGCAAGGGGCACACAAGCGGTGTCCCCAGGCCCGGGTGACAGAGCTAGGCTTTGGCTGTGCTGTGCGCCCCTCGGCTTCTGTAGGCCAGCCTGGCACTTGACCCTTTCTGCCCTGGTTTCTGACGGGGGGACGGGGATAGAAAAATTCTAGTTGATTGACTCCCTGAGGAGCTTTGGGCAGAACCAGCTCCGCACGACGTCGGCGGTTTATGTACCTTGGGCCCGCGTGGGGCTGGGCCAGCTGCCCCATCGGGTCCGCAGCGTCCTGAGCCGGTCGGCCTCCCCGCAGGCTGAGGAGCGGGGCCTCTCCCGACTTGGTTTGTGGCGGGGTTGACCCCGTGGGTCAGGGTCCTGTGGGCGCTGGCCGCGAGGTGTGCCGTGCACCCGGGAGGGGTCAGGTGGGGTCATCCTGGCGTGTGGGGACTGCCCCTCTGCCTGGCTCTGCTTAGCCGCCCTGAGGAGGGGCGTTGGGATGCGGACAGTGTCCCTGCCCGCCTAGCAACGAAGCGCCCCTCATCTACGTGAAGGACGCTCATGTCCACCTGTAGGGGGCACAGCACGCACTGTGATCCCATTTTTCAGACGAGGGAACTGAGGCACCGGGAGGGGAAAGACTCTCCAGGGCCCCAGCACCTGCTTGAGCAAGGGCAGGACCGGGGCTCCCTGACTCCCAGCCTGGGCTGTCCACAGTCGCTCTCCTCAGTCCTGTGCGCACTGAGAGGGTCCCCACGCGGCCCTGGCTTGGGGAGGCTGGGCTCTCCAGGCATGTGCCCTTCTGGAAGCTTCTCTCTGTGCCCTGCATCAGTCACCCAACAGCTGCGGGCCAGCTCTGCCTCTCGCCCTGTGCCTGGTGCCTTGGGGGGACCTGGCCTGTGCCTGGGGCCTTGGAGGGGTCTGCCCTGTGCCTGGGCCTTGGGGGGACCTAGGCTTTGGGGGGACCTGCCCTGTGCCTGGGCCTTGGGGGGCCTCACCCTGTGCCTGGGCCTTGGGGGACCTCACCCTGTGCCTGGGCCTTGGGGGGCCTCACCCTGTGCCTGGGCCTTGGGGGGACCTGCCCTGTGCCTGGGCCCTGGGGGGACCTGCCCTGTGCCTGGGGCTTTGGGGGGCCTCACCCTGTGCCTGGGCTTTGGGGGGCCTCACCCTGTGCCTGGGCCTTGGGGGGCCTCACCCTGTGCCTGGGCCTTGGGGGGACCTGCCCTGTGCCTGGGCCTTGGGGGACCTGCCCTGTGCCTGGGCCTTGGGGGACCTGCCCTGTGCCTGGGGTGCACATACCACAGGGACGCTGACACTGCGTTGCAGGGCACAGACAGCTGAAGGTGGCCGAGCAGATCCTCGATCTGGCTGTCTCGGCCCCTCACCGCTCTGCGCGGAGGCAGGAATCCCACAGGCCCGTCTTACAGGACAACGTGAAACCCGGAGAGGGGAGTTGGCTTGAGCAAAGCCACCTGGTAACTAAGAGGTAGGACCTAGGTCGTCCCACTGCATGTCTCTCGCAGCCTCCGTGTCCCCAGCTGGTCGAAGGTCCTTCCAGCCAGGCATCCTCCGAGTGTTCCTGGGCACTCGCTCCTCTGGATCTGTGTCGGGTGTGCTGGCCAGGGAGCTTGTGTGTGTGTTTTCGTGCTCCAGAGTTGTTGGAGCTGTGTCCACCCTTCCCATTCGCACACACGTGCGCACGTCCTCACTCTATTTTTTTTTTTATTATTTATTTATGATAGTCACAGAGAGAGAGAGAGAGGGAGGCAGAGACACAGGCAGAGGGAGAAGCAGGCTCCATGCACCGGGAGCCCGTCGTGGGATTCGATCTCGGGTCTCCAGGATCGCACCCTGGGCCAAAGGCAGGCGCCAAACCGCTGCGCCACCCAGGGATCCCTTTTTATTTTTATTTATTTTTTTTTTATTTATACGTCCTCACTCTAATTTCAGAGTCCCCTTGGGCCCTTGGCGCTGTGGGCCTTTGCATCTCCTCCGTGTCCGTTTCACTGTTTTGGATTCCTTGCAAAAATTTTAGATTTATAGAAAAATGATGACGATGGTACGGAGGGCTGGCACATACTCCGTACCCAGTTTCCGTTATTATTAACATATTACCTTAGGGTGGTGCATTTATTACAATTAATAAACCAACATTGATCCATTGTCACCACCCGAAGGCCCTACTTTATTCAGCTCAGCTTAGTTTTAGCCCAACGTCCTTTCCTGCTCCAGGGTCCCATCAGGATACCCCGTTACACTCAGGTGTCGTGTCCCTTCGGCAGTGCAGTCATTGTCCGACTGGCTTTATTGTTTTTCGACGGCCCCGACGGTTCGGAGGAGTACCGGTCAGATGTCTTATCTAGAGCGTCCCCCAATCGGGATTTGTCTGACGTTTCTGTCGTCACGAGACTGGAGTTAGGCCCCATGGGAAGGGCGCGGCGGCCAAGTGCCGCTTTCACCGGGTTGCATCAAGGGCGCCTTGCCGCGTGCCGCGTGCCGAGGGCGGAGGGCGTGTGGTTGGTGGCTGCTGCCTCGAGCTCCCGCGGAGCTGGCCTTTATCAGATTTCTCCACCGCAGAGTTGCTCTCGTTTGCCCTGCCCCGGTTAAGGACTGCGATGGCCGCTTGGAGGGCGGCGTCCGGCCCGCACCCCCTGCAGCCGAGCGCCGGGGCGGTGGGAGCGCCCGGACCTGCCGAGAGAGGCTGCCTCGCCGGAGGGCGCCCTGCTCCGCCGCGGTCCCCATGTGAGCGTGCGGGGCTCTCCGGGACGCCCAGGCCCAGCGTTCGCGGGGACCCCCGAGCCGGCAGGCGGGACGCAGGCTGGAAGGGGAGTCGGGTTATCACGGGGAAAGGAGTGAAGGCTCAGACGAGCTGGGTGCAGGTGGCTGCCCTGTGACTCCGGAGATTCGCTACCGTAGGAAGTTGCTGGAAAGAAGCCGCGTGGGATCGTGGCTGAAACCCTGGGCCGGGAGCCCCTGCGTGTGTTCCCAGTAGCGCCGTCGCGGGCCTGCTGTGTGCGACTCTGGCTCAGTTACTGAACTTGGCTCTGTCTGTGGTTTCCTTCCCCCGTAAAATGCAGGTAGCCGTTCACCTGTCACGCGGTGTTACAGGTTCAGCGGGGTAGTACCTGCCGTGGGCTTAGGGGCGCCTGGGGGGCTCACTCAGTTAGGGTCTGCCCTCCGCTGAGGTCGTGATCCCGGGTCCTGGGCTCCAGTCCTGTATGGGGCTTCCGGCTCAGAGGGGAGCCTGCCTCTCCTTCTGCCCCTCCCCCCTGCTTGTGACCTCTCTCTCTCTCTCTCTCAAATAAATAAATAAAATCTTAAAAATGAAAGAAAAAAAACACTGGCTGGTTTGGAATCAGGGGTTGACTCGGACCTCCCTGCCCCCCTTCTTGCATCCTGGGTGCCATCACCCAGGGGTCCTGATTTCAGCAGTCTGTTCTGGGGCCTTGTCCTGAGGCTGGAGGCACACAGCTGGGCTCTTTGGAGGACAGTGTTGGGTCCACTTTGGATCTCTGGCACCGGAAGGAAAGGCTGGCACGGAAGTCGGGTAATCCATGGGCAGGTGCAGCTCAGCGCAGGTGCACAAGCAGCGCAGGTGCACGGGGCAGGGCCGGACACCTGCAGGCGGGGACTCCAGAGCAGCGGAGTCCGGGCGGGCGGCTCTCTGTTCATTCGATTCACTCATTCATACTTTGAAATGCTGAGGTCGGTGTACAAATTTCCGAAGAAAGTCTTTAAAATTTCATTGTTTTTCCTGAAGTGAAATTTGACAAATGTAGTAAAAGCCATATTCAGTTCGGATTTCTTTGTTCCGTGCTCTTTGTATTTTCACTTCCTACCACGGGAGGTCTGTAATGTTCTCTACTGTTCCTAGATGGCAGCTTTCTAAAATAGAGAGGGGTTTTAAGGGCTGGTTTGTGGAACTCCATAATTTTGTTCAGTTCGAAACCAAATCGGGAGTCTGTAATCAACCTTGAGTTACCCATTAGCGAGGCAGATTGGGGTCTGATGGGAAGGGCCCTGTAGGGGGTGTGGGTGTGATGGAGAAGGAGTGAGAATGTTGGCCTCTTCTCTCCCCGAACCCGCGTCAGCCTCAGTGTTAGGAGAAAAACAGAAACAAAGGGCCCCTAAACTCAGCGAGCTGTTTCGGCTCATTTTCCAGTCTCTGAAATCCTTGACGTGAAAGTGCTGGCCGGCTCATGCCCGGACATAGTTAGTTCTGCGGCCTCTGCTTCCTTCAGGGGTCATGTGGCCTGAGGACAGACCGGGGTGCTGTAGGGTGGGCCTGGGGCCAGCACCCTGGGAGTCAGGGCCCGCTGTGCCCCGTGCCACCCTAGCCTAGTCGGATGTCGGGGGACGGGGGCTCCCCCTTCCCTGATCCTCCCCAGAGGACGGAATAGGACCTGGATCCAGGCCCCCGCTTACTGGTGGACACAGTCCCATGTAGGCATGTGGCTCTCTTTCCCGCGGAGTTTCCTCCCCACTGTGGAGGCAGGGGAACTGGGCCAAGGCAGGGGCGCCCCAGCACAGGGGGGAGGCCCGCCTGCTCCCTTCTGCTGGAGGATAGCGTCTTCCCAGACCTTGGGCCTCAGCCCTGTTCTGCAGCCCGGCTCGCCAGGGAGTGCTCCGCGACGCCCCGCTAATCAGACGGCGGCCCTTGGCCCTCCCAGCTGCTGCTCCTGCCCTCGCCCAGCCCCACACGTCCCCCGGCTGTCCTGGGCCCCCGGCCCGAAGAGCACCCTGTGCGAGCAGTAACTTGTTCAAGATGCCACCGCCTTGTTAGCAAGTGGGGCTGGTGACCCAGGGACCGGGCAGCTCTGCGTGAGGTGTCGCAGGGCCTCAGCCAGATGGCGCCCGTGCTCTTCCTCCCGGAGAGCTCCGCGACACCAGCAGCCTGGCCTCGAGCGCACTTCCCAGCGCAGCGTGGTTCAGGGGCCCCTGGAGGAACGGGCTCACGTCCTGAGGCTGCGTGTGCTGGGCCCCCGCTGGGCCTGAAGCCTCTGCCTCCGCAGCCAGGGGCCTGTCCTATCGGTGTGGCCCCTCGCCCTGCAGCTTGGCCAACACGTCGTGCGGCCGGGCACTTGGCCATCGGTGCCTCATCAGTGTCGCCCTCAGCGTTTGCCTCCAACCAGGGGCATTGATCGCCACCCATGGGGAGAGCCCGGGGATGGAGACGTTCAGGAGGAGATTCATGTCCTGAGCCCCTGCAAGCAGGGCACCCTGGTGGCACCAACCCCAGAGAGCTTCAGAGCAGGTGACCCCGGGGTCAGCTCCACCAGGAGTCCTCATCACTGTCTGCCAGAGAACGCCTTCCACCTGCTTCCCTGGTTGCCTGCTTCCTCCACCCACACGCAGGCTCCATGAGGACAGGGTGTCCTTATGTGTTTGTTCATGGTTGTGCTCTCGGTGACCAGAAAACACCACGCACGCAAGCATTCCAGAAACATTTGTCAAGTGAATTGAGTGAGTGAGCTCTCCCCGGGCCTGTACCTGGACGCGTCTGTTTTGCGGGTCCCCCCACACCCCGGAGCCAGCCCGACGGCCCCAGTGCTTTTCCTTTTTTTTTTTTTTTTTAATTTTTTATTTATTTATGATAGTCACACACACACACACACACAGAGAGAGAGAGAGAGAGAGAGAGAGAGAGAGGGAGGGAGGCAGAGACACAGGCAGAGGGAGAAGCAGGCTCCATGCACCAGGAGCCCGACGTGGGATTCGATCCCGGGCCTCCAGGATCGCGCCCTGGGCCAAAGGCAGGCGCCAAACCGCTGCGCCACCCAGGGATCCCCCCAGTGCTTTTCCTTAAGCCCGTCCCAAACCTCGGGGATGAGATCCGGCAGCTGCCAGTAAATCCCATGGAACCTGGATGTCGCATGTGGGTTAGCCGCCCCCGAAAGCTTGAATTTTCTGGACAACCCTTTTTTGACGGGCCCCCAAGGCCCCGAGGAGACACAGCGGGGGCGGGTTTCCCGGTGGATCACACGGTGCCGCGATGCCTGCACTCGGGTTGGCGTGACGTGCAGGAGCTCCCGCGTGGAAGCAGGCAAAGGAGAAGCTCGTGGGCAGGAGCTTGCCTGAGTGGACACATCTGAGCAAGTCCTGAGCAAAGGTCATAAACATGCGTCTAGAGATCTAGTGAAAACTGTTTTCTGGCAGCTCCATGGAGCAAATCTGAGGCCTTCGAGTCCCCTTATTCTGAAGCGGGACAGCTGAGCAAATCTGTCATGAGATGCTAAGAATAGTACCGTGACGTCGGCCGCTCTGCACTGGTGCCAGAAGCTCTCTGTAAGCTAATAAAAATAGTCGCCAAGCTGATTTCGAACGGTAATCTCTTCCGTTTCGGTCTCCTCTATTAGATTCTGTCTTTTTAAAGATGTTTCAAGACCCTCTTTGAAATCCCTGGCTCCCAGGCGAAGGCAAGTGCCGGTGCTCATTGTGGCCAGGAGGTCGGGTGGCCTGTGCTCTCGTCGTCTCGTCACCGTGACGGGTTGGCTGTCCTCCCAGCATGCAGGGCACCGGGGCGGGTGCCGCCTCCTTGCCCTCGGGAGGCTCCCGTCTGGTTTGGGGGAGAGCCCGGGGGGGAGCACGCTCACCAAGCCAGGGGCTGGGGCCTGTGGCACCGGGCCTGGCTTTAAGGGAGATGGCGTGGGGTTGTCTGCATGGAGAATGGACCGGACGCCGGCAGTTCTGTGAGACTTCAGAGGGCAGGCCTCACCGGGGAGGAGGAGGCAGGTTTGTGCCAGCCTCGAGGGCTGAGGAGTCGATGGTTGGGAAGACGCAGGAAGCCAGCGTCCTGGGCGAGGGGTGTGCTGGGCGGGCGGCCTGGGCCTCAGCCTGGCCAGAGGCCTCTTCGGTGGCGTGGGACTCTGAACCCCTGGGCCCAGGGTGCTGGACTGGGGTCGGCACGGGTGTGTGCCTCTTCTCGCGTCCTAGCTTTGTCCTGGTCCCCCGGCAGGAGAGTACCCCGTTTCTCTACTCCAAGCCCTGGGTGTGCTTGCGGGTGGCCAGGGCCCGTCGCTCAACCACCTTGGGTGAAGCCTTGGCCCTGCTCCTCCTTTCTGTTCCCACCCACTCACTCTGGCTTCACATCCTCTGGGCAGTGTTCCTGGCTATGCCTCGGCCTCCAGTGGGAGAGCTGCAGGGATCGAGGCCCTGCTCCTCTTGTCCGGCCTGTGTTCCCCCTTTAGCATCACCTCTTGATGCTCTGCACGTCTGTCCCATGCTCCGGCCTAAGTGGCTGCCCTAAATTATCCTTGTCAAATGCACACACTGCTTTCCTACTTCCCGGGCTTGGGCATTGCTTCCTTCGGCCTGATCACAGGGCCCCCGAGGGCAGGCTCTGCAAGCAGGTGGCCTCGGCCTGGCCCCTTGGGGGCGTGAAAATCCCATGCAAGTCAGGCATGTGACAGGATGTGAACCTGGGCTTTATAGAATCTGAAAGGCTTGGGGGGTGGGTGAGGACTATCCCCATCGGGTGTGGGTACGAACCTCAGCAGCCAGGTGATCCCATCGGGTGTAGCCTCAGCCCGGAGGGGCTGGTTCTGATGACCCAGTGCTGTTTGAGGGGCGGCTCGTCTCGTCTCCAGGGAGCCCTCCGCACCTTCAGCCTTGGCTTTCCCACTTGGCTCCCTCGTACCAGCTTCCCGCTCCTGAACCAGGCTCTCCTGGCTCCTGCCCTGGTCTCGCTCACACCTGAAGCTCGGGGACAGAGCTGCTCCCCAAGAGACGAGTGGGCATGGGGTGCAATGGGTCACGGCTTCCCTTCCGTGTTGAGTTGGCGTAGGCAGATACAATATTGATATTTTTCTTTGAAGCATCGCCCAGCACGTAATAAAGTTTGTCCATAGTCCTCAGTCACAGACCTGGGAGGTTCGGGACGCTCCGACCGGGGCGGCTGACCTCGAGTGACCCCCCTCGCAAGCCTTCTGGTCCTGCCGGGTGTGACTTCTAGATGCCCTCCTTCCCTACTCCCCCTCCTCCCCTCCCCCTTCCCCTTCCCCTTCCCTTAGGAGAAAGTCAGGCTCTAAAGGGATTATTACCGGAGGGTGGGGAGTGAGAAAACCCAGTCGGTTTTGCCGATTCTCTTTCTCTTTCCGTCTCTCTAGTCTCTGTGTTTCTGTCTGCACTTCCCCATTTTATTGTCTCTACAGCCACTTTTTAAAAATGTGTTTTTTCCTGTTCCCACGGAACTGAAGCTTGCGGGGGGCTTCGGTTTGTTGGCACTTCCCCTTATCAGGCGGCTTCTCTTGGTTCTCTCCACTTCAGGCCCCGGCAGACTCTTCTGGCCCGTCCGGAGGCCACGACTTGCTGTTTGGTTGCCAGTCCATTCGGCTGGGACGACGGCAGGTGGGGCCTTGAGGTGCCCGGGCAGCCACCTGGGCCTGCCCCTTGTGAAGGGCGTGGGCCGTGGGCCGGCCCGTGCTTGCGGCCTCGGATACAGAGCGGGGTTGATACCTCTCCTTGGGGGGAGATGTAGGTGGATGGGGGCTTTGCTCTCACGGCTTTATTTTTAGCGGAAGAATCAGAAACCCATCCTACAACCACCGTGCATTACAGAGGGTGTTGCAGGTAGCCTGTGAGGTGGCTCCCGGGACCCCTCCTCCTTCTGTTCATGCCCTTTGCTGGAGCAGGCCGGGCTGGTTGACTTGCTTCTAGTGAACAGCCTGTGCAAGGTGGTGGCGTAACAGCGCTGGGGTCATGTTGCAAGAGACTCTGGCTTCCATCTTGGGTACCTTTTTCCCTCTCTGAGCTCATGCTCTGGAGGAAGCCGGCCGTCAGGTTAGGAGCTGCCCCGTGGAGAGGCCGGCAGGAGAGGGGGGACGTCTCCGGCCAACCGCCGGGAGGACGGGAGGCCTGCAGCAGCCCCGTGAATGTACCGTGAGGTGACTGCGGCCTGTGAGCCAGGAGGGCCTGGCCGAGCTGTGCGTCTGGACCTGGGAGATCAGGAAATCATAAGTGTTTGTTGTTTCCAGCTGCTAAGTTTGGGGTTAACTTGTTCCGCAATACGAGAGAGAGACGGCTTTGGGGGGCGTGTGAGCACAGAGCTGTGGGGGTGCAGAGGAGGCACACCCTTGGCCATGGGACCTGGGGAGGCTTTGAGGAGGATGTGGATCCAGCGCTCTCAGCTTGTATGGCCTCTGGGAACCCCCGTGTCCTCAGGAGGAAAGGCAGGATCGGCCGTTTCATCCAGCCTCCTGCTTAGCCTGATGTGTGGCTGGATCTCCTCG
Source organism: Canis lupus familiaris (assembly GCF_011100685.1). NCBI lineage: Eukaryota > Metazoa > Chordata > Mammalia > Carnivora > Canidae > Canis > Canis lupus. Next base: position 31,467,748 of record NC_049254.1, read on the forward strand.
GCCCAGGTGGCCTCCATTCACGGTGCTGTCACCTGTGCACGAGGCTGCTTAGCATCCCATATGCTGGTTAGAGAGCACCGGCCAGGCCCCCGGGTGCTCCTGAACCTGTACTGTCTGAAAGTCGGCTGGGCCAGCTTCTCGCCGTGCCTTCAGTGGCCCTTCCAGAAAGAGGCAGGCCCAGCCTCTGCTAGATGACTCTGAAGACCTGGGTTAAAGCCCCGTTTCCCCTACTGATGATGTGGCCTTAAACAAGGCACTGGGTGTCCTCTCAGGGACTTTTCTTTTTTTTTTTTTAAAGAGTTAATTATTCATTTTAGAGAAAGAGCGTGAGTGGGAGGAGGAGAGGGAAAGAGAATCTCAATCAGACTTTATGCTGGGTGCGGAGCCCTTGGTGGGGCTCCGTCTCATGATCCTGAGATCACGACCTGAGCTGAAACCAAGAGTCAGATGCTTAAGCAACAGCACCACCCTAGTGCCCTGGTGGAACTTTTTAAAAATTACTCTTCGGCCTGTTAACAAATACATACACAACTATAGAGAGATTAGCATAATGAACTCCTGCGTGTCCATCACCCAGGTCAGTAGTTAGCAGCTCATGGTCTGGCTCATTTTATCTGTCTTCCCACCCACTGTCCTTCAACCCTGCGTTTTTCTTTTTTTTTTTTTTTTTTCTTTTATTTTTATTTTTTTAATTTTTTTTTAAATTTATTTATGAGAGTCACAGAGAGAGAGAGAGAGAGAGAGAGAGGCAGAGACACAGGCAGAGGGAGAAGCAGGCTCCATGCACCGGGAGCCCGACGTGGGATTCGATCCCGGATCTGCAGGATCGCGCCCTGGGCCAAAGGCAGGCGCCAAACCGCTGCGCCACCCAGGGATCCCTTTTTTTTTTTTTTAATTTTATTTATTTATTTATTCATGAGAGACAGAGAGAGAGAGGCAGAGACACAGGCAGGGGGAGAAGCAGGCTCCATGCAGGGAGCCCAACATCGGACTTGATCCGGGGACTCCAGGATCACGCCCTGGGCCAAGGGCGGCACTAAAACCACTGAGCCACCCGGGCTGCCCTACCCTGTGTTTCTCAAAGCAAGTACCATTTATGATATTTTATTCTCAATACTTTGATAAGTATCTCGGACAGGCAAGTACTCTTACCATAAACACAGTATCTTTACCATTTTGAGCAAAATTAATCATAATTCCTGACTGTCATCTCATATCCAAGCATCATTCACATTCTTCAGTTGTCTTTTTTTTTTTTAATTTTTATTTATTTACTTATGATAGTCACAGAGAGAGAGAGAGAGAGAGAGGCAGAGACACAGGCAGAGGGAGAAGCAGGCTCCATGCACCGGGAGCCTGATATGGGATTTGATCCCGGGTCTCCAGGATCGCGCCCTGGGTCAAAGGCAGGTGCCAAACCGCTGCGCCACCTAGGGATCCCCTTCAGTTGTCTTAGAAATGTGTTTTTATTGGTTCGTTCAAATCAGGATCCAGGCAAGGGCTCTATGTCTCTTTAAGTCTTTCTTTCTTCCTCTCTTTTTGTCATTTAAGCTTTAGTTGTTTTAAAAAAAGATGTTGTTTATTTATTTGAGAGAGAGGGAGAGGGAGAAGCAGACTGCCCGCCGAGCCGGGAGCCCGATGCGGGGCTCCATCCCAGGACTCTGGATCGTGACCTGAGTGAAGGCAGGTGCTTAACCGGCGGAGCCACCCAGGCGCCCCTAAACTTTAATTCTGAGGTGGATTAACATGTAGTTGTAAGAAGCAGTACAGGTATAGAGGTCCTTTACCCACTTTTTCCCAAACATGCCATCTTCCAAGACTGAATACAATGTGGCAGCCGGGATATGGACGTTGCTACAGTGAAGATACAGACCCTTCCATCACAAGGATCTTTCATGTGGCCCTTTTGTAGCCCTTGCCCCCGCCCCTAACCCTTGGCAACCACTAGTCTGTTTTCTGCTTCTATCCTTTTGTCGTTTCAAGAATATTATATAAATGGAATCCTAAAGTATGCAACCTTTTGGCACTAGCCTTTTTTCACTCAACATAATTCTCCGGAGATTCGTTCAAGTTGTTGCATATATCATCAACACATTCCTTTTTATTGCTGAGTAGTCTTTCCTGGTCTGGGTATATCACAGTTCAATCATTTGCTCGTTTAAGGATATTCGAGTCATTTCTAGTTTTTGGTTTTTGTGATTAAAGCTGCTTTGACATTTGGGTACGAGTTTTTGCATCACCGTACATTTTTATTTTTCCGGAGTAAAGGCCTGAAAGTACAGTAGCTGGGTCTTCTAGTTTCACGTTCAGTTTTATAAGAAATTGCCAAACTTTTGCAGGGTGGCTGTACCATTTTACCCGCTGGTCACACGTGTTTCCTGAGTCTCTTTTAATCCATGGGTCCTCTCTCCCTTTGCCTCTGTTTCCTGACCAACTGTGGATAAAAACTTGTGCCCAGGTCATCCTGCACGATTGAGACGGTTCCTAGCTGGGACTCTGAGTGCTTTTCTCCCGCGGCAGCATCTGAAAGGGGCATCACAGCACCTGAGGGAAGTCCTGCAGATGTTTATCCACAGCCCCTGTGTTTCCTAGGCTGGCCAGACTACACAGGGCAGGGTGGCTGCAAGTCAGGCAGGTTTGGCTTGGCTTTAAAAGACACCGGGGTCAGGAATGTGATACTCAGGTTGCCTAAGCAACCCAGGGACCTTGGTCCCTGCCCACCACCAGGCAGGCTCTGGCACGACCGCTCTGGCTACCAGGACCTGCTCGTCCTTCTTGTCCTGGGCAGACAGCAGTTCTGCTGCCCACACAGAGATGCCAGGGTGTGTGGTATGAGCGTGTGTGTAGCCACAGGTCCCTGCCACGTCGGCTTAAGATGATGACAGTTTTCTAGGACACTATGTGTGGCAAATATGTGAGGCCATTAAAAAGCGTTTTCCTTGACTCCTCCCCTGTGCTGTGTCTAACGTGACAGCAGTTCCCTCTGCTGTCGTCATCCTTCCCTCTCCCTCGCTGCGCTGCTGACTGATGTCCTTGACGTTGGTGGCAGCCTCTGTTCCAGGGGCTGACCTGACTAAACGTCCCCAGGTTTGTTAGTGACCTCAGACAAGAAGCACAGCAGTTTCCTGGCCTCCCGGCCTCATCAGCATCAAAAGCGACACTGCTAGCGTACCGCAGAGGAGGGCGGGGGGGGGGAATAAGTAATAGACTTAAAGGGAAAAAAAAATCAAATGCTGTGCAGAGGAATCCTGTTGGAGAGACAGCAGGTATTTGCACCTGACTTAAATGCCGAGTGGTTGCCGAATCACAAATTTAGAGAATGAGATTTTTATTTTGTTGGATTGGCCTCTGTGGGTTTTCTCTAGCATCAGCATGCTCCTCTTACACATTGCTGTTAATCACAGGCCTGGGGTTGGGATTATGTCTGCTGTTCTTGTGGAGGATATGTGGACCCCAAAAGGGTTTTTCAGTGAAGTGCAGGGGTGGGTACAAGCCACTCTGTTAACAAATAATGGGTCGATGAAGATCCGGGGGGTGGTGGGACCCTGGCATAAGCATTCATGTTAAGGCAAGTAACGTGAGCAAGAACTGCAGCCAGAGGGCCGTTGGAGGTCTCTTTCAGGCTGTCCTAGCTGTTTCTGTGTCATTGTCCCTGCCGTGTCTCCAGTCTTTGGGCGTGGGGCACTAGTGACTTCCAAGGAGCCAGGCTCTTTCTCTGGTGGCAAAGTTGGGTCCCTGTAACTGAGTGGACAGTCATGAGTAGTAGCCCTTCTGTGGGCAGTCACAACCAGGGCAGTAAGCTTAGAGGCCCTGAGGACCTGGGGGGCACATTCCTTATCACACAGTCCCTTTAACTCATTTCTTATGCTCTGTAACACTTTTTATTTCTTTATTTATTTTGTTTTTTTAAAGGTTTTACTTACTTACCATGAGAGACACACAGAGAGAGGCAGAGACACAGGCAGGGGGAGAAGCAGGCTCCATGCAGGGAGCCTGATGCGGGACCCGATCCTGGATGCCCTGAGCCAAAGGCAGGTGCTAAACCGCTGAGCCCCCCAGGCGTCCATGTATTAATGCCCACCACAGCCTGGGTCGCCGGTGAGAGGTGCTCAGGTTGGACCCTCCATGGTTCTGGACCCTACAGAGCTTACAGGCTACTTAGGGAGAGACCCCGTTCCCAGTTACTCTCTCTCACCCACCCTCCCTCTTCCCATATTCTAGCTGCCATCTCCTTCAGTCACATCTTTATTCTACAATGTGATTGTAATAGTAGGTCCCATGATTTGGAGAAGACTCACCTTGTGCTGGGCGTGTGCCGAGTGCCTTACTGCATGTACTGTCTTATCCCCTGTAAGCCCAGAGGGATGTACGATTCCATAGCTTACCAGTGAGGAAAATGGGGCCTAGTGGGATTGAGTAGATTGGCCAAGGCACAGCCCTGACTGGGAGCTGGACCTGAACTTGGACTGCCCCACCCAGGGCCCACACTCTTTACCAGGATTAGAGGACCAGGTGACCCACAAACATCATGGGAACTTAGTTGAACTCACAAATCACCTTCAAGGACAATGAACAGTGCACAACCAAAAATAACCAAGCAAAAGAAAACAAGGTGCAATGAGTCAGAACCAGCAAAAACAAGAGACGGCAAAAGTAGATTCTCAGAGACTTCAGCTGTTGGACTTATCAGACACTAGCTTAAGAAAATGTCTGCTAACCATGTTTAAAGAAACAAAAGACAGGCCTGAAAATACCTGCAGGAAATTGTCAAAGGTAATCTTGCGTGTTTGAAAAATAACCAAATACAACTTTTAGAGATGAGGAACACAGGGATCAAAATAAAGTTATGGGTGGTCAATTAGAAAAGTCTTTAAAATGCAGATTTTTAATGGTAATCAGTGCGCAAATTGCATCATTCCTCTCTCCCACCCTGATTCTACTCCCCTCTTGAAGGGTGAGCGCTGTAAATAGACGGGCGTTTCATCTTAGGCCTTCTTCTATGCATTTATGAACACACAGGCCAGCACACAACAAAAATTTATTTTAATATAAATGGGATTAGACTCTACATTTTTTTAAATTTATTTTTTATTTATTTTTATTTTTATTTTTTTAGACTATACATTTTGACTTGCAACTTGCTTTGCTCCCCACTTAACAGTGTGATAGACCTGTAGCTATCAGTGCATATAGATGTATCACACTGATGAGGCTCATAAAAATTTATTTTTTGGCTTTTGCTGTTTTATTCGCAGCCACCTCCACATGGTGCAAAATTCAGAAAATACCAAAGGATATACAAAGAAAATAAAACTTCTTACCCTCATCCCCTGCTACTAAATTCTCAACTCCGTGGGAAAGTTCTGTACCTTGTTTATTTTTTTGTTTCACTTAACAATATGTCTGCTGGTAGTTTCAAATCAGTATGTTTGGGGGTGGCCTTTTTTTTTTTTTTTTTTAAAGCTACAGAGTATTTCATTGTACAGTATTTAATTTATCTAACTAGTCTCCTGTTGATGTGCCTTTAGATTATTTTTAGATTTTTTTAATTAGAAACAATGCTAGAGTTACTTTCTTGTACGTAAGTGATTTTACATGTATGCAGGATTTTGCTGGATAAATTCCTAAAGATTTACTGGAAATGATTAGTTCTATCTCGAGATATACAGACTTCCTCGAGGGTGATGGGAACTCTGAGCAGGTAGGATAAGAAAACAAATGGGTTGCACTCGTCCTGCTGATAAGGCCTCTTCTGGGGACCCTGCTTGTTGCTACCCCACACTACTCCCAGCCCAGGAGCAGCCACGTATCCCAGCTCTTCATTCACTTTGCAGATTAATTTCAGTCCCCGGTAATGCAGTTGATCAAAACTTATTTACCAGCAGCAAAGCCTATGTCAGTTGATTTTTATAGAGATTTGCTTTTCTGCAGTGCACCTTGCAAAATGCCTACCAATATTTACTCATCAACTTGATATATTTTTTTTAATTTTTATTTATTTATGATAGAGAGAGAGAGAGAGAGAGAGGCAGAGACACAGGCAGAGGGAGAAGCAGGCTCCATGCACCGGGAGCCCGACGTGGGATTCGATCCGGGGTCTCCAGGATCGCGCCCTGGGCTGAAGGCAGGCGCTAAACTGCTGTGCCACCCAGGGATCCCTTTATTTATTTATTTTTTAAATTTTACTCATCAACTTAATAATTGGTTTTTGCGCTTCCACCTGTGGACTCTGCAGCTTTTATCTGAATTTCTGGAGGGATCAGTGCACTCAGTGGAGATGGGAGGGGTTATTTTGTTTCCCCGTGATGGAAGAGTCACTTCCTGAACTGGCTATCAAGAACTGTGGATGCTCTGGCCTTGAGGACACCATGTAACTTCTTTCTGATGACTGGGATGTTTGTGTTTAAAGATTTTGTTATGTCTTGCATAATGACGGAGCGCCCTGGAATGGCACAGCCGCCGTTTGAATACTGAAACTAATAGTATCTGCTTGTGAAAGTTAATTGAGTTAATATACATATACTGTCCTTGGCTGATATGAGGCATGGGACAAGAATAAGTGTTACTTAAGTGCTGGCTGTCACTGTGCTTGTTAGTGTGGCTTCAGGTGGGATAGTCCTACAAGTCAGCTCTCTGAACATCCAGGCCCTGACCCTTGATAACCTTTCTTACTGGGGAGTTCCCATGACCTAGAACTCCTTCACCAGGCACTTACTTGGCTTTCCCAGGATGAAACACCTGCTTGGCTTGTTCCTAATTGACTTGTTTCTAGAACTCAGGGGGAGTGGGAGCAGAAGTTTCGTGTTGTATGACTCCTCTCTTTGAGCCTACTTCCTCCTTGGAGTTGCTCATCTTGGTTATGAATCATCTGGGCCAAATACCGCCTCCTTAGTTTGCATCCCTCCTTTCCCAAGCGTACTTCTGGGATGCTTTCCTCAACCATTGCTCTGCAGTCAGGAAGTGCATCAAGTTTTCATAATCTAGGCCAGACATAGTTGGGGGAACCAGACATGCATGTGTTTGATTCTCCCAGCCCCCGTTGGATGTTTATTGGATTACCTGCTCTTATGGATTAGTCACACTTTGGCTAGTCTGATTTTATGGACAGGGGAAAGCTAAGGGTGAGCCTGTGGTGAGCACGTGAGCCAAGTCCCCTTGGGTTGGCTGGTCTCCAGCTTGAGTGGCAGGTAGTGGGCGGGTGGGGCTAGGACAAGCTACCCCTGCCTGCGGGGCCTGCGGGGGGGAATACTCTTGAGTTTTCTTTCAATAAGCTCTTGGTTAGGTTAGGGGAGTAAGTGAGGTCACTGCGCAGAACATTTTTTGAGACAGAGAGTGATCATCTGTGTCAAATGCTGATGGTAGGTAAGTACAACGAGGCTTGGATTTAGCAACGTGGAAGTTATCGGTGACCTTGACGAGCGGCTTCTCTGGAGCAATGACAAGTGTGAACGTGAATAGAGTGGATATATAATCGCTTCCCTTTTTGTAGAACATTTAATTTGTATAGATTGTTTTAATTTTTGCCATTTTAGATGACGATGCTTGTGAACATCTTTAGGCACACGGTTTTTCCTTTTGAATCGTATTTCCCAGGGGTGATCATCGTGGTAAGATTGTTGGGCCAAATTATTAAAACATTTTAATATTATGCCATTTATATTTGAATCTCAGTCTGTTCTTTTCAGATTCTCAAAAACAATTTGAAATAGCATTGCATTTTGTTGTTAATAAATACTTCAATTAAAAATAGAAACTGGCTGTTATTTTAAGTGAAAAGCTAATTGAGCCGTGAAAACTTGCTGCCAATTCAGTAGCAGAATGTGCAGAAAGTAATTCCCTGGATGCATATTGATTTTTTTCAATCCAACGTGGTTATGCTGTAAGTAAATTGACCAACCCTGGCTTTTTAAAAGAACATACCAGCCCCAAAGCAAAGGATTTTCCGTCTGCTAGCTCCTCTGCCTGTCTTCAAATGAGCTTCTTTAAAAAAAATTTCCATGACGTGACAGTTAATGACTTGAAATTATAGCCACCTTAGTTTTATCTCCTCAAATATTCCTCATTTGGTATTTTAGTTCCTGCAAGGCATTTTATAATAATCCTCCTTTTCCTGTCTGATGTGACTCTTAAGTTTTGTTTTATGTAATTTGGGCCCTAATTCTTATGACCAAATTCCAAGCAGGTTATTTATCAGATTTAAAAAGAGAAAGCAGATGGGGATCCCTGGGTGGCTCAGTAGTTTAGTGCCGTCTTCGGCCCAGGGCATGATCCCGGGTCCTGGTCCTGGGATCGAGTCCCACGTCGGGCTCCCTGCATGGAGCCTGCTTCTCCCTCCCTCTGTGTCTCTGCCTCTCTCTCTCTCTGTGTGTGTGTGTGTGTCTGTCTCATGAATAAATAAATAAAATCTTAAAAAAAAAAAAGAAAAAGAAAAAGCAGAGACCTCTCCCATCCTTCATGTCTGTATAGCTGTTTGCATGTTCACAGGCCTGGCTCATCTCTGTGGTCTCTCCCTCTCCCTCTGTCCCTCCCCCGCCCCCCCGCACCCAAGATGTGTTACTGAAAGATTGCAGGAGGAGTCCTCCGACTTCTGTGAGTGCACCTGTTGCCCAGGGAGAGTATTTGTATAGTCAGGGTTGCTGGGCTGGTGATAGTGCTGGCAGGGATGGAGAGGAGTCCAGGGCCCTTGTGTGCAGTGGGAGGATGAGACTGGGTTGGTGAAATGGGATTCGGGAGCTCCCACCTTGGCCGCCAGCGACAACCTGAGCTGTGTTGTCTGATATAATACCCAGTGGTCACATACAGCCATTTAAATTTAAATTCATTAAAAATAAATAACGTTAAAAATTCAATTCCTGGGATCCCTGGGTGGCGCAGCGGTCTGGCGCCTGCCTTTGGCCCAGGGCGCGATCCTGGAGACCCGGGAGCAAATCCCACGTCGGGCTCCCGGTGCATGGAGCCTGCTTCTCCCTCTGCCTGTGTCTCTGCCTCTCTCTCTCCCTGTGTGACTATCATAAATAAAAAAAAAAAAAAAAAAAAAAAAATTCAATTCCTTGGTCACAGAAAGCATATTTCAAGTGCTCAATAGCTCAACGTGATTGGTAGCTACTGCCTCAACTGGTACAGATACGGAACACCTGCATCATTGCAGAAAGTTCCGTGAGCACTGCTGCAGAGGGTGTGGCAGTCTCCTGGGCGGTCCGAGAGGCCAGCATTGAGGGTACTTACTGGCAGCCCCTTGGGAGTGGGGTTCTGCTTCCTGAAGTGGAGAAAGCAGGCTGTGGCCTCAGGTTGGAGGGAACAGCAGAACCAGGTGAAGAAATTGAGCCGCACCACCCACACGCTGGTCCGCTGGCTGCGGAGGGAAGGGGACTAGCTTGAGGTCGTGACAAGCCCCTGGCCTCCTGAAGTAGCCGAGATACCCTTTAAGACTGGGTCTAGACCCCCGCAGCTGAAGCCGGGGGTTCTGAAACCTGCCTACCAGAGGGGTTGAGCCCGCTGGGAGGGGTGCCATGTGCCGTGCAGGGGAGACAGCACTACCCTGACCCTGAGAGCTGTCCCGGGGAGCTGTGCGAGTGCAGGTGGCCCGGTTGGGGGCGGGTGGGGGACGCTTTGAGAGTTGGGAGACCAAGACATAAAAGACTTGTCATTCTTGAATCTCTTTGATTTGCAGTTACACTAGGAGTGGCCTTTCCCCCAGGACTCAGGATGGCTCCGAGAACAAAGGGACAAATAAGACAAAGATGGTCTTTTTCCTTTTTTAAGCTAAAAGAGGCTCTATTCAGTGGAAGAAATGCACGGCCACTTTTCAGAAACAGTTCTGGCCAGCGGAGAGCCTCTGGAGAAGGCGTCCCTCGTGGCCGTCCCTGTAGGGCCCAGCTGTGCCTTCTCTGAGCACTTCAAGGCATGCCTGTCACATTAATAATAATAATGATGATAATAGTTAATATTTACATAATATTTTCTGAGCATAGGCACTATTCTAAGCGATTCATAGAAATTCATTTAAGAGAACATTTATGAGAATAAACGAAGTTTATCAATGGAGGGTTCCCAGTGGGAAGGCCCAGAGCCATAGCATTTAACACCAGCAACCGATGTTGCTAAATAGAGCAGCTGCTGTATTTTATGATTTAAAAATAATTTTTACACACATTGTCTTTTTTTTCTCCAAACAGCCTTGTTGAGATATGATTTACATATCATAAAGTTTACCCATTATAAGTTTACCCATATAAAGTTTACCCATTATAAACGCACAGCTTAATGATTTTGGTAAATTTATAGGGTTATGCAGCTATCCCTACAATCCAGTTTTAGGACCTTCCCATCACTCCAGAAAGTGATCCTTGTGCTTGTTTGCACTTAATCCCTGCTCCTACCCTTACCCATAGGCAATCACTCATCTGCTTTCTTTCTCTATATTAATTTGACTTTTCGAAAATGTCATATGAATTGAATCATACAGTATGTAGCCTTTTGCATTTGGATGTTTTTCACTTAGTATAATCTTTTTGAGATTTATCCATGTTGTAGCACATTCATTCCTTTTAATTGTTAAGTAATATTCCATTGTATGGATATACATCATGTTCATGTATTCACAAGTTGATGGACTTTTGATGGTTTCTAGTTTGGGGTTCTTATGAATAACGCTGTTATGAACATTCGTGTGTATGTTTTTGTGTGAATATGTTTTCAGATTTCTTGGGTAAATTTTTAGGTACCATGAACTGAATGTTTGTGTCTATCTGAAATTCTTAAGTTGAAATTCTAATCTCCAAATATATTTAGAGGTGGCAGGAGGTGATCAATTCTAATAGTTTTTCTGTTTGCATTCCTTGGGATTTTTAACATACAGGTTCATGTAATCTGTGAATAAAGACAGTTTTAATTCTTCCTTTCTAGTCTAGATGCTTTTCATTAGATGATGATGATGATGATGAATATTTTTGCCCTATTACACTAGGTCTAAGTTCAGTGTTCACTAGTTATAAGTACGTTACGGAGTCCAGTAGAGGTGCTCAAACCTGTTCCCAATCTTAGGAAGATGAAGCAGCCTCTCAGCATTTACATATGATGATTGCTACAGGTCTTAAGAAAACTGATTGATGCCCTTTATCAGGTTGAAGAAATTTCCATATTTTCCTGGTTTGTTGGGAGTTTTATCTTATCTATTGAGATGATTGGTGGTTTTTGTCCTTTATTAATATGGTATATTACATTAATTAAATTTGAATTGTATACTAACCCTGCATTCCTGGAATAAATCCCTACTTGGCTGTCTTATATAGTCTTTTTTTTTTTTAATTTTTATTTATTTATGATAGTCACAGAGAGAGAGAGGCAGAGACATAGGCAGAGGGAGAGGGAGAAGCAGGCTCCATGCACCGGGAGCCTGATGTGGGATTCGATCCCGGGTCTCCAGGATCGCACCCTGGGCCAAAGGCAGGCGCCAAACCGCTGCGCCACCCAGGGATCCCCTATAGTCTTTTTTATATGTTGGTAAATAGGGTTTACTATTTTGTTAAGATTTAAAATTTTCTTGTGATATATTTGGTTTCATACAATGAATTGTGTAGTGTTCTTCCTGCTATTTTCTGAAAGGTTTGTGGAAGATTGGCATTATTTCTCCTTTATTTATTTGTCATTTATTTATTTTTAAAGATTTTATTTATTTGCGAGAAAAATGCATGAATGGAGGGAGGGGTGGGGGGAGGAAAAGGGAGAAAGAGAATCTCAAGTAAACTCCACAGTGAGCACAGAGCCTGATGAGGGGAGTCCAGCTCAGTCTCACAACCTGAGATCATGACCTGGGCTGAAATCAAGAGTTGGGTGCTTAATCTACTGATGAGCCACCCAGATGTCCTATATTATTTTTCCTTTAAGTATTTGATAGGATTCACTTGTGAAATCATCTGGGCCTCTGCTTTTCTTTGTGGCAACGTTTTAAATTATAAATTCAATTTCTTGTTACAGATCAATTCAGGTTATCTGTTTCTTCTTGGGTCAGTTTTAGTAACATATGTATTTCTATACATTTCTTTCTATTTTATCTAAGTTGTGTAATTTAGTGGCATAAAGTTGTTCTGTAGGGTGGTAATGGTGCCCCTTCTTGCATCGTTTTGTAATTTGTATCCCCTTTCTCTCTCAGCCTAGCTAAAGATTTGTCAGTTTCGTTGATCTTTTCAAAGAACCAACTTTTGTTTTCTCAAGTGTTTTTCTGTTTTTTTCTAATTTATTTCTGTTCTAATCTTCTCTATTTCCTTTCTTCTAATTACTTTAGTTTTTGTTTTTCTGTTTCTAGTTTCTTAAGATGAAGGTTAGGTTATTTGTTTGAGAGACTTCCTTTCTGCATAGGCATTGAAAGCTATATATTTTCCTCTAAGCATTGCTTGAGCTGTATCCCACTTGTTTTGATATACTGTGTTTTCATTTTCATTGAGTTTAAAATATTTTCTAGTTTTCCTTGTTATTTATTTTTGACGTGGGTTATTTAAAAGTATAGAGTTTAATTTCTAAATGTTTGGAGATGTCCTAAGTTTCTTTCTATTGTTAATTTCTATGTTTATAAAGGTTGTTTTATTTATTTTTATTTTTATTTTTTAAGTAGGCTCTATACCCAGTGTGGAGCCCAGCATGGGTCTTGAACTCAACCCTAAGATCAAGACCTGAGCCGAGGACAAGAGCTGGATGCTTAACCAACTAAGCCACCTAGGCACTCCTAATTTCAGCTTTTAAACACAGAATATGCTTGATATGATTTCAGACCTTCTGAATTTATTGAGGTTTTTTTTTTTTTTGAGATTTGTTTTGTGAATTAGCATATTGAAGCTCTCTTGTACATGATGAGTTTTTCTCTTGTTGCCTTCAAGATTTTCTCTTTGTCTTTCAAGAGTTCAATTATGCTTTTTCTAGGTATAGTTCTCCTTATATTTATCCTACTTAGAATTTTTGGAGCTTCTTGAATGTGTAGATTTTTTTTTTAATCAAGTTCAGGAAATTTTCAGTCATTATTTCTACAAATATTTTTTTCTTCTACATTTCCTTGCCCACTTCTTCTGGGACTCTCATTGCATATATAGGGTATGTTTGATGTTGGTCTCTGAGACTGTTCACTTTTAACCCCTTTTTTTTTTTTTTTTTTTTGTCTATTCTTCAGATTGGATGCTTTCTACTTTTCTCTATACAAGTTCACAGAATTTTTCTTTCACCATCTTGATCTTCCATTTGCCCCTCTAGTAGCTTTTCATTTCAGTTACTGAACTCCTTAACTCCAGAATTTTCATTTGGTTCTTAAAAAACTTTTTTAGCCTTATTGAAAATATTTGTTGACTCATGGTTTTCATATTTTTAAGTTCCTTTTGCATGTTTTTCCCCTAATTCTTTGGACATATTTATAATATCTGTTTTGAAGTTTTCGTTTGCCAAATCTATCATCTGGGTACGTTCAAAAATAGTTTCTACTAATTGCTGTATTCCTTGAGTATGGGTCATACTTTCTTGTTTCTTTGCATGTCTCATAATTTTTTGTTGGAAACCAAATATGTTCAATAACATATTGCAGCTACTCTGGTTTCTGATATTTTCCTCATTATGGTTGCTGTTTATATTTTATTTATTTTTTTTGTTTAGTAAGTTGCCTGGGATAGATCTGTGAAATGTCTCACCTCCAGTGTGTGGCCACTAATGTGTTTGCTTAGTATTTTTTACTTATTTTTTTTTTATTTTTAAAACTGGATTCATAGAGGTTGTCCCCTGTGTCTGTGTAGCTTAGTAGGCATGTCACATATGTTGTAGATCTTGGTTTTCTTATATTAAATGAGAATAACATAGTACCCAACTCATAAGGTTCTTGGGAGGCTTAAATTACCTAATCAGTATAAAGTACTCAGCATAGTGACTGGTGCATAGCAAGTGCTTAATGCATGTGAGCATCATTATTATTTTCTATTATTTTGTGAGTAAAATGAGGCTCAGGGATAAGATGTGACTCAAAATCTCTGAAAGCTAGAGCAGAGCTTGAATCAGGGCGGTCTGATGCAGTGTGGTAAAATAGCACCTCCTGGTTCTGAGAGGTCTCTGTCAAGTTAAATCACAAAATGTTTAATGTTTACACAAGCCTGGTTGTGGAGGAAAATCAACCACTGGAGTGAGGATTGAAAGAAATTTTGTCCTTTCAACCCCAAGATTCTGTGATTCTGTGATTCTGTGATAATGCTCAATGGACAGAAATGGGAGCAAAGAGTTTTACCTGTTGACCCTTGAGCTGGATGGGCCCCTGGTGCTGATGATCAGCATTTCAGACTCCTGAGGATCTAAAGTAGGGGAGACCATGTGCACCCAGGAAGCACCTTTGGCCCTTGGGCTGGAAAGTCCCTGGCACAGCTCATCTCACCAGGGCCTTTACAGGAGTCTAGGTTCCTTGAGAGCTCCCTGGGGCCAGCATACCTTACGTCACCGTCTGCCCAGCTCAGGAAATGAGAGGAAACTGCAGAAGACAGTTTGCAGATCAGATATAGCTGTTGCTGTAACACGTAAGCCCTGCAGTCGCCGCTGCTTCACAGTCTTCTCCAGCCAGCACAGAGGATTGTTTCAGCCTTGCTTCCTGGATTTCCTTCCCCAAGGAGTAAAAGGTCAAGTCCTACATGTGTGGTTTGCTGGCTAGAGACTGTTCCTATTGACTATACCTTTGGAAGTAAACGAGTTTAATTCAGGCCCTTAGATGTTTTTTTTCCCTGTCTAGAAGTGCTATCTCTGGGATCAGATCTTTCCTAGATTCAGGTATGTACTCTTACTTTTAAATGTGGAGCTAAGGAAACTTAAGGCATTAGATGAACTCCTATTCTTGGGATGCATTTCATATCACAGTGACATTCTTTAGTAGAACTTTTCTCAGAGAGAAAGGATTTGTTTTTGTTTTTGTTTTAAATTGGGGGTAAAAGGTTGACAATAAACAAGGACATGCCTTTGAAGTGTTTAGTAAGAAAGGAAAGTTTTAAATATTTCCTGGCATTCATCTAATTTGCAAGTGCACAACTTTGTTAATCATGTCTAGGCATGTCCTTAGCCCCAAGTCTCCCTATAATAAGAGCATGTTCACTGGAATGCAGCCTGCATCATTCACTCTGGCTGCAAATGAAAAAAATATCCGTGAACTG
The DNA here is from genome assembly GCF_011100685.1 of Canis lupus familiaris. Lineage (NCBI taxonomy): Eukaryota > Metazoa > Chordata > Mammalia > Carnivora > Canidae > Canis > Canis lupus. Next base: position 31,482,906 of record NC_049254.1, read on the forward strand.
GGACTCTACTTCCATTTGCACGCAAAGCAATTAAAATCAAAGGAGCTTAAAGAAATGGTTTCCAGAGGCAGTATTCCATTTCTTTTTTCCTTTTATATGTTGCAGTTCTTGGTTAAGTCATTTCAATAAACATTAGAACAAGATATTAGGGGGAGATTGTGTCTCTGATTGACTATATTCTTACAGTTCCTCATAGTGCTACGTGGAGAGTTTGAAATTTCTTGAAAAAATTGAATGGGGCAAATGGCTGTGGAGGCAGATCACAAAAGAAGGAAAACAAGAGAAAGTTGGGGGTATCAGGAGCACAGCTTCAGCCTCCACAGCCAGCGACAGGACTCGGGTAGACGGAGAAGCTGTCACCAGCACTTCATCCCCTCATTCATTCAGCAAAGATTTCTTGAATTCCACCTGTGAAGCAAACCCTGCCCCAAGCACTAGGGATACGGGGTTAGGAAGACAGGTGTGGTTTCAGCCCTCGTGGAATGTGTCATGAAGACAGACGTTAATCAGCTAATTGAGCAAATGGTTAATTAATTACAGCTGTGACAAGGGCAGTGAAGGGGAACTGCAGGCGCTGTGTTCCTGGGGGCTCGGGTAGGCAGGGCCAGGCCGGGCAGCGTTGAGAGCTGTGCTGAGAGCTGGGGATTTTCTCTTGGGGACGGTGGGATTTGCAGTCGCTGATGGGAGTTTGAAGCCAAGGAGTAACATGGTTTGCATTTCCATCTAGTGACTTGAGTGCCTCTTCGTGCATTCTTTTGTGGGATGGACCCAAGAGTGTGGCCTGGACTTGAGGATCCCGCAGAGCACATCAAAGCCCAGCCGAATTTCTGTGTGTGGTGCTGTGGTGGGGAAGCCAGCTCTGGAAGGTTTTGAAGAGGCGATTGGCAGAGTCTGGGGAGCAGCTCTGCTGTGGCTTTCAAGTCCAGGGGGACCTGGTACGTACCAGAGGGCAGCCCGAGGACTCTAGGACAGAAGTGGTGTGGCATGGCTAAGCGAGAGGGAAGGTTTAACCCCTGTGGCACGTGTGGATAGTGAGTGGGAAGCTCTTGGAGAGTCTTCAGAGCTGGAATGCTAAGAGGGCTTCACTGGGAAGCCAGGAGTGGCGAACCTGAGTGAGCGGGAGGGGAGGGGGCATCACGGCTTGTCGCGGAAGGAGAGGTGGCTTCCAGGTATAGAGATGGGTGTGTGAACCCCTACTCAGAGGAATAAGAGTTAGGGCTCATTTTCAACATTCAGGAGGGACCTGAAGGAGGAAGGTGAAGCCACAACCCCACTGGGTCCCTCAGCATCCAGGGGCGGGTTGACTTGCCACCTTGGCCGGGTCCGTCTAGTTCTGGAAACCACAGGACCTCAGAGTGAGGGGCTAATGTGACTTGTGCCACAGCTTTAAAGTCAGAAGGCTGATTTTATAAACCAGCACAAATTGACCTCATTACTCCTGGTCATTCAGTGACTTCAGACAAACATGGATCAAAAACCTGTCCAGACCGTAGCTGTGCTCCAAGCACGACCAGAAGATCCCCGCGGCTTGTTTTCTGCCCTAGTCTTTCTGTGCCTGTGGTGTTGGGTCTGGGGAATGTCCCTTTGGCATTGTTATCCCATAAGACTGAAGATACTAAGAATAAAGATCTTAGTTCAAAGACCCTGAACATTCCCAAACCCAGTTGTTCTCTGTTTCCCAGAACAGACCTTTCTTCCCAGTACTCCTGCGCACCTAATCCTTTCTTTCCTTTTCACCTTTTTTATTTCCTTCCTGCCTGCCTTTTTCGTTGAACTGAAGTTATTTGTGGAGCTGTCACTGCTCTGCAAGAGCAAGGATGCCAAGGCCCCCTCGCTGCGACTTCTGAAGTCTAGAAAGTGACCTGCATGAGATGCCAGCTTTGGGAAAAACGAAACTGAAAGAATTAAGACACAGGGATAAACTGTAAAACTCTTCTTTTTAATGTCTGTTTTATTGGTAGAGGTAAGAGTGACTTGACATGACAGGGAACTTTAGTTTTTTTTCCTTAAACTGAAGGGCAGATACTTCCCTCAGTATTAGTGATTTCCCAGAATACTTTCTCAACCCACAGGGTCGATGCTGATTTGAATATTGGAAGTTTTACAGGCTGTGTGGGTGTTGGGGAGGGGGTTGTGTTGATTGTCCAGTGGGGCACGAAGAGGGAGTGACCTTAATTCTGGGTCAGAAAGGCTCATCAGGTTTCCTGGCGGTGGAGGGTAGGGGTTCTTCTGAATCATTTTGGAGATTTTCCTAACCTCCTGAATTAGGAGGCTTCTCTTCTCTTCTCTTCTCTTCTCTTCTCTTCTCTTCTCTTCTCTTCTCTTCTCTTCTCTTCTCTTCTCTTCTCTTCTCTTCTCTTCTCTCTCCTCTCCTCTCCTCTCCTCTTCTCTTCTCTTCTCTCTTCTCTCTTCTCTCTTCTCTCTTCTCTCTTCTCTCTTCTCTCTCTTCTCCCTTCTCTCTATTCTCCTCTCCTCTTTTCTTCTTTTCCTTTCTTTCCTCTTTAAGATTTGAGAGAGAGGCAGAGGGAGAGAATCTCAAGCAGACTCCGTGCTGAGCATGGAGCCTCACAAGGGCTCCAGCTCACAACCCTGTGCATCATGACCTGAGCGGAATCCAAGAGATGGATGCTCAACCAACTCAGCCACCCAGGCGCCCCTAGGAGGCCGTTTCTTAAGCTGATCTGAGGGTATGATGATAGCCAGTGAGAGGAGGTGGGATTTTAATCATGTTTCAGCTTCAAGGCAAAGGCAGGGAAGACGGATACCATTCTTTTAGTCCCCTTACTATGATGCAGTGGTGTTTGACAGTTTGAAATACAAAAGGAAATCAGCAGAAGCATATGGTGGGCTCCCCACGTTGTGCCAAGTGCAAGGACCCTTCTTCATTCCACACTTGGCGTGTTTTGGAAGGTGTTGTCTGAAAACCCTGTGAAGCCAGACATTGTAAAAGTGGAGCGCTGACCATGCTCGTCCGTTCCTGCACTGAACTAACTCGCCGTCAGTGGGAGAACACAGGCAGGGATCTTCACAGGTGGCTTCGGTGCAGGCCTCGTCTGTATGTCTTGGTCTGAAACGTTGTTGTTGGACCTCACAGGGCAATTATGGACATGAAAGGAGTTTGTAAATGTCAGGAAGTGTTGCATAAATTAGGCCATTCGTTTTTATCTTTGGTTTTCTCTTTCTCCTCCTCTCCAGAAGATGACTCAGCCTATATTCCAACAGATTTTTCATTCCAGAATTTAGGACAGTGCTCCTTTCCCCAAAACAGATGCCTCACAGAGCTCTTTGACCCTGGGAAGTCACAGGCCTTTAAGACTTTTTGGCCATTCAACCCTCACACTACTTCCGTTCAAGCCTTGGCGTGTTGAGGGTGGGGGCCTGAGTTGGTTCCATCCAGATCACCCCTTTCCTGGGGACTGGGGTGAGTAGCAGTTGGGGTCTGGGCCCCATGGTAATTTCACATCCGTCTTGTTCACAACCACAGCAGATCCCCGACCCTAGTCTGGAGGGACTTGAGGCCCCTGGATTCCTGGAAATGCCTTGACCTTCTTCCAGTGGCTACAGCAGATGGAAGCCAATTTCTCTGAGAACCTCAGGGCAGACCGGTCCTAATCTGAGTCCCAAGAGTTCAGTGGGAACAGCGATGAAGTTCGAATTCCCAAGCTCGAACCTCTTATCCCAGGTTCATAACAAACTGGTTGTTTGAACTTCACTGATTTGTCATGCTTGAGCCTCAGTTTCTTGATTTGTAAAATGAGGATAATCATGTATATCTCACAAGGTTTTCCAGAAAACAAAGATGAAGTACCTGAAAACATGATACACGCTTTAGAAACATAGTTCGTTTTTTTTCTATTCTCTCTCTAGATTTTGAAATTCTTTTGTCCTTGATACATGCTTTAGCATCAGGCACATTAGAAGGTTCTCAGTAAGTCTTTTTGGGTTTAGGGAGTTGTTTTGGCAGACCCCAACCTACCACCTTAAATTCTGACCTTTCATCGGGAGGTAGTTGCTATTGTTGGGAGGAAAAAAATAAATTTCACATAAAGGGATGAAAAATGTAAGGTCTTTTTTTTGTTTGTTTTTGTTGTGTGTGTGTGTGTGTGTGTGTGTGTGTGTGTGTGTTCTTTTTGTGTATGTTTTTTAAATTTCCTTCCTTCCACCAATGACTTTTGTATTAAGATCTTCACCCCTTGATGGTGAAAGCAGACCTTGGCTCATTGCTTAGGCTTCCAGGAGGCGGAAGGAGAATGCAAAACCCAAGCAGGATGTTTTTTCTGCAGAACCGTTTATAAGCTTTTGGCAGTGAGAGTAACACAGTGGGCGTGATTCTGCAGCCTGAGGCCTGCCTACTTGAGCGTAGGGCTAATTGATTTATCTGGAGGATGATTTGAGACTTAAAACTTTTAGAATGGAGATGCTACGTTCCAGTTCCCTGTGTGGTAGAAGCACGAGTGCTGCTCCAGTAAACAGGTTGCTTCGCTGTCGCCGTCAGATAATAGTAGCGGCAGCAATGGCTGGTATTACCCGAACGCTTCTTAGATGCCAGCCGCTACTCTAAGTGCTCCGTGAGTGCGAACCCCTGACCCACACAGCCACTGCCTGAGGTCAGAAACTGGCTACCAGAGTTTTCCCGTCTTAAATATAAAAAATCCAGCACAAACAGGCCAGATGACTTGCCCATGAGGATACGCCTGGTTGAGTGGCTGGCACAGTATTTGGAAAGAAGACGACTAAGAATCAGAGATTTGGGTTAATGGGTTAACGTGCCCTTAACAGTGTCTGGCCCAAGGCAGGAACTCTGCCAGAAGCAGGCTTTCGTCATCTTGTCCTGGAATTAGACTGGAGAAGTAGGGCGTCTCCTGCTGTAGAAAGCGTGTTTGTGATAGTGTATTTCACTGGAGATCTTGGAGGACCACGACTCTCAAGAACTATGCCGCAGCTCATTTGGAACTGGCCTGCGCAGTCAGCCAGGGAGCTTAGTCTCTGAGTTACTTAGCTAATTCATTCATCTGCCCCCCTATTCACACCTACACTGCAGTGGGTCGGGGTACGGCTTGGGGGTGAGAACCACACACTGGCTTAAACCCTGCCCCTGCCCGCACCCACCCATGGGCACTCAACTGCTCCAGGCCTCAAGCACCCTGCTTTGTGAAGTGAGGATAGTAATAAAATACCTATCTCCAGGGTTGTTGTGACAACTAAATGAGTTTTTATTTTTAAAGATTCTATTTATTCCTGAGAGACACAGAGAGAGAGAGGCAGAGACCTAGGCAGAGGGAGAAGCAGGCTCCATGCAGGGAGCTCGATGCGGGACTCGATCCCGGGTCTCCAGGATCACAACCCTGGGCCGAAGGTGGCATTAAACCGCTGGGTCAGCCGGGCTGCCCCCGAATGAGTTTATATACAGGAGTAGCTTACAGCGGTACCTGGCACACGGTTAAGGAGTCCTATTATTGTTGATATTTATAATTATTTTCCTACGTAATCCCTTATCCCTCAGAGAATTTGAGATGTTCACTAAAATAACACAAAGTTAAAGAGCTAAAAGCAGATGGAGGCTTAGGACCACGGCTAAGTGTATAGCAAGCAGAAGCGTAGCCCTCCGAGAAAGACGCCGAGACAGCGAGCTTGCGGAAGCCAGTCGTCCGCCCTGCAGAGCCCCGAAGGGGGAGCGCGTCCTTTACTCGGCTCAGCACCAGACAGGAGGAGGCAAAGCTTTCCCAGGCCTTGCCTCCTGAACTACACGAGCACCTTTGTTTCTCCTTTGGTGGAGGAAGATGGGCTCCAAGTCACAAACACCTGGCCCACTGCCCGGGTCGGCGGGAAGTCTCGCTCCCTGCTTTACTCTCCACCCCCGGCTCTTTTGTGCAAACAGCTCGATGGTGTCATGTTTTTGTTTGTGGTCAACTTTCTTTAGCCAGGCAGGGCTGAACCGTGTCACATTTAAAAAAAAAAAAAAAGAATAGCTAAGGGTCTTCCAGCACCTCATGTTTGGAATGGCCCAAAGCCCTGTGACGGTGGCGGGGTTCTCGTACCCCGTCCCTCCTAGGGAGAAACCCTGCTTGCTGTGCTTCTGGTGATACTGCTTGACATGCACAGGGGAGGGGCACGGTGCCTTTCCAGCCGGCTCCCTCAGTCGGGGGGTGCAGGTGAGCCCCGTCCCGTTGCCGTGGTGCCGACTGCTCTGGCCGCCCTCACAACTGCTGCCTGGGCCTCGAGCCAGACAGGGCCACACCGTGCCTGGGGGCCCGCAGGGGCTGTGGGGCTGGCCCCGGTTTGCTAAAGTCCCGGGGCTACAGAGCCAGGAAGAGGAGCAGCCCCCTTAAGAAGAAAAAGGAACAGGAACTGTTCAAAAGGGGACAGTGAGATGAGAAAAGCATCAGGAAACAGCTGGGAAGCGAGGGAAGCTACAGCCAGAGGACATCAGTGTTGGGGACCAGGCAGGCCAGAGGGAGGACTCCCCTGCAGACGCTCTCGGCCCGGCCAGCCGGGTGTGCAGGGTGGGAGTGTCCCCTGTGGTCGCTGAGGGACTGTGCCCCTCGCAGCCCGGCTTCAGTGTACAGATCTGGGCACGGGACTTCGCAGCGGGGCCCCCGGAACGGCGTGGCCAGCCTCTCCGTCCTGCACCCCTCCATCTGCCCCCCGCCCCCTCTGTAAAGGTCGGGAGCGCTGTCCTGGGGGCCCTGGAGCCCCGGATCGCCCTGCTGTAGCTCAGGGGCTCCTGGCCCTCGCCCGCGGCTGCGGCGCTGCGCCCCTCCCAGGCCCGGGGAGTGCAGGGTCCCAGGCTACGAGGTCCCGGGCTGCGTGGGAGGCAGCGTGGGGAGCCCTCTGGGCGTCCTCAGGGGCGCATACCCGGTGACTCAGCGGGGCGTGCAGGCGGGCTTCCTGGCCAGAGCCGCCCGCTGGCTTTCCGGTGTGTGCCTACCCCTGCTCCTCGGGGAACTCTGGGGAACTACCTTGACCGGCCCCCTCGCAGGAAGGACGGACCGTCCCCGCCTAGCAACTGCCTTCCTCTGGGTGAGCGGGCTCGTCGGGCTCGTCGGTCTGCTGCTTCCCGGGGCTGATGGTGAGCTCCTGACCCGGCGATGCCCTCCCGGGGCTTCTGTGTCGCCCGGCCGTGCCCTCGTGCCCGTGCACGCGCACAGGTCTCCTCAGCTCCCTGGTGTCTGGCCGGGATTCACATTCAGCCTCAATGGGACGGGACTGCAGAGCCGTCCTTGGACTTCCGGACCCTTCTCTGGTCAGACCACCGGACGCCGCGGTTCTGGGCAGAGCTGCGGCAGCTGTTGAGTTGGGTCCGAGAACTTCAGGGCCGGAGGGATCCTGGTGCCTCGGTGGGTTCTCAGGTCTCCCTGGGGCACCCCGAGAGCCACCGCCTGGACTCCTAAGGCGGGGAGCTGCTGCGGCCGAAGACGGCCTCCTTCATCTTGGGACACGTTTGCGTCTCAGAAACTTCTTTCTTGCACTGTCCCAAACCTGCTTTTAGCTGTTGATGCTTGTACCGACTCTGCCTCGGTGGAGGAGCCTGGCTCCTTTCCTTCAGGAGTTCAAAGGCAGCTTTCAGTCAGGGGAAGCAGCCCCAGCTCCCCCGTGTGTCCCCCACAGGAGACACCTCGAGACTGCCCACGGCTCGGACGCCCGCTTTTGGGACGCGACTGTTGGTCTCTGCTCCTCTTACAGTATGGGGCTCAGGTCTGGATGCAAGAGGACCTCAGGGGTGGCCACTGTGAGAGGGACAGCTGCAACCTGGAGCGCGGAGTAGGGCCGTATCCTCACCTCCACGTGTGAGGCACCATACCTCTGTTGATGTAGCTGCATGTCAACCGGTAGTTGATGGGCTCATCCTGCTAGAGATAACCGCACTTGCGGTTTCAGCAGAGCCCTGCCCCCGCCCCCGCCCCCGCCCCCGCCCCCGCCGGGCGGCCTCGGACCACATAACGGAGGGGAGACCGCCTGGGGTTCTTGTGGTTGGCGGTGGGGTCGGGTGAGGGTGTGTGCAGGCCCGGGCTCCGTCGCTTGAACTTCCTGCTTGTGCCCAAGAAGGGGGCACCCAGCAGCTTGCCCAGGCAGGTTTCGGGACAGAAGGCGAAGAGGGAGGCACGGGGCTCGGGAGTCGTGAGCAGTGACATGTCAGCGGAATCCCGCTGCGGGTCCTGTGCGCGCTGTCGGGCGGTTGCGAGCCTCCCAGGGCGTCCTCAGCGAGCGTAGTCAGCGGGCAGCTCTGCAGGGAGCCTGCTGCCTTCAGCCACTGGGGTCGCGCCCAGGGCCCCCGGATGCTGATCCCGGGGGCCGGCGCCACGGGCTGCAGCGGGAATTGGCGGCCTCAGCCGAGTTAGGTCATGAGCGCGCGGGGATCCCTCAGGTCTGCACGCTCAGCGGCCGAGGGCCCGCGGGAGCCCTTCGCAGGCCGAGGAAGGGGCAGAGCTTCCCCGGAGGAGCCCGGCGCGGGCTGTGCGGGTGCAGGTGCAGGCCGCCCCGACGTGCCGCAGAGGGGCCGCGGCTGTGTCCGCAGGCCGGGGACTGGGTTCCAGGCCGGGGCTTGGGCGTCCTTCGGTTGTCCGGAGCGGCCGCGTCCTGTATCTGCAGCCGCATCCTCAGCGGGTGTCCCGCAAGGTGCAGACCATTGCCAGAGGGACCGTGGCTTACTCGTGCGGCCAGGGCCAGCTGCGGGCCTCTGCTCTTTGCCCGCTCGGAGTCCCCGGGTGGGCGTAAGGCTGCGGTGTCATAGCTTCCCGGCTTCCTCAGCCCCTTTGCCATCAGCCTATCTGCAGCCTGAGAGACACAACAGGCCCGTCGGACAGTCCGGGGTGTCGGAGGTGGCACGTGCCGACGGCTCCAAGCGTGGCCTCCCAGAACCAGGACTCACGTCGGCTCTGCTCCGCATCCCCTCCTGGTTATTCTCAGATCGAAGGGCTCCTAGAGGAGCACGAAAACATCCGAATTACCTGGAGGGGATTTAGACATTCCGCGTAGCCCTCCTCTACCCAAGGTTATGATACGCACTCCAGGGCGGGCAGAGGGTGTCCCCCTCCCTTACAGGCCACTACTGGAGTGCGACCCTGCTGTTCAAACTATGTCCTGTCTTTAGGTGTGTGGGCAGGTACAAGGCCCTGCGTGCTCACCTCCTCCGCCTTGACTGAGCTACCACCTGCTGATGCACGCGCACGAGTAGGAGAGGCCGGGCCAGGCTGTGGTAACACATGCCCCGAAATACCAAATACCAGCGCTTTCACACCTACTGTTTTCCCCTCCAAGCAAATTTCGTCCTGGATATACGACTCCCTAGGGCAGCAGCTTCCTCTCAGGCAATACCCCCGGGGTCCAGGCCACTTCCGTCCCTTCGCTGCACCACCTGGAGCTCACGGCCGGCGAAGACGGATGGGGCGTGGGCGGCTGCTCACTGCTCCAGTCTGGAAGTCACACCCACCCTTGCTGCTCAGGGTCCGCTCCCCAGGAACTGGTTAGACGGCCGCCCGACGACCAGGAGCCAGGAGAACGGGATGTGGGTGAGCACTAGCAGCGCTCCTACCTCCGGTTCTGCCAAACACCTGCTTTCAGAAAGTTTCCATTAGGATCAGTCCTAGAAATCTCCATCTGAAAGTCCCACGGGGACATCAAAGTCAACATGCGTCACAGCAGTGACTGTTTTCCTCTCCTAAGCTTGCCTTTTCCTCATCTTGGCAAATCACGGGTTGCCCGCGCCAGAAACCAAGAGTTCACCTTAGCCTTCCCTTCCTCCCTCGTTCCCCCGGGACTGTCGGATGGTCTCACCAGGTCCCACACGCCTCTCTCGACGGCTCTGGCTGGTGCTCAGTCCATGCAAACCGCAGGGCTCCTGCAGCCGTAAACCTTGAAATCCTGACATTCCGGTTGGTACGTTGACGCAGCCCCTACCGCCCAGCCCGACCTCCCATCCTGCTCTGGCGTTCCAGGAGCCACTTATCCTTTGCTTGGCTCTACTCTGTGCTGTGTGACCCGTAGGCCCTCTTGTTACTTGGAGGGTCCTGCCTCGTGTCTTTTAAGTCCTTGGTTTGAGGATTGCCTCCCGGGTGTCCTTCCCTGATCCCTCTCCGCAGGAGAATTTTCTATTTGCCTCTATGGCCCTGAGAACACAGGCTCTGTGGCACTCAGCTCCTTAAGTGGATAGCTTCCCCACGGCGAATCTGGTTCTGGGAGAGTCTTATATTTCCTCCTTTTAAAAACGATAGTTGTGGGGCAGCCCGGGTGGCGCAGCGGTTTAGTGCCGCCTTCAGCACAGGGCGTGATCCTGGGGTCCCGGGATCCAGTCCCGCATCGGGCTCCTGGTGCATGGAGCCTGCTTCTCCCTCTGCCTGTGTCTCTGCCTCTCTCTCTCTCTCTCTCTTTCTCTCTCTGTCTCATGAATAAATAAAATTAAAAAAAAAAAGATAGTTGTGGAATATGCCAAGCACTAATGTTATCCGCCCTCATGGAGCCTACAGTCTCCAGGGAGAGGCTGACCATAAGTAAGTAAACAAATAAGTGTATAATTACAAATTGTGAAAAGTCCTAAGAAGAGAAAGAATGGGGGTACCTAGAGCAAGAGTGTATAAGCAAGTCCTTGGGCTTGGTCCTTAGGGTCCTGATACGAGGACCCATTCCTTGGCCCTGTGGAAGGAAGGAAAGACACATCTTTTTAATTTTCATTTTTTAAGATGTTTTTTTCTTTTTTTTTTTTTTAATTTTATTTCTTTATCATGAGACACACAGAGAGAGAGGCAGAGACACAGGCAGAGGGAGAAGCAGGTTCCATGCAGGGAGCCCGATGTGGGACTCGATCCCGGGTCTCCAGGATCACACCCTGAGCTGCAGGCGGCGCTAAACCGCTGTGCCACCGGGACTGCCCAGATTTTTTTTCTTTTATTAGAGAAAGAGTAAGAGAGAGAGTGAGCATGGGGGTGGGAGGGGCAGAGGAAGGGGGGGAGAACCTCAAGCCCATATCCTGTGAGGAGCCCGATGCAGGGATCACGACGGGAGCCAAAATCAGGAGTCAGACACTCAAGTGACTGACCCACCCGGGTGCCCCGAAAGGTGCATCTGTTGAGGGTCTGCTGACCTGAGACTAGATGGGGTAGGGTGTGTGAGGTTTTCTTGACACCGGCTGGCAAGGCTGGCTTCCTGGCCGCCATGGGACTTGGTGTGCGTGTGCGTGACGCTGACACGGGACGGTCCGCAGGCTTCATAGGCAGTCCCCGGGGAAGTGCCCCGCGGGCCTCCTGGCCAGCCCCTGGCGCAGTGACTGCGCGCCTGCAAAGCGAGGGAGCCCGGGTACTGTGCCCAGGACTGTTCCCCCCACACAGGGGGTCTCACCAGCTGGGGGAGGCGTCCCAGCACACAGCTGGTGCCTGTCCTGGAGGGCAAGGCCGTGCCGCCCTTGGTGGGGAGCAGGCAGGGAAGCCCGCTTCATCCCAAGAGGCTGCTTTAGCTGCGCTTCCCTGCAGCCCGCGTTTCAGCCGGAGGCGCTTGGCCGCCAGGGTAGAGATGCGGGAGCGGGGAGCTCTGGGGAAGTAGGGCCCGCTGGTCGTTTGAAGATCAGGAAGGAGAATGAAAGAGCTTTGAAATGATGCTTTTAATCACTGAGAAAATAGGATTCGGGTAATAAAAATACCATCTCATGCCAGGTTTTTAGGCGTAAGTCGAGTGTGCCCTGAGAAGTGGTGCTTTTTTGGGCCGTTTGGCATCAGGCAGCCCCGAGGTCAGCTGCTCCCCCGCGCGCCACCCCCCCCCCCCCCCCCCCCCCGCCCAGGGGATGTGCCATGTCGGTGGTTGTGGGGCTGGAACTGGGACGGGCCCGAGGGACCCCCAGGCCTAGCCCCTGGCCCTGCAGGTGAGGAAGTGGACTCGGGGGCCACCACGAGGCCGACCGCAGTGACCGGGACCCCGTGGGCCACAGCCGCTCCCTGGCCTCACCAGAGCCACTGATGCGGAATCAGGGAAGGTGCCATTGGGTCAGTGGCGCGTGTCCAGCTCCAGGACACCTGGAAGCTCCCCTTACCTTCCCACCCAGCGTGGACCAAGGGGCTGCCCTTCTTTAGGGCCGCGTGGAGGCTGGGCCTAGTGGGTGGCTTGGTGAGCACTGGTGCTATCCTTTGTTGGGTTTCTCTGTCCCAGGAGTCAGGAGGGACCAAGTGGCCTGACCTCAGAGCAGCACAGAGGGCCCCGGTTCAGTGAATACGGTCCCCGCAGGGCCGGCCGGGCCCCCTCCCCGGCGTGTCTGTCTGTGCGACGTCGGCAGGTTCCTGGTCCCGGGGAGGGGATGGGCCAGGCACCCCTGGGCATGGGGACCTCAGCTTCGTTTCCCACCCCCCAGGCGGGGCTCCCGCCAGCCAGTCCAGAGCGGCCGAGGAGCTCCATGGGCAGCAGCGCACCAGGCTGAACCACGGCCTCCGCTGGAGCCGCGTCCTCTCCTGTCCCGACTGTGACAACTGCCTCTGAGCCATCTCCCCGGCCTGGCCCCCCAGGTGGCTTGCAAGGGCTTGCGGGACGCGGGCCTGACCCTGTGACCCCTCTGCTCAGCAGATCTCTGGCTCCCTGCCCTCACGGGCCCCCAGGCCACCTCTCCAGCCTCACCACCCTGTGCCCCCTGCAAGTCCTTTACTGCGCCCGGTGGGCTTGCTTCCTGCCCTCCCAGCGGCCTTCCAGGCTCTCACGGCCCTGCCTTCGCCGACGCCAGGCTCTCCCACAGTTCCACGTCCACACAGAGGACCTCTGGTGTGTGTCAGTGCTTCAAAGCCTGTTGTGGCCTGCGGTGTGCACCCCTCAGCTTCAGACGCAGAGGCCCAGCCTCTAAGGTCACGTATTTGGAGATGGCCTTTGAGAGGATACGAGGCTCCTAAGGGGGGGCCCTGGTCAGATGGGACTGGCGCCCTTACGGAGGAGGGAGAGACGCAGGGCACGGTGTCTCTGGCCACCACAGAGGGAAGGGCGGCGAGGACACAGGGAGAAGGTGGCCATCTACAGGGTGGGGGACCCTCGGCAGAAACTGGGCTGTGGACTCCAGCCTCTTGGACTGTGAGAAAATCCGCGTCTCCTGTAAGCCGCCCGGTGTGTGGGGCTTTGTTACGGTGGCCTGAGCTGGTTAAGACAAGGCCCGAGAGAGCGCCAAGCCTCCAGGGTGCCCGACTCTGTACGCGCAGCACCCCTTGCAGCACTCCCCTGTGCCCCAGGTCCCCCTGCTGCACCCCCTGCACCCCAGGTCCCCCCTGCTGCACCCCCGTGTGCCCCAAGTCCCCCTGCGTCCCAGGTCCCCCTGCTGGACCCCCGTGTGCCCCAGGTCCCCCTGTGCCCCAGGTCCCCCTGCTGCACCCCCTGCACCCCAGGTCCCACCTGTTGCACCCCCCTGTGCCCCAGGTCCCCCTGTGCCCCAGGTCCCCCTGCTGCATCCCTCTGTGCCCCAGATCCCCCTGCTGCATCCCCCTGTGCCCCAGGTCCCCCTGTGCCCCAGGTCCCCCTATGCCTCAAGTCTCCCTGTGCCCCAGATCCCCCTGCTGCAGCCCCCTGTGCCCCAGGTCCCCCTGCACCCCAGGTCCCCCTGCTGCACCCCCGTGTGCCCCAGGTCCCCCTGTGCCTCAAGTCTCCCTGTGCCCCAGATCCCCCTGCTGCACCCCCTGTGCCCCAGGTCCCCCTGAGCCCCCAGTCCCGACCATAGGCATCTGGGGTGGTGGTTGCTGCTGTTACTTTATCTCTACCACTGGGCTGTGAGCAGTTCCAGGGCAGAGGCCTCGTTCTGCTTTGCCTAATCAGAGAGCCAGATATTATATTGGACTAATAATTGAATGAAAGTTGAATGAATTAACCGCCCCCCCCCCACGCCTGCTTCTTTCCAGGTGGCTGCTAGGCTGCATAGAGACTTTTATGGCCACTTCTCTGGCGTCCCTGCTCCTGATGACCACTTAACCTTAACCGGATTCCTCCTGTGGAGAGATATGTGGGCGGGGCGGGGGTGGAGGAAGGGGCCCCTCAGCGTTCTTTTCCACCCTCATTATCCTCCGGTTTGCGTGGCTTTCCCAGCCTAGTTGGCGGGCAGCTGTTTTGGCGACAGCACAAAGGAGAGCCGAGGCCGGGACCAGCCCTTAGCCACAGGGGCTGCTGGGGAAGGGGACGGTGTCTGTGTCCCTCTGCCCTCCCTGTATGGCCTTCCTCGAGGGGCCACAGGTGCATCGCCGACGGAAGTGGCCCCCTAGACGGGGGGAGCTCTCAGTGGAGCATGGAGCACCCTCCCTGTGAGCCAGGTGCCCGGGGCGCACGTCACACGCGATGCCAGGACCTCTGGCCAAGGACGGGGGCCCAGAGAGGCGCCAGGTCTGCAGCGGGGGGGCTTGTTTGGTCAGGCCCCGTCCTGCCCTGCCGGCGGCCCTTGGTGGGTCTGGAGCCTGCCCCCTGAGCGCCCTGCCCCCCCAGCCCCCCTTCACTCTGATACGATAGGGCCAGGCCGGGTTATTCATCAGCGGCCTTTCTGTCTCTTCCTCTGGATCTTGCCATTTCTCTTTCCGTCGTTCATGTCTCCGCTCAAGTGCTGCTTGTTCCAAAGGCCTTCTCTGTGTCCCAGCTTCCCTTGCCCCCCCAAGTCCTGTTGCCCCACCGCGCCCCTGCTCAGCTTGCTTCTCCCCGCAGCGCCTACTGACTGGGAGTGACACGGAAGCGGGGCCCTGCTCGTCTGCGGCGGCAGGTGCAGCAGGTGCGGCAGGTGCGGCAGGCGCGTGGCGGGGGCTAATAGACACTCCTGGGTGAGCAAACGAGTGCGGCGTCGCCCGTTATGAACAGGGAAGTCGCCGTGCGTGTCGGAGCTGCGGTGTGTGGCTGGAGTGCGGCGCGGGGTCGGCTGAGCTCACGCTGTCAGCCCCTGGGGCCGTGTCTGCGGCAGCGGCGTTGACTTCCCGCTGCTCCTGTCGCAGGTCAAGCCTCTCGTGAGATGCAGGAGGAAGCTTTGGTGCAGTTCTGGGGTTTCCGGGTGCAGAGGGGGCTCCAGGTCTGAACAGGACGTCGTGGCTTGGCCTGTGCCGAGGGGCTTGGGGCAGTTGGGAAGAGCCTGGAGTTTTAGAGACCGTTCATATTGAAGGAATGGAAGTTGCCAGGCATCACAACTGTGCTTAGGGTATGCACATGTGGGGGTATGTGGGGGTGAAAGGGTTTTAAAAAGAAAACAGGATGAGTCCTGGCTTCCACAGGAAAGGGACATCCCTCTTCCTTCTGGTATGTGTTCGCTGCTCCTGTGACCACGGAGTCGTGCCCGGCTTGATGATCGAAATCACTTGGGAGTCGTCTTAAGCTTCATCAGCTCTTCTGTCACTGACCTCGAATGACGTGACACCAAGAACGCCGCAACGGGTGCTCTGTGGACTTCGTCTCTTGACATCGGACTGGAATATTCATAAATAAATTTGCCCTGACCCAGTCCTCCAGTGGCCAGACTGCAAACACGGACAGTGGGAAACGGTCTGCCTCAGTGGAGGAGAGAACGGGGCAGGTCAAGGCCTCCTTCCGAATAGAGCAGCGTGGGTTTGGACAACAGCCGGCGGCCCAAGCCCTGGACACCATCCCGCCAAGAACAGGTTAAGATGTCGTGTTTCCATAGGAATTCTCAAGTCTTGCCCCCGTACAGGCTTGCAGGAAATTAAACCACAAGAAAGGCCAGGCTGAGTTTCTTAATCCACCCCGAACAATGAAATTCGAAATGTGGGTTTATGGTCAGAAAGTGACCGGGTAAAAATAGTGGCGCATGACTCGACAAGGGAGCCTCTTGGGCTCCTGGAGCCGCCGATGCAGGTGGCCTTGCCGGGAGAGCCGGGACAGGGCTCACTGCCTGCCTGCGTCCGGGAAGCCGGGGCCGCCCGGGGACCTCCTGCCCGCTTCCCCGCTTTCTCCATACTCCATTCCGGGGGAGCCCAGGCCCGGCTGCCGTCATCAGAGGGGCCCCTGAGCGGGGTTCGGGTACGCTCTCCGTCCTGGGACCGTCCGTGGCAGCCTTGTTACCTCAGCCTGGCTGAGCCTTTTAGCCACTCTTTCACTGTCCCCATAAGAGAGGCCCACGTGGGAGCCGCCCTGCTGGGAAGCGCAGTTGACCCACAGATCCGTGAGGGGTGAGCATACGCTGTGTGATGACGCTGACTCTGGGGGGGTCTGTCGTCGGCCGCAGATAACCCGGCACGAGTGTGGAGACTTCGAGGTAAACCTATTCAAAGGGAGCGCGTGGACACAGAGGGGCTCAGACCCGAGCACCACTGAGGCCTGCCGTGCATCCCTGCTCTGTCGCCCATTAGCTTTGTGACCTCGGGCAAGTCCTCAGCTACTATAAACCTTCGATTTCCACGTTTGTTAAATGGAAACCTGGAGATTTAAAAGCATTGCAGCGGCACGTAGGAGGGGCTAAATCACCGTCATTTCCATATGCACTGTCTGTTGCCGTGGACAACGGCCGTAATACCGGCGACAGCAGCGGCAGCGGCTGCAGCAGGAAACACATAAGGAAAACGCTCCTGGGTCTGCAACTTCTGAGGCTCGGCACGACGTCGTCCGTGTCTGACCCTTTTCCCCACTGTCACATACTTGGCACACCGAGGGGACTCTGGCTTACTTGGCCCGGCGTGGCTGAGGTCAACAGGGCAAGGCCTAGCTTCCGGGCCTTGTGCTCTCGTGAGCACGAGCTGCTGGGTCCTGAGTGAGGGAGAGGAGCCGCCTCCGCTCAGAGTCATGGGTGGCAGGGCGGGGAGTCTTGGAAGGCGTCTGTCCTAACCCTTCTGTCTTTACCATCCAGGGGAACTGGTGCCCAGATGGGGGGCGGCTTGCCCGAGGCTGGACTTAGGGGCAGAGTCAGACCCAGGAGCCCGGCCTCGGCCCCAGTGCCCTGTCTACTCACACTTGCCTTAAAGTTCCTCAAGCCCAGGCATTGCGTGTCTTACAAAATAGGGGAAAGCCGGGGTGCAGGGGGTGGGTGTGGGGGTGTTCCCTTCTGAAACTCTCCGTGATGCTCGTTTCTCTCTTCACTTACTTTTGTGGGATGCGCAGGGGCCCCCTAGCCTGGTGCTGCTGGAGGTTTTTCAGGAGGGCCGTTGTCTAGCACCCCCATGGCAGGTTGCACCAGAGCCCGCCTTCCAGCCAGGGAAGAAGTTGCTTGGCACGACCTGCCGTGAGTGGGGGGGCCAGAAAGTTCTTCCTTGCAGTAGAATGCCAGTTAATAAACACAGAGGGAGGGCAGCCCGGGTGGCTCCGCGGTTAGCGCCGCCTGCAGCCCGGGGTGTGATCCTGGAGACCAGGGATCGAGTCCCACGTCGGGCTCCCTGCATGGAGCCTGCTTCTCCCTCTGTCTGTGTCTCTGCCTCTCTCTCTCTCTCTCTCTGTGAATGAATAAATTAAAAATATATATATTAAAAAAATAAACACGGAGGGAATGAAGGCCTTGGAAAATCACCATTTGGCGATAACCGTTACAGTAATAATTTATTCGGATGAGAAGCGTTAAGGGGTGGGTGCTAAACCAGAGCAGGCAAGAATTTGTTCCGCAAGAAGGTATTTTTCCTGGTCTCGAAATGTTTCCCCACATTATGCCATTGTCACAGTTCCCAACGGTAACTTTACCGTGATCCGAGTTAGCATCATCCATAACGGGGTAGACTGACATGCTGTGCCCCCGGCTGTGATCCAGCAAGAAGAACACAGCATTGCTTCTGAGCTCTTCTTGGCAGAGATGCAAAACCTGAATCCCATCCCGAGAAAACATCAGACAGATGCCCGTCGAGGGGGATTTTACCAAATATTGGCCTCTGCTCCTCAAATGGCCACAGAAAATGAGGAAAGACGGCGGAAGAGACGTGACAACTGTACGTCATCCTGGACCAACCACAAATCTTCCTTTTGTTTTTGGACAATTGACAGATTTCGAGTGGGGCTTAAGTGGCAGCAATGTATAGTGTTGATTTTTCTGGTCCTGGGGGGTTGTACTGTCATCATGAGGGTGGCCTTGTTTCTTAGGAAATACACACGGAAATATTTTATTTTTTTTTAATTTTTATTTATTTATGATAGTCACAGAGAGAGAGAGAGAGAGAGGCAGAGACACAGGCAGAGGGAGAAGCAGGCTCCATGCACCGGGAGCCCGACGTGGGATTCGATCCCGGGTCTCCAGGATCACGCCCTGGGCCAAAGGCAGGCGCCAAACCGCTGCGCCACCCAGGGATCCCACACGGAAATATTTTAGAGCCTGAATTCTTTTTGTGTTTCGCTTCCGTTTTTTTCGCCGTCATCTGCAGTTATGTCAGTTTGTCATTACATTTCATGTCTTCGATTAAAACTTAGAACAAAAAAACTTAAATTTTACTTAATTAAAAAATACGGACTAATTAAATGAAATTAAAATTTAATTAAAGCAGGGAAATGGATTAATTAGTGCTTAGGTGCAGTCCAGTAGATAGAATCTTTTCCATCATAAGGTCTGGGATGGGAACAAGCTAGAAGGAGGGTTTCTTGAACGCCCCTGCCCCACAGGAAGGCAGATTTGTGTTTTAAATGGAAGTTAGAGTCAAGTCTTGGGACCTCTCCCTGTTCTTGGGCAGCTCTTAGTACCCAGCAGCCCCGGGCTCCCGGGGGGCTCCCTTCACCTGGGCGAGCCGGGATGGAAGCATGGGAACGCAGATGGTCTTGGTGGGGGAACCTATAAAATGAGGACAATAAACCCTACACGTAAGGATTAAACGAGGTAAAACACATAAACTACCTCACTCAGTATCTGGCCTTTGGAACCTCATTTTATAGGTGATGATAGAGAGTTTTTTTTTTAATGGAGCATAAGAATCAATAAAATAACATGACATTTTGGCAAGAGGCCTGGCTCAGGAGACCAGGAACCCGAAGAGCTGTTTGCCCGTTGGCCAGGTCCGTCTGCAAGCTGTCACAGGGCCACAGGGGCTGCTCCTGAAAAGACGAAAACCTTAGAAAACCGTTTTTTTTTTTTTTTCTCTCCTGCTGCAAAAGGTAAGGGAACGGGTAGTTCTTCGCATAATAAGTCTCAGAAAGGTGTTTCTGGCTCTCTGTGGGGTCTGGCCATCTCTGGCCCGGTTCACCTTCCTAGTGACCGTGTCTGGATTCTAAGAGACACACGTTGGGGCACAGGGTGGAGAGCCAGGCTGGAAGTGAAGTGTGAGGCCAGATGGAGGGCAGGGGTTCTTCGGGGTGGGCCAGTAGGGAACAGGTGAGGGCCGAGCAGACGGGTGCTGGCGGGAGCACACCTGCGGCTCCGCTGCAGCACGGGGACTTGGTGAACGGGGGAGGGTGTGTGGACGTGGGTCAGGCGCCGTGCACGGGGTCCTGTGTGACCTGGGCTAAGCTTCATCCTTTGGGCCTCGGTCTCCTCGTGGGTCCAGTGGGGACAGTTGCTGGTGCCAGCCTGGGAGTGCTGCTGGCCGCTGCTCTCTGTCCATTCTCTCCTTTCTCATTTATAAAGCGAATCCCATTCATTTGGGAGCAGCACTGCGCCCGGTAGAAGGATTAATTTCGTAGCTTCCCTTGCAGCTAGGTGTGGCCATGTGACTAAATCCGGAACCTCCAGGATGGGTGTTTCAAGCATCTGCCTTAGTGCAGGGGGCAGGGGGAGGGGACCTTTTCCCTTCTTTCCCCTTGTTGCCTGGAATGCAGCCAAATTGAGCGGATCCCAGTAGCCGTCCTGCGCCATGCAGTGACCTTGAGAATGGAAACCAGATCTAGGAGAAGAGAGTGGAGGCGCAGAGGGCGTCGGGACCTTGATAGCTGTACCGAGCAGCCTTGCCATCCCTGGACGGCTTAGCTTTGCCCTTATGTGTTATTCAAGCCAGTTGCTTTCCATCTTCCCTTAGAGCAGCTGGACCCAACCCACACGAATGCACCTGCCCCCAGGGTCGTTGCAAGGTTTCAGCGAGGTAAAAGCATAAGAAAGTTCTGTGAGTGGGAAATGCACTGTGAACATTGCCACGTGCTGTCAGTCCTCTGGTTGCCGTCGTCATTTGAGCAAAGCACAGGGGGCAGGGCGGCAGCAGACGGGCCCCGACAGGCTGGCAGGGCCGGGCACGAGTGCTTGCCAGCAGGGCACGGGGGTGGGGGTGGCAGGCGGCGGAATAGAACCTTCGTCAGTTTTCCTCATTGTACTTGGATCCACAGATACGGCCTGGGCTCAAATGCCGGGAAAGAGGGAGAGGGTGGTTGGGGGAGGTTAAGGCGAGGGCAGGGGAGATTAGAAACCGGAGCCCGGGGCCCCCGCAGCTCCAATAAAGAACCTCAGAGCGAGCAACTTGGAAAGTTGATCTGCTGACCGTTTGGGCGGACCAGCGGTAACCGTATCGCTGCTTTCAGAAGACACCTGTGAATTCTGCGCCGGGAGGACGGCTCTCCAGCTGCCATCCCGCGGGCCTGTGAAGGACGCTCGCTCGCTGGTGGAGAGCAGAGACCAGGCCCGAGTCAGAATGTGGTCGTGCCCCAGTAGGAAGCAGGGCTTAAGCTTTTGCAGATCAAAGTAAAGTCTCTAGCAGCAACCCCCCCCCCCCCCCCCCGCCCGGGAGCCACGCTGCAGAGAGGCCAGCGGGGGCGCGGGCATCTCTGCCATGGAAATGAGAGAAGGGGGGGGCGGTTCTGACTTCCAGACCTAAAACCCAGTTTCCTCTGCAGATTGAGACTCATAAAGAAGTACATGAGCTATAATTTCATGCTGGCAAGAGAGATGAGAGGAAAATGGAGACCCGGTGCTGCGTGTGTTGTTGTACATTATATACGTCCCTAAAGTTCTTCAGCCAAGTTGGAAATAAATTGTGTCCTATCCCGAAAGATATGATTTATATAACCAGTCACCGAAGGCAGGAGGGCGAAGGAAGAAACGCATGTTTACGCTGCTGCAGAAGACAAAAAACAAACAAACAAAACAAAAAAACCCACAAAAACCTGTCGTTTCATAATAGTTTGTTTTGCCTTGTCCACAAAACGGGAGCCCGTGGTCATAAAGAATGTGAGGGCCAGGCCATAGCTCACACTCCGTTTTCTATGCTTAATTTTGAGAGGGGGCGAGGAAGGCTGGAGAAAGAATCTGTTGTCCGGCTAATACGTAAAGCTGACCGTGGTCATTAATTTCGAAGCCTGGGCCCCCAAACCTTTCGCCAGGGCTGCTAACAGGTCCTATGAATCATTCTCAGGGACCCCGGGTCCGCCCTCAGAGGCGGGGTGGGCTGCTGATGTGCACAGCCGCAGCCGGGGGAGAGCCAGCGGAGCCCGCCTGCCGCGTCCGGCCGTGCGGTGGCCAGGGGGCCAGGGTGGTGTGAGCGGGGAAGGGGCTCGTGGGCCATGTCAGCAGGTGTAAAGCGCCCGTCCTGGGCCTGGCCCACAAACCCCTGTGTCTGCTCCCCGGGAGGCACCGGAGCAGGCGGGGGGAGCCCCAGGAGTCTGTCCCAGGCCTGGGCCCCGGGGTCCACCATGACCCTTGGTGGCAGCCGTCCCCCGGGGTAGCCAGCTGTCCTGCAGCTGGGCCTGTGCGGGCGCCGTCGGGGCACCGCTGAGGTCTGCGTGGTGGTGGCAGGGCTTCCATCGCACGCCTAGACCCCGGGCAGCAGGAGCCCGGCCGCTGCGGCTGGGCCTGCCCCTCGGGCCCGTCCTGCACGGGGGCCCGTTCCCCGTTGCCCTGGGCTCCGCAAGCCGGGGCGGCCCGGACTGCAAGTACGAGGCCGCGGAGGGCGAGAAGGCAGCAGTGCCGTCCCCGGGCGGCCGGGGAGACGTGGAGCTTCCTTCCCAGGCGGCTGCCCGGCCCCAGCACCCTGACACCCCCTGGACCTCGGGCTGTCACGGCGTCCCCTTCTCCCCCACCCTCCCGCGGTCACCGACAGCTGGGCCTGCTGTCCTGAGGGGCCGTAAACGTCCGTCCCCGGGCAGCTGACGCTCATGCGAGACGGGAGGGGAAAGAAGGCGCCTGCGTGAGCCCGTGTGCCGGCCCGGGCTCTTGTGCGTGCCCGTCCTTTCCTCGTCTGTCCGGTGTGGAAGGCGCGTCCGCGAGGAATAGTCTCCGGGGACGGGAGAAGGGAGGGGCGAGGAAGGGAAGCTGCTCCCCGCTTCTGTTTGTTCTTGGCTGTCACCAGCTACTCCCTCTGGGCTGTAATTCCATCCGTGGTGTGTGGTCAGATGACCCGCCTTGTGACTGTGCCTGGGAGGCTGGCGAGGAGCCGTCGCGGGCCCTTCCACGGGGAGTGCTGACCTGCCAAGTCCCAGCCGCCCTGAGGCTGCGCGCGTTGCCTGTTGCGATGCGCCGGGGCGAGGCGTGGGCTGTGTGGCCCGGTGCTTCGAACCCTCCCGAACCCCGGGGACTCCTCGCGCCCTTGGAGGCTCGTCTTTCCTTTCGCCACTTGTTAGAAACTGGAGCCCGGGAGGGTGAGCTGAGCGGGCTGGCGCCTCGCAAGGCCGTACCCACCACCGTCTTTGGCTCTGCCCTCTGGGGTTGACGTTCGGCAGGAACCGCGTCTCCCACCAAGAAGCCCGCCGAGGTCCTCAGCGTCCTTCCCCACGTGGGGTCGGCCCACATCAGTGACTCCCGTCCTACGGTCGCACGTTTACCAGTCCTGGGGTCGAGGGGTCTGTCCCGGGACGCAGCAGGTCTTCCGTTTCAGCCTGCCGAGGTCTTGCCAGACCGCCGTGCCACGTGGGAAGCAGCGTTTGAGGCTCTGAGGGCTGCCCCACGAGGTGACGCTGCCAGGAGCTCCCCTGCCTGTGTCCACCGAGGGGCCGGGCCGGCGGCGGCCACACTCCTCCTGGGACGATGGCCAGCGCGAAGGTGTTCCCCAGATGCCTCCACGCCCTAACGCACGCCCGGCTTCCTGCCACCCTCGCCGTGCGGTCGGTAGGCTTGAGGGCCCGGTTGACAGGCCCGTCACCAGCCGATGGACGTAGCGGCACCCACGTCCTTAGGTCCACCTAGAACAGGAGGGGGCCGAGCGGCGGGGCGGGGAAGGGGCACCCAGTCTCACTCCTGGTGCCGCGCTTGTTGCCGCAGACACCGGGCCGCTGGCTCCTGCCTCCCTTGGGACGTCGTACGGCTCAGCGTGCGTTGTCAGGGAAGTGGGAAGAGTCCTTGGTCCTGTTCATTTCCTAGCATCCCTGCCTGATGCTAATGCGAGGATGCGGACGGCCGTTTCCCAAAAGCCGCCCAAGGATGTGGTCGCAGAGGCCTCTTTCTTCTTGAGCTACTCCCGCTCGTCTTCAGGTTCGCGTTTTCACGGTGTGAGATGCGGATCCCCCATGAGCCACGGGCGAGCCTTGTGCACAGCCCTTTGGGCCACAGCGTTTCCTGCTCTTGAGTTCATGGCCCCCGGTGGGCGTGGGTAGCGGAAGAGGGGCACCGACTGACCTGAGAGCATCGGCCGGCCGGTCGGGACACCCGAGTTCTGGGACCAGCTTTGCCACTTAGCTCAACTCTGTGACCCTGGCAAGTCCCACGGCTTCTTTGGACCTCAGTTTCCCCGTCTGTGTAATGGGTAGGTCAGCTCTTCCTTCAGATCTGTTATCCTAGATTATTCTGTCCTCTTTGTCTTTTTTTTTTTTTTTTTTAATATTACCATTTTCTCTTGGGATCCTGACACGGCAGACGTTCATGCAGCCTGGATGCCGGCCGCTGCTTTGAGTTTTGTAGACGTCTGCTCCTTTTTCTGAGACGTTCTTCCCCATGCTTTAGAGATTTCATCTCCTCTTCGCTTTGGAGTCATCTGTTCTTTCCATCTCCGTGGTCCTAAGGGCTGTCGTTACAGCTGCCTCCGACCAGCCCCCTCCTGGGCCCTCCCTGTGCTTTTCCTACCATGCACCAACCTTGTCTCCTCCTCAGGGGAGCCGCCCCCGCCCCTGCCCCGTAGTCCACGGAGAGCCAGGGGCCGGAGGAACAGGGCCCTTTACGCGAATCTCGCCCTACGCCGTTCCAGCCTTCCTCGTAGGCATGTCCCTCTCTCCCGCGGCGACCGTCACAGCCTGGCATCTTCACAGTCACAGAGCAGAGTAAGCGTCTGGACAGAGGCCCGTGCAGCGCCGCAGGTCGGGCTCTCAGAGCAGAAGCCAGTGTCCCCGGGCCCGGCCCTCCCTCCGCCGTGAAGACGTCCGTTCGAGGGCAGCCGCTGTCTTTCTCCTTCCAGTTCACCTCATTCCGTGGAGTCCGTCTTGGAGCAGCAGCGACTCGTAGCAGAAGCAGCTACTTTATAAGTGGGGAGTTGTGAAACGGTAAAAGGCTCCGGATTCCCGGGCGTGTCCAGCTTTGCTCCCGGCCAGTCCCCAAGGGGCAGGGCGGTGCTCAGACTGACCGATGGGCTTCTTAAGGCGAGGCCAGGGCGAGGCCAGGGCTCTGCGCAGAGGAAGGGACTGGCCTCTGCAGGAGCCGTGCCTGAGCTCTGCCCTCCTGTGCATCCCCGTCCTCGAGGAGCGCTCCTGTGGCGGGGGGCACGCGGGCCACGGGGCAGGGCCCGTCCAGGCCTTCGGGCTGCTCCTTGTACAGCAGGTCGGACTCCTGTGACCTCAGAGCCCGGGGAGTGCGCGTGGCACACGGCAGGCTCTCAAGGGAGGCTGACGACGGGCCTCCCCATCACCCGGAGTCTCTATGCATCCCCGGAACTACGTGTGGGGACGGCCTTAAGTCTCACACTGTGGCCAGCTCGTCGCTCTGCCGTGTGTCAAGGTCCTGGGCACTGCTGTGCGGGCCTGCGCGGGCGGCAGGGGAGCCGGACCCGCGTCCCTGGGGAGCCGGACCCGCGTCCCTGGAGCTTCTCTCTGCTCGGAGCAGATGCCGGGCCTCCAGACACGACGTGCTGGGCTTTCAGGCGAAGCTGACCCAGGTTCAGGTCCCAGCCCCAGCTGATTTATCGCAGGGCCTCGGACTATTGTTTTTGACTCTTCTAAGCCTGTTTCTTCATCTGGACGTCAGAACAACTCCGCATCTTCAGGTGGTTAATGAGAACTGAGCTGGTGCCTGTGCGTGCCGGGCACTCCCACTCACAGAGGGTGCTTCCCTGCGGCTGTCGTTGCTGCCATCGACGGTGTCCCCCCAGGGCCAGGACGACAACCTACCCCTCCTCCCATAGCCCCGTCGGTCCCTCTTCGAGGCCTCCCCTCTCTTGGCCTTTGTCCCCTCCGCCCCTTTCACCGACAGAACCTGCGATGATGGGGTTCCTCACCCCGGGACGACGGGATGGCAGTGCCCCCGGCCCTGTCTCATTGGAGCTCTGCTCCACCCTGCACCAGAGCAGCCGGGAGGAAAACGGTGACTGCAGGCGGCGCGTGTGCCACGGGGCCTCCCCACCGTGACCTCTCGAGCGCTAGGACTCTCGTTCCCACGTCGTCTCCTGGGACACGGTGTGGGTGGTCCTCGCAGGGTCGCCTCTGAGAGCAGCGGGGGCCCGAGGCCCTGCCCTGTAAGCTGCCCCCGTCCTGCACTGCTGGTGCAGGGCAGCTTTCCGGGGGACAGCCGAGCCACTGCAGGGGCCCCGAGGCCTCACCTCCCTGGCTCCTCGGTGCAGTGCTGGGTGCTGTGCTTGGTGGGGGAGAGCAGCGGCTTTGCTGGACGGGGTGTGGGTGCAGGCAGGCGGCAGGGTCCACGCGGTGGGCGGCCCACCTCCTGCAGCCCCTTCCCGCGGGGCCCGGGAAGCCTGCGTCTGGCACCCCCACCCTTTCCCCTGGCCTGGGTGCTGCGTTCTCGCCAAGCGTCACTGATTATTTTCAAAACACTCAGGTCAGACGTCAGCTGTGCCACAAAGGAAAAGAGAACAAGAACAGATGAATCAGTGTTTCTGGAATCGTAAGCTGTGATTTCTTCCTAAGCTCATTGAGAGGGGGCCTATTGAATTCCACACACATTCCTGCGCGTTGACCGACTGCCAAGCCTGCGTATGAGTGGGTGGAGGCCGAGGTGCCACAGACACGGTCCCCGTCCTCACAGGGCCTCCGTGGGCAGCTGTCCTCTCAGGACACGGGCGGAGCCTCACGTCGGGGGCCGGTGGTGGTCTCTGGCCTCATCTGTCTGTCCCTGCCCATATGTCTTCCTCCTCCAGGAAGCCTCCCCTGACTACCTCCAGCGTCAGTGATGCCCCTGCTCTCCAAACCCTGGATTCCCGCGGGGCCCTGCAGCCTGAATACGGGACGCTGCCCGCCTGTCCTGTCATCTGCCTGACGTGGGGCCCCGGAGGCCCATCGTATCACCCCCCACTTTGACAAATGAGGCAGCTACGGTTTAGAGGAGCCGTTCTCCCAGGGTCACAGAGCTCAGCAGCAGCAGAGCTGGACCTTGCACCCGCGTGTCCCGATCCCCACCTTGGGCCCCCTCCTTGGTCTCCAGCATCATTTGACCCTGAGCACCCCCTCCCTGGAGCCCCCAGAACCCCCGATCCCCACCTTGGGCCCCCTCCTTGGTCTCCGGCATCATTTGAACCTGAGCGCCCCCTCCCTGGAGCCCCCGGAGCCCCTCCCTTTTCACGTCCACACTAGGGCCTGTCTCCTTGTGTCCAGGCAGCCGCGTGTCATTGCTGGTGGGGGACGCCCCGGGCAGCTGGGCCCCAGCACTGCCACTCCAGAGCGGAGTCAGGCTTGCGGGGGACGGACAGAGCCAGTGCCTCCCCCTCCCTCCTCACCCTGAGTCTGCAGGCGACAGGGGCAAACGGGTGATGCTGAGGCTCCGTCTGTCTGATTAGAGCCACGCCGTCTCTCCGTCGTGGGATGGGGACCTAGCCGTGTCCGGGGCCTTTCAGCTGCCCTGGTGGCATCCAGGCTACACGCACACGTAGGCTGGAGAAAGTCTGAGTGGGGGGTTGCCGGCCCTCTGTCCTATGGGGTCGCCTGTGCCCCAAGGAGGAGCCCCGTGTGCCTTGGGTTTTCCGTGGGGCGGCCCTGGAGCGTATCGTGCGGACAGCGGGCCTGACACGGAGCATGGGGCCACCGGGTCAGGAACCCAAGGCCTGTCTGCCGGTGGAAGGAAAGGTGGGCAGTTGTTTACGGACACTTGGAGCGGGGTGGGTCGCTGGCGGATGACGGGCCTTGGTGTCCAGCGACGACTGTGCATCGTGCAGGTGACGGCGGGAGCGATCCCGTACCTGTCTCTGCAGCCTTCCCTCATTTTCTGCCCGTGGTGGAGCCTCCCAGGATGTGTGTCTGGCTCTCATTTTCTTTATCT
Source organism: Canis lupus familiaris (assembly GCF_011100685.1). Lineage (NCBI taxonomy): Eukaryota > Metazoa > Chordata > Mammalia > Carnivora > Canidae > Canis > Canis lupus. The sequence continues at coordinate 31,510,060 of NC_049254.1, forward strand.
TTCCTCCAGAGATCCTGCGGATAATTCAGCTGGACCTAGACCTGAAGTACAAGACCAACATCCGGGAATTGTTTGAGGAGTTTGACAGTTTCCTGCCGGGCGCCGTCATCGGCATAGCGAGAGAGATGCAGCCGGTGTACAGGTACGTGGCCGCCGTGAGGGCCCGGGCCGCCCCCCCTCGCCTCCCGTGTCCTGCTGCCCACGGCAAAGCGGGATTTATTGGTAGGCGGAGTTCGCTTAAACCTGTGGGCGAGCGGACGCACCTGTACTTGCTGCAGACAGTGGTGCGGGCAGGTGGTCCCCGCAGCCGTGAGGCCGCCTCGTCCTCTTGGGGGAATTTGTAAGACTTTTCCTGTAGAAAGCCGGGCTGTTTTGGTTGTTGACTCTGGTTAAGCTCAGTTTTGAGATCTCGGGCTTTCCCTGGTAAGGGCCGTGTCAGGCTGGAGCTCTGACTTGCCGGGCTGACGAGGAGCCAGGTGTCCTGCCTCAGTCACCGGTCACCCCCCCGCCCCCCACCCCGTGCGAGCAGAGCAGGGTTCTGTCTCAGAAGGAGGGAAAGCCGCGCAGCTCTTCGATGCCTGGTCGCAGAGGGGAACGCATCATGCATGACGCAGTGCTTCGTGGCCTGACGTGCGCGCCCGAGAAACCCCGGCGCCTGAGAGCCGGGAGACGTGGTCGGGGGGTATCCGCTGCAGCGTCGTGCGCCGTAGGCAACAACTGAGAATGACTTGAATGTCCGTAGCTAAGAGGACGGGCCCATAAAATACGTTTGTCCAGCTGGGTGCCGTACAAATGCAAAAACGAGCCAGGGGCAGCCTCACGCCCTGCCAGACACAGCTAAACGTGGCCCTTAGGTGCACCCCACGTGGCAGCGATGGGCCCCTGGGCCGGCACGGCGCTCCCTCTGCGGGGTGAGGGCAGGGAGGGGGCAGGCCTCGGGTACACATTGCCTCTGGGGCGCCTCAGTGTCGTTAGTTCTCCACCTGGGGGCCGTGCACACGGTTGCACACACTCTCCTGCGTGCACTGCAGGTCTTACAGCTGAAACAAGGGAAAGGAAAAGCAGAAGTCCCTACAAGCCTTTGCTAAAAACTAGACCCGTGGTTCTGGGTCCAGAGAGCTCCACGTCCCCGAGGATCCTCCTCCGGTGGAGCCAGAGCCCACGCAGCAGCAGCAGAGCCCACGCTGCCCTCTTTGTTCTCAGAGCAGAGCCTCCTGCCAGCTCCCTGCAGACGTTCCTGGAGCCGGGCCGTCTTTGGAGACGAGTGACCCAGGAGCCTGCACTTCCCCTAAGAGAGCGGGGAGTGACAGCTCGCTTGCTTGTGACTATTTGCAAGACGCAGATCACATAACAGGAAATTCCTGCAAGACCTCTGAGTGGCCTGATAACTCCGGGCCTTGTGGGCTGTTCAGCCTTACATCACACTCCCCAGGCTGCCGCCCCTACACAGCGGAGCCTCGCACTCTGCCGGGAACAGGAGGGGAGGCCTCGGGCACACATTTGCCACTTGAGCTCATAGTGGCCTCCGGGCCTCATTCCCTCACCTTGATACAAGGTGGATCTTAGTTCGGGGTTCTTGGCTTCACACCTGGAGGGCGATGGAGGGAGCACCGAGCTGAGAGCCCAGAGCCCTACGGGCCGGCCCTGCGCTCTGCGCTTGGGGCCTGGGCTCCTCCCACGTGAGGATGGGAGCAGGTGTGCCGCAAGCCCTCCGTCCACCTGCTCTGGCACCGTGACGCCGCCCTCCTGACCCGCCGTCTCCTCGTTGTCTGTCCTGTGTCCTGAGGCTGCGTGTCTGCTGGTGGACCCCTCGCCGCTCCCTAAGGGCCAGGGTCCCCGGGATACTCACACCATGGTTAAATGCAGGCAGAGCAGTGGCGCCTTCAAGCCCTGGCTTGGAACCTTCCCATCTAATATAAGTGGAGAAGACATGATCCCATTTAAATAGAGTTGGCCAGAATTCATGTTTTTGTAGATCTAGGATTTTACAGTGAAACTTAAATCAGCTTAATTGTCTGGACTTCTCAAAAGAAATCTCAGAAAGATTTTTAGATCCAAAATGAAATTGAATTTTTCTTGCCTTCAGTCTTTAATTATCATGACGTCCAGTGAGAAAACTGAGGCCCCTGCAGCTGCTGGAGGAGTCTGGCCTGTTTGTAGGGCTCATGCGCTCAGGATCACCAGAAACAAACACCCCTTTACGCACTCCCCCCTCCCTCCCCCGCTGAAGTGCTTATAAAGCCTTTAATAGCTAAGTCTGCAAACGACCGCGCCGCACAGACGTGCGCCCTACTGGCTCGGCGCAGCTGCCTCTGAGCCTTTGCCATCTTGGGCTGGGGCTGGGAAGGGTTTGGTGCCGGTGGGTCAGACGGGGAGTGGACTGTGGGTTTTTGTGGAATTTTTGCTGTTTTCCGCTAGAAAACTGGAGACTCCAGTGGCCCCAAAGAAAAAGTGTTGGTTGTGTGTGTCTTTGGAGCCTGTGGCCGGGTACAGGTGCTTGTGGGGAAGGGGTGGGAGGAGACCTGGGGTGTGGACGGGTAGCAAGGAGACGGAGCCGGGCCCTTCTCTGGAGCGGCCGCTGCGGCCCCACGCCTCTGACCTGGCCATCACCGCCGGAGGGGCGTCCCGGCCCGCGTCTGCCCACTGCCCACCCCCTGCGGTCCTTGAGGAACCGGGAACCAGTGGGAGTTCCCGCAACCACGTGGTCTCCCTAAGTGGCCGAGTGGGAGGTGGGCAGGGTCTTTATCATAAGCAACATCTGCTAGCCTCTATGAAAAGAAAGGAAAATCCGGAAACAAAACAACAGCACAGGAGCAAAAACTTGACTGACGCACCGAGTGCATCTTGCTCTGGAAGTTCACTGAGCAGAAATAAATCTTGCATCTCCTCGACTGTGTTATGTTTATAGGCCCTTGCCTGACAGTTACTGTACTTCAAAAGGACGCACGTTAAGTCATTTTTATGGTTGTTTCCCCTCCATTGTGTGCCACCAAGAACGTTAGCAGCTTGGAGGGGGGTGGAGGAAAAAGTAGTTCTCATTATTCATTTGACAAATAGCTTTCTTTGCCTTTTTCTTTTTTAATCCCCTTCCCCCCCCCACTTCCACACCCACGTGTATACTAAACTCACCGTGCGGGGCAGCACGGGTGGCTCAGCGGTTAGCACCGCCTTCAGCTCAGGGCGTGACCCTGGGGTCCTGGGATCAAGTCCCACGTCGGGCTCCCTGCATGGAGCCTGCTTCTCCCTCTGCCTGTGTCCCTGCCTCTCTCTCTCTCTCCCCGTCTCCGTCTCTAATAAATGAATAAAATCTTTAAAAATAAATAAATAAACTCACTGTGCTTCCTGGGAAGTGACAGACTGTGGGATGCTGAACTAGTGGTAGAGGCACCTTTTTCTATAGGGTCCCTGTTAGTATTCTTTTTTTTTCTCCTTTTTTTCTTAATTTTATGTATTTGATAAAGCGAGAGATTGAGCACACAAGCAGGGGGAGCAGGAGAGGGAGAAGCAGGTTTGGAACCTGGTTTGCCAAAGACGGACACTTAACCAACTGAGCCAGCCAGGTGCACCCCCCCCCCCCGCCCCCCGTTAGGATTCTGTTGAGTCAAACATCCCGTGACCTTTCTTGTCTGCAGATTGGGAGCCGCGGTCATTTCGGGTGGAACGGCCCTGTCTTGGCCCTTTCTCTGCCTCTTTGTTGGAGAACTAGACCGCCGGACAGGTAACTCCTCGTAGGTGACGTGTTCACTCTGGGATACACGGCCGAAGGGGAGAAGGGCCCGATGCTTTCTCTGCAAACGGGCAGCTGTATTTTACACACACGTCAGTCCAGGATACCGTTTTGAATCTGCTTCCTTATGAACGTAGGACCGTAGGACCCTCCTTATGCAGAGCCTGCGACACTATAAATACGTATCCACAGGCAGAGCAGATGCCGAAGATGCAGATTCCTTCTTGATGCCGAAGAAATCCCATTTGGGCCGTTCTCAGAAGCTGTGGATTTGTGAGGCTTTTTGCAAGTCACTTGATTCCCTGGCCTCGGTTTTGTTTTATTTTTTAACGTGTAAGTGGGGATGACTACACCTGAAGCATAGAATTACTGGGGAACGTATGTGAAGCAACGTGCAGGAAAGCTGCGGTCGTGGGAGACACTCAGTAGAGGGCACTTGCTCACTTTCCTCCCGTAATCCTCCCAGCTCTTGTTTGTTTTCTTTTCGAGATGGTTCGTTCTACTGGATACTTCTGCTCTACCCCAGGAAACCATACGGGGTTGTCAGTTAAGGCACACGACATTCACTTAGGTTGGATTTCAGAAAAACAGCAAATAATTGCCTTGTGTACGTATACTCCAAATACTGCAGGGGACATGCTTCTACAGAGCAGTTAGTTGCTGTTTATATGGAATTTAAATCCACGGACACCCTGTTTTTTGTTGGTTTGCATGTTTTGCTAAACCTGGTAGCTCTACCCCTACCCAAGAGTTAAAACCTCTGTTTAGTAGAAGGGAGTGATCCGGCTTCTCTACAAATCCCCAAGTGGGCAGGAGCACAGCCTTATGGAAGCAGGAGCTTGTAAGGAAAGCGGGGTGCAGGGTGCGGGGGCGGGGTAGGCGGCCGCTCTCAACGTTTCCGCGAGGCACCAGGTCTGAGGGTCACTGCTCTGCAGCAGCGCCCGGCTTGTGATCTGGGTCCGCGGGGAGGGCGCTGGAGCTGGGAGGCCCGGCTTTGGGCCGTGGGGTTCCTGCTGAGCCTGGACCGAGAGTGAGCGTGAGGGTGAGCGTGAGCTTGAGCGAGCCTGGAGCTGGGACCACGGCCTCTCCTCCCCGTCGTGGAGCTGGCCACCGAGGAGCTGCTGAATGGGAGCCTTGTTGGCGGGGCCGCCGGCTTCCGGCTCCTTCTCCGTTGGCTCCGCGGGCCCGCTGTGTGCTGTTTGAGCCCGAACCCACAATGAGGTGGAAGCAGCAGGCTAGTCCTGTCAGCTGCTGATAACACACCTCTAGGCAGGAATTTGCTTTTGCGTCCGGTATTGTGATAACGTCTGCTCTTCCAGCTCTTTAGGCCACGCGGTTTTTATCGATAGCATCTGTGCCCGCCTGGCCCCTCTCCGGGTGGCTGGAATGCCCAGTCTTTCCGCAGGTGTAGCCTTGACCCATCGAGGGCCTCTGGGAGCGAGTGAGGACTTAGCACAGGGCTGGGAGACGGCCGTGCGGGACGGCCCCACCTGTGCCACTCGGTACTCACGGTGGGGTTGGCTGGAGCGTGGAACCGCCGTGTGCGGGGTGCCTGGTGGAGACTGGCGCTCCCGACTGGTCGTGGCCGTTTGTCTCCTCCTGGCTCAGCCCCTTAGTTAGGGCTGTGACCCAAGGGAAGTCCCTTAACTCCTGGGGTGGTTCCCTCGTGTGTAAAATAGGAGCGACTGACGGCGGAATTAGTGCCACTATTTCGGCGTCTTGGCCCTTGAACTCCCTGCCTGTGTGTAGGACCTCCCTGCCATATAAACCTCCTGCCCTTTTTGGAGGACAAGAGGGCCGATCCTTTACTTCCTGCCCTGGTGGCTGGGGTGGCGGCTGGGGTGGCGATGCTGGATGCTGTGCACCGTCCTTCCCTCTCTCCCTCCCTCCCCTGAGATCAGCACCGTGAATTTAGTGTCTATGCAGGGAGGGTTTTTTTTTTTTTTTTAATTTTTATTTATTTATGATAGTCACAGAGAGAGAGAGAGAGAGAGGCAGAGACACAGGCAGAGGGAGAAGCAGGCTCCATGCACCAGGGAGCCCGACGTGGGATTCGATCCCGGGTCTCCAGGATCACGCCCTGGGCCAAAGGCAGGCGCTAAACCGCTGCGCCACCCAGGGATCCCCTATGCAGGGAGGTTTTATGCTCTCGCCGTATACCCGAAGCTGCGTGGGCTACTTGCAAGACAGCGTTACAAGGAGGAATCAGCCGTCCACAATAAAGGAGGGAACTCTCAGTCTGGTCTGTGGGAAACCAGGAGCTCGGAGAGGGGGAGCTGTGCAGGTGGAAGACGGCAGCGTGGGGGTAGCCAGCAGGGAGGAAGGAAGGGGGCCGACGCCCCCTCCTGCTTCCCACAGTGTCAACCAGGGTGTCTCAGTGCCCTGCAGAGGCCCAGCTGCTGTCCACACCCCGGTGCCCCCCAGGGCTCCAGCCCTGCTCACCCACCACCAATGAGCTTTCTGCTCCACCAAGACGTTCACTTCATTGTTTTAACCCTGCTGTCCTTTGCCCTGCTGCACTGCTTGAATTAAAAAAGAAAAAAAAATTCAGGGCAGCCCCGGTGGCCCAGCAGTTTGGCGCCACCTTCAGCCCAGGGCGTGGTCCTGGAGACCTGGGATCGAGTCCCACGTCGGGCTCCCTGCATGGAGCCTGCTTCTCCCTCTGCCTGTGTCTCTGCCTCTCTCTCTCTCTCTCTCTCTCTGTGTGTTGCTCATGAATAAATAAATAAAATATTTAAAAAATTCATTATATAAAAGTAGTGTATTTTCATTAAAAAATCAAGAAGTATATGAGGACTCTTATTTTCCCAGAAATTTTCCGCCAATTTACCAACACGTATGTGCGCGTATACGTGGATTCATACTTTATACCCTTGTGCATGTTTTTTTTGGTTCACTTACCAGTGTATCTTGGCCACCCTTATACCCAACTCAGTATTTCTGGGAAAACTTCAAACATATGCAGAAGGAGACAGACTCCCGCAGTTCGCTGGGTGCGCGAGTGTTGCAGTGTTCATGGAGCTTAGGCATCCCCAGCCCGTGGCCAGGCCGGTTCCATCCCTACTCCTCACCTCTCCTCTTCCTCCCTCCTCTGGATCTCTGTTGTCTTGAAGCACGTCGCAGCCCGTACATACCACTGCACCTGTAAATGTCAGCTCTCATCTATTATTTGTTTTTTTTTGTTTTTTTTTGTTTTAAAGCATCCTATTAGCTGTCGCCTGGTCTGGAGCTGAGGAGGGTTGTGTGAATTCATCGTGTCATTCTGTCCTCAAGTCCCTGGGTCTGAAATCCTCACTGGGCACGAAGTTCTGCTTCATAGGAGATGCCCTGCCGCCACCACCCCTTCCGATCGTAGCTTCTCTTTCCATCTGACACCCGAAAAGGAATTGCTTGGCGCTTGTGCTCGTGGTTTTTTTGTTTTATTTTTTGTTTTCTTTTTAATTAATCAAAATTGAGCCTGTCAGTTTCTATTAGAGTTCAATCTGAGTGACGGAAAAAAGGCTGCTGCCTTTTACATAGTGGCTGAGAAAGAGGCTGAGAGTTTCCTCAAGTCCCCGGGCCCCTGCAGGCCTCGCCCGTGTGGTCCAGAGGCGGTGATGGGGGCCCCCCAGGAATTATAGGAGGGGAGGGAGAGTCCTGCCCTGCAGTCGACATAAAAATACCTACTATGAGGTGATCATTTTTTACTCCCACCACTGGGAAAATGTGTTTTAAAAGGGAAAAGAGGGAACGCCTGGGTGGCTCAGTGGTTGAGCGTCTGCCTTCAGCTCAGGGCGTGATCCCTGGGTCCTGGGATTGAGTCCTGCATCGGGCTCCCTGCATGGAGCCTGCTTCTCTCCCTCTCTCTCTCTCTCTCTCTCTCTCTCTCTCTTATAAATACATAAAATATAAAAAATTAAAGAAAAATAAAGACCCAACAGGGGCAGCCCAGGTGGCTCAGTGGTTTAGCACCGCCTTCAGCCCAGGGTGTTGACCCCAGGTCGCACGATCGAGTCCCGTGTCGGGCTCCCTGCGTGGAGTCAGCTCCTCCCTCTGCCTGTGTCTCTGCCTCTCTCTGTGTCTCTCATGAATAAATAAATAAAATCTACAAAAAATAAATAAATAAAAGGGAAAAGATGTCTACAGAAGCGCAGAATGGAGCTGTGTTCCTGGGAATGTTAACCGTGGCCCGTCTGCCGCTGTGCGCCTGGAGCTGTGGGCATCCAGCGCCCGCCGAGGGCCACGGGCTGCGGGCAGGCTGCTGGGGGCGGGCTGTGCTGGCCCCAGGGGGTAGAGGGTCCTGACGGGCACAGGGAGGGCTTCCCTTCCCGGCAGGCACAGCTCAGGTCGGTGTGTTTCCTCCTGCGTGTTAGCCGTGCTGGGGCACCGCTGAGCCCATGGAGACCCGTCGCCTGGTACCCGAGCAGATGTCTCGTGGAGGAGGGAGAATGGACGGGGGGGGGGGGGGGGGCACGCTGCCCGTTCTCCTCAGGGTGCAGGCCAAGGCCCAGGCATCTAGTAGATGCCTGCTGAGTCCACGAAGGAGCACTGGTTGATTCGGAGAGAGCTGCTTCCCCGAGCTGTGCCGGCCGCTGCTAGGGGAGGCTCTGCAGCCCCACCGCCGCCCTTCCTACACACAGTGCTTCCCTGTGCTTCCTTTTAAAGACAGTCCAGGGGACACAGGGTTATTCTCGAGTTTTGCTGGGCTCATCGCGTGGGTGAACTTGGAGGAATTCCGAGGGAGGAGACACGGTCCCTGCTTTCAAAGCGATCACAGCATGCAGGCAGTCGGGCCGCTGAAGCTCAGTGGCGACTGAGTGGCGAGTCGGTGCTGTTACGCTCGGGTTCCCTCCGCCGGGCCCGGAGATGCCTGCCGCAGAGCCGCGCCCCCGACTGTGGGGCACACGCCGTCCCTGGCTGGCTGTTCCGCCTTCCGAATCCCTGTCCACCTTCTGAAAGGATTTGTGGAAGGGAAGTGGGATTGCTGGGTGAGCACAGCCTGCAGGAGGCTCCCAGGGTGGACCCGGCTCTGCGCGCAAGAAAACGCTCATGCAGTCGGCTTTTGCCGAGGGTCCGGCTAAGCAGTAGAGGGAAACTGAACCCTGCCCGTCGGAAGTTTGTGGCCCCGTTGGTGGGACGCTCCACTGGGAGATGAGCCCGGGCAGGTGCTCCCCACTGAGGCCCCCCAAAGGGTCTTACTAGAATTTGTTTCTTTTGCCAAATAAACGTCTCATTTGCAATCTAGGCAGCAAAAAAGACTCCTCTGTAAGCCTCTTCCTGGGGGGGAGGAGGGGATCACCGTGACTCCAGGGCCCCTCGGGTACGCATTGCAGCCGCCCTTCGGCCGTAGGGGAAATGGGTACGCAGCCTCCGGGTCCGCTGCAGAACTAGCCGTTGCAGAAATACCAAGTTTTAAAACTGGAGCTGAGTTTGAAATGAACACTTGGCCTCCTAGGCCTGAACTGGGTAACTCAGCCCAACAGCAAGGAGCTGCCCGTAGGAACACTGCTCCAGGGACCCAGCCTTCCCAGGTGTGTCTGTCCTCAAGAATTTTCTATCATTATTTGTAAAAGAGGAAGCTTTTTAGGAACCAGAATTGCTTTCTGTGTATCATTTGGCCCTAACGTTTGATATGTCGTTGCTGCTGGAGGTTGCCGGTCCCGACAGACTTCTAGAAATGTGAGGTCGGGGAGATGCTCCCGGGGCCTCCCTCCGGTCTGTGTGGCGTGAGGCACCCGTGCATTTGGCTGCTTCTCTGGTTCCACTGGGTTCCTGTTGGGAAACACTGCCACCCTCCATAAAATGAAGCCTGAGATCTGCACAGACCCTAAGCAAGGGGAGCTCTTTCCCTGACTCAGACCGTTTGATATGGTTTGACCCAAGAATCGTGACTTTGGAACCGTTTAAAGAGGGCGATGTAATCGTAGCATTCTACTCGTCTGGGCAGCAAACAAGACGTTCACGTTCTCCATGTGAGGGTTGTTCATTGGTGATGAGCTTTGAGAGAGTCTGGGAAGTAGTGTCTAAGCAAGGTAGGGACATAATGTCGGCTCATTTTTTAGAAGGAAGAACTAGAGCGGGGGGAAGAGCATCTCCAATTCTTTCTGCCTGTTCCTTCCTGCCGAGACGTCATCGGGGTTTGGAAAGACTATGGTGTGGTTTTGGTCATTCAGGTCACCGCTCTCCTCACACCTCACCTTCCTTCAGCTGCTCTCAAAGGTCAAGGGCATCCTACAGATGAGCTAGTGAGTAGAGACCGTCTTTGGGGCCTCTGAGCCCCCAGGAGACTGAGATGTCCAGCCAAAACCTGGGAGGGGTTTGTGGACCAGATGCAGCATCCGGACTGCATGTGATGGGCTGCACATGGAGGTGCCCACCAGTCCCCTGCCCAGACCAGACCGGACCAGACCGGACCAGACGGGCCCCAGTCTCCGGTCCATTTGCCATATCACATTCAAAAGCATGTGAAAGTGAGTAGTCGTTTTGTATAAAATTGTTACATGAGGGGCACCTGGTGGCTCAGCGGTTAGCGCCTGCCTTCAGCCCAGGGCGTGACCCCGGGGTCCCGGGATGGAGTCCCGCATCGGGCTCCCTGCATGGAGCCTGCTTCTCCCTCTGCCTACGTCTCTGGATCTCTCTCTGTGTCTGTCATGAATAAATAAATTTAAAAAAAAATTTTTTTTTTTTTTAAATTGTAACATGAGAGGGTATTGGGTAGGCTCTCAAAAGGGGATCATCCAGTTAGCGTAGCACATTGTACCGAGCACGAGAAGAGGCCATCTGTGATTCAGAAACTCAGGATACAGGCCACAGCAGTTTAATTTCAGGTAAATGCCTCCAAGAAGTAATACAAGTTTTTGAAGATTCAGAAACAGATTGTGAAAGACAAGGAAGGATAGAATTGAGTGAAACCCCATCTGTGTCTTGGGTCTTGACTGATGTTTCTGATGTTCTCGTTTGTTTTGCATGAATATGGGCCCAGTGCTGCCAAACCTTTGTGTTTTTTTTTTTTTCCCAAGAGAAGCCAGAAATCTGTGTTGTTAATGTAAAAGCTTCTGATCTTTAAATATTGACCAAATATTACCAAAATAGGTAAACCAACAGTCTGCTAGCCGAGTGACATGGTGGTGCACCAGATTCAGCCCAAGAACTGCCACGTTGAGGCTTTGGGTTTAACATTCACTGAGGCAAAAATTGACCAAAGGCTTGTACCATTTGGCCTGGACCTTCCGAAGACTTTGGTTGTCTGGTCCTTGGATGCTGACGGCCACAGGTTTGGGTGTTTATTTTTTTTAATTTTATTTATTTATGATAGTCACACAGTGAGAGAGAGAGAGAGAGAGAGGCAGAGACACAGGCCGAGGGAGAAGCAGGCTCCATGCAGGGAGCCCGACGCAAAACTCGATCCCGGGACCCGGGGTCACGCCCTGGGCTGAAGGTGGCGCTAAACTGCTGAGCCCCCCGGGCTGCCCCAAGTAGTTGAATTTTATTGGTAATTTAAAATTCTATCAAATGGGGGCGCCCCGGTGGCTCAGTTGGATAACTGTCTGCCTTTGGCTCTGATCATGATCTCGAGGTCCTGGGATCGAGCCCCATGTCCAGCTCCCTGCTCAGCAGAGAGTCTGCTTCTCCCTCTGTCCCTCCTCTGCCCTTCTCCGCCGTTCATGCTCTCTCACATGCTCTCTCTCAAATAATTAAAATCTTAAAAAAATTTTTTTTCCATCAAATGTCTTTCTAACCAGCCTCAAACTTACCTAATAGTAAAGTATCAAGGCCAAGCATAATTCTTGTCCAGAAATATAACTTTGGAAGAAAATAAAAAGATCCCCAGACTTAACCAGTTATCAGAACTGGCAACTACTTTAAGTGTCCTGTGTCTTCAAACATCTTTAGGGCAGCCCGGGTGGCTCCGCGGCTTAGCATCACCTTCAGCCTGGGGTGTGATCCTGGGGTCCCGGGATCGAGCCCCGCGTCGGGCTCCCTGCACAGAGCCCGCTTCTCCCTCTGCCTGGGTCTCTGCCTCTCTCTCTGTGTCTCTGTGTCTCTCATGAATAAATAAATTTTTTTTAAAAATTAAAAAAAAATAAAAATCTTAAAAAAAGAAAAGATTCCATTTTCTAGATCTGCCTGACTATAGTTAAGTAAAGACAAACATCATGAGAAATGGTTCTGGGGGGAAGTACAGCATAGGTGGGGCGACCGTTTAATTTCACCAATAAATCATTGTTTAAGCTACAACCCTTCAGGTGTGGACCTGGGACACTAGTAGGGGTTCCACTGGGACAAGTGTCAAGCGCACTCTCCTGGACCACCCGGAGACGCGTCTTCACACTGAGCTCCGGGGACAGAGCAGGAGAGCAGGGAGAGACGGAGGGAGGAGACCCGGGGGGGCGGGGGGGGAGGGCGCAGGGCAAGGCGGCCACGAAGGCTGAGGTACCAGGGTCCGAGATGCGGCTGAGCTGGGCAGCGGGTCAGGACCTGCCATGTGCTGGAGCCCGGGAGGGGATGTCGGGTCATTCCGGGGCTGCCGTTTGCCCTTTGCCTGGACTCCCAGGGGGAAGAGGAGAAGCACCCGGTGTCTCTGAGTGCACCTCCCACGCCTGCCCCCACCTCTCCCGTGGTCCAGGTGAGCCCACGAGCTGTCCCTTGGCCCAGCGTTGAATGGAAGCTCAGGCTTCTCTGCGGGGTGGTACTAACACCACGGAGAGACTAATTTGCTGCTTTCGAGGGCTCACCACTGGGATTGGGCCATACTTGCAAGCAGAAGGAGTCAGGGGAGACCAGTGGAGGCGAGGCAGCTGCCTCTCAGGAGTGCAAATGCTTGGTTTTCACCATTGATTTTTGCCGGGTCCCAGAAACGCCCGAGCGCCCCCCTCACTGCGTATTAACCGCACGTCAGCGCTTCGGCAGAGCTGCTCCCCGTCAGCCCGTGCCTGGAAAGGCGACCCTGCGCTTTGGTGCGTGCCCAGAGCCAGCAGATGGCCCGTGCAGGGCAGCCGGGCCTCCGCAGGCCGAGGTGCAGGGCTCAGAAAATGCCCTCCGTGCCTGCCAGATGGGCTCGTGGGTACGTCTGGAGCAGGATCTCCCGAACGTCCTGGGAGAGATCAGCAGGGGCCACAGGTGACAGCACAACCCACCTCTGGGAGGGGGAGGGAAACTGAGGCCCACACTGCGGATTTGCCCCTGCGGCCCGGCCTTGGCATTAAAAGATAGAGAAGGCCGTAGGCAGTTGATGTGAGCTCGGGATGCTTTTGGGGAGTGGCCCTCGCCCCTCATCTTTGGGCATCTGGGCTTGCGCAGCCCGGCTCGGTGGCCAACGGCTCAGCTGTGAAGAATGCTGGGGGGTCCCCGTTAGTGGTCTCCGTGCCTTCCCTCAGGGGTATACGGCCTGGAGGGCTGACCCTGCCTGCAGCACAGGGCCGGGCACCCTCTGAGGCGTCTGTGGCCACCGGAACGCGCAGGCGCCTCCGGACCTTGCCTCCTCCTGGCCTTCATTCTGACACCGGGGCCCTGGCCCCCTCGCACCGCTCCTGCCTCTCGGAGGCTCCGCAGCCCGGCTGTCCACCTGGCTTTCAGTTTCGTCTCAGGACGGACGGTCTCCTGGATGGCTCCCAGCGGTGTGCTCCGCATCACTCCGCAGCCAAGGGACGGCCGCCCCGTCCCTGCCCCCAGATTCGCTGATGCGACTTCCCGCCCCCAGACTCTTGTGAGCGCCCACGCTCGGCCACTGGCGTCGTGCTAATTAATTAATTAATTCTAAAGCCCACTCGCCACGTGGGCCCCGCTCAGGGCTCTCTGCAGCCTCCCACCTGCGCCCCCACCTCCGCCTTCTCCCGCTGGCTCCCCTGCACCCTTTGTCTCCACCGTACGGGCCGTCCAGGCGTCTCCCGGGTGGGCCTCGGGCATGCTCTCCCCGGGCCTCGGCGGCTCTCCCCCCACCCTGCCCTCTCTTCGCCGTCCTCCTCCCGCAAGGCGCAGTGAGAAGCCGCCATCTCGGGAGAGCTCCCCAGGGCCTCGGTGGTCCTAGCCGTGCCCCCCACTCCTCAGCGCTGACTGCTCTGAGGCCACTCAGGTCATGACCCGGGGCACAGGTGCTTCCTGCGTGTGCACGTCTCCCCTGCCGGGGCTCATTGCTCTTTCAGGACAGCGCTAAGCATCGTCTCCCCCCTCCCAGCCTCACAAGGCCGGCCTGGGGGCCGCGCACTGCAGCCCTCCCTCCAGCCGTCATCCCGCTCTGGGTCTCTAAGAACGTGCTGGGATTTTGAAGGCTGGGCTACTTTTAAATAACGGCACCAAGTATCGGGAGGAAGCAGGGGGAGCTGCCCGTAGCCTTCGGGGTGAAGCCAGATCGTGCGTTTTTCTGGGGACGTGCATGCTCCTGTTGCACCGCGGGGTGCGCAAGAAGGTGGGGAACTTGTGCGCCTCCGGGTCCCACCACTTCCCAGCCAGGTGACCTTGCGTGACGTATTTAAAGCTCCGGTTTGCTCATCTGGGGGTGGCGGCGGCGGGTGCAGCTTTAGAAGCCAGAGGATGTGTCCTGACTCGGGAAGGGAGCGTGCCGGGCAGGAAGAAGGCCACCCCTGCCCTACGTGCTCATAGCCGGGAAGCCGTCCCGGGCCCTTAGCTCCTCACGGTTTATGGGCCGGTGTGTGCCCTTGGCCATGACGGAAAACGTGACTTTGCTTCTCTGTTCCGCGGTGCAGAAGATCAGTGTGGGAGCGCGATGGCCGCGGGGCAGCAGGTGGCCGGACGGGAGCCAGCGGCGAGTACACCTGGGCGTCGTGGCTTGCGCACCTAGAAGTGGTCACGGCGGTACGGCGTCAACGATTTCCGAAGCAGCGCTACTAGAGGCCTCGGGCTTCTCCTTGTAACGTGGCCGTCCCCATGCGTCCTCCCCGGCGTGCCCCACCGGTGTCACACCCCGCTTGCTGTCTGTCTCCCCACGCTCTCTCGTCACTTGGGGCCCCTTCTGCGCCCCGGCTTCTCCAGGCCGCCCGGTGGGAGCCCTTTGTCTGCCTCACGCGGGCACCGTGGGACGGAGCAGCTATGGAAGGCCGCACGTGACTTGGCCAAATTGAAGACGGGCCACCTCCTTCTAGACGCTTGCTCCCTAGCGCCCGTCCTCATTTGGAGAATGTATCTTCTGGATCCAGACTCTTGTTTTTTTTTTTTCAAGATTTATTTTTTTATTCACGAGAGACACCGAGAGAGAGGCAGAGACACAGGCAGAGGGAGAAGCAGGCTCCACGCAGGGAGCCCGACGTGGGACTCGATCCCGGGTCCCCAGGATCACGCCCTGAGCCGAAGGCAGACGCTCAACCGCTGAGCCACCCGGGCGCCCCAGGATCCAGCCTCTTGTGATTCAGATCTCGTCGTCCCGTGCACTTCCGTTCCAGAGGCAAAGAGCGTTATTTGCTTTTTTGGGGCCTGCACACCCTTGACGGGCAAGCTAACGGCTGACCCCCGAGCAGCTCAGGGCTGCCCTGCAGGCCGTGGGGCCTGAACCCCCTTCTCTGGGGATTCACAGAATGTACTTCCATGTTCGCAACAATCCCAATCTTCCCCTTAAACACCGCAGGGCACCCAGACTCCTGCGTTGGTGTTTGAACCCCGTACAGACTGTCCCCCCCGCACCTTACAGTCCACAGTCACATTTGGCAGAGGCTGGATTCCCGCTTCAGCACGTCCGGTCCCTCCGGCACAAACAGCCTGAATGCTTCTTCCTTGGTGCGCAGGCCTCCCCGGCGGTGCTGCGACGAGTGTGGAATGCACGACATCGCGGGTGTCTCTTCTTGGGGGTTTTGATTGTTGGGGAACGCGCAGTCGTATAGGTTTTCAGGTGGATGGAGGCAGGCTCCCCAGGGCTTTTACACCAGAGAGGGAATGAATGGTTCTAGTTATCAAAGAACATGGGCTGCCTTTTTTTTTTTTTTTTTGGCTAGGTCTGCAGCCTGACTTGGATTAAAATTTCTCTTACAGTTTTGGAAATGTCAGAGTAATGTTTGCCTGCCGGCCTTCCACCCGCCATCCAGCCGTCATCCCCCTAAGACGACGGGAAAGGGGTGCTGTGGGTTTCTTCGACTCTGATGAGCCTCAGCATCCCCCCTGACCCTGCAGAAGCCCCGTCCCGCTATTTATTGCCTATTTCTACTGTAGGGTCCTTCCCACGAGTCTCGGCCTCCTGGGGCTGGGTCCAGAGCCCGTGTGGGGTCCCCAGGGAGCCGTGGAGGCGTCGGTGTGTCCTCAGCTCTGGGATATCGGAACCGTCAGCACCTGGCCGCTCTCCTCTCACTGAGATGCTGGACACGCATCCTTCATCCTGCCAAGTGCTTTTTGTTCGATGCAACGACGGAGGGACAGACCCAGGCTGGCTTCATTCAGGCCACATTCTCTCCCGTCAGCCTTGGTTTTCCTCTTTTATAAAACGAGAAGGATGGATGGAAATGTCTTTCCTAACGTTAGCAAACAGTTACAGATCCTGTTAGAATCGTTGCAGAGCCTCGGGGGTAGGGGACCCCCCATCTTTCCTCCGGCCCGAGGTCCCCGACGGCGTATCTGACTTACCAGGTCCCAGCTTGATCGCCTCCTTCCGTGGGGGAGCTTGCTGCTTCCAGATAGCCCATTAGTTTCTTTTCTGGACAAAGCTCACTGGAGTGTTTTTCTGTATATTAAATTCAAACAACCCGCTTCCCCGTGGTTTCTCCACGTCCTCCCCCTCCCCACGGGGGTCCTTCGGAGACTCAGAGTCGCAGGGAGGCTCTCATTCCCTTTGAGGCCTCTTTTGTGCGGGCTCATACCACCTCCCGTCTCCTCCCCTCAAGGAAGGGCATTGACTTCTGAACGTCAACAAGTAGGAAACGCAGGTGGAAGGCCTTGGCTGTTGACGCAGACGCCCGGAGGCAGGAAGAGGGCCTCTCTAGAGCAAGGCCGCGCAGACACACGTCTTCCCTGGGGAGCCAGGGTCCCGGTTCATAGCTGCCCGTGTCCCACCCAGCCTCCCGCGCCGGCCTCGTCCTCTGCAGGGACACGGAGTGTGGGCAGACTCCGCGGGGCACAGTCTCCGGCCTCGCTCTGCGCACGCAGCTCAGGAGCGTCGCGTAATGACTAGCAAGGGTCATGCCCTGGCTC
Organism: Canis lupus familiaris; assembly: GCF_011100685.1. NCBI lineage: Eukaryota > Metazoa > Chordata > Mammalia > Carnivora > Canidae > Canis > Canis lupus. The sequence continues at coordinate 31,526,894 of NC_049254.1, forward strand.
GGGGCACAGGGACCAGCACGGTTTCCAGGATGCCTGGGCCCACGGGAAGGAGGAAGGCACAGAAAAGGAAGGCTTGGGAAAGCCAGTATCTGGAGGACACGTTTGAGCTTTTTGGGAGCCGCCCGGACTCAGGGACTCTGAATCCCCGAAAGCAGCGCTGAGCGCCAGGTCTGGCCACACGGACCACGTGCCCCTGCTTGCCCTCCTCCCTTGTCCTGTCGCCATCTCCATTTGAAGGAAAGCGAGCTACTTTTCCGTGGCTGCGTCCTTGTTCCTGGCGGAGGGGCTGGCTCGGCCATCTCAGACCGTGGACCCCGCGGAAGACGGGCGTCCGCAGCTCCCAGCAGGGATGTGCAAGTCGGGCCGGTCTTTTCCAGGCCGTGGTGCTCCAGAGCTGCCTTCCCTTCTCCCTGCCAGTCCGGGTGGGGGCCTGTGCCCTCAGCTTCCCGGCCAAGGGTGGGAGGTGCATTTTCACCTCTGTTAGCTCTGGGCTGGGAGCCGTGGCCGTCGGGCATTTCTCACGGCCTTGGGTGGGTCTCTCCGTGGCTGCTCTGAGAACGTTCCGCCTCTCTTGTCACCTAAAAGTTAACTTTCATATTGGAATGCAAGTGAACTGAAACCCTAGATGCCTCTGGGGTACGCCTGGGCTGATCTCCAGGGATTTGGAAAAACTGGAGCTTTCTGTGCCCAGAGTTGCGGTGCAGGGCAGTCGTCCTGTAATGCCTCCCGGGCCCCGCGAGCCTGGCCCACTGGGAGGTCCGGGGGGCAGGGGTCCTAGCACTCGCCACGAGGAAGGGCCCAGCGTCTTGGGGGCGGGGGGGGGGGTGCTGGGTCCCCTCCTTCCTGTCTCGGCTGCGGGGCCGCAGCCTCGTGGCAGGTCGCACCACAGGCTGGAGTTCCGTGCCTGGTGCCGTGCTCACCGCCTGCGTGACCTTGAGCCGTTGGCCTTCCTGTGTCCTGGCATTATCTGCAAAACAGAGACTTCCTCGTGGAGGGTGGGGGCCGTGAGGGATGAATAAGGGTTGTCGGGTGCCCGGAACAGCAGCTGGCGCAAATGCGGCGTGTGACTATCCGTAAAATAAGTGAAGCCGTTGCGCCAAAATACACAGTGTCCACCGAGAATCTGCATCCGAGAGCCCTTTGCACACCAGACCGTCTGCCTGTGGTGGTTTTTCCTAGCAGAGGTGATTGAAATATGGAACATTATCACGTGAGGCGGAAAAAATGACTTTGCGTGATGCAGGCACATTCTTTTAGAGTCCGGGAGATGCCATCACTCCTGGGACGATTTCTTCGGTCACGTGTGGGCCCACATTTCCCGCCCAACTCTTGGACACCTGCTGGATGCACCAACATTTATTTTCTCTTTTTCCTACTTTGAGAGAAAGGCCCTGCCCCTCTTTTCCTCCCACAGAGCTGACAAAGCCGTCCACCTGCACATCTGGCCGCCGGGACTCTAGCGTCGCTCCGGAAGCATCACTGTCCCCTCCTGGCCAGTGCCCCACGGGGGCAGCCCCCTGTGCGTCCAGCGGGACCTTGAGCCGCCTCTTCCTTCCCTTCCGTGCTCCCCCCAAGCTAGCTCCCCGTCCGCACATCCTCATCCCATCTGGCTCCCGGTGTCCGTCGGTGGACAGACACACCGACCCTCCGCTTCCACTGCCGGCAGATCTGGGTACGATGCTGTCAGATTCTGTTTTTCCAGAGCTCACGTGGAAGGTTTGGTTTATAGAAAGTGGCTACTTCTGTCCTCATTCGATTAGAAAATCCCATTCATCAGAATATACAGGGTTTTTTTTGAAATTTTATTTATTTGCTGGAGACCGAGAGAGAGAAAGAAAGAGAGAGCGAGAGAGCGAGCGCGGGCAGGGGAGGGGCAGACGGAGAAGCAGCCTCCCCGTCCAGCAGGGAGCCGGCGCAGGGCTCCATCCCAGGCCCCCCGGGACGTACAGTTTGGGAATTATTCGTGGAATTAAGCAAACTGAGTTATAGTCTTCTTCGGTTTCTTCAGTGGCAACATGAGAATCTTACTGTGCGTCTCACAGACGTGTTGGAAGATCAGGGGGAACCTTAAAGAGCTACCTTCCATTCCAGAAGGTTATTTTTATTATTAGACGTTAAGAATTCAACTTTTTGGGCTCTCCTGGGTGGCGGGGGCAGCGGCACATCTCCAAGTAAACAGGCAGTGGCGACGGGCAGCGTCTCCCAGGCTCGTTCATCATCACCGCGGCGAAGGCTGATGTCGGTCGTGCCTCCAAAACTTCGCTTTCGTCTGTGGCAGTTGAGATCAATGAAGAACGGGGGCGCCCGGGTGGCTCAGTTGGTGAAGCGTCTGCCTCGGGCTCAGGCCGTGATCCCGGGGTCCTGGGATCGAGTCCCGCATCGGGGGGGGGGGGGGTCCCTGCTCAGCGGGGAGTCTCCTTCTCCCTCCCCCTCTGCTGCTCCTCTCTCTGTCAGATAAATCTTTAAAAAATTAATAAATTAATGGAAAACAGAAATATGCTTTGTAATAATAATAGTAACAAGAAAAATTTATACTTAATGATTATGCACCGTGTGCCAGGCACCCTTCATGGTACTTGGATGCTTAATTATCGTGGCCCCACGAGGTTAATTCTGTTTCTATGCCCGTTTTACAGGTGAAGGAGCAGAGACACAGGCAAAAACACACGCCTGGGGTATCCCAGCCTGTAAATGTGGGCGTGAGTTCGAATCTAGGGGCTGCTCTCATCGCTGGGCTGCTCTGTCTCTGCCCCCCGTCCGTTTTACAGAATTTGTGCAAAATGAGCAAATGGGGGAGGCAGGCCCCAAGCCTCGCCCACACGCTCTGTGCTGCGATGCTGCGTCCCCTGGTGAGGATGGTCTGCGTGTGTCGGGGCCACGGGCAAACCTTTTCCTTCCTCGGCCGCCCTGGCCCTGCCCGGCCTGCGCTCAGGGAGCAGCCCTCCCTGACGGAGGGTCCCGTTTCTGGGTTGGAACCGTTGCTGCGCCGCGGACGCATGGCCACGGTCGGGGAGTGTGGGGACGGTGCCTTCTTGCAAATGGAGCGGCGCTCTCTGAAGATGCGTCTTGTTGCCGCAGCAGATTCGAAGCCATCCTTTGTGACTGCCGCTGGGTGCGTCCCGCTGCTGCACGCCGGGTGCTGTGCGTCTGGGACCACTGGCCGCGGAGCCAAGGCCTGCCCTTGCCGCTGCTGCTGCTGCTGCTGAAAGACGGGACTAGGGCTGAGAACCCCATCGAGGCTGCGAGCACACCCGGCTGGCCGCGGCCTGTGTGTCCCCTTCCCCCGTGAAGGCCGTGGGGATGGGGAAGGACAGGGGAGAGCGACCTTCTCCAGCTGGTTCAGGTTCTGATTCTGGGGCGATGGAGCGAGGTGAGGCCGGCCGTTTGGTAACTAGGTTGCCCGCGGCAGAGAGAGGCTGCTGTCCCCGCCGCGGAGGAGGACGGGCTGATGGAACAGGTGGGCATGAGGGAGAGCGCTTACTGTGGCCGCTCCGGAGGGCGGGCTGCAGCGAGGGGCCCGGGTGCACCCCCGAAGGGTGGCACCCAAGCCTTGCCAGCCGCAGACTTCAGGCCTCGGCTGGCTGTTGTACTTGCAGCTCCCAAGCGGTGCAGCCCTGGGGCCCTGCTGCCCTGGGAGCCTGCAGCCCTGGGGTCCCTGCTGCCCTGGGGTCCTGCTGCCCTGGAGCCCTGGGGTTCTGCCACCCTGGGCTCCTGCCCTCCTTCCTGCCTGTAGCTGGAGGACAGAGCCACGCCTGGGGCGGTGTGAGGCCCCCTTCAATCTTGCTTCACCCCGATCTTTCACACCCATTCCGGCCTGCTCCCCTCCCCACACCCTGGAACTGTATGCACAGGAGCATTCGTTCAGGTTCTCCAAGGCTCCGGCCTGGACCCAGTACCCCAGACTCCTCTGCATCCACTGCCCTCCTCCTGCCCCCCAGCTCCACGTTGAAGTCCTCCTTGTTCTATGAGCCGAGCTCAGGCGCAGGCGCAGGCGCAGGCACGTCCACGAGCCCTTCCCTGTGCATACCCCACCCTGAAGCTGGAGTCGCCTCCCCTTCACTCTGTCCCTGAAGCTCCTGCTTGTGCTCTGTGGACGCGCTTACTGCCTCTTGCTCTGGTGTCTCCCCCGCCCGACGGCCACGGCCTTGAAGGCGAGAAGGTCCACGTCCCTCATCTCTGTGCCTTACACCCAGCCGCTCTCTGCCTAGCAGTTGATCAAAGACAACAGGCTGCACAGCCCCTGTCCCTCGAGAGCCAGCTCCAGCTGCTCCGTGGAGGTGCTGCTGGCTGAGCCCTGCCCAGGGGGGAACGCTGGAGCCTACCCAGCAGCCCTCCCAGAGGGACCCAGGGGTCTACCTGGAGCTCCTGGGACTCGGGTGCGTCATACTGAGTATTCGCCGAGGTGGCAGGAAGGCGGGAGAGACCCACACGTGGCCAAAAGGCATGTGAAACGACGCTCAACCTCCTTCATCATCGGGAAAATGCGACTCCCTGCCACAGCACGATGGCTGCGACGAGGGAGGGTCACGGTGGCGGCAAGGACGTGGAGAAGTTGGGGCCGTCGCGCCCTGCCGGCGGGAACTCCGACCGCTGCGATCCCCTCGGAAAGCGGGCCGGCTCTTCCTCAAAGTCGGACACCGAGCTCGCATGTGGTGCTGCCGTCCCATCCCCCGGGCAGACGCCCGAGAGAACGGCGCACGAGGGCCCACCCAGAAACCTGTAGGCGCGTGTGCACGGAGCAGCGTTAAAGGTGAGCGCCGGAGGGCGGGTGGGCTGGCGGGGTGACGTATTCCCGGGATGGCACGTTGTCTGACCCTAGAGAGGAGCAAAGTTCTGACACACGCTGCAACGTGGAGGAGCCTGGAGCCGTTCTTCTAAGGCCACCGCCTCCGTGCTTCCGTTGACGTGGAACATCCAGAAGAGCCCCAGAAGGTTGCGTGGAGGCTGGTGACTGAGGGTCACGGGGCTCCTTTCTCAGGCGGTGGAAACGTTCTAAGGTGGATGGTGCCGATAGGTGCGTGGCTCCGTGAATATGATAAAAACCATTGAACGGAAGAACCGCGTAGTAGCTGCGTCATATGGCGTAGAGCTGTCATCGAAGAAAAATGAGGAGGAGGAGTTCTGTCGCTGCGGCCCAGCACGCGCTTCAGCGTGCACGCCCGCGCCCGTTGCCCTGGAAGGAGACGGCGATAGCATCCCGCCGGTCGCCCACACGGTATTTTCTCCAGGATGCAGGAAGCATAAGCACTGACAGGTCCGTATGAGGTCATTTTTTAAGAATTTTATTTCATCTTTGTGAGTTAGCTGCCCTTTTACTTTCCAAGACTCGGCTTGCAGTTGGATTTCCTCGTTGGCCACCGGGACATGACGGCTCTAGTAATCTTCCGGTGCTGGTGGTCGCTTCGTCGCTAAAGAGACAATTAAAAGAACTTAGAACTGCCGAGAGCTCAGGATGCAGCGTGAGTGGGGAAGACACTCAAGGGTGCAAGCCGTGGACCCGTATCCTGAGGGTTTGGCCGACACCTTGTCTCTTATCAGAAGACAGGCAGGGTTTGGTTGACCAGGAAGAGAGGACATTTGAGGTCAGGGCATCCCAGGGTGCTTTGGGGCACCGTGAGAGCTCAGTCCAGGGTGCCGGCGTAGACAGAGCAAGGGTCAGACATGGAGCACCCCATGAACCACACAGAGCACCTGGACGTTACCTAGTCGTGGGCGGGGAGGCCTGGCTGCACTTTCCCGTTCGGAAGGTCACGTTGGCCGCGTGATGGAGACCAGGTTGCAGAGGAGTGAAGACGTGAAGGCCCGGGCTGCGGGCGAGGTTTAAGGAGGGGCAAATGGTAGGCGGGTGAGAGCGCCACAGGTCAGGGATGCCACCCAGGGCTCTGGCCGGCACCTTCCAGCGGGTGATGGTACCTGTTAGTCAGCCGGGAGGTGCTAGTTGGTCCTCCGCCTCCCGGGTGGGGAAGGGGGGGCGGTGCACACTGAGCCACCAGCCCTGGACCCTATGCCAGAAAGCGACAGTGGTCACTGGATCCAGCACCGGCCAGCAGTGAGGCACGTGCGTGCTGGCTTCAGCGGTTCCGACCCAGCCCACAGGTCCTGGCAGGCCTGGACTCCTGCACACGTGTGGCCCCAGGTTCACCGGCTCTTGGTACAAGCAGGTGGGCTTGCTCATCTGCAGGCTTCCTTCCGGCTCTGATGCTCTGTCGTTCTTCATGGTGGGAGATGACGCACTTGCACGAGTCCCCCTTTCGATGATGTACGTGGTCATTTCAGAGATGCTTCAGAATCCATTTCTGGTCCTGTCCTCCCTGGTAGAGGATTCCCGGAGCTCAGATGTCGGTCTTGCTGTCACACCTGCCTTCCCAAGGCCGCTCTTTCAAGCACCAGTCTCAGAACATTTGGATTTACTGGGAAGCGGTCGGAGAGGGCTTTTCCTAAAGCAAAGGCTTCTCCTAAGAGGCGATGCTCGCCTGGGGTACTTCACATTTCCCCACGTTTACATCTCAGGCCCGCCTCATTTCAGTTCTTGGCCTGGTTCGGAAGATCCACACGGAGAACTGCCCTGAGTCGGAAGGGCCCCCTCTGCCTCCCGGTGGGGTTTTTGGCCCCTCTGCTTTATGGCATCGTAACTGCATCCCAACCAGGCAGCAGAATCCAATCCTCTGCCACCAGATTCCCAGTGTCTTTCCACTGGGCGAGCAGGGCAGCCTGAGGGTCCCCGCGGCGGGGGCAGCGTGGCGTGGTTGTTGAAGTGTTTCTCCAGGGAGAGCGGAGTTGGCGTCCGACGAGGGAGGGGAGGGACCTGCTACCCTGCCTCACCTCTCCCTCGAGAATGCACATTCCGTCCCTGCGAGCTTCCTTGCCTGGAGGCTGCTCCGTCCTGTGGGGCCTTTGCCAAGATTATCACAGAACTGAGGAACGTCAGAGCTGGAAGGCCCAGCCCCAACCCGCGAGCTCTTCCCTGCAGAGTGGGGATTGGATCTCGAGCACCTTTGTGTCCCCAGCGCTCAGCACGACCTTGGCACAGTCTCCGTGGACGGTCCCCACGTGAGTGAGCGGAGAGCAGAAGGGCGGCCGAGCTGGTTTCCCAGGCAGGGGACAGCTCCCGACCTGCCTTTACCAGGTGGCCCAAGCTCTTAGTGCCTTGGGCTCTGCGTTCTTGGGGACACAGCGTGGCTGCGGCCAAGGCCCGCCCGGTGGGTGGATGAACGCAGGCCTGACGCCCCTGCGCGTCGCTGCTGCTGCTTCCGTGGGCCTGGCCCCAGCGGCCTTTCACACGGCCCCTGCCCTGCCCGGCTGCACGAGGCGGCCTCACCTCCGTGAATTAGGAGTAAAACCCCGCTCGTTGGAAAAACAGAAAAGAAAAAGGAAAACAGCGTCAGCTTGCTCAGGGGAGATCTGTGATGGACAAAAATCTAAAAATAGTCATATGGGGGACACCAGGGGGGCTCAGTGGTTGGGCTTTGGTCCAGGGTGTGACCCCGGGGTCCTGGGATCGAGTCCCGCGTCGGGCTCCCTACATGGAGCCTGCTTCTCCCTCTGCCTGGGTCTCTGCCTCTCTGTGTGTAAATAGATAAAATCTTAAAAAAAAAAAAAACTATATGGGGGTGTGTGTGCGAGATGTGGCTGTTCTCACCACTGGTGTTTCGTTTGCTGACGGTGGAGCAGTCGTTCCTGGAGGGCGTTTTGCGGTGCTCCCCGGGGTCTTTCCCCGTGGTCTCGGGGGTGGTTGTGAACTTGCTAATGGCTGCTTGAGTCAAAATCCTAATTCACATACTTTTATTGATTGAGTTATACCTTAGCCCCCACCCAGTTGTGAAGGTTTTGTGTAAGTATGTGTAGACAGAGTGAGTGGGGTGGGGGCGGGCAGGAGGAGAGGGCATCTTTTATTATTTTTAAAGACTTTTTAAAGATTTTATTTATTTTACTTATTTGAGAGAAAGAGAGAGAGAGCTTGCAAGCATGGGGAAGGGCAGAGAGAGAGAAAGAGGGAAAGAATCGCAACTGGACACTGTTCTGAGCGTAGAGCCCAGTGTGGGGCTTGATCTCAGGCCCCTGGGACCAAGGCCTGAGCTGAAACCCAAAGCCAGACGCCACCCAGGTGCCCCAACTGGGCAATATTTTTTTTAAAAGATTTTATTTATTTATTCATGAGAGACACAGGGAGAGAGAGAGGCAGAGACACAGGCAGAGGGAGAAGCAGGCTCCACGCGGGGAGCCCATGTGGGACTCGATCCCGGGACCCAGGGTCACGCCCTGGGGTGAAGGCGGCACCAACTGCTGAGCCCCCGGGCTGCCCTGGCAAACATTTTTAAGGTGGCATCTAATAAAGGAGAGCTAGGCAATGCTAATAAATAATAAATGAATGAATGAATGAGTGAATGAATGAATAAAATTAAAAGATGCAAAAAGAGCAAGTAAAAAGTTGGATGTTGTAGTTGCTTTGACTGAAGATTCACCTCGGCAGTTGTTAGCATCTTCGAGGCCAAGAAAGAAAATACACACGGTGAAGCGTGTGGCCCGTTTTGCAGCAGGGGCCTGGGCACCCAGTCAGAGGCCCTCGTCGGCTCCCGACCAGCCGCAGCTGCGGTGAAGTCCTGTGAGAGCTGATGGGCCCCGGGGACCCGTCCGCACCTGCCGCGGGTGCCCCGGTGACCAGCCCGGGGGCCGGAGAGGCTGAGCACCCCCCCCCCCCCCCCGTGGCCCGTGCAGCCTGGGAACTGGGGCGGGTGCTCTGTTCGGGGGAGGGGGGACCGGGAGACATCCGCACCCACGTCTGGGTCCCGGCCGGAGTGAGCACCCACGCCGACGGCAGCCGTGTCGGTGACGGACCCTGGGTCGGCCTCTCCCTTTCCGTCCCTTCCTCCCTTCTCCTGCCTCCTAGGATCACCCCACACTCTGTGCACCAATCTCCTGTCTCGCTGTGCCCCGGCCCGCCCGCCTGCCCGCGTCCCACAGCACGTGGCCAGGATACGGGCATAAGCGGAGCACAGGGGACCGGGAGCCCGACGGCCGCCGTGGCCGGGCTGCGGGGACCACGCTGGGCTGTGCCTGCAGAGGAGCACTTTGTTCGAGAAAGGGCGCATCTCCTGGTGTCAGCCGGGGGCCCAGCTCGGGGCTTGAACACCAAGTCCCAGTGTCCCGTGTCCACCGGGCGCTGTCGTCTGTTTCCCCGGCCCCCATCCAGGCGCTCAGGGCACGGGCGCCCTCGGGCCGTGCTCGCTTAGCCCCGGCCCCAGGGCTGTATCCAGGCCCCAAGGGCAGCCCCCATAATTCCGTGTTCACCTGTGGACAGCCACCCGAGCAGGAGCGAGCAGCTCCTGGTTGTGCCGCCACGTCAGGGCAGGACCGAGGGGAAAACGCGTGGTTTGGGCTCTTTGTCTTGCCCACGGCTGCCCTGTTTCCAGTGTTTTCCAGTTAGAGACTCTGTGGTCCGACCCGTGCATACGGACAGAAGCTGCTGTGACCGCTGGAGCTTTCCCGACGTGGGGCTCAGCCCCCGGCCCCGGACGGGCATCGTCACAGCCCTTTGGTCCGCCCCCTCCCGCCCCTGGCCACGGATTCGGACTGTGGGCACCTCAGCCCGTTTCACCCCAGATTTCAGTTGCAAAGTAATGTCGTTCCTTCAGTTTGTTGGAATGAATTGCATGAGGCAGGCCTGGGGCCATCTGGTACTGCCGGGGATCGGATGCCCCGGAATCCTGCCCGGGGCTCGTGCCCGCTCCCCGCTCCCCGCCCCCGGCCCGGCCCGCGGAGCGCTCCATGCACCCCTTGTGTGGACCGTCCTGCTGAGGACCCTCCTGTCCGCAGGCTGCCTCCTGCCTCCGTCCTGAGCCCCGGGGGGATGTTGACGGGAAGGAAGGGAGCCCAGGCCCCAACTTTCTCCCCCTTCCCCTCATCCCTCACCTTTGTGGGACTGTTCTGGTCAGAGTCGTGACCGATGAAGCGAAAAGCATCATTTTTCAGGACCCAGACTCCATAGCACTGCAACTTTCCATCAGCACCGTGCCATCTGGGGCGCCCGGGTGGCTCAGGGCTTGAGCGTCTGCCTTGGGCTCAGGGCATGACCCTGGGTCACAGGATCCAGTCCCACGTCGGGCTCCCTGCACGGAGCCTGCTTCTCCCTCTGCCTGTGTCTCTGCCTCTCTCTGCGACTCTCATGAATAAATCAATCAAATCTTTAAAAAAACAAACAAACGAAAAAAAAGTCCTGCTGCTCGTCCTGTTCTTGGGGAAGAGTTTATTTGTGTGGCTCTGGTACCAGTGTCTTCCTTGCTGCGTGGTCACGTCTACACCCATCTTTTCTCTCATTCCAGGCTCTTAGCTTCCTGCAGGCAGGGACCGCCCCAGGCCCCATGAGTAACTACTTAGCAAACTGTAAGACGGGCATGGATCCGGGGCTGGCCTAAAGGAAGCTGGGATGCCATCTGTTCCTGCTGCCCCTGTCTGCTGCTGCGTACTCCGGACAACGCGTGGCTGCCCGCTCGCCCTGCATCATTGATAGGAAATGCAGATGTGGCTTACGTCCAGAAAACGTGGTTCCCGTGCTGGCTCCCACTGCAGCCCTTCTGGAGCCAGCGCCTCCCACACTCGAGTTGGCTCCAGGGCGAGCCGGGGCCGGAGCCTGGCTGTCCTCATGCCCAGCAGGAGGGGCCTCCCCGCGGTGCTGACGAATGGTTCCGTCTACTTCTCCATGGGGCTCCTGCATCTGGAAACGAGAGGGCTCGTTCTGACGGTGGCTTGGATCCTCGGAGGTACATACTGAGGCGCACGTCCATTAGTCTATCAGTTGGCAGCGAGTTGCCAAGCGCGGTTTGCCAGGCCCCGCGCCAGGGGCTGGGGATGCATTCGCGAACAAAAGATGCGGCCCCTGCTGCGCGGAGTTCACGGCGCAGCAGGGGGGACAGAGCGGCATTAAACATGACGTGCAGGGCCAAGCTGGAGGGTGTCGGGGCTCGCGCCTGCGGTAAATGCTGACCGTCTCCCTGCAGGTGGGTCCCAGGGCCTGGATTCCCGACCCACTGGTTTCCCAGAAGCATGTCCGTCCCCAGCCATCCGGTCGGATCCTGGAGAAAGCCTTGGAGTTTGCCCTAAAGCACCTGCAATGTGCGCAGCCAGCATGAGGCACTCTCCTGAGCTCCGGCTCACCCTGGGGCCACTCCAGCCCGCCGTCTCTTCGTCTGCAGATCGAGGGCCGTGGTCTAGGGCCGCATTTCTTAGGGTCAGTTCTGGGGAATACCGATCCCAGGACGTGTACTGGAGCAAAGGGCTTCGTGATGGAGTGGGTTTGGGAAAGTGAATTCTCCATATGAATATATGAGCTTCACCGTCCTCTTCTAGATTCCCGGAGCACATTAAAGGCCCTCAGAAGTCCGCGAGGACGCCGTCCGGCCTGGCTCTCTTGAACCTGGATCACTCGCTTCACGTGGCACCTGCTTTCCCGAGGCTCTGAGGCCCCAGGGCAGCCAGGTGGGCCGGAGTGCCCTGCGTTCCCTTCCGCCCTGGCACCGCCTGAGCAGGGCGGTGGTGATGCTCTGGGCTGGGGACGGAAGCCCGTGTGGGGCAGTGGCCCCGACCCTGCAGCTCCCGGCCCTCCTTCCCCCTGCGATCATCCCGCCAGCGTCCAGGGAGACGGCTGACCGAATTTCCTGCCGTGGGTTCCGGAGACATTTCCAGACACCGACCGGTGGTGCCACTGCCTCGGAATCCACAATCACTCGTCACTGGCCTCAGAACGACCAGCTCGCAAAACCATCTGTCACGGGACACTTGAGCAGGACTCAGAGGCCCATTAATAACTCAAGCGACGAGCTTCTTCAGACCCCGGCCTTCCAGCTCCTGGGGCTCACTCGTCCTGGGCCCCCTGAGATATTCCAGGGGGGGGGTCCTCGGCCATGCTACAGACGTCAGTGCCCCCAGTGCTGGCCCTGCATCCCCAAGCCTCACCCATTGGAGGAGGGACGGTTGGTACAGGTTCATCACGCTCTGATGGCATCGGCTCGCAGGTGGTGGGTGCCCCAGCCCGCGGCTCTGGCTCTCCGAGGTCGCTCTTGCAGCATCCCCAGCCATTCAGGAAAAAAAAAAAAAAAAAATAGAGGCTTTTTTTTTTTTTTTTTTTTTTGCAAGTTAGAGGTACCTAAAAATATTGGTCGAATTAGTTCTAGCTGATTAGATCCGATTCTCATCCCCATTTAGTGGAATTATAGAACGTCGCAGCTGCCTGGGAACATAGAAATCATCTCCTCCAACTCCAGCATTTTTCAGCGTAGGAAAATGAGACCAGAGCGAAGGGACTCCTTCAAGGTCGCCCAGCTGGTTCGAGGCAGAGCCAGGCCAGTACCCGGGCTCCCTGGCTTCCAGCCCCGTGGCCTTCCCCGCCCGTCCCAGGGCGTCTTCCTGGGGGTGCTGTGGCCCATCCCGGGCACCACACGTTGGATGCAGGCGTTCGCTTCCCTCGGTGGCTCTGTGATGCCGGGGGCAGCACGTCTGTCCCGGCCGCCACACCCCTGGGCCGTGAGGTGGGTTTGTTGCGTGCCATCAAGAGGGTCGAAATGAAAGAGCGAGCCCCCTCCGCGCTGCTGTCCGCTGCCCCCCCGACCTGTGATCAGGGCTGGCCGTGCCCTCTTCACATCCCTCTCCCCGGCGTCCCGCAGACTCCAGCTGGAAGCAAGCCTGGAGCCAGGCCTTCCCACCCCGTCGTAGGCTCTGCGGGGCCTGGCTCCGGGGGTGCTCCCGTGGAGGCGCCTTTCTGGCCAGATACTGAGCCGGTTCGTCCGCCTCTCCCTGGAGCCTGGAGAGAAGGCGGAGGGGCGGGGGGTGGGGTCCGCCTCCCATCTGCGGAGAGTGGGGGGATGACTGCTGAGGCCCTGGAGGTTGGGTTTCTCCTGGAGTCCGTGCTAGAGGTGCTTGCAGAGATGGCCGGGTCCAGCACTGACGCTATAGACGAGGGCATGAAGGCGGGAGGGGGGCGGCCCTGGCCCGAGACCCCGGGGCCAGCCGACAGCGGGGCGAGGATGAAGCCCAGGCTGCCCGCTGCCGCCTCCCGTATTTCTGCTGCAGAACCTTCAGCCTTCCTCGTTCGGGGTGCCGTTCTCCGGGGCAGGACCAGTGTGTCTCATTGCTGAAACCCCGCTGGTTAGGAAGTACAGAGTAGGGTAAAGGGGCAGAGGGCGTTCCAGTGCGGCCTACGGGTGTCTTACAGGGAAGCGCAGGTGAGATGAGATGGAAGGTCAGCTGGGGCCGTGCAGCCGAGGAGCCTTCCCGGGCCGAGGAGCGAATGCCCGGAGCAGCTGGGCTCTGCGGGATCGGGGGGATGGGGGTGGAGGGGCCCAGAGCAGGTCAAGGAGCAGAGGCGTGGCAAGCAGGGGTCAACCCAGGCGTTCTGTGCCTCCTCCCTGCACTAGACGGGGCCTCCTGTCTCCTAACCTTTTTTTTTTTTTTTTTTTTAATTTCTAGCTGGGGCTAGTGCTTGGCCACGTTTCTGCCCAGAGGCTTAGGGAGATGCACACAGGGCCCAAGCCAGCCTCCGTGGAGGGTCGCCCGTGCCCTCGGGTGGAAAGACAGACGTGTGTGGGCTTGGTAGCCTCAGACCCTGGGTGTCGCCAAGGACAGGTGCTGGCTGGGCTGAGGGCGCCTTGGCAGCCGGGTGTGCAGGCCACAGGGGAGGACGCGGCGGCCGGGCGGCTGCAGCCGTGGCCACCCCCTGCAACATACCAGGGGAGCACTGCCTGGGCCCCGGGGCTGGGGCTCCTGGGAAGCAAGTCCTGGGACCCTGACTCTGGAAAATGGGCTGGAGAAGGGACACGGCATGAGGAGCTGTGCTGGCCTGCGGCTTCGGCTGCCTTCTGCTCCCCCTTCAGGGCTGCCCAGGCCCCCCCATAGCAGGTGCTCAGTCACTGAGCCGTAGGGAAATCCTGGATGGAACCAGAGTGATGGAAGCAGGTTCTTGCCTTGGCTTTCGCAATTACCAAGTGCTGTTCGTGGCTCTGGACTCTGGGAGGACGCTCAAGGGGCAATAGTGATGCTGACGGAACCAGTGGCTTCTATGGGCCCTGCTGCTGGGGTGCACCCCGCGCCAGGCACTGTGCTGAGGACTCCGGGGAATGCCATTTAGCCGTCATCACGCTTCCATAAAGTCATTATTAGTGCCCCCCTCCCCCCATTTCCTAGATGAGAACACTGAGGCACAGATTGGTGAGCCCACTCGAGGCCAGCCCCCGAGCCAGGAAGTGATGGGGCTAGGATCCCGCACACAGTGTCGGGCTCCCTACCAGGCCTGCCCTCGCTGTGGCCCCCGTGGGGGCATCTGAGCCCCAGGGGCAGCGGTGGCCCTCGGAGGGAAGGCCCACGGGGACAAGGGGGCAGCCACGGGGTCAGGGTGGGAGGCGGTGGCCTTTGAACAGATGGTCCCTGCGGACTCGGCGTCGGCCCTAGACGGAAGTCGGGGTAGAAACGTAAGCTCCTCGTGTTCGGAGAGACCGTGTGAGCTTGGACTGGAATCTGATCCCAGAGGAATGTGCCCGGGCCCCGGGCCCCCCGCAGGAAGCCTGTGTCCCGAGTCCCGGGGCGCGTGGGGACAGGCCCGGCCCCCTCCCAGCCTTCCCTCCTCGGCCAGGACCCTCAGCCTTGTTGTTCCAGCGGCCGGAGCAGGTCTCCCAGCTGCTGTTCCTGGAAGCCTTCCTGTGGTCTCAGGGCCTTTGAGAGGAGAACAGGGCAGCTAGGAAAACGGGGGAGGCACAAACGTCTGCGATCCTTGCGCCCGTGGAACAAAGAGGCGCTCAGGGGACGCAGCACGCTCCCCTGGCCCTCGCGGCCTCCCCTCCCTTCGGGAACATCCCGCCGACGGTTCTGGAATGTGTGGGTCCCGGGGCCTGGGGCTCCCCTCGGCGCAGGGCGCAGGTCCTCACTTGGGGCCTCGTCGGCCAGGGGGTGGCTCGGTGGCGTCCCCCGCGTCCCCGGCCGCGCAGCTGTTTCCAGGTCTGCTTGGGTCGGGGTGCGTCACTTGGGTAGTAGCGTCGCCTCGTGTCCGCGTCGTGTGTAGACGTCGTGGCTTCACCCTCAGACCAGAGCAGGGCTCGCGGTGGGACCGTGACGTGCCCCGTGTGGACGCGGCGCCCTCAGGGCCCCCAGACCCCTTCCTGGGCTCTCCTCCGAGGCACGCGTCCCCAGGGACCCCGTGCTCTTCCCGGGCTGCGGGTTCCGACTCCCCAGCCCTGAGTCTATCTAGTCCTGGATTGATTCCGAGTCGGGCCCGGGCCCCGTCCACCTTCGGGGGGACCCGGTGGCATCGCCTCCCCTGGTCCCCCCGTCGCGGCCGGACCCGCCGGGCGCTGGGTGAGGGAGGTGGGCCGCCGAACTCCGTGCCAAGACCCGGGGCCTCTTGCCGTCGAGGGTGGGGGGCTTCTGGGCCGCCTGCCTCCCGTCCAGCCCGCGGCTGCTCGGGCGCACACTCGGACGCTTGGGGCCTTGTCGAGTCGGGCCCAGCCCCGGGCTGCCCTGCAGGAGACGCAGCCAGGGCCTGCCCCAGGAAGTTCCCAGGACGCCCGCTGCCCGGCAGTTGGTTTGTCGACTAGGGACAAAACCAGAAACGACTCCAGGTGTTTCAAGCAGAAGGGGTTGAATGTTGGGACCAGGTGCTTACAGCATGTTGGAGGGGCTGGAGGCGCAGGTTCTAGGCTGGGCCTTGAGTGACTCCTAGATGGGACAGACAAGCACCCACCCCGTAGGTGCTTCTAGGGCCTCCAGGAGCCTGAAGGGTCGACACCGTCCATTGGGGCCCGAGGTTTACGTTGCTGGACAAGAAGCGGCTGGCACTGGTCTGTGCCTGATACCCGGGAAGTGGCGCAGGACGTCCCGGTGCAGGGCGACGGTGACTCTGGAACCGGCAGCGCCAGCCAGAGGCTGCCTTCCCGCCCCGTGTCCCAGGCACGTTGTCTGGCAAGAGCCAGCCTCCGCCTGCCCGAGCGAATGACTGCGCGGAGGCCAGACCTCGGTCTCTCCCTAGACTGGGCTCTGGCACCTTCTCCCAGCTCCCCGGGCAGGCACCAGGACCCGGGCCCTTGGTCTTGGGGGAGCGAGGTGGGGCAGCCGTCTGCGGGGCCCCGGGTGGAGCACAGACCAGGGGGTCGGCACCCGCAGCTTTCCTGGGGAGCGTTCGGAAGGGGCAGAGCTCGTGCGGGGCGGAAGGTGGAGCAGAATGCAGAGATGCTCCTGCGGCAGAGCGCCGTCCTGGTGACGTGGGTTGGGGGCTGTGCTCTGAATTTGTGTGTGTGTGTGTGTGTGTGTGTTTCTGAATTTTGATCCCCGGGGCCTGTGTAAGTGGCTCAGTGGCTCCAGCCAAACGGGATGCTCATGGTCCCCTGGGGCTGTGCCGGGCTCTCACCTTCTCACCTCTGCTCGTGCTGTCACCCGGGGGCTTCTCTTCACCCACCTCCACCTTGAGCAGTCTTCTCTGTGTTTCGGGGCCAGCTCGGTCACGCCTTCATCGTAGGCTCGGTGTCCAGCAGCGGCAGGCGCGCCCTCTTGCCCGGTCTGACCCTCAGGGCACGTCTCTTTCCGTTTCTCCTGGCTTCCTCCGCTTTCTGCCCTTTGGTCCTGTGGCTGCCGGGCAGGCCTGCCCCTCGCCAACGTCTCTGTCACCTGGGAGTGTCTTCCAGGTCAAGAGTGGTCTTGTGGGTTTTTTGTTTGTTTGTTTTTGTTTAATTTCTTATTTATTTATTTATTTTTAATTTTTTTTATCTTGTTGGTTTTTTATTTTTATTTATCTATTTTTTATTTATTTCTTTATTTTTTTGTCTTCTTGGCTTTAAGAATAACGATAACCAACCACCCTTAGCTCTCTGGAGCGGACGTGGCGTGCCAGTTGAGTGATTGATATCAGCACCCACGTCATTGGCATAACAGCAGATTTGTTTATGCGGCGACAGTAATGCCAAGGCAACTGCAGAAGAAATGAGTTCCTAAGGCATTTGCAGCCCATCTTTTTTTTTTTTTTAATTTTTTTCTTTTTTGCAGCCCATCTTAACGTACGTTCTGCACACATGGCGTGCGTGCGCTATTTGAAGCAAGCTTCCGCCATTCAGCAAGCAAGTGATGTCTTATATTTACATATTTCGCCCCCTCCCCGCCCCCAGGAAGCATGCAAAAAGGACAGCTTACCTCTATTTTAAGTCTTGGAGCTGAGTTTATATTTCCAAAAATTCTAGCAGGTCACACGGCGCCAGGGCTCGGTGGGGACAGCATCTACCAGAGGCCCGGCAGACAGCCCTCGCGGCCTGGGGGCGGCAGGCTTCTGTTGTGCGAAGGCACCGGCGGTGGTGGGCGGGTGGGACGGCGACGGCACGGTGGTGTCCAGAGCTGGTCCCGCCAGCCCGTCCCTTCCCTACAGGTGTTCACGGTGCCGGACGCGCCGCCACACCTGCTCCTGGAGAGCTGTCCCACCCAGGAGCACCCGGGGCCCCCAAAAGCAGCCCTGCTTGGCCTCCCCCTGTCCCCATCTCGTCCTCCCTTTCCCCTCCCCTCTGCTTCCCCGGCATCCTCTCCCCCCTGCCCCGCCCCACCCCTTCTCTCCCCGATTCACTCATTCACTACAAATTCGTATGTTGAAGTCCTGACGCCAGTACCTGGGAATTAAGTCATTACAGACACAGGCGAGGTCATGAGGCTGGGCCCTAATCCAGGATAACTGCTGTCTTTATAAGAGGGGGAATTTAGGGCAGCCCCAGTGGCTCGCGGTTTAGCGCCGCCTTCGGCCCAGGGCCTGGTCCTGGAGACCCGGGATCGAGCCCCATGAGGGATGCCGGGGAGCGTCGGCACACGACCAGAAGCGAGGCAGGAGGCGGGAGACATGCAGCGGCCGCTCCTTCCAGCCCCCAGGACGACCGACCGCACCTGCCCCGGACCTCAGACTCCAGCCCCCGGGACCGTCGGTGCCGGACACAGAGCCCTGGCAGGCTCACGCCCCCCCACGCAGCCCAGCCCCGGGCTCAGCATTGCAGCTTGCGCCCCTCGGCTCGGCTGGCCGGCGCCTCTGCTTGCGTGGGAGCCCCGGGCGCAGGCCCTCCTCTTAAACCCTGAGCTCCTGGCGGGGGATGGAGATCCGCGGAGAAAAGGGAATGGCTCTGCCGTAGCGCAGGGAGCGTGACCTTTAGGGGCAGACGGACTACGGTGATTTAAAATCTGGACTCGGCTCCTTCACTTCGCCCTCCAGCCGGGGTAGCTGCAGCCCGACCCTGAGCGAGCCCCGCAGCCCGAGCTGCGAGCGGAGCGGCGGTAGCGGCCCCTCTCCGGAGACCACCAGATCACCCCTTCCTGTGGCCTCGCCATGGCGACCTACGGGCAGAACTGCGCGCGGCCAATGTGTGTTCCTCCATCCTATGCTGACCTTGGCAAAGCTGCCAGAGATATTTTCAACAAAGGATTTGGTTTTGGGCTGGTGAAACTGGATGTGAAAACAAAGTCATGCAGTGGTGTGGAATTCTCAACGTCTGGTTCATCTAATACAGACACTGGTAAAGTTACTGGAACCTTGGAGACCAAATATAAATGGTGTGAGTATGGTCTGACTTTCACAGAAAAGTGGAACACCGATAACACTCTGGGAACAGAAATCGCAATTGAAGACCAGATCTGTCAAGGTTTGAAACTGACATTTGATACCACCTTTTCACCAAACACGGGAAAGAAAAGTGGTAAAATCAAGTCTTCTTACAAGAGGGAGTGTATAAACCTTGGTTGTGATGTTGACTTTGATTTTGCTGGACCTGCAATCCATGGTTCAGCCGTCTTTGGTTATGAGGGCTGGCTTGCTGGCTACCAGATGACTTTTGATAGTGCCAAGTCAAAGCTGACAAGAAATAACTTTGCAGTGGGCTACAGGACTGGGGACTTCCAACTACACACTAATGTCAATGACGGGACAGAATTTGGAGGATCAATTTATCAGAAAGTATGTGAAGATCTTGACACTTCAGTAAACCTTGCTTGGACATCAGGTACCAACTGCACTCGCTTTGGCATTGCAGCCAAATATCAGTTGGATCCCACTGCTTCCATTTCTGCAAAAGTCAACAACTCTAGTTTAATTGGAGTGGGCTACACTCAGACTCTGAGGCCTGGTGTCAAGCTTACACTGTCTGCCCTGGTAGATGGGAAGAGCATTAATGCTGGAGGCCACAAACTTGGGCTTGCCCTGGAGTTGGAGGCTTAATCCAGCTGAAAGAAACCTCTGGGAATGGTTATCAGAAGATTTGGCCTTAATATATTTCCAGTGTGACCAGCAGGCTTCCCCTCCTCCCTCCCCCAAGAAGGTGATCAAAACAAAGGATGATCTGAACAAGAGCTGTATTTTAAATATTTAGACAGTTACTTGTTAGCTGGTTTCTAGTTAAATTGGTTATCTATCTAGTTACCAATACTGCAGTCGTGCAGTCACCTACCTATACATTATTTAAATGTATTTAACTGTTAAATGCGCTACCCACCAATAATGAAATAGACCTTTATGAAAACTGTGCAATTGTGTGCATGTTTGTTTTTATGTTCCTATTAACATTGAAGATTGCCATTGAACCAGAAGGATCAGTGGAAGTTTTAAGATGAGGTTAAAAAATTTCTGTTAAATTCGGCCATCACTAGAATTACTTTTGGTATCCCCAGACATTACAGATTATGAATAAAAACAAGTATACATAAAAAAAAATAAAAAATAAAAAAAAATAAAATCTGGACTCGGCGATTTTTTTCCATCCTTGACTTCCTTGAGACCTCGCCATCCGATTGGCTGTATCGTTGGGGTGGCCGTGAAAGCTGGAGAAACTACGGGAGAGCTCTGAGCACACCTAGCGCCCGAGACGCTGGCTGCCTTCCCTGCGGTCGTCAGCGCCCCGGAGCACGGCACCAACCGCGGCGTGTGGCGAGGGCCTTCCCGTCCGCTGTCTGGGCGGACCTACCCCGGTTCCGGCCTCGCGCGTGCACATGCGTGTGCGAGACCGAGGGCGTCCCATGAGAATGCTATTTTTTTCTTTATGGGTTTATAAAATTTTTCGGCCTTTTTACTTTGAACACTTGGTTTACAACCAAGAAATTGATTTTAAAAAAAAAACAAAAAACAAAAAGGAAAAGTATTTTACTAAGTCTCGATTTAAGTAAAGCAAGACAGTCAGCAGTTTGAGAACAGTCGAAGGTTCTTGGGAAAGATTCCAGTCTATCTGGCTCTTAGGATTCCTTTTATAGCTCGCTACGCGCATGCATTTTCATAAATGTAGTGCTTTGCGTTTCTAACTAATGTTACTCCTCGGTGGGTTTTAATGTGCGGTTATATTTAATGAAGAAAACCCAGAATGGGGACGCCCAGGGGGGCTCAGCGGTTGAGCGCCTGCCTTAGGCCCAGGGCGTGACCCCGGGGTCCTGGGATCGAGTCCCATGTCGGGCTCCCTGCGTGGAGCCTGCTCCTCCCTCTGCCTGTGTCTCTGCCTCTCATGGATAAATAAATTAAAATCTTTAAAAAAAATAAAAAAATAAAAAAACCCAGGGTGAATGGCAGAGCAAGGCAGTGTGGTGGGCCCTGCGCGGACCTGGGACTGGGGTGCCGGTCACCCCCCAGGAGGCTGGGCCCCACGTGGGGACGGTGAGAGGGGGCCGCGGAGATGGGAAGGGGGCGGCTGCAGCTCCCCCCAAGCGCCGCGCGGTGCAGCTGTGCGCGGGGCGAGGGGCGTTAAGCCGAGTGACCCGGGTCGGACCGTCCGGCAGACGACGGTCTCTCTGCCGGCAGCGGGGGCGGGCGGGGCTTCCTCTGCCCACGTCCCCCCGGCTGGGAGGGTGCCCTGGAATCCAGATCTGGATCCTCTGCTTGAGGCGGGAGGCCTGGGAGGGCCGGCGGGGATGCCGCTTGCCGGGCTTCATCTGCCCCTTGGCACCACCCCCTGGGCACTGCCTGAGCCGCCGCCTCCCCTTGAAAGGAGTTCGCAGGCCGCTTTTCCGTCCCGTTGAGCTGAAGGCGTGGGTGGAAGGTCGGACCCGGCAAAACAGAACAAACGCTCTCTTCTCTGTGCACAGGCGGGCGGGGGGCTCTGTGTGTTCAGGATTTATTTTTATTTTCTAATCCTGTTAGCGACAGAAGACGACTCTAAGGAGCCCTCTGACCTTGGTACCGCCGGGGGCAGTTGTCTGTGGTCTGTGGGTCCCCGGCCGGGCGTCCTCTTCCCGTCTCTCCTCCTCCCCTCCCTGTAGGGGCTGCAGTGCCCTTGGGGGGCGGGAGCGCTGCTGCCTGGGGTCCGCCCTGGGGACCCACTGCCCGGCCTGTTGCAGCCGCCGAGGCACTGGGAAGGCAGCGGGGCAGCAGTAGGACGAGGGGGGCGGCCACCCTCCGAGGTTCTCGGTGCAGGGCACCCTAGACCCTTCCTGCGCGGCCACCCCCTCCTCTCCAGGAGGGTCCACACCTCCCCAGCAGGGGTCTCAGCTGGGTGCCCTCCGAGGGCCGGCTTCTCAGGGCTCCTCCCCTCCGCAGCTGGGATCCCTGGGCTCCGGAACATTCCAGCGCCTGAGGCTGAGACACCGTTTGGAGGATCCGAGAGAGGACGAGGCTCATCCCCTGAGATGGGGTGTGCTGGAGCCAAGCTGGGCCCCAACCTTCTCGGGGTGGGGGGGTGGGGGGTGCAGAGTCCAGCAAGAGCGTGTCTCTGCCGTTACCATCAGTGAATGACGGACGTACGTGTGGCTTCCGCAAGGTGTGACTGTTTTTCTCATGGTGATAATACAGTCTTCCTGGTTATCAGTTTATTGGTGACAAGTTGGACAGTTGACATCAGGAGCCCACGTTTCACGTACGCCCCCTGTCTACAGGATCAGTACCCGGGGCTTCCAGTAGTGAGATGCTCCACGTCAGTGAGAGGCCTGAGAGTAACCATCCTCGCACTCGCCGAAATGCTGTCACTCCAGGAAAGGGGAAGGCTTTAGGCTCATCGAGGAGTAATAGTATTAGGGTTTTGGTTTCATTGTTTTTTATTTTTATTTTTTAAAGATTTTATTATTCATGAGAGACACACAGAGAGGCAGAGACTCAGGCAGAGGGAGAAGCAGGCTCCATGCAGGGAGCCCGACGCGGGACTCGATCCCAGGACCCCGAGGTCACGCCCTGGGCAAAAGGCAGGCGCTAAACCCCTAAGCCACCCAGGGATCCTAATGATTCTTTTATAAAAAACAGAAATTCAAATAGAAGTCTGCTCTATAATCTTGCAGATGAGCCTATCACAGAGCAGAACATTAAAGTTCTATTACTCTTTTTTAAGAGATTTTTTTATCTATTCATTTGAGAGCGAGCGCGCGCATGAGCCGAGCAGGGGGCAGGGTCAGAGGCAGAGGGGGAAGCAGGCTCCCCGCTGAGCAGGGAGCGGGGTGCGGGCTCGATCCCAGGGCCTGACGTGAGCTGACGGCAGGCGCTTAACCGACTGGGCCGCCCAGGCACCCCAAGTTTTAGAAATCTTCTAGAAAAGTCACAAGTTTGTATACGCGGCACCGGCCCGTGTTGGGGTCCCTCCACACCGGCCCCTGTCGCTCCCCCGGGGGGTGTTTTAGAAGCCCTGGTGGGTATTTCTGTGCGTGTGGGGTGGCACCATTTTATGAGCCTTGTGATCTCACTTCGCTATTAGGGAGCAGAGGTCCAGGACCAGAGTGAGTGTGGTTATCGTCGCGGATGCAAGGGAAGGAGAAACGCGGAGTAACCCGCAGCTCCTGGCTGCCAGTGCGGCGCCTCGGGACCGCCCAGGGAGCTCCCTCCATGCAGGTGTCCCGGCGGGGGGGGGGGGGGGGGGGGTCGGGGTCCCACCCGTTGCCCCCGGCTGGGGCGACCTGCAGATGTGCCTCCTGAATGTGCAGCCAGAGCGATCGGGAAGCCACAGAGCCCGGGGAAGGGGCTGCCGACGGGCGCCCAGCAGGCCGGGCGGAGGGTGCTGTACTCCCCGTAACGGTGTTTGTTTGACGTGCGTGTGCTGCCAGCCTCTAGGCTCAGGATACTGGACGGCGTCTCCTCGCAGTGCGACGTCGGGTCGTGTTGGGCTCGCCGTGCTGCACGCCTGGCCCTGGGCGCCCTGGGCCTCCTGGGCCTCCTGGGCCTCCTGGGGCCAGCGCTCCCGTCCCGTTGCTGCCCGGCCTCCCGGCCATCGAGCCTTTCGTCCTGCGCGGCGGCCCCACAGTCACGCCCGGCGCTCCTCGTCGTAAGCTGCATTAGACGCCCCGTGCGGGGAGCCAGCGGCCCGAGCCTGTCCCCGGCCTCAAGGCAGCAGCTGGCCGCTGTTCCCGCCTGAGGGCCGACGCAGTTTTACAGAGAGGACTCATCTGGCAGGAAGAGGGTCCGAGAGCAGCTGTGGGGACAGAACTGTCGCCTCTGCCCGGCACCTCGTCTCTCAGCCACTTCCCTGCCTTCTCACCGACCTGTCCTCCCTACAACGGCACACACGGGCCACGCAGGGTGGGGGACCCCTCACGCCACCCTCATGTGGGCCGCGCGGCCTGTTGGCAGCACCAGCATGAGTGCCACCCCCCCCGCCCCCCATGGGCTCCCTTCCAAGCCCTGGGTCCCATTGAATGCATAAAGGGAACCCAGATGACACTAGGAGACCGTTTTTATGGGAAAATGCTCAGAAGTCCCAGAAACGCCTTGGAGCTGTGAGCTGTTGGAGCGTCGAGCTCTGCGGCGGCTGGAGGCCGGGGGCACGCGGTGCGGCTGGGCCCTTAGGTGCCCGGAGCCTCTGCGGCCCTGCTCAGCTCTGCTCGGGAGGCGCGACCCCCGCCTGCTTTCTTCTGCGACCTAACGGCTCTTTTATTCCCTGAGGTCAAAGGGTGCTGCTGGGATCCGTCACGTGACAAGATTATGTTGTTTCCCCAATTCCTTCCCCTTGATGGATTCCAAACGTCTCGAGCATCATCGCCTTTCCCCCCGTTTATCTCCATCTAGGTAAAGGCAGGGACGCAGTGAATGTCAACAGCCTTTAAAAGGCAAAGAACTGAGATCGCTGGATGGCTCAGTGGTTAGCGCCGCCTTCAGCCCAGGGTGTGGCCCCGGGGTCCCGGGATCGAATCCCCCGTCGGGCTCCCTGTGTGGAGCCTGCTTCTCCCTCTGCCTGTGTCTCTGCCTCTCTCTCTCTCTCTCTCTCTGTGTCTCATGAACAAATAAATGGAATCTTTAAAAAATATATTTTAAAAAGATTAAAAATAAAATAAAAGGCAAAGAACATTTTCCCTTTTTGAATTTAACTCCTCGCCTCACCTGGACGGGTTCTTGTGGGGCCTGAGCAAGTGCGACTGAGGCCCACACAGCCTCTGACAATCCAGAACCGACGAGCGCCGCGCCGGGTGGGCCGCGGGCCTGCACTCCTGTTTTGTGTTTTTTGTTTTCTGGTTTTTTTTGTTTTGTTTTTTTTTTTTGCAACCAAACTATCGAGTGGCCAGCACTGAGGAGCTCGGCCCGGACTTGTGGCCCCAAATCCCAAGCTGTGTCCCTGAAAACCCCCACGTCCACACAGCATGCCCGCTGCCCCTTCCTCCACTGCCCACGGCGCCGACCGCCAGGTTAGCCCCCGCCTCCCCGTCGGGCCGGGCTGTGAACGGAGCCGTGCCTTTTTCGTTCCTTGGCAATCTAAAACTTTGGCAAAAATCAGAAAACATTCCCTCTAACAGACATATTTTCTGACATATCTCAGTTTCGTACGTCTCATCTTGACCAAGGGCCAAGGGTTCTCATTTCCATTCAGAAAATATGTTAATCAGAGAGACACCTAAAACCACCATGTCTTACCCAAATCTCTCAGAAATGTATAGTGTGCAAAAGGAATATCCCTGGGGCTAATTACTGTTCTAAAATATTTAGTTAACCCCCGACGACGCAGCCCCGACGTTCCTGCCACGTGGGAGGGCATCCACCGTGCGAGGATGGTCCCCAAGGCCAGAGCCTGGGGCCGTGGGAGAGGCCGTGCACCCTGCGCTCCGGGAGACGCCTGCCTCTGGGGTGTCGCGCCCATGGGGGCCGTGCGGCTCCAGGAGCTTAGTCTGGGAGCTTCCCAAGGTCCCACGAGGAGTCTGGCCCTGAAGGGGCTGTTGGGTGAGCCAGGTGGTCGTCCCGCGCCGGCCGCCCTGCGCGTCTGTCTGGACAGAGTGGGCGGTGAGGGCCCCGCTGGGCCTGCGTACCTGTGGGCAGGTGTCTGCTGGCCTCTGGCGAGAGGGGACGGGAGCACAGGGGCCGCTGGGCTGCCCAGGGCGTGCACGTGGGTGCGTGCCGGGTGCCGCCGTGACAGGGGCCCTCCCCGTCCCCCCACCTCCCCCCCACACCCTTCCCAGGGTGTGTCCGCAGCCGAGGCTGCTGCTTGCGCTTCCTCCGTCGGGCTGAGAGCAAGCAGGAGCGTCGCAGCCTCCGCGAGTGGACAGCGGAGCAGCCCTGGGTGTGGTACGGGCCCCGTGGGATGTGTGCCTCCCGGGTACGAGTGGGCGAAGACACGCACCTAGCTGGTTTGGATGGGGTCAGGTCGGGGGCGGCCAGCTACTGCTGTGGGGAGGAGGCAGAGAGAAGGTGGCCGGGAACCCTCGAGGACAAAGGGCTGCCCCTCGACCGGCCGGAGAATATTCCAGAAGTATGGCTCCAGGAGCAGCGTCGACACAACGGCTCTTATTTTCAGAGGATGCTGATCACTGTCCTCAGGTGGTGGCTCGGACTAGCATCTGTTCCGCTCTTCCCGCCCGTCAAGTCCTGGTTGGCTGTCGCGGGGGAGCCCAGGCCCCAGTGCCCGCCCCCCGGAGCCGGGAAGCCGCAGGGGTCTAGGCAGCCCAGGCGCACCTGCAGGACACCCCAGGGTCGCTGCCACTCCTTGACCCTCGTGAGGAGCCTGCAGGGATCGTGGAGCCGTCTGGGGGGCGCGGAGGAGAGCCTTAGACGGGGGCCACCTCCAGTCTGAAGGGGGAAACCCCTCCGGGGAGTCAGCGCCACGCTGCAGGGAGGCGGAGAGGAGCTCACCGGCGCCGGGTGGGGCCCAGGCTGGCGGCCGTCCGGGCGGACGGAGCGGGGAGAGGCATGTTGGGGTGGAGCCCTCGGGGAAGCAGGGCCGGCACCTCACGGCCGACCCCTTCCCGTGCCCCCAGCCCCAGCCCGCCCTGCATTCGGGGAGACGCACAGAGGCGACAGAGAGCCCCCGGGTGCTGGTGCTGAGGCCGTCCTGGGCGACGGGGTGTCGAGAACCAGAGCCGCAGCGTATCCGAGCTGGGACGGCCTCCCTGTTCTGCAGGGGAAGACGGGGCAGGGACCCAGCCTGTGTCACTGTGCCGAAGTCACCGTGATGGGGGAGTAGTCTTCGCCACCTGTGCTGCACCCGGAGTGCCCAGGAGGGAAGCCCAGGCAGGGGCTCCTGACCGCTCTCCGTCCGCTGCTGCCGGGCCCTGGGCGGCCACACGCTGCCACTGAGTAGTCCCTGAGCCCCCGTCCCCCACCCTCGTCGGGGAGCCAGCCGTGAGCTGCCCTGGGCCTGGCAGCGGCTCGGCCTCTCCTTCGCCCCCACCCTGCCTCCTGCAGGCCACCCCCACCTGTGCCGGCGGCTGCCTCGCCGCACCCCTTGGTCCCTCCGGCATCGAGGCAGCCCCCCGAGCGCCCTCCCGGATGCTCCTGGTCCGGGCCTGCTGCCCCACGCCTGGCTCCCCCACTCGGACGCTGTGCTCGGGCCTGGAGCTGCCTCCCCTGCAGGCCTGTGGCCCCGCCGGAGCCGGCCATGCCCAGGGACCAGAAGGGCCCTCGGTTTGGCGACTGAGGTTTGGGGGAGGAGCCGGGACTCCAGGCTGCCTTTGAGGAATTGTTTACTTTCAGAATCAGGCAGCTCTGATAAGCCCCTGGGATGGTCCAGCCTAGCGTGTCTGCGATCGAAGCTGGCCTCAGAAGGACAAATTGTTTTCTGGGTTTCCTTCTTTTTTTCCTTTCTTTAAAAAAAAAAAACAAAACAAAACTGAAGGCAATGCAGCAGAGTGCCAAGGGTGAGGCCTCCGGCGGCCAGGGGCAGCTAGCTGTGTGGGCGCCGGGCAGGCCAGGGGCAAGTTGGGTGTCTGGGTGGCCCAGGGCCAGGCACATTTTGCCCAGATGTAGTCTCCATACACAGATGACCCCTCAGGCACTGCCCTTGGGCGAGGAAAGGCTTAAAAGGCTGAGAAGAGTCTTCCTGCATCTTGGGGAATCACGGAGCCGTAGGAGGTCCCAGCAGCTCAGAGGCCTGAGGAAGACGGGGCGCCAGCTCGGGGGCTGCCTGGAGGAGGGGGCCGGCCCAGCCAGCCCTCTGTGCGCCTCTCCCCTGGGCGCGCGAGCCCAGTGCCCACGAGGACCGCCTCTAGCGCAGCAGTCTTGCTCCTCACTCCCGGATCCCCCAGCTTGCCAGCCTCCACCCATTGCTCTGTTGATACGCGGAAACGGGTTTTAAAAGCAAAACAACAAAATCCACTCACGCGCTGGTGCCACCTTTATTTTTATTTTTATTTTTTTAATTTTTATTTATTTATGATAGTCACAGAGAGAGAGAGAGAGAGAGAGAGAGAGAGAGGCAGAGACATAGGCAGAGGGAGAAGCAGGCTCCATGCAGGGAGCCCGATGTGGGATTCGATCCCGGGTCTCCAGGATCGCGCCCTGGGCCAAAGGCAGGCGCCAAACCGCTGCGCCACCCAGGGATCCCTGGTGCCACCTTTAAAGGAAGATCAACTCTTGACGTCCGGTGATCATTCTGGACATGGAACCATAGGCTTTCAGATTAGAAGGGGAGCCTAGGGCTGATGACCCTGTGTCACAGAGGCAGGAACTGGGGCCTCGGGAAGGGAAGTGACGTGCGCAAGGTCACCCTACATGCGGTTGCAGAGCGGGTGCGGGGGCAGGCGTGTGTTCGCAGAGAACCCACATTGCTTCTCACCAAGTGTGACCCGTGTGCACGGCTCCCGTCATCTTGTGCCTTCTCCAGAAAACCCCTCCAACAGCCTCATGTCCGTGCAGGAGCCCCGAAGCACAAAGAGCTTCAGTACCTTTTCCGGGCTCGTAAGCGGAGGGTCGGGATTTGCATCTGCTCCCAGAACCGCATTCTCCACCCTGTGATGCACCAGTACGTTTTCAAGGCAGTGGGATACTAGTATACACCTGCTTGCCCGCCCTCGTCCCCCTGCTCCCCCTGCACCGTCCCCCTCCACCGCAGACCCAGACCGATCATCCCCGGGGTGGAGGGCGGCAGGGCCGGGCCGCCCTCCTGGTGCCTTAAGCTTCCAGGGAACCGTTGCCCAGTTCCCCCTCCCCGCTCTCCCTTCCCAGGGCCGTGTTAAAATGCGTATGAAATTTATTTATTTATTTATTTATTTATTTATTTATTTATTTATTCATTCATTCATTCATTCATTCATTCATTCATTTTGAAATTTTGAAATCTCTAAGTGCCCGTGCATGTACCTACTTTACCCATTTGCAGGATAAAATGGCACCGTCGCGACTCCCGCGGTTTTCATGTCTTTATAGAAACACTAACAATGCCGTCCTTTCTCTTCTGAGCGCGACCCTTGGGCCAGCAGCGTCAACACTGCCTGAGAGCTTGGCAGAAGCGCAGCCTCTGACTGAGAATGTGCACTTGGACGAGATCCCAGGGAGCCCTCACGGGGTGCAGTCTGCCCGGGAGAGGCCCCCGCGGGGCAGTGCCTGCGCCCTTGCTCTGTGGGTGACCAGGGGGACGGCCTCGCCCTCCGTCTGTTGCCCCCACGCGGTCACTGCCCTTACCCCGACCGAGTCCGTGCCACCGCCCGTGCCACCAAGGCATATGGCAGCGAGCAGGGGCAAGCAAAGGTGCAGGTCAGCTTCAAGCAAGTGTGAAAGCTTGCAGACTGTTTTTTCTGGGCTTGAGAAATAACAGATTTTGGTGCAGCCCGGTGGCCTTTGTGCCTGGCTCAGCCACGCCCACAGTCTCCCCAACATCCAGCTCCCGTGTAGCAACAGCCCCTCCGTAGAGCGAAGGGTGTGGGGCTGGATTGCCTGGGCTTAATCCTGGGCCCAGGACTCAGGCCCGCGCGTGCTCCCCCGGCCGCCTTACTGCACACGACTGCGCTGTGCCCACTGTCCCCGAAAGCGCCCTAGCGTGCCTCCTGGGCACTTCTTTTCTGTGTGCCCTGGTGCTGTGGGCTAACGGGGGATTCTGAGGGCATCTCTCTCCGGCTTTGTCTTCACCCGGATGCAGGTCCCTCCGTCAGCCTCAGTTCAGGGGAAGGGCAGGACTGTGGAGCTAAGCCGGGGCCTGGCCGCCCGTGCCAGGCCAGCTGCACGCGGGTATTCAGCAGCCCCTCCGGCCGGCTGCATACCCTACAGCCCCCTGGGGAGGTCTCAGGGCTTCCACCAGATTGCAGCTCCTCCCTAGCAGTGAGGTACAAGCCTTGTATTTGGAGGCCGGACATCTTCCAGCGCCCCGGCCAGGAGGGGCCTCGCCAGAGGACCGCAGGCGTGCCTGGGTCGGGTTACCATCGGGTCCCTTCATTGGTCATCTCTCACGGTGGCACCTTGCCGTGGATACGCATTCCTCAGCTCATGGGGCCAACATTTCTATGTCGCTTTCCCCGTCCTCACCCTGCGAGAAACGCAGGGGTGCAAAACAAGTCTCCTCCAAATGTGTCTCTTTGATGAGATGGACTGTTGGGGGCTGAAGGCGGTTGAGATTTGCAGACTCCAGGGAAATTTTGCTTCTCTCTTAACTTCCTAGAAGAATCTAAAGGGAGAGTCTTTCCCACAGTAAGAGTCATTACCAGGGACACATTTTATCTAAACGATCCGTCTGTATGGCGGTGAACCTCTAATCACTAAACGCCTCTCTTTTATTGCACCCTCCGCCCCTTTGATGCCCCAGCCCTGCTCCATTCTGTAGCTCGGGACGCCATGGCTCCTGCACGTCACCTTTGTCTCTGAACCATTCGTGTATATCGGGTTCCTGTTCGTACAGAATTAATTGTCGTTTTCTCCTGTTGATCTGTTTCACGTCACTTTACTTCTTAGACTGGATGGAAGAACCATTGAAGGATAGAAGAAAGCTTTTCCTTCCCAACAGAGCCCTGGCTTCCCCCAGTAAGGACCCCGGTGGCTCCAGCCCACAGGACCCAGGCACATTCTCCCCCCAGCTGCCTTCCTGAACTATTGCTGTACCACTTTCATTCACCATTCTCCTCCTTTAAATCCTACCATCTGATTTCAGTACCTTTTTCCTTTGTTCATTCTTTAATCCGTCCATCCACCCACCCACCCACCCATCCACCCATCCACTTATCCATCCACCCACCCCTCCATCCATCCATCCACCCATCCACTTATCCATCCACTTATCCATCCACTCATCCATCCGCCCATCCACCCATCCATTTATCCATCCACCCATCCACACACCCATCCACCCACCCACCCATCCACTTATTGATCCACCCATCCATCCACCCACCCACCCACGCATCCACCCATCCACCCACCCATCCATCCACCCACCCACCCATCCATCCACCCACCCACCCATCCATCCACCCACCCATCCACTTATTGATCCACCCACCCACCCATCCACCCATCCATCCACCCACCCACCCACGCATCCACCCATCCACCCACCCATCCATCCACCCACCCATCCACTTATTGATCCACCCACCCACCCACCCACCCATCCACCCATCCATCCATCCACCCATCCACCCACCCATCCACCCATCCATCCACCCATCCATCCATCCACCCACCCACCCACCCATCCACCCACCCACTTATCCATCCATCCACCCACCCCTCCATCCATCCATCCACCCATCCACTTATCCATCCACTTATCCATCCACACACCCATCCACCCACCCACCCATCCACTTATTGATCCACCCACCCACCCACCCACCCATCCACCCATCCACCCATCCATCCACCCATCCACCCACCCATCCACCCATCCATCCACCCACCCACCCATCCACCCGCCCATCCTCCCATCCACCCACCCATCCACCCATCCACCCACCCATCCACCCATCCATCCATCCACCCATCCATCCACCCACCCGCCCATCCTCCCATCCATCCATCCATCCATCCATCCATCCATCCATCCATTTGAAACTTAGAGTTCTCAAGGGCCTGCTGTGAATCAAATGCCCACACCAGGCCGTCAAGTCATAAAGATGAATAACACACGCTGGTTATTGATGCCAGGGCTCCTGCTTCCACTCAGACCTTCCACACGCAGGCAGATCCTTTATCCATCTCTATTGATCCCTCATTGCCCTTGTAAACCACTTCTCTTTCTCAAACCTTTATTGGTACCCAGGTCCCTCTGTCTCCAGTCTCTGTAGTTCCCATTTCAGAGCCTGTATCTTCTCATTTATGTCCTTCCTCCAGTCTCAGCTGTGTCCTGAGAGTTCCCTCATTTTGAGAAACTCCTCTGTCTGGTTCCTGTGACCCTGGGCAGTGTTTCATATCTCCCTGCCGTATTTTGTTCACCTGCAACATGGAGGTGATACTACTTATCTCGTTTGTTATCAACAGTAAATGACGACTTAAAACTGGGTCTGACACATGGGTACGCTCACTCAGTATTGGCCATCACCGCGATTACCCTCCTCAGTGTCCCCACCCCACCTCTCACCCTGTATTTCGTACCTCTGTAGTCTGGCATACCCATCCCTTCCCTGGGCAGGTGGACGTCCCTCCGTCCTAGTGCCCAGCTCCTTAGTCTCTGTCACTTACTCTGCCAGAAGTCTGTCGCGTTTCCAAGTTGCCATCCTCTGCAGCTTTCAGTACTATCACATTCTCATACGCAGTGAGGTAGGCTGGGTGGGGAGCCAGGAGCATCCAGGGGACACTATCTAGGAAATAGGGAGCAGTGGCTCCCAGGGGCTCCCAAGGGGCACGCACAGGACAGTGCAGTCACAGGGGACCCATCCAAGTTCCCCGTCACTGGAGTAGAGTTTACGGAGGATCAGCCAAGTGGGGAGCTCGGGTGGGGTCTAAGACCCATGAGGCCGTGATGAGGCCATCACCGCAGCCACTGGAACTATTGTGGGTGCATTTCCCAGCTCCTCTTCTCCCGTCCCCTGAATGTTGGAACCTCCCAGTTCCCTCATGCCTGCCTCATCCTCATGTCTGTGACCTGCATCCAGCCCCCTGCAGGGCTCCCCACATCACTGTTCCTCTGGCTGGCATCTGTTCAAGACCGAACAAGCCGTTCCCCTTTTTATCCTCCCGGCCTTGCCCTGGCTGTCACCGTCCGCCACCCCTGTTGTAAGCCAGGCACGCAGCCCCTCAGGGCTCCATCTGCCTGCTTGAGCCCTCCAGTGCCCCTTCGTCCATCATCTGCCCCTTGTCCCTCTCCAAGCCCTCCCCGTGCAGCCCTCCAGGGCCCAGCACATCATGCTCTGCACCTGTCCATCAGGTTGAGTGACCGCACGCTCCCCAGCCCACCCACCTGTACTCCTAGCTCTGGGCAGCAGGGGTGGCAGGGAGCCCCTGTGGCCGAGATGTCCGGGCAGGCTGGGCATGGGCCGTGGTGGGTGGGCAGGACACCTGCCTGCTCCCTGGATGTGTGAGAAGAGGACTGGCACTTCAGAGAAGGGCATCCTGCCCTCCCGTGGGCATCGGGAAATGGGAAGCTCTGGGGCCTTGGCCATGCCAAGCCTTCAGAGGCCTCGCACAGATCAGCAGCCCTTCTCTGGAGGAAAGAAGGGCTGTGGGCATTTGAGGGCCGCCAGGCTCAGGATGGGTCGGGCCATCTTGTGGCAGGCCCGGGGCCTTCCTGGCGAGGATGTCCGCCCTCTGTGATTCCACTGCTGTGCCAGGTTTCACAGAGATGGCTGGGCTTAGCTGGTGCAGCCTTGGGGATGGGACAGTGTTGGCCACAGTCTTTATTCTAGGTGTCATGAAGCGGGATGCTGTGTCGGAACAGAAGCCCCCGGGTGGTTTGTGGCTGCCTAGGTGGCTGATCTGGGGTCCTCGCACACCGTGGGAGGAGCCTGGGCGTGGTGGGGTGTCTGCGCTCCTGTGCCAGTCAGGGCCGCCCCTCACGGGCATGCGTTTGGCAGTTTGTGCCCACGTTTGCTCCTGTAGACCGTGGCAGCCGTGTGGGTGTCTCACCCCCACCCCGTTATGGCCGAGCAAACCCAGGCCCTTGCCCCTGGCCTGCTGAGTCCAGGGGCAGCCCCTTCATCCCACGACTGACATGGTAGGTGCGCTCACGTCAGGGTCTCCTCTCCTTGCTAGCCCACCACTTTCCTGAGGGCAGGATGCCGTACTTGCCATTCTCTCAGTTGGGTCGGGTACGCGCTCCATTAACTATTTGAGTGATTGCTGATCGATTAGCCCCTCAACTCAGTGTGCTGTCTGGGGTTCCTGCATGTCTCACTGAGAACTAGGAGCTACGGGATCCCCGGGGGGCTCAGCGGTGGAGCGGCTGCCTTCAGCCCAGGGCGTGACCCTGGGGTCCCAGGATCCAGTCCCCTGTCGGGCTCCCTGCAGGGAGCCTGCTCCTCCCTCTGCCTGTGCCTCTGCCTCTCTCTCTGTGTCTCTCGTGAATAAATAAATAAGATCTTTAAGAAAAAAAGAAAGAAAGAAACCAGGGGATACCGCAGTGTGGGGTTTTGGGCATCTCTGTCTCCTGGGTCTCAGCCCACGGGGGGTGGGGAATCCGCGGAGGCGCCCTCCTGGTCTGGACAGTGTGAACACAGGGGAAGGTAGGCTGGGTGCTGTTTCCCTTCGTCCCATTGCTGGCGCGTGTTTCGGTGAATCGTGGGCCCCCTGCCCGTTCACGTGCTGAAGGCCTAGTTCCCGGGGCCTTATTTGGAAGCAGGGTCGTCGCCGATGCAGGGGGTGAAGGGCGGCCCGTGGGGTGGCTGCTGCTTACAGGGCGGAGAGCTGGACCTGGACGCACACACGGGAGGCGTGAAGATGAAGGTGGAGGCGGCGAGGCCTCTGGGAGGAAGCCAGAGGCCGGGGAGACTGGAGCTCCGGCGCGGCCCTGGGGAGCCCTCCCGCCCCGGCCCACGGATGCAGGGGCTCAGTGGTCTTGTCGCTGGGAGCCAAGAGCTCTCGGGGAGACTCGGCTCAGGCAATGACCGCTACCCTGGAGCGACCGCCGGCTTGGCAGTCGGGAAACGGCGTCCGGGCAGGTTTGCCGGGTGATCGTAGCCCTTCCCCCCTGCCCCCCAGGCCCCCAGCGCCTCTCACTGCCTCATTGTGTCAGACGGGCGGGCAGCGCAGAGGGGCCTCAGGCTGCCTAGCAGGAAACCCCGTGGCCTCCGTGCAGGGAGGGCTGCACAGGGGGCCTGGTGCTGGTTCCTCCGGGCGGAGGGCCTTGCCTCCCTTCCCGCCCCCCCCCCCCGGTGCCCCAGGATGCCCCTGCTCTCCTGCCGGCAGCCTGGCCCCAACACCCCCAGCCCCACCCGTGCCCCCTGCCCCTCCCCGGGCCTGTGATCCCCTCCCAGCTCTGAGTGCTACGGCGGTCGGACAGTAGGTTGCCGGCCCGCAGACAGGGCTGGTATTTGAGAAGAAGCACACGTTCCTTCTGAGGCTCTGTGCCATCCACCTGCTGTGCCTCGCCAGCCCCGTCAACCACTGGGGTGCCCGGCACCGCGGCCGGGGCCTGCATATTGAGCTGGGAGAGGCCGTGCCTGCCGGGAGGGCAGGTGTGCACTCTGGGCCTCCGAACGCTTGGCACCGAGTGGCCTCTGCTGCCGCGGGGCCCGTGCGGTGGCGGAGGAGCAGGTGCCTTTTCCGTGCAGAGGCCTTCGCGGAAAGCAAAGTGCTCAGCCAGGGCACGGGGCCGCCCTTCCCGCGCGTGGCCACAGGCCGGGCGATCTCCGGGCCTCAGCGTCCTGGTCCGCCCCATAGGAAGGCAGCTCAGAGTCTCCGTGCGTCTTGGGGTTCTGGCGCCCGTGGCTCTCCTCCTGGTCCCGCCACCCCCAGCCTGCAGGACTCCGGCAGCGTTTCCGCGCAGCGGGGCCAGAGGCCTGACGTGCTGTCAGGGGCCCGTGGGGGCCGCTGTGGCCCCGGCGCCGAGGAACGCCCTAGGGGTCGGCCGTCAAGCTTCGCAGTGGCCGTCCTGCTCCTGGCAGCCTGTGTCGTCTCCGGCTTGGCTCCCCAGGGTGGCGGCTCCCCAAACCCGAGGGCCTGAGTCCACTCCCAGAACCTCGGCCCGGGGCAGGACTGAGGGACGCTGCCCTTGCTCTGAACCCAGCCCCGCATCACCCAGAGCTGCCCCCGGCCGCCCCCCGGGAGCGGGGGATGGAACACCGGGCCGCCGAGCGCCGCTCTTCACCCCCGGCCTCCCCCCTCGGAGGACTGGAAAACAGCGTCCCTTCCAAGGCAAACAAGAGCGAACTGGTCCTGGGAGGCGAGCGTGGGCACGAAGGGAGCCGTGTTTCCTGACCGCAGCCCTCGCCCGTCAGACCGTCCAGACGGCGCGCTTCCTCCGGCGGAGGCCCAGCCTCGCTTGCTCTCGGCGGCTTGGGGCTGAGCGATGAGCACTGGGGGCCGAGCCACAGGGAGGAGCCTGCCCGTGACACCATCGGGAACCTCAGGAGGCGGAGCCCTCTCTACTGGAGAACCAACAGCCTGAACTCGGTCTGGGCTGGCACGGGCTTCTGGAACATTCTTAGGGAGCCTTATGCAGACGGCCCAGGCCCGATGCATGTTCCCGTCCTCGCTTCTCCCCCCTTGGAAGCGAAAGTGGCAAATGCTGAGCCTCACAAGCTGAGAAAGACCAACCCAGGAGAAGATCGTGCAAAGATGGGGAGGTGCAAGGGCCCTGGGGTGCTGGGAGGAGAAAGGGTCATTCACGAGAACCTGTGTCCTTTCCCGGGCACGCGGCTCTGTGTTCCCTGGCCAGGCTCTGGTTGCCGTGGCAGCGATCACCAGGGAGGAAACCACTGCTTTCCAGAAGGGTCTCGAATACCTTTTTCCATAAAGATGGGTTTTCTTCATGAAAATTAATGTACTAGTTTTTTATTTTTCACTTTTTTTAAAAAGATTTTACCTATTTACTCATAAGAGACACAGAGAAGAGAGAGAGAGAGGCAGAGACCCAGGCAGAGGGAGAAGCAGGCTCCACGCAGGGAGCCCGACGCAGGACTCGATCCCGGGACCCGGGGTGACGACCTGAACCCAAGGCAGGCGCCCAACCGCTGAGCCCCCGGGCGCCCCCTGTACTCGTTTTTCAAATGGTCCTTTTTGTGATTGTTAGTTAGGGCGTAGGGAGTAGAACCAAGTTAGAGAAGGCCTTGCCCGTACCTGAAAGGATGCACTTAATCTGTTTTCCCAGCAGCCCCCCCGCCCCGGCGCTGGGGAAGGACTTGGGGCTCACAGTGCTCGGCCTGCATGAGGGCTTGCTTCCCGCCGAGGCCGTGTGTGAAGAGGAAAGAGCCTGTGCCCTCGAGCGCGTGTCCCAGGTGACACTGCAGGGTGGGAGCGAGCCTCCGCAGGGCCCGGGACTGGGGCAACGTCTGGAGGCTCCCGGACCCAGAGCCCGACACCCGTGCTCACACCCGGGCTCCTGCCGCCGCCGAGCCCCGCCAGTACCTCTGCACACCCTGCGGGCCCCTCGGCCCGGCTCCCGGGTGACGCCGTCCGGGTGGGCACCGCGGCTCCTGCCTCCCTGCCGGCCGGGTCCCCAGAGCCTGCGGCCTCGGGGGCACCTGCCAGCCTCATGGATGCGGCCGCTGCTGCCGGGAAGCCAAGGCCCAGGTGACAGGGCTGTGCAGCCCAGTGGGGCCCGCGAGCCTCGGCCCCGTCCCTGTTGGGGTGTGACGGCCCCGGGCTGCCCGGGGGACACCACAGGGTGCGCCGACCCTGCATCCCCTCGGGGCCGGGCGCACGGGGCTCCATCCCCAGCTGCTGCAGCTCCTGCACCCGCACAGGTGACGCGGAGGCCGAGGACCCGCCTGCCGTGGCCCTGCCTGGGGACAGCGAGCTTCAGGGCGCCCGGTCCCCGGTCCCCGCTCCAGGCTGTGCAGCTGCTTCTGCACACACCCTGCGGCCTGCTGATTTCCTGTCCCCTTGGCGAGCTGCCCTGGGCCCCGGCCGGTGCCGGAGGATCCCCAGCCCAAGCCCCAGCCGCATCCCCGGCGTCCCTGTCCCCGTCGAGTTGTCCCCTGCTCGGGAGCCCCTGCCACGGGGGCGCCGTGCATGGTGCTGAGGCCGCAGAGGTGGTGGCGGGGAGCACACCGCCCTCCCCTCCCCCCTCCCGCCCCTCCTCCCCTCCCGGTGCCAGGCGGCCCAGATCCTTTCAGTAAAATGTCAGCGGCTTGTGGCCTGGACCCAAGGTGACCATTTGGAGGAAACACGGTCAGATGGACCAAGCCGCCAGAGGCCCTGGGAGTCCGTCACCGCAGGCTCTTGTGGCTGGAGGGGCTGCAGCCTCTCCCGGGCTCTGGAAGCTTCTGTTTGCCGAGGTTGTCATCTCCAGGCAGACGCCGGAGCTCGGCTCCTCGCAGGCCGCTCACAGCGGAGTTCAGACCACAGACCTGTCCTCCCCTGTCCTCCCCTGCGAGCGCTCCCCCTCCCCTTCCTGATGCGTGATGCAGAGCCTCCCCAGTCCCCGTGGAGCCAGGCTGGGAACCGGGGTGGATCTCCGGGCCCCCCGCCGCCTTCCCCTCCACCGCCCACTTCCCTGCCCCGGATCAGGAGGGTGGGGAGGACCCAGGGAGGCTCAGGCACGGCCCTTCCAGGTCCGAGGCCTCTGGGGGGAAGGGGGGTGTTGACGATGGGGGTGCTGTCCTGCCCTCGTCCCCATGAAGGCCCGGCCCGCCGTCTCTCCCCCTCCCTGCAGTGCCCGGCCCGCTCCGCCCCTGCAGAGCCCAGCCCCAGCCCGGGAGCTTCGGGAGGGCAGGAGGACAGGGTGGTCAGCGCTCGGACCACGTCCCCACAGGGAGGCTTCTGGATCTGTCTTCCCTTCTCCAGATGGAAGCGTCTGGACAGAGGACTGGAAGGGTCCACAGACCTGGGTCAGATTCTAGGTCTGCCTTGAGGGAAATTGGACTTGAGACCTTCCCTCCAGGCAGCCGGGTTCCAAGCGACCACTGCCGCCTGCCCTGGGCTCCTTCACGCCTGCAGCCCCTGCCCGGCCTTGGGGCCTCGATGAAGGAGGCTCCGTCTAGCAGGGGCTGGTTTTATTTCAGCCTGAGCTCGGCTTCCCACCTCTCAGCAGGTCGCTGCCCACAGGTGCTTCCCTCCTCCTCCCCCTCCTCTCCTCCCCTCTCCTCCCCTCCCCTCCTCTCCTCTCCTCTCCAAGGTCACAAACTTAAGGTGTTAGAAAGTTCCACCCGGATCGTTGCCACCCCAAAAAGTGGGATGGCAGGTGCCTAGGTTTACTGGTCCGCAGTCCTCAGCCACCCACTAACTGGTGGCAGGACCCCGGGCGACTACAGAGCCTCTCTGTGCACCTGTGTCCCCAGCGGCGATGCGACACGGGAGGTGGGCACGCGGCCTGCTGCCCCCCGAGCCCTGTGCCCGCCTGAGCCACAGTCACTCTGCGGGTGCCACGTGCTGAGAAGACCCGAGGCTTGGTGAAGGCCTGGGTCCCCGTATGGCTGTGCCGCGACGCAGACCCCGACCCTCAGAACCTGTGCATCCCTGCGCTGGGCTCCGAGCAAACGGCTTCCCCGTCCCCGGGCTGGTCGTCAAGACCCGGGAGCGCGGGGCCGGCGAACTCTTACCCACGCCAGCGAGGCTAAACCTGCTCTCTCTCCCCTTCCCAGGCACACATTCTGGCAGTTTCGCCACGAGAACCCCGGGACCCGGGTCGGGGGCCCGCCCCCTGAGGGGCTCCCCGGCTTCAACAGCGGAGTGATGCTGCTGGACCTGGAGGCCATGCGCCGGTCCCTGCTCTACGGCCGCCTGCTGGAGCCGGCGCAGGTGCAGCGGCTGGCGGACAAGTACCACTTCCGCGGCCACCTCGGGGACCAGGACTTCTTCACCATGATCGGCATGGAGCACCCCGAGCTCTTCCACGTGCTGGACTGCACCTGGAACCGGCAGCTGTGCACCTGGTGGAGGGACCACGGCTACAGTGACGTCTTCGAGGCTTACTTCCGCTGCGAGGGCCACGTCAAGATCTACCACGGGAACTGCAACACCCCCATCCCGGACGCCTAGGAGCCTCTGCGGCTGCGGGCTGCGGGCCGCGGGGCAGCGTCTGGGCCTTAGGGGCGTCGTCTGTCCCAGCCCGAGGCCTGGCCGCGCTGCAGGTGCTCCCGGGGGCGCGGCTCCGCGAAGGGCGGACGCAGACCTCTGGGCGAGAGAGCAGGTGTTTAGAGACGAGAACGGACAGGACATGCCATTCCCTGCCCTCGGCCCCCAAATCTTGAAATCCTTTCAAGAGCCGGCCTTTCTCAGACCAAACATGAATTTATTTTAAATGGCCAAGCTTCCATTTTGCCAGAGGGAACAAGCAGCACTGCTGTCGCTCCCAGGGAGCTCTGAGGTCCAGCGCCCCGTGGATGCCAGCCCGCCCGGGAGGCTGTGTGCGTGCGCCCGAGATGCCCACACGGCGCGGCCCGGGTGGAAGGCGGCTGCCGGCTTGGGGTGCGGCGTGGGGGGCCAGCAGCGGCGCCCATGGAAGCCTGGGCTCGTTACCGCAGCTTCCCCAGCCTCCTGCTCCCAGCTGCCCCCCAGAACGTCACGATCCCTCCTTCCCCCCAGTCGGCCTCGGGGGCCCCGGGGGCCCGGGAATCAGATCCACCCTCAAGGAGCAGAGCTCGGCCGCCCGCGGGGACACGCAGCAGAGTCGCGTGCACGGAAGACGCCCTCCATGAGCACCCCGCG
This sequence comes from Canis lupus familiaris, assembly GCF_011100685.1. Taxonomy (NCBI): domain Eukaryota; kingdom Metazoa; phylum Chordata; class Mammalia; order Carnivora; family Canidae; genus Canis; species Canis lupus. Next base: position 31,566,711 of record NC_049254.1, read on the forward strand.
GTTCACTCCAGGACTGACCAGCGTTCAGGCTCTTTACAAAGTCATCCCGTGACCCTCGTATCGCAGCGCATCAGACCCCGTACCTTAGAAGGAGGTAGGCTCCTCTCTGGGCGCGTCCCCTCGCAGGATGCAGACAGGAAGCCCCCGGCGGCCCATTAGGTCTAGTCGGGTTCTTAGGGGAAGAACTGTCGCTGGATTTCCATCTCCTTTTATTTCGGTTTCATTCACTTTTTTTTATTATTATTATTTCTCTTCACCGTGAGTGAGAATAGCTAATAAACAACCTTTGAGAACACAGTGACTATGTCGTCTGTTCTCGGGTCACAGTTTACTGCCACCCGGAGGGCCTGAGTCAAGAGTGTGGTCACCGTTCCTGAGAGCCCCCGGCCCGGCCCCGCGTCCCCGTGCCTGAGCGAGCCGAGCTCCCGGAGGGTGTCTGCGGGCCCCGGGGGAGCGTGGCTGGGACGGGGAGGACAGTGGTGTCCTGTCGCTTCATTCTTCATATGGGCCAGCCCTGCTGCTCCTGGAAGCAAATCCCACCCTCCCCGTCTCACCGCCCTGCCCCGAACCCTCCGGTCACGTCAACTCCTGACGGACAGAGCACGTCTCCCACTGGACTCTGTTCTGACGGAATCGTTCTGTCCTCCTGGGTGCTTGATTCCCTATTTAGAGCCACTAGTCACTGAGTGCCTGCCGTGTGCGAGCATCGTCTTTGGGGATTTACGCACACCCTTGGTAATGCTCGTGAAAACCTCATGGGGGCAATTCAGAAATCCTACAGTTTATTGTAAGCGAACGCCAATAAAAAAAAAATATACAAAAAAAAATTAAAACTAAAAAAAAAAACACAAAAAAATAAAGTTTATTGTAAGAAAACAACAAGAGATGTGGACAGAGTCATTATCACACCAGTTTTTTTTAAATAGAAGACACCAAAAATTAAATAAGTAAGTAAATAAATAAATAAATAAATAAATAAATAAATAAATAAAAATAAAATAAAGTAAAATAAATAAAATAAATAAAATAAAATAAATAAATAAAAAATAAATAAATAAAATAAAATAAAATAAATAAAATAAAATAAAAAAGTAAAATAAAATAAACTGGGAACAACCTAAAATGTTGACTAGGGGAGTGGATAAATTATGCCACACCGATATAATAAAATAATCTAGGCATTAGAATCCTATTTTTCAAGAATATTTAATGCCTTGGGAAATGCTTACAATGTGCTGAGAATGCAAAACCTAGGATCTTATGTACAGAAGGTCGTAGGTGTGTGTGTGTCTATGTAAGAGAGCCTGTTCCTCTATATTTAATCAGTTCAACTCCTAGAAAACTGTGTGTTTTAAAGGCCACATTCAGAAAAGAAAACGGACGATTCTGTCGATGGGAAAAACATGGGTAATACGCGGGAGGGTTTTAGACGGGCAACAACCGAGGTGTGTTTCCTACACGGACCCTAATAATTCAGGCATTTCTGTAGCTACGAGAGCCCTTTGTTGTTGCAGAGAAAAGACAGTGTACGTGTCGATGAAGATGGGCCGGAGCCAACCCCAGTCTCCTCGAGTCCCGTCCCCATCCCCACGGGGCCCCGTTCCGTTTGCCCAATGGAAACTCCCTGTGGAGCATCTGCCGGTCGGACGGAGCAGAGCCGAAGTCTGGGCCGGGGCTCGGAGAGCGCATGAGCTGTGCCTCGCAGGACCTGCCTCGACTAACCGACCCCGCCTCCTGATGCGTCCAGGCCCGTCTGCACATGCAAGGCCCAGGGAGGGGTCGGCAGGCAAGCAGAAGCCCCTGAGCAAGCAGGGCCTGTGGTGGAGAGGACCTCGCACCCGAGACAGAGGCCTGCCCCTGAGTCCGTGTGCGCCCTCACCTGCCGGGCGATCTCGGACAGCCAAGGCCACCTCTTAACCCACGTCGACACTGGTGACGGGACGTGTCCAGCCCAGGAAGCGGAGGACACGCAGACGCAAGGGGGTTCTGAGGGTCACGGCTTAAAATACTCTTCCCACGTGGTGAATGGCAGCCACTGGGGGCACGTCCTTTAGCCCGGTGGGGGACCCGACGCTTGCCCGCAGGCGGTCATGTTTGTCGGCCCCCACTCTGCAGGGGCCCGGGCTCGTCTGGGAGGTCAGGGCTCCTGGGATGCGCCCTCCCCGCTCCGGGCTCAGCCTCTGCATCTGCCAACACCAGGGCGCAGAGGACTGGAGCTGACCCCCCGGCACACGAGTGGGCACCACCCATCTGCGCTCACGCGTGCGTGTGGTCGGGACTCGACATCCAAGGCGCGACCTGCCGACTTTGGCTCATCATGCTCCAGCTTGAACTCGTGACCGTTCAAATGGAGATTTGCACACGGGGTAGGTGTGCGCCCTGCCCCACGTCCCAGCAGGCACAGTGAGGGATGCAGGGCCGCGGCCCCTCCGCCTGTGGAGCCCTGATGGCGAGGACAGCGGGGCCTTGTCTAGGCTCGGCTACGCCACCGCCTCCCGAAGACCCTCCCCGGCGCTGCCGCGTAGTAGAGGACGCGTGCCCCCCACGGTCTCACCCTGCGGAGGACGGGGTCGGAGCCCCAGCTGGGGAGGCCCGCGGGACACGTGCACGGCTGGCCGGCCGCTCCCCGACGCGATTGCTGTCCTCGTGAGAACAGGGCACTTGGACGCACGGACACACCAGACGTGCACGTGCTCCGAGGAGGGCCCTGTGGCCACACAGTGAGGAGGGACCTCGGCAAGCCGGGGGGACGCTTCGGAGGAACCCAAACCTGCAGGGGCGCCTGGCTGGCTCCCTTGTTAGGCACCTGCCTTCGGCTCTGGTCGTGACCCCGGGGGCCTGGGATCGAGTCCCAGGGTGAGACCGTGGGGAGCCTGCTTCTCCCTCTGCCTCTGTGCCCCTCGCACGTGTGCTCTTGCTCTCAAATAAATAAATTGAATATTTTTTTTTTCTTAAAAAGGAAGAAAGCAAACCTGTAGACCCCTTGACCTTTGACTTCCAGCCTCCAGAACCATGAGACAGTACCTTTCTGCTAAGTCCCCCTCCCTGCCCCACCCCCATCCCCCAGGGGTCGGGGGTATTGGGTACCGTGGTCCCAGCAAACTGACACACTTCCCCAGCCGGACGCTTCCGGACGGTCAATACACTGCGATTTCTGTCCACCTACCTGTTGGCCATCTGTACGTCTTTGGGAAAATTTCTATTCAGATCCTCTGCCCATTTTTTAATCAGATTGTTTATTACGTTGCATGAGTTCTTTACATACTTTGGATAGCAACCCCTTATCCTGATTTGCAAGTATTTTTTCCCATTCCACAGAGGCCTTTTCATTTTGTTGATGATTTCCTTTGCCCATTGAAGCTTTTCGGTTTGTTGTCGTCCGGCCTGCTGATGTTCGCATTTTTTGCCGGTTCCTCGGGTGTCATACCCAAAAACTCATTGCCGAGACCAGTTTCGAAGAGCCTCCCCCTGTGTTTTCCTCGGAGAGTTTTACCGTGTCAGGTCTTGGGTTTAGTCTGCACCGCATCAGGAGTTCGTGTTTGTGAGCCGTGTAGGATAGCGATCCGATTTCACTCCGCGCGGGGCCGCCCAGCGTCCCGGCACCCGTTACCGGAGACCCTGCCCTTTCCCCATTGAGTCCTCGTGGCTCCATCGCCAGTTGTTAGTTGACTATATACGCAGGGGCTTGTTTCTGGTCTCTCTGTTCTGCTCCACCGGTGTTTGTGTCTATTTTTATCCAGCCTCATACTGGTTTTTTAAGACATTTTTATTTTTTAGAGAGGGAGGGGGAGCGGGAGGGCCGTGGGAGAGGGAGAGAGAGAATCTCAAGCAGGCCCCTTGCCCAGCACAGAGCCCGACATGGGGCTGGATCTCAGGGCCCTCAGGTCATGACCTGAGTGGGAATCAACGGTGGGCAGCTTAGCCCCCAGGTGAGCCCCCAGGTGAGCCCCCAGGTGAGCCCCCAGGTGCCCGGGCGCCACACTGCTGTAGAGCTTCACTGTAGGGTCTGAAATCAGGCAGTGTGATGCCTCCAGCCTGTTCTTTCTCAAGATTGCTTTAGCTGTTGGGGCTCTTTTGTGACTCCATACAAATCTGAAGATTGTGTTTTCTATTTCTGGGGGAAAAATGCCGCCGGAATTTTGAGAGGATTGCATTGTGTCCATAGATGGCTTCAAGCACTATGGACATTTTAGCCGCGTCGATTCTTTTGATCCATAAACACAAGAGATCTTTCTATTTGTTCGCGTCCTCAATTTCTTTCACCAGGGTCTTGTAGTTTTTACAGATCTTTCACCTCCTTGGTGAAATGTATTCCTAAGGATTTTATTGTTTTTGATGCTATTGTGAGTGGGGTTGTTTTCTTTCTTTTTTCCAGAGTTTCGTTGCTAGCGTACAGAAGTGTGCTATATGTTGATTTTGGAATCTGCCATTTTGCTGAATTTGTTGATTAGGTCTGACACTTTTTTGGTGGAGTCTTTAGGATTTTCTATATTAAAGATCCTATCGCCCGCAAACGCAGACGGTTTTAGGTCTGCCTGTCTGATTGGGAGGTCTTTATAAGTATTAGTATTAAGACAGACTGTGTGGTTTGGTTCTGTGCTTCTTGCCGGCCAGCTTAAAAAGCAAAACATGGAACATTATATAAAAGGTGTGAACATATTTCCTTAGGAGAGATGGTACTTTTGTTGGCACCAAATTTAAAAATTATTTTTTTTTAAGATTTCATCCATTTATTCACATGAGACAGAGAGAGAGAGAGGCAGAGACACAGGCAGAGGGAGAAGCAGGCTCCATGCAGGGAGACCGACGTGGGACTCGATCCCACAACCCGGGGTCACACCCTGGGCTGCAGGCGGCACTAACCGCTGAGCCACCTGGGCTGCACAAGTATAATATTTCATTGTGGTTTCTTTTTCTTCTCTTCTTCCTTTTTTCCAGCCAGTGGCAACTTAAGGCCGGGTCAGACGCCGTGCACCCTGCAGGGCTCCAGGGGCGAGTGTGCAGCAGGGCACAGCAGGATCACACCCCAGGCCGAAGGCGATGCTAAACCACTGGGCCACTGGGGCTGCCCTAAAAATTATTTTTCACCTAAGACTTCCATAAGGAAAATAGGGGCGTATAATAGACTAATTTCTCAGCAAAAATTTCGTAGCAAATGCACAAAATCAATTCTGGTTATTTCTTACAGTGACTGTGAACAAAATAATCCAGAACAAAACATTAAAGCATAGGGGATCCCTGGGTGGCTCAGCAGTTTGGCGCCTGCCTTTGGCCCGGGGGCCTGATCCTGGAGACCCGGGATCGAGTCCCACATCAGGCTCCCTGCATGGAGCCTGCTTCTCCCTCTGCCTGTGTCTCTGTCTCTGTCTCTCTCTCTCTCTATGTCTATCATGAATAAATAAAAAATAAAATAAAAATCTTTACAAAACATTAAAGCATAGACCAGTGAAGAGGATGCCGCAGGAGCTGAGTTCCTGTGACCCGAGCAGGAGAAGCCAGAAGTCTAAGATTTCATCGGTGGTCCCTGGGAGAGGAAGCATTTCCTGTATGCAGGGAGGCAGAAGCCATTTTCAGCGGTTAACGTACAAGGAGGCAAGGAAGTGGACGTGGCCAAATCCGCATTCAGTTAGGTTGGTGAGGGTGTGGTAAAAAGCTTCTAGCGACTTTCTATTTCCTGTGATTTTGTCCTTCCTGGCACACAGGAAGAACATTTCCTATTTCCACGGAGATAGGAGGGGGCTATCTGTTCTCCTGCTGCCCCAAGTGGAGGAGGTCTTGGGTTGAGAAGAGGGAGCCACAAGGTTAAAGCAGCCTGCCTGGCTGGGGCCCTGCTTGGAAGACAGTTGCTCTAGAAAGTCACATTGACCTGTAGTGGACTTTGCCTGAATGAGGAAAAATAAACCAAGTCTTTGTTGTGTTAGATTTGGGGCTGTTTGTTATAGCAGCACAACCTAGACTATCCTAACTAATACGAGAAGGGTGAGGCAAGAGGGATGGAAGAGGCAGCAGGGTGAAGAGAGTCTATTTTTAAGTGTAGGAAGGACCTAAACATACTCACAGGCCGAGGAGGATGGCTCTTAAGAGGTGGAGAAGTTGGAGCTACGGGAAAGCGAGGACCTGCCTGGTCGTTCAGATCTGACACAGGGCAGTGGGGGCAGTGGGGGCAGTGGGGGTGTGATTTCCAGCAAGAGGGGAAGGTTTCCTGGTTCTGGTCCAAGATGGTGACTTACGAGGCTCCTGAAGTCACCTTCTGCCGTGGACACGTCGAATCGGCAGCTACGCATGGAGCAATTCTTTATGAAAGAAATCTAGAAACCAGCTGAGCAACTCCTATGTACTGGATGCACAAGAACATATCTACATCAAAATGGGTAGAAAAGGCTGAGAAACATTCTCACCATAAATCCCACCCAGGGGAATCCCTGGGTGGCTCAGCGGTTTAGCACTTGCCTTTGGCCTAGTGCGTGATCCTGGGGTCCCGGGATCGAGTCCCGCATCGGGCTCCTGCATGGAGCCTGCTTCTCCCTCTGCCTCTCTCTCTCTCTCTCTCTCTCTATCATGAACAAATAAATAAATCTTTTTTTTTAAAAAAAACTATCTTCTAAAAAAATAAATAAATAAAAAATAAATCCCACCCCCAGTGCAATGAGAGGAAGGGCTACCTTGGGACACGAAGAGAGACACTTCTTCCTCGGGCACAGGAAGAAGGAAAAACATAAGCCACCAGAGAGAATTGGAAGGAAGGAGTGGGGGAGCTAATGGTTTTTGTCTGGTTGTCTTGATTTCCTCAATGACTATAGGAGGGAGGATGCCTTGGCAAGAGACGGGAGAAGTAGTAGGGTAGGGTTTTGAGACAAAGGGGACAGGTTTGGGGAGCTCCCAAGGGGTGAATCATAGGGTTGGGAGGGAGTGGGAGGACCTGCTACAATGGTTTAGGATGATTTTGTAGAAAATCTGGTTTTTGGCAAATGGTGACCTTCCCCGGGAAATCTCTGTCTCCTCATAGCGGGGAAAGACGGTCCCTTGAGCTCCCCATCACGGCAGCTCTTGAAACAGAGTTCGTGGAGCCAATTGGTAGGGATATTGTGGAGGAGATTCCCGAACTGGATGGACTAAACAACCTCCGAGTTCTCTTCCAACCTTGAGATTCCGCGATTCTGCAACCGATTCACCAAATCAAATGACTTCCAGCCTCTGCAAATTCCAGTGGCCTGTCCTTCAGCTTCCCCAAGGGAATGGAGTGAGAAGTGCTGTGCGCTCAGAATGGCACTCTCCCTCCCTCCCGGCCGCTTCTCCTAAGTGTCACATCATTACGGTGGAGCAGATGCACCATCCTGCGGACCGACAGGCCGGCACGGTGTGCACGAAGCAGGCATGATGCAACAGCTGGAGGTGGCATCTCGGTTTGACACGTACTCCTCTTGTTTGTTGGTGACTTTCTGAATTTTCTGTTCCTAAACTCAGCATTTCCCCTGCTGACTCTGTGTTACTCAAGTTTCGTTCTCTTTAGAGAGTCGTATTTACCTCCTGTATCTTGGAAGCAGATTTGCAAAGAAGGCAACAGGTGAGAGAGGCGAGGTCCTCACTGGCTCCAAGGGTCTGACGAATCTCCGACCGATGGTGGGCCCCTAGCTGAGCGCCGGTTACCCTATGAGTCCTGGGATAATATGGAAGAAACAAAGACTGTTCCAGTGTCAGGATGCTTGCTTCATATTGGGGTGGAGCTTTATGTTCCCAGCCTAGATCAAGGGGCGAGCTTTTGAGCAGGTTACCCCAAGGCTCGTTATATTGGTCACAAAACCACTATTTTGCACTTCTGTGCTAGTTCCGTTGACTCTCCCCAACTACTTCATCACCATGACAGCCCATTCCACCCACGGCCAGCAGCAGATTTATTTTCGGGAGAACTGGGAGACATTAGCTTGCCCGTAGAAGCCCCAGCCCGAATCTGGAGATGTTTGTCCCAGGAGGTCTCCAGTCTCCTAGTCTGCGTGTAGCATCTTGCAACATAAATCATCTGCCCAAAGAACTGAAGTACTTCCATACAGAGTGGGGCCTTATGCCACTCTTTGGCCTAAGAAATACTGCTTGGGCCCCCCTCAAGTCCAGGGTCAGTAGATTAGGGGATATCAAAACGGTACAAACCGTACGTGTCAGGGGAGAGGTACAGGGAAAATGTTCTAAGATCCAAGGGAGAGCAGATTATCACCCTGTTTACAGATAACAAGCTGACATTGAAAAACAGCTTCATAGCTCCTAATGATCAAGAACAAAAGGGCAAAAATGTTAATAAAAAATTCCAATCACTCCCTGCTTGCGTGGGGAGGCAGCAAAAGCCTATTTTCCCACCTAACGTGTTGGTTAAACTCCCTAAATGCCATGTTCCACCTGAAAACATCAGGATTAAAATGGGAATCTATTTATTGACACCACCCTCGGCTATTTCCAAGATGGGCATTAAATGGTTTCTTTCTTTTTTTTTTTTTTTTTAAGTATAATTAAATGGTTTCGATTAAAAAGCCAGAATCCATATGACTCTTTAGCCAGGACGGAAGGAGGAGCTCGGCAGCCAAATGGAAAGATGAAAGGACTGTGCCCGGGTCCTAGCTGGAGCAGAGGCCTTGCAGCAGCGGGCAGCGGCTCTTACAATCTGCCAGACCCGCCCCCACCGCCCCGCATGCCGCGCGGCAAAGAGGTAGCTCAGTGGTCATTGCGCGGGTCATCGGACAGGTACCGCGGAGCAGCGGGTGGCCAGGGGCGTCGATGCGCATTCTGGAAGGTCCCGGGAGAAGACGGACTGTAGGAAAGGGACGGCTAAGCATCACTTGGGCCACAGGCGCCGGATGACGTGCGGCGAAAGTCCTAAGTGAAGATCCAAGTGTGGCCACAGGCAGGAAACCCGGCGGCCCCCGACGCGAAGCAAGGACAGGAGCCACAGCGGCTGGAGCGGGGCCTGCTGCCGGGTGCGGCGGCTGGGGCTGGCCGATGGCAATGGCCTCGATGCTCACGGGGGCGGGAAGGGGGCAGCGAGCCCGGCCGGGGCCAGTGCGGGTCTCTGGTGGCCACGTGCCCAGGGCCGAAGTGTACCCCCACCCCCATTTACTGAGGGCACCTCCTCCTCCGCCGCCCTGGCTTCCTGCCCTGCCGGGCTGCCGCCTGCGCTCCGCCCTCCGTGGGCCCTCTCTCCTGTCTGGCCTCATTGTCCCCTCCCTCCCCCGTCCAGCGACAGTCCATCCAGGCAACGCCTACGGTCGTGCCCGGTGCCAGGGCTCACCGAGCCGGAGCCGTCCTGTCTTCTAGGAGCTGCAAGAGCGTGAGGCAGGACTTGGTTGGCCACCTCGCTGGCCGACAAATCCAGGTTACAGGGCGACAGGGGAGTGGTGGTTCTCACACGGGTTCCACCGAACCCCAGGGCACCAGGAAAGATTGGCGGAGTCTGGGAGGAGAGAGGGGAGGCTCTGCGGTGGGGCTTAGGCCGCGGGCCAGGGCGTCGTGATGGAGCTTGACGGAGCTGTTTTATATTCTTATGAGAATTCACTGGCAAAAAACTCAACTCGCTCAATTCTAAGCCATTTTGAAATTTTGCAAATCCCTCAGCACCTAAGCTTCTGTCAGGGAGCAAGCGTCAGGCCGTTGAGGGTCATTGCGTGGGGCTCCCCGCTGAGACTCGCTTTGCATCCGCTGGAGGCCTTCATAGCACTTGATGGGTTCTGCAGAGAATTATTGATCCGTCAACCGCCTTCGAAGAGCCATGGGAGCCAGAGCCCTGCAGGCCTTCGTGGGTCACACTGTGTCCTCACGGCCCAGACGGCAGCCAGGCCGGGAGGAGGAGCCCCTGTCACCCTGGAACAGGCCTGGGTCCAGTCTTTGGCCGCGGGTACCGACGGGGAGGGAGGCACGTCCCCTGAGATCCGGGCCCCCCTTCCCAGCTCAGGCCTGCACAGGGGTCAGAAGGCGCTCCCCCATCCCCGCTGCCTCCTCCCGAGCCCTCTCAGACCCTTGCCCAGTGAACCTCGTACACCCAAACCCATCACGGTGTCTGCTTCCTAGGGGGCCTGAGCGCACACCGCACGCGTTTCTGCACCGGCTGCCCCTCTGGTCGCCCGTCGACAAGAGCCACCACGGCCCGGGCAGGAGGGCACTGCTGCGGCCACGGCTGGCATCCCCTGCCCCGCGGCTGCCAGAGCCTGCAGGTGTCACGTAGAGCCACACGGCACCTGGGGCAGGGGCCTGGCGGGTGCCATCCGGACTCTGCTTGAACGTCAGGGGCGCTGCCCCCACTGCCCCCGCTGTGAGTCGGTTGGAAGGCAATGCAAATTGCTGGAAAAGTCTTCCTGACATTGCTCGGTCCACAAGATGCCTGACTCCCTCCTCCGGGGGGACGACCGGCATAGACCATTCTTTCATTTCTTCTTTCTTAAAAGGAGCGTTACCTGCGAGACCTCCCCTCCGACCGACCCAGGCTGCACCCAGGCTTTGCGCGGTGAGGGGTGGCTTGCCGGAGGCGGCCCACGTCTGGGGGAGGCGGGAGGTAATGAGACACAGGAGGCGAGTCCCTGGCAAGGCCCCCCAGCAGGCCGCGAGCCCCAGCATTCTCCTTGGCAATGAAACAGCACCTTTCCCTAAAGAGAGAAGAATCGCTGGGCTCACCCGTGGGCCAGTGGGCAGGCTGAGCCCGACTTCCTCGTGTGATCTTTTTGTTTGTTTGTTTGTTTAAGATTTTATTTATTTATTCATGAGAGAGAGAGAGAGAGGCCGAGACCCAGGCAGAGGGAGAAGCAGGCTCCATGCAGGGAGCCCCATGTGGGACTCGATCCCGGGTCTCCAGGATCACCCCCTGGGTCAGGCCCTGGGCGTGAAGCAGGCGCTAACCACTGAGCCACTGAGGGATTCCCCGTGGTGTGATCTTGACGTATCACTCAAACCCCCTGGTTTAGAACGGGGTGATGCTACTGACCTCAGGGGCCTCTTGGAGGATCAGATCACTCGATCTTTGCAGGATGCACTTTGTGAAGGACGACCGCAGGCGAAAGCTCAGTGCTAGGAGCTGTGGGTCCTAGATGCGGGCGCTAGGTGTACGCTGGGTTACCCCTCGGAAGGCACGCTTGCGTCCTAATCCCTCGAGCCTGCGTGTGTGACCTGACTTGGAAGGAGGACCTTTCAGCGGTCCTTCGTTCAGAGATCGCGAGATCATCCCCGCTGAGGCGGGGGGCTGTGCAGCAACAGCCTGTGTCCTGCTCAAAGACAAACGGGGTCCTACCCCAGACCTCAGCCAGCCGCTGGGCGCTGGGCGTTGCTGCGAAGGGCGTAGGTGAACCACAGAGCGTCAGCGGGACCAGAAGGTCCTAACAGTGCGATCCTTCCTGCGGAGCCGCGGCACAAAAGGCCTCTTTGCTTTTGATGCTCCTGTCTTGGTAACTGGAAACACCGCATTTTGGGAGCAAAAAGAGTCGCAGAATGAATGAAACATCATATATCATCTTGTACGTGTGAAGAAAAAAGGGTCTGCCTTTGTCCATCCCCTCCCGTGGGTCCTGGGGCTCCATCCCTTTCCCATGGGTGTGTGGGCTCCATCCCCTCCCCTGGATCTGGGGCTGCATCCCCTCCCCTGGATCTGGGGCTCCATCCCCTCCCCTGGATCTGGGGCTCCATCCCCTCCCATGGGTCCATGGGCTCCATCCCCTCCCCTGGATCTGGGGCTCCATCCCCTCCCGTGGATCCAAGGGCTCCATCCCCTCCCGTGGGTCTGGGGGCTCCATCCCCTCCCCTGGATCTGGGGGCTCCATCCCCTCCCATGGGTCCAGGGGCTCCATCCCCTCCCCTGGATCTGGGGGCTCCATCCCCTCCTGTGGGTCCGGGGGCTCCATTCCCTCCTGTGGGTCCCGGGGCTCCATCCCCTCTTGTGGGTCCGGGGGCTCCAATGCCTCCCACTGCATGTAAAAGCCTTCCCCACAGACCTTTGCCCCAGGGGCCCTGCCTTCCGAGGCCCAGAGACAAGTTACTAACTCATCTGGGAGAAGTTACCGGAACCCTCCTGTGAGGAGCTGGTGACAATCAAAATAAAGTATTCCCAGCCTGCCAGGTTGGGTTCTGCTGCAAAAGATTAGAGCCCAGGAATGATGGCCTGGACACTTGGGCACCAGCACAAGGTCTCTCTGAATCGCCAGTGACCCCCGTGAGCGGTACAGCTTCCCTGGTGCTTCACATGTGGTCAGGAGCAAATAGAACCTGTCTGCCCGCCCGGGGCGTTCGCTGAGGTGCGCCGTGGGGCACGCGGACCTGCCAGGGGTCCAAACCCAGCCGTGCGTGTGCTCTTACACTAACAAACCCTCACACACCCATACGTGGACACAACCACACGTACCTGCCCATGAACCAAGGTGTTTGGGAACGCTCAGGAACCCAGCAGAAGGCCCTGGACTCAGTGGGTGCTCAACAGTTGCCCCATGGGAACCCTGAAAAGCAAACCAGCACACCCTGAGGTGGAAACCATATCCCCGAAAAAATAAGCCCCACCCTCCCCCGGAGGATCAACCAGGCTCCCCTCATTCATTGCTGTAATTAATATGTGGCACAGCTGCTGGACGGAGGGCTGAAGCTTGAGTTGCATGAATGCACAATTTCAAAAATGTCAACAAGCTCTGATGGCTGTTGTGATCAGAACACTTTGGTTAGGGGCACCCGGGTGGCTCAGGGGTTGAGCACCTGCCTTCGGCCCAGGGCGTGACTGGGATCGAGTCCCACATCGGGCTCCCTGCATGGAGCCTGCTTCTCCCTCTGCCTGGGTCTCTGCCTCTCTCTGTGTTTCTCATGAATAAATAAATAAAATCTTAAAAAAAAAAAAAGAGTGCTTTGGCTAAATAGGCAGAGGCAGCAAGAAAGCTGATGAGCACAAAGCATGTCAGGTGCTCATTTACCGGGAAGCAATCACCCCTGCAGTCACACCTTTGGCTACCGTGCAGGCCAGCCCTGCTGTGACAAAGGGATGAGAAGTCCCTGCTCCTCCCCAGCTCCCCTAGCTGGTGACCCGCTGCCTGCTGGCTTCCTCCCCATCCATCAGGGCAAGGCGCCCCTGGGGTCTCCCCTCTCCTGATACAGCCCTACTATGCCCTTCTCTCCTGCAGGTGAATTCTGCAGATACATACTGGAGTTCTGCTGGGGGGGGGGGGCGGGGAGTGGTGCTGAGACCCCAAAAGCTAGGACTTGTAAACTGAGGCCTTCACCCTCAAGAAGCCCCCCATCAAGCTGGAGAGAGAGGCCAAACCTCCAGAAACTCAAATTCTTCTTGTGGGCTGAGGGCTGGCAAGACTCAGAAACAAGGGCTGTGTGAATGAACGTGGCATTGACCAAGGGCTAGGGGAGAGGTGGAGGTTATGTCTGCTGGAAAAGTAGGGAAGGATTGGCTCTGGTGGCCCCCGAGCCCGGTCTTGGAGGACGGGATAAATGTCAAAAGAGAAGCTTACGTGGGGGAAGAGAAGCAAAGGACACACACGGAAGGCTGGATGGTGTCCACATGAAGAAAGTCAACACCTGCCGGGGGTGCCGGGGGCCTGACCTGCGGATGGGGAAGGCAAGGACGTTCTCTGTTGAGGCCACAGGAGGAGGTGGGACGGATCACATAGAGCCTTGAACAGCAGGTGGAGAGGTTCGAGCCTTTTTCTGTGCGGCACCTGGGAGCCAAGAGAGTCTGTTTTATCCAAACCAACCCCAGCTAGTCTTTGGTCTGCCATTACCCCCAGGTAGCAAGGTCAACAGCAGCAGCATGGAGGTGCCAGGACGGGGAGAGAGGGACGGCTGGAGTACGGGGGGCCCAGGGGACAACCATGTCCCAGTATGTTGATACTAGATTCGCACCGTGAGCCAATGACTTTGGTTATCTGGATTATATGCCCTGGGGTCAGTGGGCCCCCAGTTGAGGTGCGGTTCTAAGTCCTCTGCTATTGTTCTCTGCCTTATAAAGACCCCCGGAGAACTTCAGATGAGGACTGCAGTTTTTGGACCTGGGTCAGACTGTACCAGGCACGGTTCACTGACCAACGCGGGGTCACCTTATATAAGAAAGTTAATGTGTTTCTGGAAAAAATCTTATTGAACATGACAGAGTAGAAATTCTATGAAGACCTACGGGAGAAATTTGTCTCAGATCTTAGACCCCAGAAGAGCTGATCCCCCCACAACTGGTTTCTCCAGCATATGTCTATACCGTTAGTCTTGTAACCAACTCTATTTCCTTCCTCCAATTGGCTGCTAGGAAGCTCAGAGGCAAATTTCAGTCCACTCCTAACAAAGCATGCCCGGTTTTTCTCTCCTTTCCAGTTTCCTCACTTAAGTTTTTTAAAATCTTGTGCCAAATTTATGTTTTGTTGGCCTCCGAGAATCATATGAAACATGGAACACACCAAAAAAATGAAAATTGATTAATAATAGTCCATTCTGTTGAACTGGAAAATTTTGAGAGAAGATCTGGTCCTGTTCCCTAAATTATAGAGAATGCATTTAAAGCTTCAAGAGGAGTGAAGGGTCAGGGTGCCTGAGTAAAGTGGGCGCGGGGCCTCTACCCAGGTGCTCTATCCCAACTATTTCTCTTTCTGCTCTGTCACCATGAACCACCAAAATCCAGACGAGGATTTTTCCAACCATTTCTATGCAGTCTCATGAAACCATCTTTAGAAGAATCAACTCATCCTGCTACCCTTGGCTTCTCCTCAGGGATCCTCTTGGCATCATGGGTCGGGTGAGCAGCACCCTCCATCCAGAAGCAGGGCGAGGTGTGATCTTCTACATCACAGTGGAGCAGAATGTGGGCATTTCGGAAACAACTTGTTTTAAACAAGATCATTCAGATGTGAACTCTAGACCCTGAAGTGGGGTAGCCTTGTGTGCCCGCTGCGAATCCGAGCCGTGGATGCTCCGTGTCACTGTGCAGGAGAATGGGGGGCGGGGGGAGGGGGCGGGGCACGGGGTTTTAGGGCAATCCTCGAGAGATTGAGAGAGAGACCGCATGAGTGCTGGTCCTCTGCCACCCGAGCAGCAGGGAATCAGCCCCTCCACCTCGCCTCGTTTGCAAATTGTAAATTCCCCAGGGAAGAAAGAGCTCTCTAGCGCGAGAAGTGGTCAGGGCTTGGGAAAGAAATGATGCTTTTAAAACAAATTAGACTGCGTCTGATTGGACAGGCAGCTGCCACCTCATCTTCCCCTCGAGCTCTCTGGGGCTCTCTGCCTCTGAGGCCTTCCATCCCTGAGCTCGACAGTCTTTCACTAGTTGTGACGGTGGCTGGCAAAATGCAGTCTTTGTCCTCTCGAGGCCTGTGGGCTCCCTCGGGCTAGGAGGCCAGGTGGTGGGGGTCCCTCCAAGAGGCTGGGAAAGGCCTGAGCTCGTGTCTGGGCTCCCAGCTCGGCAGCCCTGTTGTCCTGCTCTCACGGTGCACCCAGAGCCGGGCAGGCAAAGCCAGGATGGGCTGCGGGCTGTGGGGACTCTGGGCCCCTGGAAAGCGCTGCTCTGCTGTCTCCAGCTCTTGGCCGAGGGATCACCGCTGCGGGAAGCCTTCCCTGACCTCCTGCCAGTCTCATCATAACATCGACCTCTCCTTCCTGGCTCTTGTCATAGTTGTAGGTGATTCTGTGTGATTGTTCATTTAATGTCTCTCGTCTAAGGAACCGTGTGCTCTGTGAAGGCAGGTAACATGGTGGCTCTTGCTCATCACTGTGCCCATCCCAGTTTGGCTGAATGAATAAATGATTGAACGAGTGGATCTCTGAACTGTTAAGCATCTCTTGTCCCTGATCTCTTGAGTTAGGCCCGGTGCCCCATGGGGCCGGGCTGGGAGAGGAGGTCTCTCTCTCTCCTGTTAACTGGGGCAGGTGCTGTTCCAGGCAGACGGGCCCAGGATGGGATGGCCGTGGTTATGGCAGGAGACGTGAGCCTCCGCCCAGAAGGCGGTCCTGGAGACGCCTGGCACTGAGCAGGAGGTGAGTGAGCAGTCAGTTGCACTGGAGTCTGGCCCAGGTGTCCATTTCATAAACATGATGATGAGGCAAGTAGGTAGAGCTCGGAGTTTGTATACGTGTTTTTAAATCTGTGGTTTTTAAAGTACAAAACTAATGAAGGAGGAGAAGAAACCTGAGTGGCCACATGAAAACCTCTTTAATAATTGTGGAAATGCAACTTTAAACAGCAATGCGATACTATTTCTGTCCATCAGCTGGGCTAAAAGCAAATGGCCTGATGGTGCCAGTGTTGGTGAAGAGGTGGGGGAGGCCCTCGTGGGCCAGGAGGGAGGAGGCAAATTGGTAAACTGCACTGAGAGCTCTTTGGGGGTATAGGGTTGACCTTAAAATGTGCACACCCAAGGACCGTGATCCCTTTCTAGATACATATTTTAGTCTAGAGCCGTGGTCTTCAAACTATAGTTCACATCTAAACCACCGGGAGGGTTCGCTACAACAGAGTGCCCGGGGCCCACCTCCAGGGTTTCTGATTCAGTCTGATGTGGGGCCTGAGAATTCTCATTTTGCTTCGTTCCCAGGCAATGCTGACGCTGCTGGTCTTGGGGCCACACTTGGAGAACCACTATTCCGGTTAAATTCTTGCTTATGTGCACAGGGAAACCTGCCTAGTGATGTCCATTATGCTATTTTAAAAAAAGATTTTATCTGTTTATTCATGAGAGACACACAGAGAGAGGCAGAGACCCAGGCAGAGGGAGAAGCAGGCTCCGTGCGGGGAGCCCGACGTGGGACTCGATCCCGGGACCCCAGGATCACAACCGGAGCCAAAGGCAGACACTATGCCATTTCTTATAGCAGATATGAGAAAGAAACCCAAAGTCCATCTGTGGAGACGAGGAGAAAGATACTGTGGCATATCACACAGTGGATTATTATATGGCAGGGAAGTGAATGAAACAAGTCTGTTTCAGCATGGGTAGCTGTAAGGATGGGTGTGAGTTATATATATATAGTATAAAACTGTTGTATTGGTAAGTTCAAAAACAATTTTAAAAATCCAATTCTAGATAATTAATATAATACAAGTGCTACAACACTGGATGCACATCTCATCCTTAAAGCTGCTGTCTCTGGAGAGGAAGGGTGGGAGGTACTAGGACTGGGGAAGGAGGATATAGGGGCTTCTAGCCAGCCTGTTGTTTCACTCTTTAAGAAAATAAGATCTAGGGATGTCTGGGTGGTTCAGTGGTTGAGTGGTGAGTCTTTCAGATTTCTGGGTTTTCACAGTTATCTATAACAAGGTGATGAACATCTTAATATACCAAGCTTCGTTCAGGTTCACTTCCTGCTCCGCCTGGGAGCAGCAGGGTCCCTGAATTTTGGGTCACAAGGCAGGTGATCCTGTCTGTCCCACTGGGCCTGGGATAGGGTGGCTTAGGGTACCAGTGACCCAGGTCCGTGCAGGGATGGGTCTTATGGACCATTAAGTTTCTGGAGCCCTGCAAGTCCTGAGCAACCTGTGCAGCTCATAGGGAGAGCCTGCAGGGCTCCCTCCTCCCTTCAGACAGGCTTTTGGCATCTCTCTGCTGCACAGGGCCCATGTGACCCTGGGACGGGGACCTGAGGCAGTTGGAGATGATAAGGCCTGATCTAGATGGAGAAACAGGCACAGCCACAAATATTACAATTTAAGGTATCAAGTGGGAGCAGACCCAAGCACGGGCCTCTGGAGTTCTGGGAGGGAGTAGTCAGCTCTGTGCAGGGAAGGTAGCTGGAGAGTTTTGGGGGAAGAGATACATCAATAGTAGGTGGTTTTTTGGGGGGGGATTTTTTTTTTTGCAATTTCAATCTTTTTGTTGGCTTTATTGAGGTGTACTTCACACATCCCATCGTTCAGCTGTTACAAATGTATAAGTCAGTGATTTTTAGTAACTTTACCAAGTTGCACAAGTATCGGCAGAAATCACTTTGGGAACCTTTTCAGCCTCCCAAAGATCCCTGGTACCAAGTACACTTAATCCTGACTCCTATCTCCATCCCTAGACAACTACTAACCTACTCTCTGACTCCAAATGTGCAGGATTATGTTTTAAAGGATGGAAACGGGACCTTAAGTTAATCACAGGGAAAGTGTGAGACCGAGGGACATAGGAGGTGACCTCTTTATACAGAAAAGCATATAGCCTCCGTCCAAACTTTGCCATCTGGGGTGAAATTCTGAACATGGAAGCTTCACAGTCAACACTCTGCGTGCCTTGGAAGCATGGCTTTGGTTAGGGAATACTTTTCTTCCTTGTACTTTTGGGTGTCTGGCTTCCTGTTCTTCCCATGTCCCTCAGCTTGCTCAGGTGGATGCAGTCCTGCCCTTGACTTTAAAAACACATTTAGCTGCGGGTTCTCTAGCTCAGCAGCCACAAACCAGCTGCTGGGCAGTCCCTGGAGGCGGCGGGAGCTCCAGAGAATGAGACAGAGCCCTGCAAACAGCACAGGGAGGGTCTGTACTCTCTTGCCATCACCTGCCCTGGTCCTGATGTGATGCGGGTCCTTGTAGTCTCTGCCCTACTCAGACCCAAACAATGGTTTGAGCAGATCACCTGTGTTTAGTTTGCCTTTGTATTAACAGGTGGACTTGGAGATGCTTTGGGTCGTAGACTTTAAAGAAACGTACCCCCCGCCCTGCCCCACCTAATTTCAAAGTAATGCAGACTCAATACAGAAAAACAGCACAGTACAACAGAAGGCAGGTCGCCTCTACGGCTCACCTGAAGACTGGCTGCTGCATTTGGGGGGTCTATGCTTCCTGTCTTTTTTCCTCACCTGCCTGGTGTTTTGTTGGCTTTCGTGAAGTCTGCACGGTGGCAGGGAAGGTGTTTTGGACAAGCCTGTGCCAGCCAGGCTCTTACTGGTCAGGGAGGCCAGGCCCTGGGGTGGGAGGGACACCAGCTGGGGCTTGGACACCGGCTGCTTCTGGCACTTCAAACCAGTGGTTTAACCTTGATCTTCGTTTTTCCCTCTGACGATGATCCAAATTCTTGGCTCCAGGGAGAGAGAGAGACCATCTTCCTGAAGCATGATCTGCCATGGAAAGCAAAGATAGTCCACCTGAAGCTATTAACAGCTCTGAGTTCTCTCAAGAGTATCTGGGCAGCAGGTTGCAACACAGCTGAGATAATTCAATTTTTTTACAGAAGCTATTTCCATTAATCATTTATTAATGACTCTCCCAGCTGACACAATTAAGTAGATCTAGGATTTTAAAAGGGCCCCATATTCACTTCACATCTATCTAATTACCCTGAAGTTCATGGTCCTGGAAGGACGTGAAAATGGCCTCATTCTTCTCCTTTGTGCTTTGCGTTTTTCTCTCGACACTTGGCTTCGGCCCCAGCGGAGGCCGCCTGCGGAGTGGGCATGAGTGCATGAGGATCCCGAGCCTGAGTTGGAGCAGAGGACAGCGGGATGCAGGGGCTGCCACGGGGCTTCTCCTGTGTCCGTGTTAGGCCCTTTAGGCGTACGCTCCCGTTTAATCCTCCACGACCTCTGAGAGTTGGAAGCTAGCATCCCCATTCTGGACACAGGAAATTAGGGCTCGAAGAGGCCGTGCGACTTATTCGAAGTCACACAACTGGTGAGCAGCAGGGCTGGGCCTGGAGTCCAGCTGTTGTGACATCAGTGTCTTGGCATGTACCCTAATCCCCACTGCCAGGAACTCATGCGGCCCAGCCTGGCACACTCCAAGAGTCTGCCATGGAAGTAGAACAACCAAACAGTGTGGATTTTCCACTGCTATGAGAATAAAACACTCCTTTTTTTTTTTTTTTTTTTTTTTTTTTAAGGAATAGAGGTAGTAAGGAAGGAATTCCCAGAGAATCTAGTGGAGTCGGCGAGGGGGAATCTGTGCCCACCCTCCTTCCCTGGGCAGGCCCTGAAGGCTGGACTGACTCCTGCTCTGCAGCAGCCCTGCCCACCAGGACACTTGGGTCCAGGGAGGTTCTGTTCAGCCTACGTGACCTGAGACATCTGTCATCTTCCTGCACCAGCGGGCGGGGAGGCAGCCCCAGTCTGGACCAAAGGAAGGAAGCCAAGGGTCTGAGTAAGCGTGAGGCACAGGGGTGACTGGACCTAGGATGGCAGGTGGGGCTGCCCCACGGGCCCGGATGGAGGAGCTGGGTGGTGCCTTGGCCGCCCGTGCTCTGGGGCAGTGGTGCTCACAGGGAGGGACACAAACCTCTGCAGGTAGCGGCTGCAGCCACGGGGGCTCCAGCACTGGGTGTCAGAAAGGACCTGACGTCCAGGGCACTTTTCCCTAGAGCAGGTGTCCTGGAGGCACCTGGCTTCACTCTAACTCTCCCTCCTGGAGGAAAGCAAGAGATTTCCTCCCAGGTTATAATCAAACCATCCCAAACCCTCAGGCCATAAAGCTTTCCGGGTCCTACACACACCTCTGTGAAAGGGGGAAGCCTGGCAGTATAAATGGGGAATCTGGGCTCAGGCTGGGAAATTCTGGATCCAGACACCGTAGATAAGAGTGTGATGGCGGGAGTACTAATGATTTTTTTTTTTTCCCCCAAAAGACAGAGAGCAGAGGGAGAGGGAGAAGCAGGCTCCATGCAGGGAGCCCGACGCGGGACTCGATCCCGGGACCCCGGGGTCACACCCTGGGCCAAAGGCAGGCACCAAACCACTGAGCCACCCGAGGATCCCCCAAATCACGTAAGTCTTGATCTAATTTTAGGACACTATCTTACATGATTTATTCCAAAACTTATTTTCCAGTAGATTTTATGATATTCCTTGAGATGCGTTACTTTTCTGATAGGAAGTAAGTCTGATTTGGTTGATAGCTTTAACAGTAAGGTATAGAATGCCAACTTGTTTGAGAGATATTTTTCAGGGATTGATGAGCTAAATTTGCAGTTTCTAGGTATCGTGAAACATTCAAAACAGGTAATAAAAAAAGCATTTTATTAAAAAATACTGTGTGGTAACGGCTTAATTAAATTAAACCCACCCTACCTGAAAATAATAGTTTAAATCAGGTTCCTCTAAGGGAAAGAGTGACAGGTGTGATTAATAGTCATTTCATCAGTCCTAATAGAACCCTTTTGGTGGCAGTCGATAACCAGAAAGACGGAGTATCATCCTTTGGCAAGTGAGGTAGTTTCCAGTTTCCTTGTCTCACGTTGACTCTAAGGCAGGTTTTCTGGAATCAGTGCCACTATTTAAATCCTCTCTCTCGGGGATCCCTGGGTGGCTCAGCGGTTTAGCATCTGCCTTCAGCATGACCCCAGGGTCCCGGGTTCGAGTCCTGCGTTGGGCTCCCTGCATGGAGCCTGCTTCTCCCCCTGCCTGTGTCTCTGCCTCTCTCTCTCTCTCTCTCTGCGTCTCTCATGAATAAATAAATACATACTTTAAAAATTTTTTAAAAATCCTCTCTCTCTCTTTACACCCCCCACCCCACCCAGTGGATTTGTGGGTTCCTCAGGTTACCTGTGCATATGACACAGTCCTCATCCCATCCTACCCTGCAGAGGACAGAGTGTCACCCGTCGGCCTAAAATACACCCTCCTCCTCCAGGATTGCTTTTCTCTTCCTCCAACCGTGTGTAGAGATCGCTCATGACCACAGACCCTTTGCAGCGCCTCCTATCAAGAAGTGACGTCTGTCTCCCTACTTCTTTTTTTTTTTTTTTTTTTTATTTTAATTCCATTTAGTAAACATCCCGTGCGATCTTGGTTTCTGCAGTAGAACTCCGTGACAGCGCTCACGGCAGCACGCAGTGCTCACCACGAGTGGCCTCCGGAACCCCCGCCCCTGCCCACCTCGCTCCACCAACCCTCGGTTTGTTCCCCGTCATCTAGTGTCCCTCACGGCTTGTTTCCTTCCGTCCTTTTTTTCTCTGCCCCTTTCCCATCTGTTCATCTGTTTCCTTTCTTAAGGTCTCCCTACTTCTTAAAACTTGCCTTAGGTCTTGCTTCGGCCAACAGCATGTGGCAGGAGTGATGTAACGTGGGTTCCCACCCTAGGCCTCAAGAGGCCTTGCGGTCCCTGTTCCTGCTACCTCGCAATTCCGCTGTCCCGTGAATGCTAACCCGGCGGTCAGGCCGCGTGGACCCCAGGACCCCCTGGCTGAGGACGTGCCCAGGGCACGTGTGTGAGGAGTGTGAGCCCCCCCGGCTGCAGCTGGCACTGCCCGAGTGAGTCCCCACGAGACCAGCCCAAACTGCTGGTGCACGGAGGCGTGAAGCGTGGACCGTCGTTTTAAGCCACGAGGTTTGGGGATGATCCGTTAGCTGCTGCAGAGAAACCCGTTCACGAAGATTCGTGCTCCTGCTCCTGGGAGGGGGCCGCTCGGCCAGTGACGACGCCCCCCGGCTCCCTCTGCCCGCAGGCACGGCCGAGTGACGGGGTCCCCCTCGCCGAGTCTGGGGGGAAATGATGGGCAACACCTCGGGGCTGAGGCTTTGGAACTTGATGGGGCTTCTCAGCGGCTGGTCCTGGGGGACGGTGGAGCCCGCGGCCCAGTGAGCGTGGGTTCTGGGGCATCGCGTGGGAACTGGCCACGGTCAGGAATGCCGGCGTTAGACCAGCCCAAGTGTGATAGACACACTTGTGTCACGCGAGGCTCGGGAAGCTTACGTTTACGGAGCGGATCCCTAAGGCGAGGGCGCACGGTCGTGGGTCAGCGTGTCGGACACGGTTCCAAGCATGTCACACGTGCTAACCCCCTGCGGCCTTCCTTCCCGGGCTTCCGCGGAGGAGCAAGTGTGCGCAGGGCTGCGGTGACCCTCCCAAGGGAGCGAGCAGGTCTAGACCTGGAGAAGCTGCCCCGACCAGGGCACTAGGCCCTGCTCCCTGCCCTGCCACGACCCGCTGGAGCCTCAGATGAGCCCCTTCCCCCGCCGGCTCCCCGTCCCCCCATCCGGAAGGCGATGGGGAACGAGGAGGCCACAACCTGTGAGCTGTCCTCCACAGCTCTGACGGGCCCGGCCGGCGTCCTCTGACTCGCAGTATCCAACCGGGACACGGGACGAGGTGGCGCAGGCAGTGATGGGCATGCGCAGCAGGGCAGGAAGGAAACCCCGGCCCCTCAAGCCCCCGGACACCCGCCCTGGTCTCCCACTGTGCGTGCAGACAAGGAACTGCCAAGGCCCCCTGACCGGGCGAGCCTGGGGTGCAGGTGTGTGGCGTCGGCACAGGGTGTCCCTCAGTGGACCCTGGGCCTTGTGTGCCCCTCGGCAGCACCCCTGGAAGGGTCCTACCCAGCGATGGGCCCGTTCCTATTGGCTGGGAGGCCTCCGCTGAGGGGCTGGCGGGGTCAAGGCCGTGCCTTAGCTGCGGGAGTTGCAGACAGCAGCCCTCGGAAGCAGGAAGGCCGGAAGTATCATGCCTCCCCTCCTCCCCGTGCGGCAAAGGGGGAAGCAGAAGCCCAGAGAGGCCAGGTTACTCGCCCCAAATCGTCTACTAAGTCAGGGCCAGACCTAGGGCCCAGCTGCTGGCCCGGGGCCTTTTTCGTCATCTCCCTGTCTGCTGGGTTTGGGCTGGGGTTAGCAGGTTGGTGCCATCGGGTCTTGTTTTTCTAGTGCAGAGAAGAATTTTGCACATACGGCAAGAAGTCCTTACTCTTGGGAAATGCCCCAGAAATGACCGCAGCTGGAGAGCATGGCCCTGCGGGCCCGCTGACCCCAGGGCCTTCAGCGGCCCGTCCCTCCTGTGAGGGCCTTGCACAAGACCCTGCCCACTGGCCTCGGGGGTGGCCGCAGCGCCTCTACCTCCTCTGAATCTCTGTCCAGCCAGAGCCCTGCAGACCCGGGCTTTGCTCCTGACCTAGCGAGTCTCCAGCTGCACTGCGGTGAGGAGCCCCCACGTCCTAATCTTGGGGTAGGGGGTAGACTGGTCTCTGAGGTCCCTGGGATGCTCTTCCTGAAGGAAGCGGAAAGATCTTCTGGATTCAAACTGCTTTTATCTTAGCAAACTCTTGAAGCGCACCCAAAAGGGGTCCGACAGGACACGCAGGGTTACCGACGTGATCCTATAATCGCACGCCGCGTGCAGGGCGGACAGAGTGTGCGGGGCAGGACTAGGCCCTGGGCCCCAGGATGGGAGTCGGGCTGTGTTCTCGACTCCTGCCCTTGGTTTGCTCTCACGCTTTGCGTCTTTACCTGGATGCTGGCACTGCCATGGCTGGTCCCGCACTTAGGCCCTTTACGGGGCAGGTTCACACCTGGAACCTCAGGTGCGCTCTGGGCAGCTCGGTTCTCCGGAGCGCCTCTGCTTCTGCCGGAGGGACATGTGAGCTGTGTTCCAGTAGCTGCAGGCTGTCAAGTGGGGGACACTTTGCACCGAGGCCGCTGTACCTGGGGAGGAATTTGGCGAGACAAGGTCCTGAGTCACCTCGACGCGACGACTCGGACCTGAGGAGCTTCGCCTCAGCCACATGAGTCAGGACCTTCCCGGTGACTGTGACAGAAACCCAGCTCACACTTGTCTGAAAACAAAGGGGGGAATTCTTGGTTCAGGAAACTGGGAAAGACAGGGTGGAGGGGACAGGGCACGACTGGATTCCGGGCGCAGCCGCGTGGCCAACGGTCAAGGATTCCTCTCCTTGGAATTGGTCTTCATTCTTTTCTACGATGGATAAGGGTGTTTTGTGGAGGGGGGAGGAGGGAGCAGCAGCTGCAGGTAGCCTGGTCTGACTCTCGCCAGGGAAGGCCCTGGAACAAAGGGGCCTCAGTGTAGACGACGCCAGGCAAGGCTGTAACTGGCTGCTTTCCACCCTGCGCCCGCCTCTGGGGCCAACAGCCTATCCAGGCCTGGTGAGGGCCACAGGGGACCGCCACTGGTGGACAAATAGAGGGAATGGGTCACCCAGGAGGGGCAGTTTTGTAAATGAGGGGGATACTGCTATAGGGGGGTCAGGGGGTGTCCCGGGAGAGGCCAAAACAACAGGTACGTGCTAAAGATGTCCTACCAGGCCGTGTCCAGAAAGGGGACACAGAGAATTCAGCAGAGGGGGCTGTTAGGCATAGAGCCGTTAACGGGGTGCCTGGACGCCGCCACGGTGGAGCGGAGGCACCCCCGCGGGAAGCGGCCCCTTCCTATGGCTGTGGGAGCAAAGGGGAAACTGAGGGGCCTGGAGGAGGCGCCCCCAGAGCTGGAGCTCAGCTTACAGGGGGGAGGACACGCTCCAGGGGCCCAGCTGCCCTCCTCTTGGAGCAGGGGTGCCAGCCAGCTCCCAACGGTGTGTCTTGGGGGGCAGGGCGGGGTGACACCGGTCCCGCCAGAGCTGGAAATGCTGCCCAGGGGCCTGGCTGAGGCGTGGGCCACCGGGCAGGACCGCAGCGGCCGGAGAGGCGCTCAGACACGGGAGGTGCACAGGAAAGCCAGGGGCAAACCGGGAAGAGCGGGTTCCCCCCTCCGGTGGCTGTTGCCCTCCTGCACCCCGTCGGCGGAGCCCAGCAGAGCCCAAGGGTGGACCGGCCAGGCCCCGGCCCAGATCTCCGCTGCCCAGATCCCTGCAGCCCAGATCCTCGCAGCCTAGATCCCCGTGGCCTACAGCCTCATGGTGCTTGACCCCCTCCCTGCGGCCCCCGACTCCCTGGTGGCCCGTGGCACTGGGCCCCCCACCCCCTGCACCACCAGCAGCCGGCCAGCGGGGCAGGGGCCGGGGGACAGGCCGGCTGCAGCTCTGTGCTCAGGACGGGAAAGCCCCCGCCCGCAGATGGCGCCTCTCAGCTCCACTGGGGTGCTCGCCCCCCGGCCTGGTTAGGGCTTGTGCGCACATTTGTGTCCTCTTGAGCTCCTCCGGGGTGGGGCCATGTCTCCCCGCTCCGGCCGGGCTGTGTCTGGGGCCCGCGCTGGGTCAGGGAGCCGAGGGCAGCTGGTCCAGGAGCCACCGAGGCAGCCCTGGCGGTGGCAGGCCGGGGGTCCCGAGGCCCAGCGAGGGGTCCCAGCGGGCGGCTGAGACGGATCAAGGGGCTGGGCCCGCTTTCCCGCCAGAGAAGGTCATCACGAACCCAGTGCCCCCCACCCCAAAGGAGGCCAACTGGGCCCCGAGGCTGGCACGGTCCCTGGACCCCTTGGCTCCTCCGAACCAAGCGGCGGCCGCCTCCGCAAGGCCCAGGAGGAGTGGCTTCTACTCTCTTTTCCCTTCTTCCTTTTGCTACTCTGATTTGTAACGAGTCAGTCTTGAAGGAAGAGTCCAGTGCCTGGCAACGTATAGAAAAGAGGGCCGGGGATCCCTGGGTGGTGCAGCGGTTTGGCGCCTGCCTTTGGCCCAGGGCGTGATCCTGGAGACCTGGGATCGAGTCCCACATCGGGCTCCCGGTGCATGGAGCCTGCTTCTCCCTCTGCCTGTGTCTCTGCCTCTCTTTCTCTCTCTGTGACTATCATAAATAAAAAAAAATAAAAAAAAAAATTAGAAAAGAGGGCTGGGAGGGGACAGGATGGTCCCCCGGCAGCCCCGGGCCCCCTGCCACTGGCCTGTCCGGCCCCCGCACTGCGCAGCCGGGCACAGACCTTCCCCGCCAGCCGGTCCCCTGCCCTTCCCCGGAACTGGCCGGGGGGAGGCGGGCTGGTGGACAGGTGTCTGAGTCCAGGCTTCTGGATGCTTCTTCCTGGGGCCCCGGCACATGGGGGCTGGGGAGACGACCTCCCCTTCCCGTCCCCGCTGGGCCGCCTGAACCAGCTCCGGGACACCGTGCTCATAGAGCCGCGTGACTCGGTGGCCTGCCTGCATCGGAATCCTGACGCTGGGCACCTGGGCGAGCTGGTTAAGCTCTCCGTGCCTCAGTTTCCTCATCAGAGTTATGGCAAGGCTTCAGCGAGATCAGCAGGGTTCAGGGTGCGGCACAGCACTTGGCACCGGGAAGTCCGTCAGGAGCAGGGGGGTGCATGGGTTTCCTGGGGGCGCCTTAACAAATTACCATACATCGTGTGGTTTACGGTAATGGAAACTTCTTGCACACGGTTCTGGAGTTCCTGAGCTCAAAGTCAAGGTGTCAGCAGGGCCCCAGGACCTGGAGGCCCTAGGAGAGCCGCGGCTGCCAGCATTCCTTGGTCTAGGGCTGCAGGCTCCGGGCTGGCTCTGCAGATCTCTCTCTGGTCTGTCTTCACCTGGCCTTGGTGTGTGTGTGCGTGTGCACGTGTGTGCGTGTGGCTTCAAATCTCCCTCAGCCTCCCTCTCAGGAGACCCGTGAAGCACTCTGGGTGCATCCGGATAAGCCAGGGTAGTTCCCCCATCTCATGGTCCTGATCTCATCACACCCACAACACCCTTTTCCTTCCACACAAAGTAACGTTCACAGGGAGCAGGGAGCAAGCAGGCCGTGGACATGTGGGGGACGTGCGCTTTCCCTCGAGTGACAAGCGGGAGCGGGGCAGAGCCGATCCTCGGTTGTCTGTGCCAGGGCAGGCTCGGCGGGGGCAGACCCGACACGAAGGCACCTGGGCCTGCTCTGGATCTGGGCGCTCGCGGCAGCCGCTGGAAGGAGGTGAGGAGGGCATCGGGGAGAGGGCAGGGAGCCAAACTGAGTGGGGTCGGAAGCCCCAGCCTCAGGCCACTGTCCTGGGAGCTTTCTTTCTTTCTTTTTTTTTAAGATTTTATTTATTTATTTGAGAGAGAGAGAGAGAGAGAGAGAGCATAAGTAGGGGGAGCAGCAGAGGGAGAGGGAGAAGCAGACTCCCTGTGCAGGGAGCCCGATGGGGGGCTCGACCCTAGGACCCTGAGATCATGACCTGAGCTGAAGACAGATGCTTAACCTACTGAGCCCCCCAGGCGCCCCTCAGTACATCTTTTTAAAAGTATCTCTTTTGCCTTACTCTTAAATGATAGTTTCATGAGTTCTAGGATTGTAGGAAGAATTCGTAGCCCCACAGCCATCTGGGGTTAGTAAGCCTCCTTCCACCAAATCCCACCCTCCCAGGAATGCTTCTCTTAGCCCACGTGCTCAGCGGGCTGTGCCGGAGTCAGCAAGAGCTTCTTCACACCGTACACCAATGCCCTTAAGCCTAAGCGTATTAAGAGAGCAGAGGAAATGCTCCACCCCGGAACCCCCTTGCGAGGTATTTTTCCTCAGCACTTTGAAGATACAATTCCATCGTCTCCTGGCGTCTCTGTTGATGACGGAAACTCTGCCGTGCATCCAACACCCATTCTGTTGCAGGTCTTTCTCTGTCTTTGTAATTTATTTTTCGTAGATGCGGATTTATGTTTATCCCACTTGGGGCTTGGTATGTTCACTCAATGGAAGGCCATGTGTTTCTCCTAAATCTGGAGAAATCTTGTGAGTCGGGCCCTTCCTGCTGCCGGAGAGGATCGGCTCACCTCGATCACTGTGTTTCTGTGGTTGGCGCTGCCTCGATCCTGTGCTAAATGCCTACGTGAACCCCCAGGGCTCCACTCAGCACCCACAAAGGCATCAGTACTGGCACCTACGTCACGTACGTGCTAGTTGCCCAATAATTTGGGCAGGTAATGGTGTTGCCTTTGGCAAAATTAGAAGCTGCGTCACTGAAAATAACCCTGCTCCAGGAGGAAGCGCTACTTCTGAAGCCTCCATTGTCCATCTTGGCTTCTGAAGTAAGCTCAAGCTACTGAAATCCAAAGTGGATTAAAGAGTGCAGTGGTTAAGAAATTACAAATCCTGGGACACCGGGGTGGCTCAGGGGGTGAGCTTCTTCCATCTTAGCATCTAGAACAGCCTGTGGCCCTTAATACGGTGCTGGATTTATGTCCCGCACTAGATCAGGAGCCCGGGCAGGGTGGAGGGGGGTTGCGTATGGCACGGGGCGAGGTCCGCCCCCGCTGGAGGGACCGTGTCCTGACACCGTGCAGAGCTGCCGTGCGTGGAGGCCAGAGAAGCAGATTGGGTCTCAGTCAGCTCTGCCACTAAGTTCTCTACGCCAGTGCACCCCTTCTTCTGTACCCATGGGACACTGTGCTCACCGCCACAGCACCCCATTGACAGATCTCTGGGTGCTTGTCTCCTGACTGCAGGGCTGGGTCCCCTGGCCACCCCTGGATGAAGGGGTAGCTGGGAAAGCAGGAATTTCTCAAGCCCCTTCAGCAGGCAGTGGCAAGGGAGGGGGCTGCTAGGCTGCTGTGTCCTTCAGCCCCGTCCGCCCACAGGTGGGGCATCAGCTCGAGCAGCTGGAGGTCCATGCCCGGCTGTGGCCCAGCCTCTTGGGAGTTACCTCACCATCAGCGGAGACCCCTGGCCCCTACCAGAGCCAGCTGTGTTGGGCAGCTGTTGCCAAGACCCCCCCCCCTCCGACAGAGTTACGGGGCACAGGTGCTGGAGAGGCAGACCCCACAGAGGTGAGGCGTGAAGTCATGTTTTCTGGATGGGCTCTGACTGGAGGCTCTGAATGATTCTGGAGGTGGATCCGTCTAATGGGTGGTGATCCGAATTTAAATTCAAAAATGCTTGAAACAGGTCAAGATTGGGATGCCCGGGTGGCTCAGCGGTTGAGCGTCTGCCTTTGGCTCAGGGCATCATCCCGGGGTCCTGGGATCGAGTTCTTAATGGGGCTCCCTGCACGGAGCCTGCTTCTCCCTTTGCCTGTGTCTCTGCCTCTCTCTCTGTGTCTATTATGAAAAAATATATAAAATCTTAAAAAAAAGAAAAAGAAAAAGAAGAAGGAGGAGGAGGAAGAGGAGGAGGAGGAGGAGGAGGAGGAGGAAGAGGTCAAGATTACCGTAAAAATCTCATCCAAAAATATCAGTAACAACTAAAAAGTTCTGATAGGAAAGTTGGTATTTCGTTGCTGCTGTTGAAATGTACTTTTCTCTGTATCTCATCATCAGTCACTAAAATCTAACCTTCCCATTAGCAGTGCTAAGTACCTGCTGAACATTCCAGTAAGTAAATTAATTTGGCCAAGGATTTGCTTGGCAAATTGAGTTCTGTAAATCGGCTCTCAGTGAATTGGTCTCTCCGCTCTCTGTGAACCGGCATCTTCTCGGTTGACCAGACTCACCTTCTGGATGGGGGTAGGGATGGGAGTGGCGGAGTCGGGGTCCCCCCGGGGGGTGAGAGCCAGCGCTGTGTCTAGGGAGTGGAGGGGTGAGCAAGGGCTGGGATGGGCCTCATGCTGCTGCCGCTGCCAGGAGGAGCGTGCACAGCCCAGCCTGGTGACGAGAACTTGCCGTTGGCCCTCCCGGGGCTCCCACCGGAGGAACTCACAACAAGAGACACTGTGCTGGTGCTTGTCCTCGAAGCACCTGCAGCTGGGAAGGGTTCGGAGGCCCGAGGGTCTCTTCCTTCTCTGCAAGGGGGTGCTGATGCTTAAGAACTTCAGGGAAGACCACTTGCAAAGGTGTGGAGGACCTGAGTGGGCAGGACCCGCAAGGACGAGCGCAGCCCAGAGTGAGGAGCGGAGGCAGCCTCACCCATTTGCTGCGGCTGGCCTGGGGCAGTGGGTGGGAGGTGTAAAGCTGTGGTGCCTGCCGCTCTGCTGGGCGGACCCCGGGAGCAGCCGTGGGTGCGTAGAGGAGGGGGGTCGTGGAGCAGGCAGATGCCTACCACGCCGCGTACCCTAAGGCCACGATTACTTCCAGTCCCTGCAGAGTCTCAGTGTCGTAGGCAAAGACACTGTTGTGTTGGTTTTTTTTGCAAATGATCCCCAAGTGTTAGGTGTGTATGGGAGTGGGCCAACCGGGGCGCGGCTGTGAATTAAAGACGGTACTTTGCCAGTGTTAGAGCCTCGCTAAATTGGTGCATTTCTAAAAACAAAATACCTATTCGGTGATTGACTTGATCGTTCATTACCGTTTCGCCTGCCAACCTACACAGCTGCTTGAGGACAGCGTAAGATGTACTTAATCACTGTTGACATTTTTCTAAGTGTAGTGTTGGCTGAGATTAGAAGTTTTATAAATATATATATATTTTTTTTGTGTGGGTAAGAGGACTCTCTTGGCTGGGGATGTGGAGTAGTTTATAGCGTAAGTAATCTAAGAGCACGGTTACCGTGTGCTATTGTGGGCTAGGAAGGGTTTTATTGAATGGCTGTGTCTTAGGAGGTGGAGCAGATGCAGGACCCTCCAGAGGCCCTCATGGTGTTCGGTGTGTGTCTGTGGCCACTTGTCTCGGCCAGGCCTGAGATCCTGACTGAGTCAGATGGCTCTCACCGTTGGCTTTAGCCCTGGCTCCTTGTCGTGTCTTTTCATAGCATCCCTCGCTCCAGCACCCACATACCCTGGCCCATCCCCCAAAAAGGAAAATCCCCCAGAACATCTCCAGCAACATATATGGGAAATAGTCCTGATTTTATTTAAGAGCTTCACATTGAGCAAGAGATGCTAATTTTGTGGGGGAATATACCACACTGGAAAAACAGCGTTCTTAAATATATAGACTTGCTCAGAGAGGGGTTATTGGAGTGGCCCCATTGCCCAGACTGTGGGATTTACTGGGGTCTCCAAATAGAGAGGAAATGTATAGATTGTCAGTGGGTATATTACCTACCTGTTGCTGCAAAACAAATCACCCAAACCTTAGGCTTACAACGCCAGTTATCATTTAATATCTCTTGGGTTTTCTCTGGATCAGGCAGCCGGGAGCAGTTGGCTGAGCAATTCTGGCTCAGAGAGTCTTCTGAGGCTGCAGTCGATGTCAGGCAGGGCTGAAGTCATCTGAAGGCCCGTCTGAGGCTGGAGGCTCTGCTTCCTGCGTCGGTGCCGGTGGGGGCTTCTCGGACAACTAGCATATGTTTCTGGGCATCATCAGGGCACAACATGTGTTTAAGCCGCTCACACAGCTGATCCCAGGTGGCTGTCATCTCATTATAGTGTAAGTGTTCTATTGCACGGGAGTTCATGATAAAGGACACATTCTCAGGAAAAGAAACATCATCTTTGGCTCGTCAGACTCCTTAATTGCAACAGTGGAAAGCAATTCTGCTGATTTAAACCCGAAAGAAACTTATGAGCTTGGAAAACAGTCTGGTACAGAGAAGACTAGGAGTGGCCAGTTTCACGGCCAAACCACAGCCCAGAACCAGGCTGGGAAAGAGCCGTTGTCGCAAGTGCTGGGAAGCACAAAGCCAAGCTGACATCCCCGCCACCCCACTGCCCTCCCCGGCCCAGGACACCGAGCACTCAATGCTGCGGCTCTGCTGTCCCTGCCGCCTTCCTGGGCACCGGATGTCACGGCTGCGGGCTGCCATTGCCTGAATGCTTCTTCTGCTGACCCACCTGTTTTTCATCATCATACCCTGGCTCGCGTCTAGGGCAGGCGAACCTGATTGGCTGAGTCCAAACCATGTGCTCCTGTCCTAGCTGGAAGGGAGGCTGGAAAAAATACAAATCTGGCCTTTCTGGCTCCACAGTGGGAGGAAGGCTCTGCTTCCTATCAAAACTCGGAAGGTGGTAAATTCACAAGCATGGAAAGGGTTCCAGATGCTGGGCCCTTCATACAATAACAACAACAACAAACGGACAAATGCTTTCTACATTTCCTGCCTGAAGAATGACATTTAAAAAAAAAAAAAAAACCAAAACCTGGAAAGCATGTGAAAAATTGACCAGCGCTGTCTTGTTAAAAGATCACAGGAATGTCTACAAAAAAGGCCAATGAAAACTAACATCAACGCAAGAAGAAATGTTTATAACCCCGTAATAAAAGGACAAATAATCGATTCAAAAGTCAGAAAAGGACTTGAATAGACATTTTTCCAAAGAAGATATACACATGGCCAATAAGCACAGACAAAACTGGGCAACGTCATTAGCCATCAGAGACATAAAAATCAAAACTACGGGCAGCCCCGGTGGCCCAGTGGTTTGGTGCCGCCTTCCGCACAGGGCCTGATCCTGGAGACGCGGGATCGAGTCCCCCGTCGGGCTCCCTGCATGGAGCCTGCTTCTCCCTCTGCCTGTGTCTCTGCCTCTCTCTCTCTCTGTGTGTGTCTCTCAGGAATAAATAAATAAAATCTAAAAAATAAAAAAAAAAAGAAGTGAAGTACTCCTATATACTACAACACAGATGTACTTTAAAATCATTATGCTAGGTTGAAAGAGACCAGAAACCTGGTCACAAAAGACCGTACATTATATGAGTCTAGTCCAGAGTAGGTAAATCTGTAGGGAGGTAAGAGGTTTGTGATTGCTTAGGGCTGAGAAGGGATTGGGGGTCTGGGGAGTGACAGCTTAAGAGTACGGGATTTCCTCTTGATATGATGAAAATGTTCTAAACTGTGGCAATGGTTGCCTATATCTGTGACTATGCTCAATATCCTCGAGTTGTACATTTTAAATGTACATATAGCATATGAATTATATCTCAATAGAGCTGTTATTAAAGAGAAATACTTGCTCATTATAGAAAAGTCAAAAGGAAGGGAAAATGAAACTACTCAGTGTTATCATTTGGGGGTATTTCCCTTCACCCTTTCTAGGGAAAGTCTTTTTAAAAAAAACTATCTTATGTATTTTTAAGCATAGTAAGTATTTAATTTTATCTCTTTTTTTTGTCCACATTTTTTTCCATTCTTGATAAATATCGTTTTAATGATCACACCATGTATTTCACCAAGTGGATGCTTTGTATGCTCCTTAAACATCCCCTACATGTTGGACATTCCATTTTCTCCTGATCATAAATATGCTTTGATGAACATCTTTGTTGTGAAGGTGACTTGAGGTTTTAAGATTGTTCCTTAGGAGAGGTTCAAATGGTGAGATTATTGGGTGAAAGTGCTTGAATACTTTTTAGATTTTGATGCTTAGCGCCACTTGCTATGCAGAAGAAATATACCAGTGTGCCTCTCAAAAGATGTTTTAAGAGAAAAAAACATGCCCCATTCCCCTATGGGTTAAACTAGGCGCTCCTTTCCTCTAATCTGTTTTACCCTTGGAAGTGGATTCTCACTGTAATAGATGCAGTCAACACTAGTTTTTCCTCCCCATCTGGGCCCCTGAGTTGATTGCTATCTGGGAAACATTCAGGACAACAAATTGGATTATTTAAAGACACGAACGCATTCAATAGCCCAGGAGACGTGGTTGCAGCGACAAAATCTGGAAGCCGAGAAGCACCTAGACAAGCACTAACTTACTTAGCAGATACACTAAAGCTGAATACTGAGTCAGTAGTGGGAGAAGCTAAGAAACAGCCCAATCTGGGGATTCCGAGTGGTACCGGGGAGGAGGGGCACCTGATTCTTCTGAAAGTGACAGCAAAGTAACACTGAGGAGGGGAGGACTGGTTGCAAACTGATTTAAAAAGCGAATAGATCCCAAGATGCCTCCCTCACTCCATGCAGCCTGACGCCTATCGGTTCTGCGCCCGTCCTGAAGACTACTGTTTATCTCTGGAAAGGGCAACACGAGGGGCCGGGCTGGGGCAGCTCAGGCCCAGCTGCAGGCACGGTGCTGGATTGCAAACGTTTAGGTGGAGAATGCAAGTCGCTCCAGCCTTCTTCCCCTACTTAGCTCCCAGGAAATGGCAGTCAGTTGCACACACTCCAGGCAGGAGGCTGATGAATCTTCTCCAGGACCCGACCGACAGGAGAACCCCTAAACATAATGTTATCCAGACTTTTCCAAGAAATGGCCTAGCCAGATCATCTTACAGTGAATCCTACAGCCAGCAAGCCATCACACACTCAGTGCCCACGGTCAGCATTTTTCTGCTTTACTCTTATCTGTGATCTACTAAGAAACAAGGTCTATCTCACTGTGTCCCCAAGTCATTTAGGGCTCGTCGTAACGTTTATGTATTTATTTATACTTTATTGATAGCTTGCACATAAATTATTAAGTTAATCTCTACATTTTGGTCTTACTTTTGGTGTCACATGTGAAAGGAAACATTCCTCCACATATTTCCTAACTGGTTTTTGGGTATTTGTGTATGAAAGGTATTGCTTTTTGTGTTTGTTTCATATTCTACTACTTTATTGAGCTTTTTTATGTATGCTAAAATTTTTCAGATGAATCATGTGGGTTGACGGTTGGACCATCTGCACGTGATGGTAGCTGTGTCTCTTCTTCCTTTTCTAAAGCTATACTCCTTATTTCGGAGTCATATGCGTTGGCCCCCGATCTTACGTCTTAATTAATAGCAGTCGTGGTAGCCAACATTCCTGTCTGTCCTTGACTTTAGTAAGGTTGCTTCTAAGAGTCTTGCCATTAGGGACTATGCTTGAAGTTGGTTTAAGAAAGATATTCTTTATTGTATAAAAGGAATATTCTTTTTACAGAAATTGATGTGACTTTCATCAAATGTCTTAATAGCACTTACTGACACGTTCATGTAATTTTTCCTTTGACTTACTATCAGTGCTGCATACTTACTATGCTGTGTTGAATAAATTAAATTAATAACATTCCTTCAGTAACCGTCTTCTGAGTGGATCCGTTAGACACATGGTGGCAATATCATGGTTTTCTGGATTTCCATCCTCAACAGGCACACCCGCTCAGGCTCTCCATCCGGGACTCCTTCCACCCCCTCCAGTGGTCCCTGAAGATCCCCATCGGATGGAAAGGTCATTCTAATCTCTTCTACTCAAATGTGGCCCATGGGCCAGTAGCCTCAGCATCGCTGAATAATTGGAGTTTATTCAAAATGCAGAAGCTCAGACCCCACCCTAGACCTACTGAATCAGAGTCTGACATTTAACGAGACCCACCCCAACCCCAGGAGATTCATATTACCACGAAAGTCTTAGAAACGTGGCTCTGACATAGTGTTATAATGGCTTCTCCCGGTTTCTTTTATTAACAGGGCAGCCTTCCAGTCCCATCCAAGAGCTGTTCAAAGAAGTCCTAGGGTGTTTGTGTGTGTATAAGAGAGGGAGACAGACAGACAGAGTTAGAGAGACATAGAGCAGGCCTGGGAATCGCACCCTTGGGCTTGAGCCTCTTCAGCATCCCTGGGCAATTATCATAAGTAATCTGGCACCTGCATATAAGCCAAGCTCTCAGTGTCTGTGGGCTGGGAAAGAGTGTCCTGAGGTGACATGGAGAGGACAGCAGAGCGGAGAGTAAAAGAGAGTTTCCTAGGAAGGCCACCTGTAGTTTGCTTCAACCAACAGCAGATGGTGGCCGCCAAAGTGCCTGAGTTGTTGGAGAAGGGACGCTGGCTGGTTATTTATCTCCGGACTTTATGGTTAGCAGCTGCTGGAGGCAGGATTTCCTCTAGTTTTCTTGGGATGCTGAATCTGGTAAAGAGACTTAGGCATCATGACTGTGTGTGTGCACGTGTGTCTTCTTTGGAAAGTGTCCCAGCTTTGGGGGGTGGGGGGTGGTGAGGACAAATTAGGAAGCCCTGGAGGAAGTTCACTGTGAGATCCATAAGAGGAGTTAGTGATGAATCAAAGATGTCCTCAACATGAATCACAGCTGCAGGATGGTGTCATCATCTCCTGACACAAAATCGATTCCCCATGCTTCTCCAGGGAACTCCAAATGGAGCCAGGGAAAATGAAACCAGCAGAGCAGAGTGCACAGCTGTCTTTTCTACTGACACTTAAAGTTCATATGAGAAAAAGCTATGATGCAGAACAGCTTTTTATCTCCGGGATACAGATTGGGTCAACTTCAAAGAAGCTGCATATCAAAAGCATTTTGCTGTTAAATTTTACAAGTGAGACCAGAAGCCATCACGTAAGGCAGTGCTAGAAGAGTGACTTGATGGTACAGCTCTGACAGTACTGGAGGGGGAAAGACCAAAGAGTGTGATTAATCAGTTGCTTTACAGACAGGAGAGGAATGGAGGTACGGGAGAAGCACGCCTGCCCAAGAGTCACAGACCTGGAAAAGAACCTTTGAAGAAGTAAATGAGAAAGAGAGACCATTTATTGAAATTCTACCACTGGCCAGACACTGTGCTGAGTGCTCTATAGCCACATTTCTCCAGCTTTAGAGTGCTCATGAGTTAGTTAAGAGACAGAGTTGGGCTTCAAGTTCAGATCTGTTGGACTCTAGAGGTCACACCCAAATATGCCACACTGTCTTATGATCCCCCCATAAAGTAAAGAAGTGTTCCTCAAATTTTAATGTACTTACCAATCACTGAGGCTCTTGTTTGCATTTTTTTTAAAGATTTTATTTATTTATTCAGGAGAGACACAGAGAGGGAAAGAGAAAGGCAGGGACACAGGCAGAAGGAGAAGCAGGCTCCGTGCAGGGAGACCGATGTAGGACTCGATCCCGGGTCTCCAGGATCACGCCCCGGGCTGAAGGCAGTGCTAAACCACTG
Source organism: Canis lupus familiaris (assembly GCF_011100685.1). Taxonomy (NCBI): domain Eukaryota; kingdom Metazoa; phylum Chordata; class Mammalia; order Carnivora; family Canidae; genus Canis; species Canis lupus. The sequence continues at coordinate 31,603,869 of NC_049254.1, forward strand.
AGCTACTGCGGCTGCCCAAGGGGCTTGTTTAAATAAAGATTCTGATTCAGAACATCTGGGGTGAGTCCCAAGAGTCTCCATGTCTAACAAGTTCCCAGGTGGTGCAGATACTGCTGGTTCATGGGCCACAGTTGCAAAAGCAAGACCTTAGAGATAGGTCACCTCTGTTCTAGTGATTTACAACCTCAGAGGCACACAAGCTTTATCTGGGGCTCCCAGGCCCAGGTGGTTTTTAGAAGCTCTCTAGTTTGTTCTGATCTTCCACCAGGATTGAGAATTGCTGACCTGGCCCTGTGGTTCTCATTCAGAGTGTGGGCATGGAGATGGTGTAGAGGTGTGGGGTAGGATATGACTTACAATAGTATCATCTTTGGAGCTGTTTCAATCTATAGGGTATGTACAGTTTCCAAAATATGCAGGCCCCTCCGTCTTGAGAGTCAATGTGTTTTCTAAACACACACCCTTCTGCCTACTTCCTCTTGACACTGAGAGGCACTAAAGTCATTAAAAAGGGCAGCTAGCCTTGGAAGAATCAAACATAATTCCAGAAACCAGTAAGAATATTTTTTAAAAATTATAATTAGTGTCTTCAGAGATATCGAGAGGATAACAAGAGTAGACTCGATTCCCAGACGTGAAAAGTTATCTGAAAATTAGAACAAAGATATTTTAGTAATTCAAAGCATGACTGATGAAATTTAAAAATCTGGTGGGATAGCTGAATAATATAATGGACAAGACTGAGAACCAAATTGGTGACTTGGAAAGGAAATCACCAGAATATAGAGCGGAAGTACAAAGAGATTAAATAGCAGAGAAAAGTCAAGAGACAGGGAGGACAGACCAGAATCTGTCCAATAGGAGTTCTAACAGAAAATGGACACTTTAAAAAATTAAGGAAGCGTTTCCTCAGCTGAAGAAAGCAGGAGTCATCAGGTTGAAACAGGCCACAGAATGTCAAGAAGGATTTATGAAATAAAGAGCAACATTCAGACACATTCTTATGTAATGACAGAACTCTGAGGACCCAGAGAAAATGCACAAATGCTTGTAGAGCAAGGAAAAATTGGTACTTTGAAAATAACAAGATTCAGACTGATGTGAGATTTCTCCTCAGCAGGTATCCTGGATGCTAGAAGCCCATGGTCGGGTGTCCTCAAAATTCTAAGGGAAAATGGCTTTTAGTAAAGAATATAGGATTTTATACCTTGCCAAACTGTCAACAAGAGGGCATACCCAAAACGGTCATTTTCAGGGATAGAAGCAATTAAAATGTTACTCTATTAGCTTCCTGCGGCTGCCGCAACAAATTACCACAAGCTTGGGGGCTTAACAGCAGGGACATTTATTCTCTCACTGTTATGGAGGAAGAATTTTGAAATCTGTATCATTGGGCTGAAATCAAGATGTTGGCAGGACTGCACTCCCTCCGGAGGCTCTAGGGGAGAAGCCATCCTTGCCTCTTCAAGCCTCTGGTGGTAACTGGCATTCCTTGGTGTGTGGCTGAGAATCTCTCTCTGCTCCATTTTCACATCTCCTGCTCTGTGTCCGTGTGAGAAATCTCCATCTGCTCATGTCTTAGAAGGCCCCCTATGATTGCATTTAGAGCAATTATTACCCCCATCTCAAAATCCTTGACGTAATTACATCTGCAAAGACCCCTGTTTTGCTGCGTAAGATAACATTCACAGGTTCCAGGGATTGAGATGTGGTTATCTTTACCAGTTACCAATCATACACAGGAAATGAAGATCACTCTAGCAAAAAAATTTTTAAAATTAAAAAAAAATTCTTAAAAAAAGAATTTTAAAAGAGGATGGCATGAGAGACAAAAAAAAAAAAAAAAAAAAAAAAGGAAAAATAAAGTGCACGTGGAATGGACCCAGAAGAAGTGAGGAGAGCCGATAGGGAACTGAGTCTCCACTAGACTCTGCTCCGTAGCAAACCCTCCTTCAAATGTCAGAGGTATCAAGGCGGTGAATTACATTTCCTCTTCCCCGTGGATCCAGCCATATTCTTTGGATCTGCAGGGAATAGTGTTCATAGAGTCACAATGATGCTGTCTATTGGCTTTTAACTTTTAGAATTACTTTATGGACAAAATGTGGAAGCTTACTGATGGCTACAGAACACAGTGCAAATGTTATAAACCTTGCAATTGTCAATATATATATATATATATTATTAAATTGAGAGTTCATAAGAGAGAAGTAGAAGGAAGAGGTTCACTACTCTCCTGCATGTTGATGGGGGGAGTTCATGGATGAGACAGCTCCTTAGGCACATTATTTATAGTAATATAACAGGAACTGCTAAAACAACTTTAAAAACTAATATAACTAACCAAAGTTTGAGGTCAAAGTGTGTGGGAGGAGAGAGGAGAGCGTCGGGGTGCGGCATTCCCAACCCTCCGTGCAGGGCCCTCAGCAGACGACATCTAAGGATAAGCCAACAAATCAAGGTCTAGTTGTGTTTTCAAATTTTACAACAGAAACTGTCATAAGAAATGAAATGGAAGCTTCCAACAGAGGCGTCCTCTGGGCAGTGGTGCTGGGTTTGGAAGAGGATGGGTGGGGAGAAATTTTACTTTTTGCTTTAGAGACTCTCTTTAAAAAAAAAAAAAAACACAAAAAAGATATATAATACTTTTAAACAAAGCCGATTGCCTGAGAGATCCCAAGTCTTTTGCCATATGGCGCATCCCGGGACTCTCTGAAGGGCACAGGACAGTAATGCGGATTCATGTCCCCCCAGGGAGGCTAGAGGCACGGGAGGCAGGTCAGCCTAGAGAAAAAAAGCCATGTGGGGAACGAGAGCCCGCGTCAAACATTTGGGGGGGGGTGCCATGAGGTCAGAGGGCACAGATTTGTTTTTTTGGCCTCAAACATTGGAATTCGGATCAGGTGGGACCTTTAGGAAGGCCTCAGCTTTCTGCAAGGAGCACAGGGACAGTGTCCCCAGGACGTAGTGAGTTCTCCATCCCTGCAGGTGTCCTAGATCGCGGCCTGGAAGGCGTGCGGGGACGAGCAGAAGAGAAGACAAAGAACGTGCGTGTGTCTGGAGAAGCTGGGAGGCAGCGCTGGGAGCCGCCGTGCGCCGACCAGGGCCGGTGCCTGCGCTGAGCCCAGGTTCCTCCATCTGAAAACAGGATTGAGACCCGCTGGCTCATCGTGTGGTTACCAGGCTGACGGGAAGGGAGGCCGGATGCTGCGGGACCTTCAGTGCGCGTTGACCGAGGGCGGGTGTCGCGATGGGGGCGCGGTCGGCGCTGGGGGGAGAAGGAAGGAGCCACACGGGCTGGCACTGGGCACCGCGGCGCCGGGAGCCAAGGCCTGAGTCCCGGGTCCCCCACCTGGGGCGGCACAGGAGGTAGTGGCTTGCTGTTGCGCCGAGCCGCCCCCAGGAAGTCCTGGACGTTACTGTGAGTCGGGGGTTACACAGAACAAGGGGCTCCTCGGCCAGGCGGGTGACAGTGTGATCTGGGGACTCTTCGAGGAGTGTTGGGGGCTCAGCGCAGTCCTGTGACTTCAGACTGGGAAACACTTGGGCAGTAGCACCTCTGCAGCGTGGAGGGCGGCATCAGCAGCTGCCCCACCTGCGCCCCTGGATGCGCCCGTCCCCGCCTGTGCCCTTGTCGCCGTCCCCCCAGCGGGCAGCCCGGGGCCGGGCCGGGCCGGCGCCTTGCCATCCAGCCCAGACATCGGCAGCCACCTTGCTGTCCCGAGGCCGCGATCGAGAGGTGTCCGGCGGCGGTCCCCACGGCTGACACTGTCCCTGCAAGGCCACAGCTGCCCCGCAGCCAGACCCCGCCGCACCCTCGGCCCGGACCTCACGCTGGGGGTGGACAGGCCAGGGTGTCTCCTCCTCCCCTGCAGGTGTAACTGCGGGCTGCCCTTGCCACGGCCCAGTGCTGCTCCTAGAGCCGGGGAGCCGGGGAGCTGGGAGCCGGGGAGCTGGGAGCCGGGAGGCTGGGAGGCGGGGTGCTGGGAGGCGGGGGGCTGGGGTGCTGGGAGCCAGGGGACTGGGAGCCGGGGGGCTGGGAGCTGGGGTGCTGGGAGCCGGGGTGCTCAGCGCAGGAGCCCCAGGTTTAGCCGCACCTGGCAGGGCTGGTTGGGTGGGTTCAGGGCCCCCGAGGCGCCCCGGGACCTGCTCTGACCCCATCGATCGTGAACGCAGCTGGTCAGAACCCGCAGTGGGGCCTGGCACGGAGCAGACGCCCCGGCTTGCTGTCCGTCCCGGAGCCCACGTAGCTGCAGCCGCCCTGAGTGCGGGGAGGACCTGGGGGCCTCCTGCCTGTACCTCTTGGGGTCCCTTCTGAACCGCTGGCAGCGCCTCCATGGGTGCGCGTCCGTGGATTCCCTGCGCGCTGCCTCAGTGACCTGGGGATGAGCCCGCGGCTCCCTCCCGTGACGGGCAGTGTAGACGGGCAGTGGCGGTTCCACATCCTGCATGGGCGGCGCCTGTCCCCCCGGAGTCCGCGGCCGGTGGCCTTCCCTGCGCCCAGGTGTGCCGTGGGGGGTCACAGATGCCTGGTGCCCTGAGGCCGTGGACTCACACAAGCCGGGGCTGGAATCCGGGTTCGCACTCGGCGGCCTCGTGACCTTTGCCGCGATCCTGATGGCCCAAGGCCCGGTTCCTCGTCGGCCAGGCGGGTCTGGTGACAGTTGAGAGGTAGAGCAGGAAGCGCAGGTGACACGCGTGGCCCCCGGCCCGGGGGGAGGTGAGTGGGGGTGAGCAGGGCCCCGGGCCGTGGGGCGGGCTGGCGGGGGGTTGGGGTGCACATACCCACGCACACGGCTTTCAAAATGCCTCGGTAAAGGAGTTAGGAAAAATAATGATTACTCTTCAAGACATTTAACCAAGTCGCCCGTTAGTGTCATGCGGCCGCCAAGCCCTTAAAGAGGGGCTGACGTCCTGTGGGGCTGAGGCGTGAGCAGCAGCTGCGAGGGTCCAAGTGGCGAAGCTCGAGGCAGGGCTGGTGCTCCCCACTCACCCCCCGCCTCCCCACACATGTCCTCCCACAGGGGAGCTAAGGCCGCGTGGTCAGGGGACAGCAGGAGTGGGAGGCCAGGCCCTCCTACGCTGAGTGCCCTGAGGACCGCTCCACGGACCGAACCGTGCACCCCCAGACCCACGTGAACTCGAGGTGCTGTGGTTTGGGGACCACAGAGGCCTGGGAGGGGCTGCTCGGAGCAGGAGCTGTTAACCATGGGTGGGGCCCCACACAAAGGGGCATGGGCTCCCCAGCCTGGGAACCGGCACAGCCGGGGGGGGGCAGCTGGGAGAGGTAAGCGTCTGACTGTGCGCCGGGGCCGAAAATCACGGCATCTGGCCCTTTTGTCCCGTGGCGCGTCCCCGACCACGCTGACCACTCTGCTACAACCTCCTCCCCCTGGATCGGATCGATAGCAGCCTCTTAAGTGGCCCCTTTGCCTCCAGACGGGGCCCCCAGCCGTCCCGCAGCACCCCAGCTCCCAGTCCTATTCCCATGGGCCCAGACCCTCGGGCCCCCACGTGCTCCGCGTCCTCGCAGAAGACTCAGGCCCTGGTTCTTCAGTGAACAGGCGAGTGAGCCTGTGCAGGGGCGGGTGGGGCCAGTCCCGTGATGCGTAGGGGCGTGGGGGTCGGAGCTCGGCTGTCGTGGAGCCGGCACAGCCGCAGGCAGGGAAGGACATGGTCAAAGCTATTTGAAATCGGAGGTCGAAGGGAGAGGAGGGGCGTGCACGGGGCCCAGATCCCTTCCCCACGATGGGAGTCAGGGGACGGCCTCCGCCCCTTGTGTGTCTGCTTCATCTGTTTGTGAGCGACTTCCCAGCGCAGCTTTCTGGGCCTTGCTGAGGATCCTGGGGACGCCGGTTGGAGTGTCGGGACAATGCAAGCCAAATGATGTAAGAGGCACAGAGGCCGAAGAGACCCCGAGCAACCTGGCCCGCATCCACGCGCCTGAGAGTCAGGGGCAAACCTGCGCCCCGTGTGGCCCCTCCCTGAGCTCGGCCCCCCGGGCTGCTAACAACAGGGTTAAAGGAGGGAGAAGCTGCTTCCTCCCTTTCAGCAAATTCTGTGAGAAGTTTGCTAGGAGTCCTCCCGTGTCCAGGGTCGGGCTGCAGCTTGGCGGCTGGCCTGATGCCCACGGCCACGGCGGCCCATTTTGCTAGGAGAGGATGAGCAAGAGCGGGAGGTAGCAAGGACTGAGCACCTCGTCCCGCCGGGGCCTCTTGCATGAACGCCCACAGGGGACCGGACCCGGGCCGGGAGCCCCTGACCGAGATCAACCGCGCCCTATATTTGCCAGGTACCTGTTTGCATATCCTGATGTTGTGTGAGCATGCTGGGTTGTTCTTCAAGATTTCCAAAGCCCAACACATCTAAAGCGTAGCAGAAACCGGCAGTTCACAGCTCATCGATCAATTACACAGACAGTTTATATAAAATCAGCAAAAACACGACGTATTGAAGTTCAAGTGCTGTGCTGGCAATGATGGGCCAGAAATACGGAATTGCATCACCCACATACTAAACGCTTGTGAAATAAATAAAATGATGCACAAAGGTTTTTCCCATGGCCTGAAATGAAAGCCCAGAGAGAAGAGGACGCTCCCTGAATGGTGGCCGCGTGGTGTCCAGGCAGATGCCACCTGGGTTCACAGGACGGCCCGTGACGGGGTCTGTGCAGAGGGGGAGGGCCCAGGCGGGGGGGCCACCGGCCAGGGGGCAGCAGGGCTGCAAACAAGCCCCGCGACAGCTGAGGCTTCAGGAGCAAGTGAGGAGGTGGAGGAAGCAGCGTCGGATGCAGCAGAAGGTGATGCTGGTTAATGCTGGGTGTCGGCTGCGCACGGGCCTCCGCCCTTTCCAGGCACGATCGACTGTCACGCTCACCCGCTTCTTTTTTTTTTTTAAGTTTCTATTTATTGATTCATGAGAGACCCAGAGAGAGAGGGAGGCAGAGACCCAGGCAGAGGGAGACACAGGCTCCATGCAGGGAGCCTGATGGGGGCTCGATCCCGGGACCCAGGGTCACGCCCTGGGCCCAAGGCGGGCGCTCCACGCTGAGCCCCCGGGTGCCCCCCTGCCCATCCGCTTCCGAGCGGGTGATGCCGCTGCCTCCACCGCATCCGTGCATCAGCGGGGAAACTGATGCCCGGAGAGCTGCAGTGACCTCCGCAGGCCCCGGAGGATCTGACTCCCGAGCCCCGGGAGTGGCCGCCGTGCCCGCCGCCCCGACACGTCCCAGGCACGAGGCGTCAGAGCACTGACTCCCCTTCAGTCCTGCTCCGTATCACGCCCTCCGTTAAGTGGTTTGGTTTTTTTTTTTTTTTTTTTTTTTTTTTTGAGAAGGCAAACATTTGTAATGTGTGTTTACGTACGTATTGGTGCTAAAATGATAAAGATTTCCGTTTATGGAAAGCATACTTGACTGAAATTGCTTGAGGAAACTGCCCTTGACCCCTGCAGCTAATCCCTGGGGCACGTCTCAACCCCAGGCTGCGTACCCGGGCCGGATGGGCCTCCTCTATAGCATCAGCCTTTGAAGCCAAACCAGAAAGGGACAGCAAGCTTCCCTGGATGCGAGGAATTCACAATTACATATGCAGTTAAAAGCATTTAAACTGTATTTTGGATATTAACCCCTGGTCAGATGTATCATTTACAAAAACTTCCCCCGTTCACCAGGTTGCCTTTTTGTTTTGTTCATGGTTTTCTTCACTTTTTACTTTGGTGTAGTCCTAATAGTTTATTTTTGCTTTTGTTTCCCTTGCCTCGGGAGCCGTATCTAGAAAAATGTTCCCACGGCCCATGTCAAAGGGCTTACCGCCTCTATTTTTTCCTGGGAGTTTTATGGTTTCAGGTCTCACATTTAGGTCCTTAATCCATTTTGAGTTTATTTTTTCTGTATGTTGCAAGAAAGTGGTCCAGTTTCCCTAGCACTATTCTCAACATCAAATAAAAAACCCCACAAATAATCTGATTATAATTGGGTGGAGCCGCTCTGGAAAACAGTATGGAGTTTCCTCAAACAGTTAAAAATAGAGCTACCCTATGACCCAGCAACTGCGCTCCTAGGGATGTATCCAAAGTATACAAAAACAGTGATTCAAAGGGGCACCTGCACCGCAATGTTCACACCGGCAGTGTCCACAATAGCCAGACTGTGGAAAGAGCCCGGATGTCCATCAACAGATGAATGGATCAAGAAGGTGTGGTGTTCATATATAAAGAATATTGTTGAGCCATCAAAAAGAGTGAGATCTTACCATTTGCAATAACGTGGATGGAACTAGAGGGTATAATGCCAATTCTGCCCCTGAAACTGATAATACAGTATATGTCAACCAAAAAAATAAAGAATAAAAAAAATGAGTAGATGACTTGATCAGATGTTTTTCCAGAGAAGACATACAGATGGCCAACAGACACACGGCGAGGTGTTCCACATCATTCATCATTGGGGAAAATGCAAATCAACACCCTAATAATGTCACCTCACACAAGTCAGAATGGCGAGCATCAAAAAGACAAGAACAAAAAAAAAAAAAAAAAAGACAAGAACAAGTGTGGGTGAGATGTGGAGAAAAAGGAACCTTCGCCCACGGTTGGTGGGAATGTAAACTGGCCCAGCCGCTGTGGAAAGCAATATGGAGGGTTCTTCAAGATATGAAAAACAGAAATACTACATGATCCAGTAATCCCAGCAATACTGGGTATTTGTCCAAATCGAAACAAAAACACCAGCTTGAAAAGGAGCCTGCTCCCCCATGTTCGCTGCAGCATTGTTTACAGCAGCCAGGGCTATGGAGACATCGGGGTGCCCACCGATGGCTGAATGGACAAGGAACGTGCAGACGTTCACAGGTGCAGACGTATATACACGTGCACAGACATACGTGATATATCGTGGAATACTGTTCAGCCATAAAAAAAAAAATGAAATTTTGCCATTTGCAACAACGTAGATGGACCTTGAGGGCATGATGCTAAGTGAAATAAGTCAGACAAAGACAAACACTATATGGTCTCAGTTGTACGTGGAAGCTAAACAAACAAATAAATAAAACAACACCAAAAAAACCCAAGTTCATACGTGCAGAGACCACATTCCTGGTTGCCCGAGTCAGGGAGCGGGGAGCAGGCAAAATGGGTGAAAAGAGTAAGAAGGTACAAACTTCCAGTTATAAAGGCAAATGAAGCCTGGGGATGTCATGGACAGCAGGGTGACTGCCGTCAATAATACCATATTGCATATTTGAAAGTTGCCAAGAGAATAAATCTCAAAAGTCCTCATCACGAGACAAAAATTCTGTAATGAGGGGGCCCTGGTGGCTCATCGGTTAAGCATCTGCCTTCAGCTCAGGTCATGATCCCGGGGTCCTGGGATCGAGCCCCATGCTGGGCTCCTGGCTCAGCAGGGGGATCTGCTTCACCCTCTGCCCCTCTCCCTGCTTGTGTGTCTCTTTCTCTGTCTCTCACTCTCAAATAAATACACAAAATCTTTTTTAAAATTCTGTAATTATATATGTTGACAGATGTTAGCTAGACTTATATGGGGACCATTTTGCAACATATACAAATCTTGAATCATGCTGCATACCTGATATTAATATGGTGCTATGTGTCAGTTATGCCACACGCAGACACACACACGCGCACACACACAAAGTTAAAATGAAGCCGTTAGAATAGACTATAATGCAATCAGACTGGAGTCCTTTGGAGAAGAGGACATTTGGCCACCCCGACACGAGGGCTGCACCGTGCACAGAGGAAGGCCACGTGAGGACCCAGCTGAGGGTCCCCAGTAACCCTGCTGACACCTGGATCTTGGCCATCTAGTCTCCAGAACCGTGAGAAGATGCATTCTGTTGTTAAGCCACCCGTCCGTCCGTAGCACTTTGCTGCAATGAATATTGTTTTCCACCAGCGCGCACCAGCATGGGAGAGCATCGCCAGTTTCTCCCCCAGGCACCTACTGGCAGCTCCTCCCATTCATTCATCCTTCCCCCGGAGAGCGAGAGCGTGAGCAAAGTCCCACCCACTCTGTATCTAGCTCAAAACTTAGGATCTTCACATGCCTTAGAGTAGGCAAAGGTCTTTTATGTCCAGGCTCCCGGCTTCTTTGGCAATAGGATTCTCTCAAAAACTGAGGAGCTTTCTATTCTGTTTGCCTCTAGGCCATTCCGTGTGCCAGTAAAGGAACCCCCCCCCCCCCCATTCTGCAAGTCACAATTCTCAACTGCCTTGTTTTTATTTGCTGCCTCATGCCCTTATTTCTCAGCTTAATGGTGGTTACCCTGAGGCTGTCAGGCTTTGGTAGGAAGGTACAGCCTACGGATTGATTTTTGCTGGTTCACTGTGTTCAGCTGAGGAGATTCACTGGGTCTACACTGCTGACATTTGTTTTTAAAATCAGGCATTGGACAGTGTCTGAGAATAAAACCTTCAATGCATTAAACCCTGGAGGTTTGGGACTGTTTGTTATAGCAGTTAGCTCCAGCACCCACTAACACAGTGGGATTAATTTTATTGGAAGAGGTAGAAGGACATGCCAAAGGGAAAGATGGTTTCCTAAAGGAGGATTTTTTTTTTAAGATTTCATTTATTTATTCAAGAGAGACACAGGAGAGAGGCAGAGACACAGGCAGAGGGAGAAGCAGGCTCCATGCAGGGAGCCCGACGCGGGACTCGTTCCCGGGACCCCAGGATCACACCCTGGGCTGAAGCGGCGCTAAACTGCTGAGCCACCCGGGCGTCCCAAGGAAGGATTTTTAATCGCATTATCAATATACCATTGACAAATAAAATTGTAATATAGTTAAAGTATGCAACCTGATGGCTTGATATATGTGTACGAAGGGACTCCCCCATCAAGTTAATGGACACATTCATTGGAAGAGACACTTTTTCTCCACTGCTGCAAGGGCCTGAATTTCTGATTCTATTTCATTTCCTTTCGTCTTGCAAACTGGTGAGTTCTTTCCTGAGCTCGTCTTTTTCTTGTGCTATCTTGTTGAATGCAGCCAATAACAACCAAGACGCAGCATTAATTTCCATCCTCTTTTTCTAAAGCCTGTGTTTTTGACTTCCAAGTTATCATAGGCAACAGTTTTGTGTGTGTTTTTTTTAAAGAGTTTATTTACTTATTCATAAGAGACAGAGAGAGAGAGAGAGAGAGGCAGAGACAAAGGCAGGGGGAGAAGCAGGCTCCCAGGACCCGGGAATCATGATCTGAGCCAAAGGTAGACACTCAACCACTGAGCCACCCAGGGGCCCCCATAGGCAACAGTTTTTATTGAATGTTTTGTCTCAGCACAACATGGATCTCCAGTTACCTACCTGCTACAACTCTTTCCTTCTTCCTCCACTACGGCATGGCATCGTATTTTAGCTTTTGTTACGGGAGTGCCTCACTTCAAGAAACTTGTGTTAATCAAGGAAGGCTAATTGGTGAAACAAACAGCATCCAGATCTGAGTGAACATAATATAAGTCAATACAAAATTAAAGTTTGGGGCAGCCCAGGTGGCTCAGTGGTTTAGCACCACCTTTGGCCCAGGGTGTGACCCTGGAGACCTGGGATCGAGTCCCACGTCGGGCTCCCTGCATGGAGCCTGCTTCTCCCTCTGCCTGTCTCTCTCTCTCTCTCTCTCTCTCTGTCTCTTATGAATAAATAAATAAATAAAATCTTTAAAAATATTAAAGTTTGTTCTTTCTCATGTCCTGGGACAACCATTGACTGAGAGGTGGGGTGGAGGAGGGAGAGCTCTGCTCCATGCTGCCACTTAGGGACCCAGGATCCTTTCATTGTGTGGCTCAGGCATGTGTCAGGACACAAGACACTGTTGTGCCCAAGATCGCGAATCCGAGAAACCACCAAGGAGCCGACACCGATGCAAACACACAAGGCTCGAGCTTGGGCCCAAGTGTACCCGACACAGCGGAGCAGGGACTTGGACCCCGAGACTAAGAGGCGTAGCAGCTTTATAGGGGCCAGTGGCCCATGGGATACGCAGAAAGTTGCACAGTCATGTCGGTCCACACGCAGGCGGCTGATTGAATTACCCCTTACCTTACCCTATAGGATCCACTTGAGCTGGCCTATTACTTTGGTCAGAATCGGCGCACAGTTTTGGGGGGCACAAAGCAGGGTTACATTGTTATGAGCCGATTTCCGATTAGAGTGTGCCCAGCGGCTCAACTAGGGTGGGGCAGCGCCTTAAGCAATAAGCAGGTCATGTGGGGGTCATACGGGAGGTGGCGGGGGCAGCACAAAATGGAATCAGTCCTGCTCTGCTTGTCCAGGGGTAGGGGATTGTTGTCAAATTTCCTGGGTCCCACAGACACTTCACTGGATTACGGCATCTGGTTGGCATCGAGGGAAGGAAGATCATGAAGAAGTTAGTGGGAAGCTCCTAAGACAAGCCTGCAAGGACTTGTCCACTGATGCGAAGACCTAGTTACGTGGCCCCACTAGACGTGAGAGCTCTTGGAAGCTCAGTCTATGTTAGTCCAAGAAGAAATGCAAAGATGGAAATTGGCGCACAGGAGCGGTCCCTCTCCACTCTCTTCCTTCCCCGTGGTGTGTGATGGACACGGGGGCACACACACAATTCTGCCTTCAAGGAAGCACCGTTGCCCCAGCTGCTGGGAGCGCTCTCTGCTGACAGCCCTCAACTCTCGGCCTCTGTAGGAATTGTCGTCAGCTGCAAAGAGCCACCTTATCCAAGGTCACCATCTTCCCGAGGCGGCCAGCATTCAGGGACTGATCGGGCCACGAGTTTTATGGCCTCGTCATTTGGACCCCAAACAGCATAGCTCTGGCATGGGGGTCACCAGCTCCAGTTCCCTTGGGGTTGACCAGTGCCATGGTTGGGTTTGTTTTGTAGCTGGGCTTCTCCCTCTCTCTAACTGGGGGGGTCTCCCCCACTTTCTGCAGATATTAATCCCAAGGTTACTTCCTAGTAAACATCCTGTACAGGAAACTCCATCTCAGGGTCAGCTTGCTTGGAGAAGCTCGCCTGCAACAGTGGGTATATATTGTCAGTACTTTTTTAAATTACTGTACTGTTTCGCCGTTTTTCGCCATGACCGACCCCGACACCTGTGCCAGTCATTGTCACACAGCGTGTGCTCACTAAAATATACTAGTAAGCGAAAGTCTATCTAAATGTACTTGCATATTTGCCATTCTCCTTTGCCAGGCAGGTTCCTCTCTGAGGACAAGGACTAGGAGGTCATCCTCTCTGTGTCACTAGCCTCTAAGTGCCTGATGCTTAACCATTACTCAAATGAATATGTTATTTTGGTGAATAAGTAAATACTACGAATAGTTGGAGAATAGAAAGATCCTCCTAGACCAGAAGTCAGTCCAGATACAAACACATACGCCACAGGTCACCTCGAAGGACAAGAAGAAACTACAGAAGGCCTCTGCTTCGATTTGGGGCCATGCATTACCCGTTCCGTTTTCAACACAGGCACGCAAATAGAGATGGAAGTCCAGAGAGAAAAGGGGATAAAGAAAGGTTTTAGGGGCACCTGGGGGCTCAGTGGTTGGGCATCTGCCTTCGGCCCAGGGTGTAACCCCGGGGTCCCGGAATCGAGTCGCATATCGGGCTCCCCGCATGGAGCCTGCTTCTCCCTCTGCCTGTGTCTCTGCCTCTCTCTGCGTCTCTCAGGAATAAATAAATAAAATCTTTAAAAAAAAAAAAAAAGGTTTTAGTTGGAGTTGAAACAAACAGACTAGATGATTGATGAGGCTAGGAAACCAGAAGGCAGATGAGAAAATAGACCAGGGAGGATTTGTGGAAAGGGAGGGAGGGAAGGTGAGGAAAGCGTGAGAGGAGGCGTCCAGCGGGACCTTGGCCTGGGGCCTCCCCGACCTTTCCGGCCGCGCTGTCCCTCCACGGCCTCGCCAGGCCCCCTTGGGGCTCAGAGGGGCGCACGCGGGCCCCGCAGAGTCCTCTGGCCCCAGAGCGTCCCCTGGGCTCTCGGGGCAGCGGCTCCGGCTCCGGCTCGGCCCCTGAGAGCCTGTGGGGTCTGCGGGGCCGGACAGACTCTCCCGGCTGCCGGCCATTCCCTCGGGCTCCCCTTCTCTCCTCCGCGGGGTTGCGCCGGGTGGTGCCCAACATAGAACACGGCTGGGGCAGGCCGAAGGCCTCCTGGTGAGCGTGGCGGGAGGCCAGGGAGGCGCGGACGCGGGGCCTGAAGGCCGGTGAGGACGGCAGCACGCGGGCTGGTGCAGCCGCAGGGTCACCCCCGCTGCTCTGGGACAGGCACAGGGTGAGCGCGACGCTGCACGGGCGCGCCTGTCCCTGCCCGGCGGCTCGGAGGCCTACCGTAGGCTAGCCGGGGCCCGAGGACGGTGAGACCTGCAGTGCCCCGTGGTGGGCTGGGGACAGGACGGGCAGGTGGAAGCCCCCGTTCCACCCACTTGGAGCAGACCGAGCTGCGCGCTCCCCGTGCTCACAGTGTCTCCCCCTTTCGAAGAGGGCATCGGTCAACAATCTTCAGAGTCCTCCCTGATTTGCTGACTCCACCCAGACACCCTGGGCCGACTCACCGGCGCCACGGTGGGTCCCTTGGGCGCAGGTCGGGCCGCCCCCGGGCGGGAGGCGGGGGACTCTCGGGGCTGGGCAAGCAGAAGGGAGGGAGCGATGGGAAGGCAGGCGGCGGAGCTGGGTGCAGTCAGGCGGGACGTGCAGTTTCCCAGCAAGCGCTGTTCTCTGCACGGAAACCCGGGAATTGTGTGCGTGGGGCAGCGCGTCCCAGCGTAGGGTCCCCCACGGTCTCCAGTTTGGGGACCACCCCCTCGTGATTGTAGATCTTCCTTGTAACAATTTATTGCGGACTTACAAAAAGCTACGCGGAGCTCTAACCTTTTTTTTTTTTTTTTTAAGATTTTATTTGTTTATTTGAGAGACAGGGGGATTGAGAGAGAGAGAGAGACGTGAGCAGGGAGGAGAGGAAGACGGAGGAGCAGACTGTGCCGAGCAGGGAGCCCGACGCGGGGCTCGATCCCAGGACCCTGAGGTCATGACCCGAGCCGGAGGCAGACGCTCCACCGACTGAGCCCCCCACCCCCGGGCGTCCCGGAGCTCTAACACTGTTACATAAATTTGTGCTACGGTAGCACTTACATTAATTGGAAAAAAAAAATACTGGTCCATTTATACCTGAGAAATTTTTATTCAGAATTCAAATTGAGTACACGGGTGCCGGAATCCTGCGTGCCCGCAATTCCCCTGGCCCCCCGGGATGGCTTGTTGGCTGCAGGCTGGCGACCGAGGGCCCGGGACGGTGCTTTTGAGGTTTGGACTCCGGATGCCGGAGATGCCAGGCTTGGGTCCTACCGTAGATCGACGGAGCAGAGAGCAGCCTCTGCCGCGAGCGCCCCTGACTCTGCCAGATGCATGTCCCCAGCTGGGTCGGGGACGAAGGGCCACAGTCCCAGAGACCCAGAGACCCCGGAGAAGGGGCTTCAAAGGGAAACCCTCCTGCCTCTCCGCATTGGGATCTGCTAGCGGGGGGCCCAGGCCTCCGCACTCGCCTGCCTGCGCTGTGGGAGGAGGGAGCGGCCTGGAGCTGCTCCGAGCCCCTGGGGATGGCGTGGGGGGCGGGGACGGGCCGGGCGGGGTGAGATGCGAAAGCTCCAGGGCCTGCAGGCCTCTTGCGTCCCCTGGCACCGGGTCGCCGACCAGGATCGGGAGCCCAGGAGCGGAGACGCAGGGAGGTCCTCGAAGCTACTGGGACCCCAGAGGCCTCCCTGCCCCACCCCGGGCAGCTGCCCTTCCGGGTCCTGCCCTTACGTCCTGGAGCCCGGCGTTTCCACGGCCCCGACCAGACCCCGTGGGGGCCCGGCCCGGATTCCAGATTCCGCTCCCCCAGGACCTGAGGGCCCCGCAGCAGAAGTGACGGTGCCCGCGCTCAGCGCGCGGCTGCTCTAAGCCCCGGGCCCAGCCCGCCCCCGGTCCCTCTCCGCTGCGGCCCAGCGCAGCCCCGGCCAGTCCGCACTGGTCAACGGGCCGCAGCGGCCCGGCCTTGGGAGCTGGATGCCCGGCGAGCCTAGCGACGCTGAGGAAGGCAGCGGGGACGAGTGCAGGAGCGACGGCAGGACAGGCCACGGAGGCCGCCCCTCTGTCCCCACGGTCTGCGCCGAGCTGGGCGGCCGAGGGTCGGGAGCGGCCGCCGGGAGGTGCCCAGGACACCTGTGCCCCGCGCCGTCCCGGCCTCCGCACGTCTTCGACCCCTCTCAACCCTCGGGCTCCACTGCCACCCCTTAACAGTTAGAGAATCCGAGGCCCGGAGACATCGAGGGACGTGTCTAAGATGACCCGGTGAACAGGGGTGGATCCAGCATTGCCGATCCCGAGGGCAGCACTGGCTCCGCTCTTTCTGCCCAGTGTTCAAGACGCCGCCACCAGCCTGAGAACGCTGTGCCGCCCTGAGCCCGTCACCTCCGTGCCCGGGCCCGTCAGCAGGAGGACGGCGACGCCGGCCGGCACTTGCCGTGACAGTCAGCACGGGCATCTTGCAAAGTGCTTGGGCGGGGTGGGGGTGAGAGCCAGGAGACGCTGACAGAGCAGCCCGGGCAGGGTACCAAACCCGGGGTGCCGAGGGGTTCCCCGAGGCCTCAGTGCAGAAGGAAAAGGGAGACCGGAGCTGGGGACTGGGTGCTGGGGACTGGGTGCTGGGTGCCAGAGCTGGGGACTGGGTGCTGGCGAGCGAGGCCTTCCTGGGCTCCTTCCCCCTGAGGATGTCGGGGGTCTCCAGGGAGAGGGAAGCACCTTGGTAGATGAGACTCTCAGGTCCCCCACTCCCCCCACCCCCGCATCTCTCAGCTGCCACGCTCGGCTGCAGGCTTCTCGCCGTGCCCCAGGCCTGGCCCAGCATTCCCTTCTGATCTCCGGGGGGACGCAGCTGGGGCCCCAGCAAGAGGCAGCGGTTCTTTTGGGAAAGCAGCTGACCTGGTCACCCCCTTCCTGCCTGTAAGGCTCAGATTTGGCTTTGGTGGGCGGAAATGTTTCCTTAGCCTGGGTGAGCAAATAGGTACATCCCGACTCACGGCTCTTCTAGGTGACCGTGCTCCTAACAGCACACTGATCCTCCAAGAGTTGAAAGCATGTGACTTCCTATTTCTTGGAATGACAGGAGCTTTGAGATGGAAGTAAGCCCAAACTTTGTTGTTGGTGGTTTTTTTAAATTTTATTTATTTATTCATGAGAGAGAGAGAGAGAGAGAGGCAGAGACACAGGCAGAGGGAGAAGCAGGCTCCCTGCAGGGGGCCTGATGTGGGACTCGATCCCGGGCCCCCGGGCGTCATGCCCTGGGCCCAAAGTGGCACTAAACCGCCGAGCCCCCCCGGGCTGCCCCGAACTTTATGTTTGACTCCTGGTAACGTTCGGATCTTCTCCATCCCATTCCCCGCAAGCTTCGCATCCCATTCCAGCCTCCCTTCGGATGCCACCTCTGGTGCGGAACTCACTGTATCTGCAGGTCAGTTCCAATGAGAGGGCAGGTCCTCAGGGTTCTCACAGCCAGACGCTAACTGTTCCAGCGGAAACTCACTACCACGAAAATCTGGACGAGGGAACGATGACCATCTGGTTAATTAATCCCGAAAGGGGCTCAACAGTTAACCTCTCAGGTGTCAGGTCTGAGGGACTTTTGCAGACCATCTGGTATGGCTGCTCGACTTTACAGAGGCAGAAGCACCTCCCCTAGGAATGGTCAGGATCTTCCTTGGATTGCACCGTCAGCTGACACAGGCGGAGCCCTTATTACATTCCAGAAGCTTTGGTGATTGCTTCAAGCTGCATGACTTCACTTAATTCAAGCCGTTATGATTAGACACCTGCAAGGCGGCTATTGCTCGTTTTAACAAATGAAGTGAACGAGACTCGAAGAGGTGAAATAATTTTTCCAAAACCACAGAAGCTAATTCATGGCAGAAGCAGAACCCGAACCCAGGCCTGTCTGCTTCCAAAACCCACGTCCTCAGCTACCCTGCTAGTCTCTTGCTGCTAGCAATATCCAGCTTCGTGGAACTTAACAGTGTTGGATTTTCTCCTGTGTAAGAAATCAATTGGGACTTATTAGAGGAAAGTAAAGAGTCACGTCAGGCGGTGAGTTCGTGTACAATGTCAAGCTTGGGCCTATGCAAGACAGAAAATGAGAGGAAAAGACATCATCAAACGATAGGAATCTGGTCCAGTCGATAATTTGCTGCTCATCTACGCAGCTAGCCAGTTCCTCCCTAGCTGGTTTGTGTGTGTAGTTACATGCCGAAGGCCGGAAGGGTACCTGTTATTCTCATCAGGAGACTAATTTGTTTCATTTCCTGACTCATTTGGTCTCCAGGTGAGATCATGAGATGTTGGAGATGCCTAATATTTAGTTTATAAGTACAGATCTCCCAAAAGGTCTTTTTTTTTTTTTTTAATTTGGAGTGAAAAATTACCGTTTAGCTGGAAAAGAAGTTAACATGCTCTTATTTAAAACAATGGAAAGAACTTTTTAGCAATTATTGGAAACTAACGTTCCCTGAGGCTAAAACTTTTGTTTAATCAAAGCTACAACTTGAGACTTTAGCTGTGGGAATTGATCAGTTGTGGAGAGACTGCCTTTGGGTTCTTGAGGTTTTCAGGTGCTGACTTAAGTTTCAGAGCATCCCAAGGCACTTGTCAAAGTTCTCATGTCCTCTCCTGTCCCTTCCCAAAATAGGCAGGAGAGGAAGTTGGCAAAGCTTCTGCATTTCCGTTTGGTTCCTCAAAGAAAATCTGCTTGGTTAGAAGGTGGGATTTCTTATTAGCTAGAGGCCATTTGGTTAAATAATCTTTTGCTCTGCCCTGAAGTCGTATCACCCTTTGCTGCTGTCTTTCCTGTTGCGCCCTGATGGGGCCACCTTTCAAAGAAGCGAATCTCCAGGATCCAGAGTCTCTTATTGGCCTCCTCCTGCCATCTTGGAGAGAGCTTTTCACCAAAGCTCCATGTCACCCTTCACCCAGGGCTGGTGCAGCGGGGCTGGGGGTTCAGAGGTTCCGAAAGGGCTGGGCTCTCCTTTTATTGCCG
This sequence comes from Canis lupus familiaris, assembly GCF_011100685.1. Classification (NCBI taxonomy): domain Eukaryota; kingdom Metazoa; phylum Chordata; class Mammalia; order Carnivora; family Canidae; genus Canis; species Canis lupus. Next base: position 31,622,930 of record NC_049254.1, read on the forward strand.
TTCTGGCAATCTGGAAAGAGATTCTACAGATTTCTATGTGCAGTGAATACCCACAGTACATGCATTCATAGGTATTTATAGCTATTTCCATGAATCTCTGACTCTACAGATTCATTGGAAGCTAAGAGTGAAATCAGTAAGTCAAATGGCAATTTGGTTTAATGATTGTGATATACATCGAATTGCTGTCTCAAAAGACCATATCAGTTCAAACTCCCACTAAGAGTTTCTGACTCTAGGGTCTATTTCCCCCCTACCTTTGTCAACACTGGGGAACACCAGACTTTCTCATCCTTGCCAATCAGAAAAGTGAAAAATGCTGTTGGGTTCTTTAAACTTATTCTCCCTTGTTTAGGAGTGAGGTTGAAAATCTTTTCATGTATTTATTAGTCATTTGTTTTTATTTTTCTGTGGACTTCTCATGCCCTTTGCCACCCCACCCCCCTTTTTTTGGGTATATTTTTACTGAACTGCAGGAAGCACTGACCTATAAAGTTGATGTGTTAAAATGTAATGGGTTGGTATTAACGCCCTTCTCCTAGCCCGTCTCTCCATGACACATGTGATGTCCACTGACCTGAAATTAAAACAGGCAGAGGAGAAGTCTTTGGTGTCCCTTACCTGCACACTACCTTTGAGACTTGATCATCTATAACCATGAGAATTTGGTGTTCCTGATGATCTCCAGTTCCAAAGGAAACAGACTATCAAGGGATGGAAAGACTTAAAAGAAGAATGTGAGGTGCTCTGAAACCAAGCCATCCTGGATCCAATCTGTTATGACAAGAATGAGATCCATATTAAAAAAAAAAAAAAAAAAAGAGGGGGGGGGATTCCTGGGTGGCTCAGCGGTTTAGCGCCGCCTTCAGCCCAGGGCCTGATCCTGGAGACCCAGAATCGAGTCCCACATCAGGGCTTCCTGCGTGGAGCCTGCTTCTCCCTCTGCCTGTGTCTCTGCCTCTCTCTTTCTCTCTGTGTGTCTATCATGAATAAATAAATAAAATCTTAAAAAAAAAACCTTCCTTTTAATCATTCTAGTCAGCTGGCAGAAATCATTCCTGTTCTTAGATACTTGGGATGGCTAAAAAGCATAACCTTAGAAGAAACATTGCCTTACGCCAGCTTAATCGTTCCTAGTATTTAATATTTAGTATCACATACTCTCCTGTACTTTGAGCAAATCAGACCATAAATAAGACGTGGGTGACTTGCAGCTCGCTGAAGATCTTCGTACTGCTTACTTGAATTTGGATAACCACACCACATGCCCAGTGATACCAGCAGGAGGATCCTTTATTGATTTCTCAATTGAATATATTTCTCAGCGCACTGTGATTGTCTTATTACCCTCCTCACTCTATATAGGTGATGGAAACACATATATCCTTTGATTTGATCATCTGTGTTTTCAGAACAGATTTGAGTACTAATTGAGAATTGAGATACCTACACACACACACTCCTGATTCTTGCTGCGTGCTATGCCCGTGAATGCATTACTGACTCTATCTGTATGTTGTTGTCAACTTCTCTGTTGTTTGGGAGATAATATTTAATGAATGTATGGCATTTGTAATGTAAGGCACTGGTGGGAAAAAATTCAGTACACTCTTCATCCCTACTTCCTGCTACTGAAAACCAAAGATAAAGAGGAAATATTGAAGGAGGCAAGAAAAAAAGAGATATTAAATACAGATGAACAAAGATAAGAATTACAGCGGGTCACTCACAAGAAACTATGTAAGCCAGAAGACAATGGGGGGGGGGCATCTTAAAATGACACATTCAGAAAGGCTTTTTAAGCTAAACAAAAGCTGGGAGAATTCATTACCAGCTGACCTGCATTATAAGACTGGATAAGTTTCGGTGTTGGAAGGCTCATACTTGTTCCGCTTGAGGTTCCTGAGGATTTTTGGATGTGTGGCTTAATGTATTTCATTATTTTTAGAATTCTTTTTGGCTGTCTTCTCAAATATTTTTCCTGCCCTATAATTTTTCCCTTCTCCTTCTGAGATGCCTATTACTCATGTAAGGGATCATCTGATATAGTCACATAGCTCTTAGATGCATTCATTCCTCTTTGTCCTTTTTTTTCTGTTTCTCTTTCAGTCTGGGTAATTTCTAGTGACCTATATTCAAGTTCACTGATTCATTCCTTGGCTGTGTCTATTCTATCGATGAGCTATCAAAGACATTCTCCATCTCCGTCACAATGCTGTTTATTTATAGCATTTCTAACTGATTCTTCCTTAGATATCCATCTCTCTGCTGAAATTCCCCCATTTTTTTAATGCATATTGTTCACTCTTTCCATTAGACTCTCTAACTTATCAGTTGTAGCTATTTTAAATCCCTTGTCTATTAGATCCAACATCTGAGTAATCTTGGAAACTGTTGATTGCTTTGTTTCTTGACAGTTGTTTTTTATTGCTTTCTTCCAGGGGTTTCATAATCTTTGATTAAAGGCTGGACATCCTGTGCAGGACAATAAATATGAAGCTAGATAATATTTATTCCAGGAAACGGGCATACCTTTTTTTCTGCTAGGCTTCATGTGTAGGGTTTGAAATTAATCTAGTTAGCTAAACTGGTTTTGGGTCTTACTGTTGCCATGGTTACCTTTAGTGCACTAGTAGCTTCAAATTTCTCTAGCTTTACTTTGTGCTTAGGGTAAGTGTTTTTCTCAACGTTCCTGCTCCATCCTCAGCTCTGGGCCTTTCCTGTGTACCTCAGAGAGTTTCTTTCTTCATGCTCTTGCTCGCCCCTCAGCAGCAGACTGCTGTTTCTGGTGATTCAGTGTCTCTCGGCCTGAGTAGCCTGCTGGGGGTAGGGGCAGGGTTTTTTTTTATTGTTCTGATCCAGCCTCAGTCTTAAGCAGTTTTGATGTGCCCCTTGATTTTGGCATTTGAGCTTTCTCAGTAATCTTGTCCCTCCCTGCTGTGGCAGCCAAACCCTGCCATGTATTTCAGACTGTTCCTGTGCTAAAGAGAGTTTCCTGTTCTCCTCCCATGGGGGCAGAAGACCTCTAATCATCTGGACCCTAGTTGGTTTCCTGCCCCTCCTCAGAAGCAGAGGTTTTCATCTTGTACTCTTTCCCCAGTTACAATGGGTTCCCTGGGGTGACAGGATTTGCCCTTCCCTTGGTGGCTTAAGGCCACAGGGTAAAAGGTTCTGGACAGAGCTTTTTTCCCCTGTAGCATCAGCTGCTCCTACCTTCATGACTGCAGCAGTGAGGAAACTTTCTCCTGTTGTTTCACCTGTCCCCTACCCCCACCCCATCTTTCTTGAGACCACCTGGTAGAGATTCTTGAAGAGTTTGTGAATTTGTGTGAATTCCTCTTATGTCTGTGGTTTTGATTGTCTCGACGTCTCCCAAGCTAGCCCACACTCAAGCTCCAGTGATTTATTTAAAATTGTAGCTGAATTCTTCTTATACCTGGTATGTCTTCTTCCCACACCCTGTCACAGAAGAACCAATGACCATATTGTCTCTTCTCTGAAGATTCTGTGTTTTCTTAGATTTCAGGCTACTTTGTTGCCTTGAAACCTCAGCTCTTTGATGGGTTTAGGAAAAGTTATAATCTTGGAGTTTGGCTGGCTTCTTGTTCCTAGGATAGGAGTAGTACTATTTCCAGTTCCTCAGCATGACTCAGCAGTACTCAGTCTCTCTAGAGCATTAGGCTTATGCACCCCTCTCATCTACATGCTCCTTGGGGAGCCATGTCTTAGTTATTGTACCCTCAGTACTTGGCATGAGGAGGGTATCACTAAATGTGGAATGAAATGGGCTTTGCAGCTGGCAGCCATGAGGTCAGTGAGGCAGCTCAAAATGTTGGCAAAGAGAGAGTGTTCCAGGAAGGACCAAAAACCATCACAAAAGTTGTCTTCGGAAATTTTTGTGCCTCAGATTCCTGTATCTGTGCCCATTTACGCTTGCCCTCCCTCAATGCCCTTCTCTAAAGTTAGGATCTAATTTGAGGCTGTATCTATCAGAGGGGAATGGATGAGTCAGTTAGAGACTCTATCAAAGTGTTGAGGACCCGGAGAATTTTGATTTATGTATCTGCCAAGTTTTTATTGAGTTCTGTCTTAGTGCCAGGCACTTCTAGGTGCTCCTTGATCCTTGATCCTAAGTCCACTGGGGGCTCTATATGAGTCCAACTGGGTGTCTATGAGTTGGGATAATCTAACTTGATAAACAACCTCAAATTTTCAGTGGCTTAACCCAATCAACATTTATTTCCCATTGATGGCAGAATTCAATGAGGCATCTGTGACAGCCTCCCAGGCTCTTTCTAAGGTTGAGCTCAGGGCCTCTCCACGCATCTGGTTGATGATTAAAGAGACCATGGAGAAGACACACCTACTTCTTAAACTTAAAGACACAGAAGTGAGACATATTGGTTTTATTGTCTTATTTGTGAAAATTAAATCCCCTAGTCCCCTCCTAGATGAAAGAGAGACTGGGAAACACAGCCTCTCACAAAGATACTGCTTTGGCAGCAGCTCTACTGTAGAAGGGGAACATCAGTCTTTGCTGATGTTTGTTGTTTTTGTCACAGTCTTGGAGAGATTGTGTGAGCTGATCAATGCTGTTGATCGGTTGGTTCTAGCAAGGATTAGATCTTGAAAAGACTCCATAGAAATGCTTCACAGCTATCTGGAGCTAGAAGATATTTGGAGTGGGACCTTGGGAAGTTTAGAGTGTGAGATGAGGGGGACTTGGGATGTGAGCAAAAAGATAGGTGATGTGTGAGTTGGGGATACTTGGGAGCATGAGCTAACCATTTCCTAGGTTTTGGCTACATGTGTGCTAGCTTGCCATATTAAGTGCAAGTTCTTCTGTCTGGCATCTAATGTCCTTCTTAATCTTGCCCCAACGTACTTATCTAGCCTTTCCCCACTACTCTGCTTGCATCACATACCTCACCATCTTCCTTACAGGGCAGATCAATATTCATTCATTCCATCCATTCACTGATTAAACATTGTGCTAATCTCCAGAGAAGAGCATAAGAACAGATAAGTCTCCATCTTTAGGAGGTCACCTTGCTTATGTGCTCTGACCTTTTCAGAATGAGCCCTTGCTGGGAACTCAAAATGCTGATACCAGAAAACTTCCTTCCAGGGGAAAATATTCTTTTATTGCCCTGTAGACTCTCTAATCTGGTTCTGGCATCACACAACACAAGAGCCCCCTCTACAGCTTTCCAGCAGTGGCCATCTAGTGTTTGTTACTGATACGCCAGGGTCAGGGGTTTCACTACTTCCTGAGGTACCCAGTAGCAAGAACCAAATCCTGTTTCCCTTTTGGTTCTGCCTTGGTCCTCTGGGGCCACACAACACAAATCTGCCCTTTGGTCCACAGGGGAGATCTTCAGAGATTGGGTCTTCTCTTCAGAAAGACCTCTCACCAGACAACCCCTTCTTGAGCTGAGACCCCACCCATCTTCAGTTCTATTAAGTACACTCTGGGGGTTCTCCAGCTTCTGTGGCCCAAAACAACATGCCCATTGCTATCCTCAGATGCATCTGTTCACAGATCCCTGCCCACGTGCTGAGTGATAACAAAGTGCTGCATTAAAATACAGCCTGACTCGATCTGATAAAGCCAAAATTGAGTAGGAGAGGACTGTGAAAGGCTCCTTGAAGACACTTTGCCTTCTTGCTCTTGATGACTTTAAGAAAGATTTTGCCTACATTTGAGCATATTCAGAAATGGGTTTGCAAAATGTTAACCTGAGTTTTCCAGAAGTCTTAAATTTGTTTTTCTCTCTCTGCTTTGTCATTTAGAGCATTCTCCAAGCAGCATTCTTGTAGGAAAAAAAAAAAAAATAGTTGGAAACTTCATACAATATACTTTGATGCTGTAGTGGGCAATAAAAATACGGCATCTGTTTAATTGATTCTAATTCCCATGGGAAACGTGTGTGAGCAGCATTTTAAAAGCTCTTGCTTTGCCTTTGGCTTCTCTTTATGTCCCATTTGAGTAATTTCCTCTCACATCCTTCTGTCCCTGGCCTAGAAGCCTGGTAAATAAGCAAGCCTCCGAGAGATCTAGAGAGCCAGCAACATCCTGGAAATCTGGGGCCACAAGGTTAAGCACCTTTCCAGAAATGCTCTTTCCAGGAAGGAATGACGGAATCTGAGCAACGACCTTGGCTTTCAATCAGTTCTCGTCCAGCTTTTCCCACTCTTTTCCTCCCTGCCCGCCCCTGCCCGCGCCCCCGCCGCTGTCTTGCCCAAGTCCGTCCTGCCGCTGGCGTGGGCCTCAGGATTCCGTGTGTCCCCAAAGCCCAGCTGAGCCACGCTTCCTGCCCGGCTCTGAGAAGAATGCCTGTCAGGAAGCTCAATTATTTCGAGAATGTGAAATACAGTATTTTAATGGAGCCATTTTTCACGTCACTCTAGAAGAAAGGATGTAGCGTTTGTTGTGGTCTATCTGCAAATGAGTCTTGTTCACACCGGGGCACCTTCCTGGTGTCGACACCGCGACCTCCTGGTGCTTTTCTCTCCACAAAGCAAGTCTGGCCGCGGCGTAGGCCCCGCAGGTGCCGTCCAGGGAACCGGGGCAGGGCTGGCAGCGGAGGGCCCGGCCGTGGACCCCATCCCGCGGCTCCGGGGCGAGCCACGCTCCAGTAGGACGTCACGCAGCGGGTGGAATTTCTGTCTAGGGACCGCGCCTGGTCTTACGGGGAGACCACGACGTCAGCGGCAGGCAGGAGACACCGGTGCCCCTCGTGCTACTGGCCTTCCACCAAGCCGATAAGGTATTCGATAGCACTTTACTTTTGGCTGATATTCTTCCCATGATGAGTTCTTGGCAACAAAAGACGGTTCCCGGGAGTCAAATTCAGTGATTTTCTCTGTCTAGGATGGACCGTTGATCGAATTCTTCGTTAAAATAGGTTTACATTGGTCACAATAATGACAAAGTCAACAATTAAAAAGGCAGAGTGGAAAGTATAATTCTCACCTCGAGGCTACTGAGTGCCAAATACATCACCTTGAAATTAAAAACAAAAAAAAAAAAACCCCACTTCATGTAGCAGTCGTCGGCTTTCCCAGAGGAAACTGAATTATACAGACATACTTTGGGTATGTGTGATTTTGCTTAAAGCATGTCTCCCGGCTCAGACACCTAGTGCAAAACCCAATCAAGTCAGTGAAATGAATCATCCTTACTCTCTAAGCACTTTGCGAAAGAGAGCTCACTCTTATTTGAAGCCAGGAAAGAAACGCTTTTTTGAATCACAGCTTCCTGTGCAGCGTTGAGCCCTAGCATTCTTTCATTGGGAAGTAAAGGCAGGGAAGGGAATGGGGTAGGGAAAAGCCGAGTCACTGGACTGAAGGCAGAGTTTTCCCCTTCCTGTGTCTTGCGCTGGCTCAACCCCAGCCCTTGTGCCTGCGTCCACCTGCGGAGAAGAAAGTGTAGAGGTCCACGTAGACCAGGAAAAGGGGAAGTGAGAACGTGAACACATATCCTGGAGTTGGACGTGTTTGGGTGCATGTTTTGCAGACGTGGAAAATGTTGATAATGGTTTTTTGACTTTGAAGATGCCTTGACCCCTGCTGCATCAAAATGGACTTCACCAGCTTGGAAGAGCAATGTGACTAGTGTTGGTAATGTCCAAACCAATCGCTTCAGCCACCCGCCCCTTTCCACTCCTGCCCCCCTCCTCCGCCGGCAAATTCATGGGAAGTCCCACCCCACTCAGGTCTTCTCATCTGGTATGCTCTAGGAACTTTCCGGCATTCTTAGCCTGAAGGATCCTGGTATGGACTGAAGAGAGGAGGGTTCTGCTCGAGGAGAGAGGTCTGCTCCTCTGCAGTCTTACAAGCCGACTGAGGGGTGGATCTACCTGGAGTCCTTGCAGGATCTCAGCTTGACCTTCTGATCATGTGATCTTCAAAGGCAAGAAGGGTCAAGGGGTGCTTCGGGGCTCTTCCCCCCCAGGAGGCTCCTGGATCTGTACAAACCCCTTCCCAGAAGAGGGCAGTGGGGTGGAAGAGGGACATGCTCGTGATTGATTTGGAAAATCTCCAAGTCTGTGACTAATTCTAGGCTTAATCCTTCCCTACTCCCAAGTAGAATTCCGTGTCCGTGGTGGGAAGGTCTCATAAGACACAAGGAGACATGAATTTTTCCTGTGTCATTTACTAGAGAACTCGAGGCTTGTGGCAAATACTTTAATGCTCAAAATTTATTCCAGAGAAATTTACCTCCGCCTCAGGTATCTGCCCCAAGGAGAGGAAACACCTGGTAGTGGTAGTAACATTAGTTTCAGGTCTGTGCACCCAAGCACATGCAAGTCACAGTGTATATAGGTGTATACGACCTACTTTTTAATAGCATGTATAACTACTTTTGTTTTTAGTATATATAACTACTGTGATTGGTGCTTTTTGCCCCAAAACATTTTATTTTAAAATTTTCAATCTAAAAAATAATAATAAGAAAAAATAAATAAAATAAAATTTTCAATCCTATAGAAAAGTTTCAAGAAGAGTCTAATGCTGTATACTTATACTCTTCTATACCTATATACCCTTCAGCTAGATTCACCGATTTTTAATGCTTTACCATTTTTGCTTTGTCTCTCTCTCTCTGCATACACACATACCCATTTACATATATTAAAAAGTGTATATATGTACACACACACACTCAATTTTGTTTAACCATTTGAGAGTATGTCACAGACATCATGATTCTTCCCCCTTTATACTGTGTCTACAAGGAGGACCTTCTCCTACATGACCATATCATTTTGAGGAAATTTAACATTGATACAAAACTATTGTCAAGTGTATAATCCATATTCAAGTTTTCCCAGTGGCCATTATAGCTGGATTTTAAAAATATCAGAATACAACCAAGGATCATATACCGCATTTAGCTGCCATGCTCTCCAGTCTCTTTTTATTTGGAATAGTCCCCTCAACATGGGTTTTCATCTTTCGTGACACTGACATTTTTGAGGTGTCTAGGCAAATTGTTTTGGAGAATTTGAATGTGTCTGCTTATTTCCACATGATTTGTTTTATGTTGAACATTTTCAACAGGAATAGTACATGGTTTTTTTTTTTTTTTTTTTAAAGAATAGTACATGGTTGATACCGTTTACTTCGCTGGCGTCTCACGAGAGGAGCAGCACTGAGATGTCTGTCTGTCCCATTATAGAGGACAGCGACGTGTGACCGTTCCGTCGTGGTGCTGTTGGCCAGATTTCTCTTCTGCAACTACTATATATTTCAGTTGGGAAGAGTATATTGAGAGAACATTCTAAATACTAATAATTTAAAAAGATACTGTTAAAATAAATAAATAAAAATAAAATAAAAAAGATACTGTTAGGAACTGGCTCACATAATGGTGCCCTTTATCTCCCCTGTTCCCTCTGTTTCCTGACAGGATTCCACAGCCATCCACAGCACTGCTCTGGCAGGAATGCACTAGTCCATTTATACAGCTGCCCAGCGTTGATAACCGGCCGGTTGCTTGTCCACACTGACTCACATTGGATCGAAGGCCCTCATTACCCTCACTGGTTTAATGATATTCTCTGATTAAACTTGGCCAGCTGGCCAGCCTAGAGGGAGCCTCTGTGGACTTTTCCTATATCTCTCTGGGTAGGGACTGACCTGCTGCTCCAGCCTCTTTTGAAAGAATCCTGTTCATATTTGCTTTCCTCCTTTATAGAGACGACAAACAAGTGGATCGAAAGTACAACTCATTTTCCAAATTCATCTCATAAATATGACACAACATTAAAAACACACCAAAAAGACTGAGGAATTTAAAACGAGGGAGATTATGGTGTAGAAGACTGGACTGGGAGTCAGGGCACCCGCGTTCAAGACCCAACTCTTGGATTCATAGACCATGTGATTTTACCATTTACCTCTCTGAATTTCAGAACTGTCATCTCCAGAAATAAAATCCTATTTATGACAAAAAAAATCCTGTTTATGTCATTAGTGCATCAAACAAAAGAAATCAGGTGAAGTTCCACTGAATTGGAGGATCACTTTAGGTTATGTTAGTAACATTAGCTCCGTGAGGAGCACCTCAAAGAAATCATTGTACCCATCAGGATAGTCCTGGGGATGACTTGGTAACAAGTTCTTCCCCAACCTCAGAGACTTAATATAACCCAAACTTCTTTCTTACACTGTATATTTGTAGGATTGGTATGGCCCTGCTTCACCTTGTCTTTACTCCATGACCTGGGTGGAGAATAAAGCCCCTGTGTGGGACATTGCTGGTCTTACGGAAGAAGGAACAGAGATGGCAAGCTACATCCTGGGTGTTAGAGCTTCTCAGTGGCCAAAATAAATCATGCGACCATGCCTGTCATTACTGGGGAAGGAGGTGCCATCCTCCTGCTGGAGGAGCATCACACGAGGGGCTGTGAGATGTCTGGCCACCAGCAGCACGGTCTATAGCAGAACTCATCCTCCAAAGCATCTGGGAAAAAAAAAGCTAAAAAAAAAAAAAAAAAAAAAAAAAAGCTTGGTGATAGGCCTTTGGGCCCATCTATGTGGAAGTATTTTCTCAATGTTAAGTCACCATAAAGCCGTAAACAGATTAATCAATCAAGTATGAGCTCCGACTGTTAATCTGTAGTCCAGCTACTTCTCACATGGCTCTGCAGTGTGTTCCAGACCAGCAGCAGCAGGGAAGCACTGATTTAATGATTGAAGGTTCTCCAAACAACACTGGGGAGGCCGGCTAGGCTCCTAGGTGGGGAGCAAAATACTCATTCTGCTGATTTCACAGGCTTTCTGGGGGTTGAATATGATGTCATGTGTAACAAGACCATGTCGCTGCCAGCAGGAGCTCCTGAGGAGTAGGGAGTAGAGTTTACTCCCCTTGGGATCCCCAGCGCCTAGCCCAGGGAGCATGTAGTAGAATCTAAATGAATGCTGATGAGATGAATGACTAAATGAGGACACATGCAAGGAAATTGAGTTAGGGTAAGAAAAAAAAAGCCCAAATCTATATTTGAAAATGATGGTTAAACTCTTCTTATGGAGTCAGCATAACCTTAATTGAGAAAAATGATCAAGGTGGAAACATTACAAACCAACACTTCTCATGAAAATGAATCCAATAGCCTTAAACAAGGAGCTTTACTCATGGTAATGCAGTAGCTCGTATTGGGCCAACGCTCCTGAAGCAACAATTATACACTCTGAAGAAAATATTTAAAAGAATAATAGTCGAAGACACCTAAGAGCAGATAGAAGCTGGAGGAGGATTCACGTTTAGAAGAAAGGGGTGGTGCAAGGTGAGCCACTATTTTTTTAAAATAGTTTTTTATTACATAAAGGAAGAGTATGAGAGAAAATAAATGAAAGCAAAAGAAAACTTTAATTTTTCTTATTCTTAAGTGAAATAAAAGGTAACTGTTTAAGTAGTAATAGTAAGGAGGTATTGGGTGGATACAGCTTTGGGTAAGTGAAACAAATGACAGCAGTGTCATGAGGGATGGGAGAGAAAAATTAGGAATCCCCTGTTATAAGAGACCCCTCATACATGTAAAGTGGTATAATAAAGGTATATCCAGATTAGTTTAAAAATGTATATTGCAAACTCTAGGGCAATCATTACAAAATGTAATAAAGAAATATTATGTTAAGAGAAGAGATAAAGTGAAATCATATGAAATGTTTATTTACAACCAGAAAAGCCACAAAGAGGGAGGGAAAGAAAACCAAAACAAAGGACAAATGTAATAACAGAAATAAGTTACAAATATGGTAGATATTCATCTAACGCTATCCATGATTAATTTGAATGTGAATAGTCTAAATGTATTAATTAAAAGGTTGTCTGAATAAAAAAAGACTCAACTATGTCACTTCAAGAAACCCATTTTATTTTTTTTTGACATTTTAAAAAAGATTTTATTTATTTATTTGAGAGAGAGAGTGTGTGTGAGCACAAGCTGGGGGAGCAGAAGGGAGAGAGAGAAGCAGACTCTCCACGGAGCAGGGAGCCCAACTTAGGGCTCAATCCCATGACCCTGGGATCATGACCTGGGCTGAAGACAGATGCTTAACCAACTGAGCCACCCAGGGACCCTGAAACCCACTTTAAATATAAAAACTCAGGTTTGCTGAGCACAAACAGATGGAAAGAGATATACCATGCTCATGTTAAATGAAAGAGAGCTGGGATGACTATATTAATTTTAGACAAAGCACACTTCAGAATATAGAAAACTATCAAGGATAAAAAGCGTCATTACATAATAGTCAAGGGATCAATTAATTCTCCAAGACATAACAATCCTAAATGTGTGGGCACCTAACAACAGAACATCAAAATATGTGAGTCAAATTCAAAGAGAACTAGACAAAATCCACTATTATAGTTGGAGACTTCAACACACCTTTTTCAGGAATTGATAAATCAAGCAGATAGAGAATCAGTAAGGGTGTAGTTGACCTGAATGGCATCATCAATCAACTTGATTTATTGACATTTCTAAAATACTCCACCCCAAAGCAGCAGAATTTATATTCTTCTCAAGCTTACATGGACCATTTGTGAAGATAGAGCACATCCTGGGCCATGAAACAACCTTAACAAATGTAAGGGAATAGGAATCATACAGTGTGTGTTCTCAGACCGCAATGGAATTAAATTAAAAATCAATAACAGAAAGATAGTTGGAAAAATCTCCAGATACCTGAAGATTAAACAATACACTTCTAACACATGGATTGGGTCAAAGAAGAAGTCTCAAGAGAAATATTTTTAACCAAATGAGAATAAGAATACAACTTATCTAACTGTGTGGGATGCAAAAGAAGGACTGCTTACAGAGACATTTACAGCATTGAATGTATATATTAGAAAAAAAAAAGATTTAAAATCAATAATCTAAGCTTCTACAGTAGGACACTAGAGAAAGAAGAGCAATTTAATACTAAATCAAGCAGAAGGAAAGAAATAAAAATTAAAGCATATATAAACAAAATTGAAAACAGAAAATCAATATAGAAAACCAACAAAATCAAAAGCTGATGTTTTGATTAAAAAATCAATAAACTTGATAAATCTCTAGGCAGACTAACCAGAAGAAAACCCCAATATTAGAAATAAATGAGGGGGATCCCTGGGTGGCTCAGCGGTTGAGAGCCTGCCTTTGGCCCAGGGCCTGATCCTGGAGTCTCGGGATCAAGACCCATGTCAGGCTCCCTGCATGGAGCCTGCTTCTCCCTCTGCCTGTGTCTGTGCCTCTTTCTCTCTGTGTGTCTTTCATGAATAAATAAATAAAATATTTTTTAAAAAGAAGCTCAGGCTCTGGGGAAAGCACATCCCCATTCTTAGCGACAGCACCTTTCTTCTCTGCCTTCTTCTTTAGGTCCCTCCTTTGGCTTGAGGGTCACTACCTCCAGGAAGCCTTCCCTAATCCGCGCCTCCTCCCTGTTAAATACTCCTGTCGCCCCCCTATTCCTCTGTCATCAACATCGGCCTACGTGTCACTACTCGTTCAGTGTTTTGTCCACAGGTTTCAGGCATCTGGAAGGCAAGGATGGCTCGAGCATCTCTGCGTCCTCTTCACAAGACACAGGCCAGCCCAGACGAGGCATGCGACAAAGAGCTGTCACACCACATGAATGCAGAAGCAAGAGCCTGATCTTCACAGGCCGGGAAGCAGATGTCGGGCGAGATAAGGCTCACCCAGGTCACCACGGCAGCCACGGCCGTGCCCCCGGGCCAGCGCCCCCAGGACAGGGTGCCACTTGGGTTCCGTCCCATGGTCGGTGGGCAGGGGAGCCGGCTGGAGGGCCGCCAAGGCCAGAGGGCACTGGTCGTCAGTCAGGAGGTTTGGAGGGGTCCCCCTGCCCCACTGGGCTCCTTCCTACCTGCGGCCACTTCACTGGGGCGTCATCCCCTGACACTCATGGTTTCTTGGCAAAAATCAGAAGTGTTGAAAGGTTGACACCGTCCGATGCTGCCAAGCGCAGGCCCGTCCGCACGCTGGGAGGCCTGGGAAGCCTGGGAGGCCGTCAGGGGGCTGCATGGGCCACGGACACGCCAAGGCCTTTGGGGGCGGCTCGGAGCACAGTGGCTGTGGAACCAGCAACCGAAGGTTAATGGGACTAATCACAGCTGCATCCTAATAATAATAAGCACAGCTGCAACTTTTCCTCCCGACCCCTTTTTGTTTGCCTTTAAATTTCCCTGAGTCTCCCTCATGGGGGAGGCGCGAGGTGGAGTCGAGGCTTGCCAGCGGGTCCTTGCTGGCTGCCCGTCTGACCCCGCTTTCTGTGCTGCCCCCTGGACATCTCAGGGATGGTCTTTGCTGCACGGATTTGGGTTCCGTTAACATCTGACATGTCCAGCCGGGAGCTCCTTGCCTGAGGTTCGTCGGCCCCCAGATGTGACCGGAGCCCAGTGATGAGTCCGGCAGCTGCCTAGGCCCCTTGTCCTCGGGACACTCCCGGGCCCCATTCTGACCGAGAGCCACCCGCCTTTGGAGCCTGGTATAATTTTTGTGCAAGGAAACAGGTTTTGGTTTCAGTTTGCATAGACACCTCCTGGGGGGCACTCCGGGTGCCGAGGTACGTGGGCTTGTTTCTTCCTCCCGTTTGGTTTGGCTCTCTTAGGTTTCTTCTATTTGGTCACTTCCAAAGAGGGGCTTTGGGTTCTCTTAGCCTCCTTTACTTGCTTGATTGAAAAAAGTCTGACTAGGAAGCCATTTGTTGGGGTCACTGAAGCTCCAACTTCTAGGAAGGAACCAATGCTCACGGAGGTCCTCGGGGCCCCAGCTGGTTCGTTTGTTGTGGCAGCTTTTGGGGTCTTTGAATAAAACCAGCCATGTTCTAATTGGAAAGTAGGAAATGATCATTCACTCCCCACATGCCTCTCTCTGGGCTGTCTTCTCCAAAATTGGGCAATCTTCTTATTTATTTTTTAACACTGCCTGGCCACAATATTCATTAGACTTCATTGAAAAATGACAAGTTAATAGATCCATAAATTATAATTCCATCTTGCAGTTATATTTGTTGTGTAAAAGGGAGATATTTGGAAATTGGGCCTTTAAATTTTGTTTGTATCTTGTTTGTGTATTTTTATGTGTGTCCATTTATGTTGTAAATGTGAAATACTTTCTCTACCTCTGGACGGTATTGCTAAAACTAATTTGTAAAGGCTCCACTCAGTTGATTTAAAGGCAAGCGCCTATAAGAATGGGGCATTCTAGAGCTCAAAGGTACAAACTAACCCAAATGTTTTTCAAGCTCTTGAAAAATATGCAGTATTAAAGCTACCTTAAGGTTGTTGGTCATTTCCTTAGAATTATCAGCATTAAATGTAAAACTTATTCCACCTGTTAACTGAGAGTCAAGTAAGTTCATGTTACCTCCACTGCAAACTTTTCAGAGAAGAAAAAACCTCTTAAAACTTTGTCTAATGTCTAATGAGATTCTATGCGTAATCTAAGAACAAAACAGATGCGAATAATTTTAATAAGTGAAATAATAAGGGAAAGGACTCTGTGCAAGGAGGATGAGACTGGTTATTTAAAGAAGGAAAACCTACAACAAAATCTGAATGTAAAAAGGAAAGTTGTAGAAGGTTTGTGAGAAGGGAATCTTTGGCAGGGACTTGTGTGCGTGGTTGGGATACTAAGACTATGGAGTATGGAAAGACGTTTACTAGGATGTGATCAACACCTGGAAAGAGAAGGACACACCAGAGGGCAAGGTTAGTCAACGTTGTGCACTAATACGATATCAACAGAAGTCTTAGCTGCGTCTCTGAGGAGTTCCAAAAGTCAGATTACCCTTCGGAACCATCCTAAATTGGGGCTAAAGGGATGGACTTTTGCAAGAATCACTGGAGATGTGACCTCCTGGGAAGAGAGCATGCCCTTGGCAAGGCAGCCCCCACACCCGTGGCGTCTGAGAGGTAAGGGCCATTGACTGCATCCCCCACAGCTGAGAGCCCTTTTCTCCTGATGGGGATCCTGGTCAGTGTATCATGCGCCCACCATGAGAACTCAGATCCATGCAGTCCCTGGATGTCTTTGTCCCAATAAGGACATACGGACATGGGAGAGGACTGAGAGGAAAAAGGAGAGACTGCATAGATTTTTTTAAAAATTCATCTTCTTGGAATGAATTGATTCTTAATATCTGATATATACTCATATAAGATTAGAATTTGGTTTTTCTGTTAAAATGACAGTTTTCTAGGGGGTGACTGGGTGGCACAGTTGGTTGATTGTCTGACTCTTCGTTTCCGCTCAGGTGGTGATGGAGGTGAGATGGAGCCCTGCCTCGAGCTCCGCACTCAGTGTGGAATCTGCTTGAGGTTCTCTCTCCCTTTCCCTCTGCCCCTCGCCCCAACGCTTGCGCACGTGTGCACTCTCTCAAATAAATAAATAAATAGATTTATTAATTTATCTTTTTAAAATTTTCTGAACATTTAAAAAATAAAATGACCGTTTTCTTAGAATATTGGTCTAAATTATGAACAGAAGGTTTTTTTTTTTTAATCTTTAATCTGCCTGGAAAAACAAAGTTCTGATGGTTTGTCTTTGTTGGGTCTTCGACTACTTAAAGTTGAATCTTCTCAATATTAAAAGAGTTAAATTTTATTAACATCTATGTAACCCTCTACATTGCCTTTTGAACCTCATTGCTACCTTGGCTATTAAGTATTAAGTTGTATCATCTGTAATACTCTTTAGCATGTGCTTTAAAACTTTCTGATATTTCAGACAATATCACAAAATTCAACTTCGAATGAAGTCTTTCTGGCTTGTTTACTTAATATATCAAATTACATGGGAAACACTGTCAAATAACTGATAAACTTTCTTGGTTTATGTTGTATGGGTGAAAGATATAACAGCTCCAGGAATTCCTAAGGTTTTGTTATGTCGCACCATAATTATTGAAGTGTGCCAGAGTAGTGACCAAATTTCCTTGTCAATTGTGTTATCATTGAGGCTTGTCCTCTATGGTTATCGCTTTACTCTGATGTTCTTGCAAAAGTGTTTCAGCTTTAAGAAAATTCATAGAATGGATTTTTTGACAACTATAGGTCTTCGATAATTTCTAGAACTAGTGGGAAAACTGCACTCAAAAAGACGTGGAACTGAATGAATTGAGGAAGAGAAGTTGTCGAAGTCTCAAATGCTAAAGATTCCTTTTGTAGATTGAAGCAAATTATATTAGCAATAGCAAAGGATAGAAATCAAGGGCTTGCAAGGCTTAAAGGGTTTCCAACTGATGGAGTTCTCACTTAAAGACCTTTATGCCATCCAAGAGACTCAAGCCGAAGAAAACCAGCTTGGACTCATTGTCAACTCACCCTGTCATTTTTGGTCATGAAGTTGTTAAAGCAGGTTTGGCATTAGCACTCTTTGAAGGAAGCCAAAAATATGCAGATGACACCCCAAATGAAGATCATGACCCCTTACTCTCTGAAAATGTGACTGCAGTAAGAACTGGGAAGCTAAGAACTGTTAGCAGTTCCATGGTAGCTTATATGAATAGTCGAGATTCCAATACTTCTGTACTTGAAGTGGTTTCTGAAACCATCATCCGAAAGATTAATGGTGGTTCCTGGAGAAACAGTAGATCCAATTCCCCACCAGCTTTTTAGAAAGTAAGTTGGTTATTCTCGACAATGTCTACCCAAGGCAGAAACTGCTCAGATCCTTTAAGGTTTTTACCTTGAGCTCCAGAAACGGAGCCAATGGTTAAACAGCTCACCAGTCACTACCACACACCTGGAATCTCTGATTTGTCTAACAGAGGCACAAGCAAGGTTAGAATGGAGAGAGAAAGCAACCACAGAAGATGCTGAGGGTTTCAAATTCATCAACTCTGGCAGATTGCCAAAGAGCTAAACATTCAGTTTGTTGACATAAAAGTTGGGAAGAGGGGGAAGGAAGAGGGGAAGAGGGTTTTATTTATTTTTAAAATTGTATTTATTTATTCATGAGAGACAGAGAGGCAGAGACATAGGCAGAGGGAGAAGCAGGCTCCCTGCAGGACTTGATCCCAGGACCCCAGGATCACGACCTAAGGCAAAGGCAGACGCCCAACCCCTGAGTCACCAGGGTGCCCCAGGGGAGAAGGGTTTTAATCAATAAAAATAACCCTTCCATAATTAACCCATTAAATGCCTTCTAGGTGGAAGCATCCTTGGAGGATTTTTAATCTCCTACAATATTACACCAACAACCATTCAACAGATAACTATGTCATTTTGTCTGGAATCAACAGCCCTCACTGTGACAATCATAGTTCTAATAGGCATTAGAACTCAACCTCACAACACAAAACTTTATTATCCTTCAAGCTTATTTAAATTCTCAAATCTCTTAGGATATTTTCATGCTCTTATATACCACCATAACTATGGTCCCATAACTATATAATGCAGCGATCCCCACAGCTTCTTCATTAAAATCCTGAATCCCCATGTCGTAGACCACTCAATCTCCTATACCATTGAATTTAAACACAATCTCTACATCATCTTCCTTTAAAACATTAAGAGCTACCACGATGTCTGTTACCATCCCTGAAAGAAATATTTCTAAAATGGTCTTGTTAGATATTCAAATCTCAGTAGCTTTGGCCACTGTATAACCAAAAACCACAAGCATTGCCCCTAAATAAATTTAAAAAGCTGTTAGATCTAAAAAATAACCCCCCCAAGTGCAATACAATACTGTAACCAATAACACCCCTCAATCCTAACCCACCATACATCAGAGAAAGGTTTGGAGAAAAACCTACAAAACCGATTATAAAAATATTACTTAAAATAAGTACAATATACATGATTATTCCTCCATGGAACTTGACTATCATTGATGACATGAAAAATCATTGTATGTCAACTACAAGAACATTAACGACCTACATCTAAAAATCCTACCCATTGATCAAAATCATTAACCTTTCATTGCCTTCTAGCCCATCAGACATCTTAGAGTGATGAAACTTTGGGTTCTCTTTTAGGAGTTTGTTCAGTTCTACAAATTTTAACAGCCTCTTCCTATCTACACATTATATATCAGATAAAATAACCGTCTTTTCATCAGTAACTCTTATCTGCCAAGATGTAAACTACGGATGAACATCAGCATACATGCTGATGGAGTCTCCATATTTCTCAGCTTATTTTTGTATGATATGTGAGGCAAGTACTGTGGGTCCCACACCTTCTCAGAAACATGAAACATCAGAATAATCCTTATTCATAGTGAAAGCCAAAGCAGTTATAGGCTACATCCTACCATAGGAACAAATATCTTTCGAAGGGGCAACTGTCATTACATGGATACTAGCCTAGTAGAACGGACAGGAACACGATTCTTAGTGGAGAAAGTGATCTAGCCTGATTCTTTGCCTTCCGCTTCATCCTCCCATTCATTATTTCAGCCGCTGTAGCATTCCATTTACTATTTTTCCATGAAGCAGGATCTAATGGGTCATTAGGAATATCGTCTGAGTCAGACAAAATCCCATCCCACCCATACTACGCAAGTAAATATATTCTAGGACTCTTATTCCTTATTCTAACACTATCTGCTCTAGGACTGTTCCCACCTGACTGCATAGGAGACCCAGACAGTTACACCCCAGCCAACTGCCTAAATACCCCACGACATAATAAACCAGAATAATACTTATTTGCCTATGCAATCCTTCACCCGATTCCTAATAAACTAGATTATTAGCCCCAATCTTCTCTATCTTAATTCTAGCAATTATTCCTTTCCTTCACATATCAGAACAGCAAAGTGTAATATTTTGACCCCTAAGTCAATACTCATTCGGATTCTTATAACAGACCCAGTAACATTAACATGAATCAGAGGACTAGTTGAGTCCCCGTTTATCATTATCAGTCAACTAGCATCAATCCTATACTTTTTCATTATCCTATTTCTCACACCCATTACAAGTATCATTGAAAACACCTCCTTAGGAAATGACGAGTCTTGGAAACTGGTGATGGAGGAGGACAATAATTCTCCCTGAGACTCTAGGAAGAAGCAACAGCTCCACCATCACCCAAAGCTGAAATTCTGCTTAAACTATTGCCTGATACTTGCCTTTAAATAGATAAGCACTACTCTCTGTGCCATGCCAGTATTAAAGCCAACAATAAAAAAGACCACACTTGGGTAATTCATGCATTGGTGCCTACCACATTACAAATACATATACCTACACTCCTACATACTACATGCTACACATAATTGTACATTAATGATCTGCCCCATGCATACAACTTGTAAATCAAACCCTCACCCATAATAGGAGTGGCCATAAGAGCTTCCAGTTCACAGCCTAAGTTCACTGGGCCCCAAGTTCACTCCCATTTTGGGAGTCCAGCCAGCCTCTTCCTGAGGATGTGCTATAGTGACTCATGACCAGCCCTCATAGGAGAATAACCCAGAATCTATTCACCAAAATTTAACAATAGCAGCATTTTAATCCTCTCCTAGGAGTGACAGACGTCACTGCCTCCAGGGGAAGAGGAGGTGTTCCACCCAGCTGCATCCTCCACGAGGTCTCCCTTCCTTCCAGGTGGGTGGCAGGGTTGGCAGGATGGGGCAGAGGTGTGGGTGAAAGGTTGTGTCACTTTTTCACAGAGAACTTTAAAGGATGCCATGGTTTGTGGGATCCTCTGAGCCGTGGGCCCTTGTGTGTAAAATAAGAGGTTGAACTAAATAAACGAACCCTAAATGTCCTTGCAGTTCATAGGCTTCAGGGCTCTGAACATTCCAGAGCCCCTATGCTAAACTTGAGGTTTTTTTCTGCTTCTGAAGCATGAGTTGAACCTGGAAATTAAGGTAATGGAGCCTTAAGGAGGGGCGATTCTTCTAGCGGATTTCCCATCAGCTGTAGACAAAGCTGCTCTTACATCCTGGCCCCAGCCAGCTTAACTTCATTCATTTGCTAGGCATGTTCCATGACTAGAAACCCAAACCAGGAATTGGGATTTCTGGGAAAAGAGGACACAGCCAAACCTTCATCTCCTGCAGGGCCCTTGCCTTCAGTGTTGGGCCTCTCAGAAGAAATCAGTTATTGAAGATGTGGAATGCAAGGATGGCTGGAGAAGCCACAGGAAACCAAGGGAAGATGTTATACCAATGGCCTGTCACCTCTTTGAAGACAGCTCCCAAAGCAGGATCTCTAATGTCAAGCTCTCTCCACAGCTCCACCTGGATACTGATGGGTGTCTCACACTCAGGATGCTCAAAACAAGGATGTCCCACCCCGTACAAACCTGTTCTTCCTCCTGTGTTCTCCCACTTTAATGTCATCACCGCTGTCTCTCTTTTTTTGGTGGAGGTGGGGAATTTCCTACATCGGATCCTTTATCCTATTTGGAGGAGATTCCAATAAGTGTGAGTTTCAGGGGAGCCAGACATTCCCATACTTGCTTCCTAATGACTGGGGCACGAGCATAAGACAGGCATGGCCATTCAGACCATGCCAAAAAGGATTTTAGTTCCTGAGAGTGACACAAGGCTAGAGATTATTCCCAGCAGCAGCGGAGCAAGGGTCTGATGGATGGTGGGATGCTCTGGCAATGACCTGACCAGGCTGCTCTTGTGGTATGACCTGGATCTCACCTTTTCCTGGTTTCTGCCCGTTGGCTGAGTGTGGTTCTCCAAACTTTACACTGATTCAATGAGCTCTAATTAATGTATATCCAATACATTCCCTTTCCTCTTAGAGGTCCAGAATTAGTTTCCACTGTTTGCAATGAGTCCTGGCTGGTACCCTCACCATTCCCTCAGTCGCCAACTCGGAAAGCTGGACATCCTTTCTGATTGTCTCTGGTCTACTGAGGTCCACTGATCCCACCCCATGATGTCACCTCTACGGCCCCACAGCCATCCAAAGCCAGGCCCTCATTACATTTGCCTACTTCTTCTCTCCTCTGCCTGATGGTTCCTCTGGTTTCTGGGATCTTCTTAACCATGAACACCTTTGGATCATAATCCAGAAGCCAGCTGAATCCTCCATCAGGGTTTTTGGCAGAGGTGGAAGAGAAGAAAACAGGAGAAAAGGAATGTTTCCAGCCACTCTGCATGGAGAGGGAAGTGAGGAGGCAACACCACAAAGCACAGGTGCCACTCAGTGTCACCCTGGTAACTCAGTCTGCCTGTGGTCCTGGGGCAGCAGGAGCTTATCCCCAACATGGCACTTTTCCTTGTTTTCTAAATTCACATCAATGAGAAGTATTAATTACCCTTAAATGGAAATAAATTAACTTAGGAAGATGTAGTTTTATCCTGCTTTTATAGCAGCCACATTCCCTGAGGATGCAACAATTGATTTTAAATCCAGATCAGCCTAATAGGCTTGGACACTTTGCTGGGTAATGGAAATTAGCGATGGCCCCTAAAAAAGGAAGGCTTGCTGCCAACTGTTGTTCTTGCACATTTTTATCACTGTGGATGAGGTAAGCCCAATCATGGGTGGAGAAGGCCCAGCAGCACCAAGCTTTTTATTTATTTAGTAAATATTTACTGAGTATCTGCTTTATGCCAGGGCCTATGCAAGGCGCGGGGGATGCAGTGATGAATGAGACAGGCTTGGTCCAGACCTAATGAAGCTTACAACTAAAGGCATAAAAATGCCTTTTAAGGGCTTCCTACAGTTTCTTTTTTAAAAGATTTTATTTATTTACTCATGAGAGACACAGAGAGAGGCAGAGACACAGGCAGAGGGAGAAGCAGGCTCCCTGCAGGGAGCCCAATGTGGGACTCGATCCTGGGACCCTGGGGTCACGCCCTGGGCCGAAGGCAGATGCTCAACCGCTGAGCCACCCAGGCGTCCCAACTTCCTACAGTTTCTATGCTCAGCTTCCCCCTACCTGGGTCTTGCTAAAGCTGGCCTTCATAGGTAGCCAGGCCCATGAGGAACCTGGTGGTGAGACATCAGAGAGCCTCGTCTAGAAGCACCAGGACACCTGGGAGTGTGGACAACCCCAGAAGGGAGTCGGCTTGGTTGGACTCATGCTCTCTGTCTCCCCAGGCTATTCCTCCAGAAAGACATAGTTTCATGGACAGAATTGGTCCTAGAAAGTCTGTGAAGACTCCAGTCTCCAGTGCCTTCTTCCTGGGACCACCACCTAGGGTTAAATTTAGTAATTAAAAACACATGACACTCAGTTAAATTTGAATTTCAAATAAACAACAAACAGGTTTTTTTTTTTTAGCACGAGTCTGTCCTATGCAATACTTAGGATGCATTTATACGTATGCACAACTTAATTGGGTGCCTGTCTTTTGTCTGGCAACCCTACCACCCCAGGAGGCTGCCCTGGGCCCCCAGTAGCCCCGATCCCTGTCCTGGAGCAGTGCCTCTCCCGGTGCAAGAGCCCAGAATCAGCCAGCTCCCTTTCCAAATACACTCGTCAGGAAAAGTGCTCAAGACGAGTCGGCCGTTAGCTGGCTGTCCCCGGGAAGGAACTTCAATCCAGCCCCCTCGGCAGCACGGACTCTAAGCAAGGAACGCACCCTTCTGAGGAGACAGCAGAGGTAGGACACAGTCACTACCCTATGGAACCTAGAGACTCGCAGGGAAGTAGAATAAGCTATTCTAATAATTGTTAGACAAGGTGGAAAATGAAAAATGACTCGGGTGCCAAAGGAATGTAGGGAGGAAGAGATGACATTTGCTTTGCAGGCTGGGAGTCCTGAGGGCGTATGGAGGAGGTGGCATCTGTAATTGAAAACACCAATGACAAATCCATGAAATCACATCACAGCGTGGACGTGGTCATTACAAAGCTTCCATCTGTGCCCACAAGTCAACCACTTGCCATCCTTGACTTAGAAACGTGCCTGATGCTGCCAAGAGGAGCCTTCCGGAAAGGACATGCCAGGGGAGCATTAATATAGACCCAAATAGTGAAATAGGGCCTGTGTGTTTGGAGAAATTGCACGTAGCCAGAGTCTGGGGTTCCATGTGTGACGTGCAGCTGGAGAGGTGACCCCAAAGGTACATCAAAGACGGTATGATGGCAGGTCTAGGACTGCAGGGAGCTGGTGCTCCTATTAGGAAGCTGTCTCCCGATGGAGCCCCGCGTCCCCCGCCTCCCCCCACCCCGGGCCTGCACACCCGGTGGACACTGGCTGTGCTGAATGAGGACGTGTTGATCACGTTTTTGGTAAATATTTAGACATCTGAGGTCTTGAGCAGATAACATTTCAGAGCCTGCTTGTACAGCATCTAATAAGGGAGCAGAAAGGCTTCTGGTTCATTGCTTCCTGGTTAATATGACTAAGCATCGTCCGACAGGCAAACATTTAGAGCAGGAGCGGGTGAGCCCAGCCCTGATACCACCCTGGAGGTGGCCAGAGGAGAAAGCCAAACCCTCAGAACCGCCTTTTGCAGAGTTGGTGTGCAAACTTTTGCAAAGATGGTGTCCGACAAGGGGCTGCGGGTCCTCAGCTTTGGAGGGACTCCTGCTCTGTGACCCGTGGCAGGGACTGTTCTGCACGCTCAATGCTTTGCACCCGGATGCCCCAGCCCTGAGCTCTCTGGAGACGGAAGAGCTGCTGTCTGGCTAATGGATTCTCCTCAAGCACGTTGGACACAGGTTCCAGCTGCCCCCCAGCTGGCCTGTTGGCGGGGCTGGGCTCCCGAGCGGGACTCAGAGGGGTCTGCTGGGGAATGTTTGTGAGAAATTAAAGTGACATTGTGAAGTGAGTACACATCCCAGGAGGGGGCCGGCCTCTTCCTCTCTCCCCTCCTGCCCAACAGCCTCGCTCTGAGGGAATAAGGCATGAAAGTGTGTCTGTGTTCCTCCAGAAACTGATTTAAGCAGCCTGCGGATTCAGGCCTGGTGGGACCAGGGTCCTGGACCCCTCCTGGATCTACCCCCCTGGTGTACTCTTCCCCTCAGACTCCTCTGGGCCCGGAAGGAGAGCAGTAGAGACAGCACCGAGGGTGCTGAGGCCGGAGATGCACGCTGTGCCCCTGTGCCTTCAGCTGGGCCCCTGCTCCTCCCACGGGGTGATCCAGACCTCACTTCCCTTTTTTTCACCCTGTCTGCCCTCAGATCCTGATCCCTCCGCATAT
Organism: Canis lupus familiaris; assembly: GCF_011100685.1. Classification (NCBI taxonomy): domain Eukaryota; kingdom Metazoa; phylum Chordata; class Mammalia; order Carnivora; family Canidae; genus Canis; species Canis lupus. The sequence goes on from NC_049254.1 coordinate 31,648,031, forward strand.
TAGCTGTCCCTGGGCCTCCGTCATTAAGTCTTGGAGGACCTGGCCCTGTTTCCGTCAAGCACGATGTCCCTGCTAGCAGGGCCCCTGGCTTCCCCAGCAGGGCATCCTCCCCCATCTTCCTCCTCCTCCCTTGCCCTCCTCCCCCACCCTCTCCCTCCTCCCTCCCACTGGGCAGGCTGAGCTGCAAACCACAGGAAGGGCTTGGGTTGACTTGGCTGCTGAGGCCCAGAGCTGGAGGTGAGGAAATCAGGAAACCCAGGCTGGATTCCAACATGAATTGGAAAGATCTCCATGAGCCGGGGCATTCGATAAACATGGCTCCACAACCTGTGAATGGCAAGGGAGTTTAAGATTCCGTTAAACTTTAAAATTTCTGTTTTGAAGCACCGTCCTACCAACGGGAAGCAGTGTATCCTTTTATTAATTCTATAGACACAACCCATGCTCACGGAGGGGGATAGAAGCAGGACAGAACAGTGTAAAATGAAAAGTGAAGCCCCTCATGCACCCCGATCCCATATTCCCACTCCCCGGAGGCAAACTGATAGCAGTTTATTGGGGCAATTCGGTTTTAAAGAAACAAAATTCAAGGCTGAAACTGCAGGATGCGGCCAGACCCCGGAGGCGGTGCCAGGCATGAGCTCCGAGCTGCGTGGCAGGCTGGGCCGTCCGCCCAGCTTGCTGGGGACTCGGTTTTGTCCTTTGGGAAATGGGAATAATCGTAGCATCTACCTGAACGGTTGTGGAGCTCCGCATGCTCTTCAGCTTCGGGAATGGCCGGGAACCTGCAGAAGGAGCTGAGGGTCTCCTCGCACACGCCCTCGGCCCCGCTTTCCTCCAGAGCCAACAATACTCACGAGAACCCCTCCCGTGTGCAGATTATGAGCCACATCGTGGACACCCCGGGAGGCAGACGTGAAGACCCCAAGAAGCAGTCCCTTCGCCTGACGTCCAGAGCCGTGTCCCAAAGCCAAATGGGCCACTTCTCCGGTCCCCCCGGGGGGCCGCCGGCAGCCTGTCTGGGCAGCGGAAAGGCTCTTGCGATCCCCGGTGTGCGCCCCCCCCCATCCCAGGGGTTCTGGCCTTCGGAGTTTGGTGTGACCCCTGGGACGGCAATCAGACCTCTCGCAAAGGGCTGCAGATCTTGGTCTTGGGGGCAGAAATGTCTTTGATCAAGAGTCTTCCTTCTTCCCTCCCTTCCTCCTCATCGAGCTTTTATAGTTTTAATCACACTCATCGCTTATCATTTTGTACTTTAAAAAACGTATTTCTTTTTCTTACTACAAAAGCGATACATGTATGGCATAGAAAATATAGACAAAAAAAAAAAAAAAAGAAAGAAAATATAGTCAAGCAAAAGAAAGTAAAAATAAATACCCCGTGCAAGTGTTTTCTGCCCTCCTGGAGTGTCTTCCGTGCCCCCAACTTGACCAAGGGTGCTCACCCATTGCACAAAATCTTCCCCCGGGGGTCCCCGTCCCACCCCCACCCCAGCTTCCACCGGTAAGCTGGCATCATGTGAGACTTGCCAAGATTTGCAGGTTTATCGGCGACTGATTCTGAGCTGCAAATGCTAATGTTAAGTGGTAACAGCACGACTTGGTAGTTTCTCAAGCCACTGCCGGATTTAACCATTAAGTTCATGCGAAATTTGATGAAGTTCTTGGAAAAGTCAATTTGGCTTGTGGACTTGAAAATGCGGCGCTGCATCCGTTCCAATGCTCTTCGATGCACTACCAGGGGGTTGTTTGAGCAGGAAAATCAACTTATAGAGTTTCAACAAGCTGTTGCCATGCGTCACAGAACCTGAAGGCCAGTAGGAAGAGAGAGGCATGGAACAGCCGAGAGGCAGCCACTGAGGGTCACGGGAAAGGTGTGTGCCCAGGGCTGTGGGAACACCCAGAACCTCGCCTGCGGGGGGAGAAGGCCTGGCAAAGCTTTCCCGAGGGACTGGACATCCAGCTGGCCCCTGAATGAACACTGAACAAACATTTCGAGGTGCTTAGGTGGAGAGGGGGTGGCAGGGGAAGAGGTTTGGCAAGTAGGCAGGTCTAGCCAGTGCACAGGGAGTGGGGAAGGGGGGCGGGTGGGCATGAGACACAGTGGGGAGGGGTCCACACAATCGAGAGAAGAGGCTGAGGAGCGGGTTGGAACCCTGCTATGAAGGGCCTCGAGTGCCACGCAGGAAGGCTGGGTCTGTGTGGGTCTGGGCCTCTCAGCCCCCGGCCTCATTCTGTACCTGTCACAGGTGGGATCGAGGTAGAAGGGCTCAGCCTTGGAAACCCCCAGGGGAAAGGTTTGAGCCTATAGAGGGAAGAATGGAACAGATTGGCATTGGGAGGAGGAGCCTGGGCCCCGCTGGCTGGCACCTCTACCAATTCCCTTCTGGGTTTCTCCAGAGAGCTCTTGTGTTTCTCTTACCAGGTGTATGTTCTTAGCCAGGTTGCTTAAGACTCTACGGAAACACACACACACGCTACATACACACGAAGCAAAAGGAAGCAATTAGTTTGCTGGGTTTTTTTACAAGAATTTGAACCTGGGAATTTAGAACTATAGGAAAATATACCAGGAGACGGGGAAAATAGAAGGGGAGCAGGGAGTAAACAGGCGAAACAAGGAAGTAAGATGGAATCTCCTCAAAGTATTAACTTTTGACTTTTTAGAAGGTTTTCTGCTGCTTTCTGACTTGGGGACAACAGAAACAGAGAGGCTCTGTCATAGGGACTTGGTTTCCCTTAGGTGGGCTTTGGCCGGCTGGGGTCCCTGAAGGTGAGGCATTTCTGCAGCAGCTGTGGAAGCCCTGCGTTCCCTGAGTTGATGGGGGAGCTGGAAGGAGAGAGGGGAGCCAGGCCTCTCCCCCCTAGCACCCTTCCCCACCTGTGCCCGTCCCCCTGCAACCTCTCACAACCCACCATCAGGAGGGAACCAGGAAGTCCCAGAAACAGGTGGTCCTGGAGGCTGGGCGGCTGGTCCTTGCTCTCTGAGCTGCTGAAGCCGTGTGGTCAGGGCTTGCGCGCGTAGGGGAAAGCCGGGGCCTGGCAATCCAGCCTCCTTGTCCTGGCCCCTAACATCCATAGCTGGACGCGGAGCTCTAGAAGGGACTCACTGGAGCCTGGCTTCCCTGGGGACGTGGTGTGGTGATGGGGGGTGGGCAGCGGGCAGTGGAAGGCTGTCGGGACGCTGCTCTCACGGGAGCCAGCCTGTGGAGAGGGAGGGCAAGGACCAGGGCAGGCCCACTTGCCTCTGCTTACCATCAACGTTACTTCTAAAATGGACTTTGTCCTAGAATTTTGGAAGGAGGTAGAGATCAGAGGAAGAAGACGGGTCCTGATGGCGTGACTGGATACGGCCTGTGGCCCAGGCCCTGGGGATTCAACGAAGGATAAGACCCGCCTCTGTAGTTGCTCTGAGAGCTTTATTAGCCCTTCACTGCCCCCAGGAAGCAGAGGGGGGCCGCTCAGCGCCCCGACACCGGGTACGCCCTTTCTGTGTGATCCTTCCTGGACAACCTAAACCTGAGGATTCCGCGTTTCGCCAGAGCCCGAGAATAGGATTGAACGAGGAGCTCAGTGCGATGGTCAGATCCACACCCCACTTTGCTTCCAAACACACAGCAATTCCACAGACAGACGTAAGACGCCAAAGACTGGGTCTGTGTACATCCTCCCCCCCCCACCTTGCCTTCCCTGGGCCTTCCCGGGGGCCCCTGATCCCAAGTGGATTTGTCATTTCTGTGCTAGGAAGCGTTTTCTCTGAGCAGGGACTGTGTAGAGTTCAGCTCCGGGTCATGATGCCTGTTCGCTTGGTGGGAGGGAACACATCCTGAGCTCCCCATCCTTGGGCGGAGCTGCTGGCTCACATCTCCGAGGCCAACCCTTGGCAACGCTGGGAGGTGTGTTCTGCGTGGTCGTGGGCATTAACACTCGGGTCTAGGGGGAAGTGACAGGGAAGTGGATTTGAGCCTCTGGGGTTGGAATTAGTCACTCCTGGGTTCTTTCTTCCCCAGACCCTGTGCTCCCCAGCTTCAGGTCAGTGGGTCAAGCACCAGCTAGCATTTTCCTGTCTTGACCAACGGCACTTTCTCCCCGTGGGTCTCCACCTTCACCACCTCTGCGTGCCGCTCCCAGAGCACCGTGCCCGTGGGGGACACCTGCGCCCGGGGCCCGAGTCCAGGTGGGGAGTCAGGGTGTCCTGAGCTCCCTGCCACAGCCTCATGTTTCAGATGCGAGTCGCAGGGGAAGGGCAGTGAGGGGGACAATGAGAGGAGCTGTGCATCCTGGGCCTGGGCCACCACGGCTCCTCTTGGGCCCTCCAGCCAGGCCCATGTTCCTCATCTGTCGCACGGATCTAGTGGTTCCTGCTCCGCAGCAGAGTGACCCCGCGGCTGGCCAGCCCCTGCGGGGGGCCGTGCTTTCTGCAGAAGACCAGGGACCGGGTGAGGGAGCACCTCCCAAGCTGCCCTGGTTTCCTCTCCCCTATTGCACCGACTGACCTTAACCCAGAAATCGGAGATTCCGGGGGAGGCACCACCCCGGCTGTTAGACCAGAGCTGCGCCTTCCTTTCGGCTCCTCCACCTCGAGCTCCCAGCAGCTGGGGCCGATCCAGGGCCACAAACGGCTCGCGGTCAGAAGACAGCTCCCGGGCCTGCCCCCGAACAGGACCCTGGGACCTCGAGGCCCGGCGACTCTGCGCTGACGGACGCCTTCTCTCAGCCGCCAGACCCCTCAGCTTCCAGGGGAAGGTCACCCAGACGGTCTTTCGAAATCCACTTGTAAAGCAGAGTCTGGTTCTTTCCAGTTCTTTCTTCAGATCCAAATGAGCTTTCCAAGCTAAGGAAAGACAAAGCGGAGCTCAGCCCAGCGTGGACCAGCTGAGAGCTGGGGGGGAGCTGATGTGGCCCAGACACGGGCGCCCGGCGACGGCCTGAGAGCGTTTGCCGCACTGAACACGGTGCAGATGGGGCGCGGGAGGTGGGGGGTGGCTCAGCGGCGGAGCCCCTGCCTTGGGCCCAGGCGTGACCCTGGGGTCCCGGGATCGAGTCCTGCACCGGGCTCTCTGCATGGAGCCTGCTGCTCCCTCTGCCTGGGTCTCTGCCTCTCTCTGGGTCTCTGTCTCTCAGGAATAAATAAAGAAAATCGTAAACACACACACACACACACACACACACAGGCCTACCTCACTCCATTGTGCTTCCCACTGCTGCACGTCGCAGATAATTGTGGTTCAGGATGGATCAACGGCCGCGGTGGCCCTGCGTCCAGCAAGTCTGTCGGCACCATTTCCCAGCAGCATTTGCTCCCTTCGTGTCTCTGTGTCACATTTTGGTAATTCTCACAGTACTTCAAACTCTCTTTTTTTAAAAAAAAATCATCATTCTATTCGCTATGGCGATCCGTGACCAGACCACAGCTCACTGAGAGCTCAGATGATGGTCAGCATTTTTTAGCAATAAAATATCTTTGCATTAAAGTCTGGACTTGGTTCCCTCAGCCTTTACGCCATTGCACACTCAGTGGAGCAGAGCATCACGTAAGCACAGCTGTTACCTGCCCCGGGAAACCGAAACACCCCTTTCACCTGCTGGTGGCCGTACTCGCCGTCCCGCGGAGTCTGGGACCCAGGCTGCAGTATCGCGGGGCTCTGCCTGTAAAAGCTGGCCCCAAACTTTGTTAAATTGAGGAGCTTCTTTTCCATAAAGACTTGGCCTCACAGCCCGTTATCGTTAGAAGTCATCAGCTCCAGAATAGTCTCCTCCGCGGGTCTGCTTCTATCCATAGCCCGTGAACCCAGGGACACACCTGAGCTTCAAGCTCCGTGGGCATCCCCTAGTAGGGGCTAAGGCTCTTAGGAGATCATGAAATAGATACAGAGTTTTTAAAGTCTGAATTTGCTTTCAAAACGTGTGACTTCCATCTACCCCGACAACTGTCCAAAAAATAACCTTCCCGATTCTCTTCTGTCCCTCTGGCTCCCGCCTCCCTCCCCACTAGCAGCTTACACCACCCCAAGATCCCCTCCTTTGGTTTCCCAGAGATCTAGTATCTGCCATAGGCTGATCTTAGATAAAAGCGTCAGGTGGCCTCAGACACAGTAATTAATGTCTCAGAATATCAGTTTCATCATCTGTAAACTAGAGATCATAACGGCGCCTGCGTCCTAGGGCAGGAAGGAGTAAACGTGCCAATCTGAGAAAATGATAGTGTCGTGCATGTAGCACACGCTCAATAAAATGTTGGCTCAACGGTTGGGCGCCCGCCTGCAGCCCGGGTGTGTGGTCCTGGAGTCCCGGGATCGAGTCCCGCATCGGGCTCCCTGCATGGAGCCTGCTTCTCCCTCTGCCTCTCCCGCTGTGTCGCTCATGAATAAATAATAAATAAATAAAATCTTTGAAAAAATAAAATCTTTGAAAAAATTGAATCAATAAGCCAAGGTAGCAGGCTGAGCAGATCTGCAGCTTGTTGGCCGTTCCCTCCCCGGGGGAGGCGCAGGCTCCTCTCCCGCCCAACTCCCCCTGCAGCCGCAGCCCCAGCAGATGAGGCCGGGAGGCCTGACGCTCAGGGTCTGTGTCAAGGGTGCGTGGGGCCAAGGCTATTGCGGAAAACATTCCTGGTTGTCTTGTCTTCCCTGCCCAAGAGCAGGCCCAGGCCACGGTACCCCAATATGAAGAGGGGACCCCCCGTCTGGAGTCCTGATCCTCTCGCTCGCCCCGCGGCCACCTGGGGTGGGCCGAGCTCTCCGGAGCCTCCCCCTGGGGAGCGCCCCGCCCGCACGGATGCGCCCGAATCAACCCGCGGTCAAGGTCCCGTGAAGACCCAGGGTTCACACCCCTCCGAGAACGAGGAGACGGCTGTCCTCACGCAAGAGCAGCCCCCGCCTTCTGGGGGTGACCCGGGCCTGGAGACGTTGCGGGGGCTTCCGAGGGGCCCGGGCAGAGCTCCCGGAGGGAGGACGTCGTGCAAACCCCGCCGGGAAGGATGATCCGTGCAAATGAAAAGGCCTGTCACTGCCCAGTCTCCAGAGGGAACTCGCCTCAGCCCAACATGCGGCGGCACAGGAGGGCCACCCACCCCGAGCCCGTCCCCGTCCCCGGTCCCACCTGGGATGGCCCCGCAGGTCGCCCCACCACGGCCCGGCACCCCGGGTTCCGCTGTGCCCACCCCAGGGGGGGCTGCCCCTCTGCCGACAGAACGGGAGTCGGCTGGCGCCCTGCGACCCAGGGGACAAGGGCGCTAGGTGGGACTGCACCTGCCGACTGCAAGCCAGAGGGACCCGCCAGGGTTCAAGCCCCACCAAGGGCTGAGGTCAGGCCCCGGTGGCTTCCTGTTCGGGGGGGCTCTGCAGGGACAGTCACAGCCCCCTCCTTGAAGCAACACGGGACTCGCAGGTCTCGGCCTCCTTGGTCCTGTTCTGCTGCCCGACGTGCCCACTTGAGAAGGTTCCAGGGGCATCTAGGGCCACCGACGTGCCGTGGCTGCAGGGGCTTGGCGGCGCCTCCAACGGCCCCCCTCACGGCTCCGGTGGGAATTGGATGCCCGGGAGAAAACAAGCTGGCCCAGAGATAAGCGTGTGGCTGTGCGAATGTGACCCGGGTACGAGGTGGAACAGAGTCACCCAGACTCAAGTCCCCCTGGGGCCTGGGACCGGGACCCGCCAAGGCGTCGGTGCAGGTGTGGTCAGTCGAGTCGCGGTCGCACTCGGGAAGGTGGCTCCAGGGCCAGGCGGCGTCCTCACAGCAGGGCCCCGGGAGGGCACAGAGGGAGGGCGGGCACGTGACGTGGGGTGGGGGTGCAGGGGGTCCCCCTAAAGCCCCGGGGCAGCATGGCCTGCTCGCGCCTTGCTCCAGACTCTGGGCCTCCGCAACCGGGGGACAACACACCTCTGCTGCTTTAAGCACCCCAGTTTACTAGGGCAGCGCGGGGACTCCCCAACCCACCGGCCGGGGCTCTTCGTCCCATTTATGCTGAGAAGCAGCAGCAACACTCAAGCGCCGCCGAGCTCTGGGCCCAGGTCCCCGCTGGGCGGCCTCCGGGCATTGGACCCTCACCGCCAGCGCCGCAAGGACGCGTGATTCTAGAAGGTAGTAGGCCTTCTCCTTCACTTTCATGGCAATTTTGGACAGTGATGGGGTCACGTGACCCAGAGAGCTGCTGGCGGGTTGGACACACGGTGAACCGTGTCCTTCGAAGCCCACCCAGCGCCCTCCTCCGGGGCCGCTGCTGTCACCGGGTTCTTGCAGGGCCTTCCGGAGCTACTCCACAGGTGACCCTGCAAATCAGCTGACGTGCTCTCCGCCACCAGCACACACACACACACACACACACACGCACGCACATGCACCTTTTGAAAACACAAATTGCACTTGGCTCCGTGTCTTGCTTGTCACTTCTCAATACATCCTGGCACTTGCATCCTGTCCCCGCAGCACTGGACCCAGACGAGCCTCCCAACTTCCTGAACTACCCCCTCTCTGCGACCCCTCCTTCTGGCCTTTCTTTGGCCTAATTGGTCATCCTTGCTAAGGTCCTTTGTCTTCCTTAGTCTAAGAGCTGGTGACCTTCCTGCCGTTACTGAGCCCTCCCCTCCCCCGCCCCTCCTCTCACTCTCTCCCAAAGCCACCCCCCCCCAAAGCCCTGTATGCATAAATTCATATATTAACATCCTAACGCCCGATGCGATGGCATCAGGACCTTTGGGAGGTGATGGGGTCATGAGGGTAGAGCCCCGTGGTCAGACTAAGACCCCAGAGAGCCCCCTTGGGCCTTCTCCTTGTGAGGACACAGCGAGGCGAGGGCCATGCAGGATCGGGAAGCAGGTCCTCGCCAGACACCAAATCCATCAGTGCCTTCACCTTGGACTTTGAGCCTCCCGAGCTGTGAGACAGGAATGTTGTGGAAGTGCCCGGGCTACGGCCTTCTAACTGCAACATCCTGAACAGCCTAAAACAAGAGAGGAAGCTCCTCCTTAACGTGTAGGTCACTCGATCCCACGTAGCCATCCTCCGGCTCCAGTCGGCCAGTCGTTGTCGCCTCCTCTGGCTGTCTCACCAATATCTCGGTACTTACGAGGTTCATCAGAAATCTAGATTCCCCCCAAAATGCCCTCCGCCTTATCAGCAGGTGCCATCTGCTTGTACCGACTGGCTTAGGCCCCACCAACACAGACGTATCTACCTCAGTCGTCAGCGAGTCCCGAGGGGTCTATCCCCCATGACAACACTTGACCGTCCCCTTCTCCCCACCTCCGTTGGCGCCACCGTGGTCTCAGGGCTCACAGCAGCCTCCTGACTGGAGTGGACTCCGCCTCTCTCGCCCCGCTGGTCTTCCCTCAGTTTCTTGACAGGACCCAGCTCTTTCTGGCCCCAGGGCCTTTGCATATATGCTCTTCACCCGGCAGGCCCTTGGCCTGGTTGGCTCCTCTTCCTCTGAGATTCAGCTGAAGCGTCACTTCTCAGTTAGGTACCTCCTTGACTCCCTTGTTAGTCTCCACGTCAGCTTAGGATTTGTTTCCTTTATAACGCGCATGGCCGTGATTGTGATTACATTGACATAAATTTGATTTTCTACTCTACCTGCCCCCATGTCAACTCCATGATGGTAGGGCTGCATCAATCCCGTTTGTCAGCGTATCCCTAGAGCCCAGCAGCCTGTCTGACACATCCAGGGGTTTTTGTTTTAAAGTAGGCTCCGTGCTGGGCATGGACTTGAACTCATGACCCTGAAATCAAGATAGGGGCTGAGTTCAAGAGTTGGACGCCTAACCAACTGAGCCACCCTGGTATCCCAATGCATAGGGGTTTTTTATTTTCTTTTCTTTCTTTTTTTTAAGATTTTATTTATTTATTCATGATAGACACAGAGAGACAGAGAGAGAGAGGCAGAGACACAGGCAGAGGGAGAAGCAGGCTCCATGCACCGGGAGCCCGACGTGGGACTCGATCCCGGGTCTCCAGGATCACGCCCTGGACTGAAGGTGAAGCGCTAAACCGCTGAGCCACCCGGGCTGCCCTAGGGGTTTTTAAAAGAAAGATCCATTGAATGAATAAACGAATCCCATTTCTTTCATCACATTTGGAGAAACTGAGGGTTACAATGGTAGGACAACCTGCCCAAGGCCACACAGCAAATACATAACAGAAGCCAGAATTTGACACTAAGCAGTCTGAACCCAGAGACAGTGTTTATAGGCAAGAATTTGTGATGGGGCCGATTTGTCACTGGGTTACATGCAGGTGGTACCTACCAGCAGAGGAGGAACGGAATCCCAGACTCTTCCTTCTCTTGAGGGAGCCATGACAAGCTTCAGATCCTAGTACTGAGTGGGGGTCAGGAGATGGGGTGGGGCTGACCGTAGACATTGCAGGTGCAGCACCTGTCCTCAAACCTCCCCCAGTGTCCTTGCAGAGAGAACCAGGCCTCTCCAAAGGCTCAGGTCCCCCTGACAGTGTATGTGTTAAGGATGTTGGGGGAACTGGGGCTGTTGTTCTTACAGTAATTTGTGATCTGCTTTTAGAACGGCTGCCTCTGCCCTAAGGGAGACTGTTCCAGAATTGGTTTTGCAGAAGGCTCAAGCCTTTTACACATTCTGCTCTTTCCTTCTCCCGGAGAGAAGTTCAACCTCTGTTAAGCAACTGCACTACCTAGGGAACTACGGAAGGCAAGGAGCCGCCGCTGGGGAAACCCTGGCAGTCCTTGACAGCGACCCCTCCAGCTGCATCAACAGGAAGCGCTGGATCGTTGCGCCACTTCTCCGGCAGGGGCGGCAGGCGCGGCCCACCAAGGAGACGCTTCTCCGAGGCCCAGCAGGCAGGAAGTGCATTGTGTGCTAGGAAGCGCATGCTCTTCCTTCCTTTCGTCCCTGCGTTTGTATAGAATAATTTCATAAGCATATCCCTTCTCCGTTAGGGGCTGGGGAGGGGTGAGGACAGGGAAATAGAGCTGTTCCTATGTCTTTTTCTTTGTTTGTTTACCCTGAATGTTTTTGAAATACGAGATACAGAAAACCGTACGTATCATAAATATCCTGGATTAGATTATCGTTCGCCAAATATTTGCTGGTCTCCCTGGACTCCATGAGAGAAGCATATCTCCCGACCGCACTGCTGCTGGGCCTGGCCGTATGACTTGCTTTAAGCAATGGGATACGAGCAGCAGAGGATACCAGTCTCCAGCCCGGAGCTTAAGAGGCCCGTGTATTTCCTTCCACCTGCTGTGGGCTCCTGCCTATCACCGTTAGAGAGCTTGCCTTGAGTAGCTGCCAGTTTGAAGGAAGAGGAAGGCATGTGGGACAGCCTTGCCCTCATCCCACTGCTTACAGTCAAGACCAGCTGAGCCCCGTCTGGAGCTCTACCCATACACCAGTCAACACGAAGTGAATACTGACCGTCTACCTCTGGGTGTGAGGGGGCAGCCACCTAACATCTTGAGTGCACAGCTTAATAAATATTCACAAACTAAGCACACCACTGCAACCAGCACCAAGATCAATAAGCAGAGCACCAATCACACCCGAGAAGCCCAACTCCCTGGTACCCCATTCCAATACTCTGCCCCTCTCTAGGTACCTAACAGCCTGACTCCTTTTTTTTTTAATATAAATTTATTTTTTATTGGTGTTCAATTTGCCAACATATAGAATAACACCCAGTGCTCATCCCGTCAAGTGCCCCCCTCAGTGCCCGCCACCCAGTCACCCCCACCCCCGCCCTCCTCCCTTTCTACCACCCCTAGTTCGTTTCCCAGAGTTAGGAGTCTCTCATGTTCTAACAGCCTGACTTCTAATAGCAGAGAGCAATTGTGCCTGTTTTCTTACTTTAAATAAAGGAAACATGCAGAATATACTCATTTGTATGTAACTTCTTTCACTCACCATCACATGTACATGACTGATCCAAATATTACTGCCTGCGGTTGGAGTTCATGCATTTCTGTTGTTGACTTATGATTTTCCCATTGTATTGTTATGTGCATTTGAGTTGGTTTTTTTTCAGGTGTCACGAATAGCGTTGTTATGAATATTCTTGTATATGTCTTTTGATGAACACATTTGTATATACACATTTCTGTTGGATCTGCAGTAGAAGCAAAAGTGCACAATGACGACGACATATGTGTATCTTCAGCTTTAGTAGATACCGCCAAACGGTCTCCCAAAGTCGTCGTATCGATTCAACTACTCCCAGCTCCTGAGAATTCTGGTTGTTCCACATCCTCACCAATACTGGGCATCCCCCCTCTTTTTAAGTTTGGCCATTCTGTTGGGTGTGTCGTCAGACTGCATGTTGGTTTTAATTTGCATTTGCTTGATAATTAGGTCCTTTTTCGTACGTTTACCGATCATAATTCTGATGTTGGCGGAAGCAAGTCAAACGGGATTTTTCTGATCTGAGAAACATCTGTTACCTGCGCTCCGTTCCATTTCCAAGTGCCTGTGAGACCTGATGCACACCTGATTGTGTACCCCGTGTTCCCTAGCCATCTTCCGGCACTCTCCATCCAAGGACCCTTCCTCCTCCCAGCCTTTGCTTTCCTGGATTCGCTATGAAGTCAATAATGTCCCTCAGATACTTACTACCTTTTTTTTGGATTCACTGCTGCTCTGCCTTTGAAGTCACAGCCAGCTCCCCAGTGGGCTAGCATCGCTGAACATACTTTTCCGATTTGTTTGTGACACCCATCCAGCTGCCAGCCTGCCCAGCAGAGAACCAAAAAACATTTTTTAGGACAACATCCTGTCTTTGTGAAATTGCTTTGTAGAGAGACAGCTGTGAAAGAAGGTTATTGGGCCCCTCTCTCTGGCAGTGAAGTTTTAACTCAATGCAAAGCATAGAAAAAATAAACATCAGACATTTCACATCAACCTGGTCAGAGTTAGGTGATCTTGCTTCTTAAAAATGTCTTTTTAGCATTTCACATCAGCAAGTGGACTTAATGCTCCTGCTGAAACTGGAGTGATTAGATTGGAAATAAGTGCCCTGGGGTTACCTTCTGTCTACAGAAATGTCAATGGTTTATTCGCATTTTGAGAAGCACATAAATGTCACCATTTGTGATTTTCTTTCTTTCTTTTTTTTTTTTCATTTGTGATTTTCGAGTTCAGGTGAAGTGTTTTTCAGGGGAGATGCAACCAAAATGGTTTTATCTTCTGTAATCCACATGGAAGACATTGTTCAGGCCAGCGTTTGCACCTCCTTGACATGTTATTTGTGTTTTCTGACCACTCACATTTATAAGATACCATCCTGTGCCCTGTCCCCAGCCAGGGGCATGGGGTAAAAGGATAAATACCCTACCATTCGAAATTCTTTCATCTAGACAAGAACACTTAACTCACAATATTTTATAAGATTGGCAGGTATTTCCAGAACCAAAATTGTTGTTGTTTTTTAAACATTTTTATGTCATGCCTGTTCTTCTACTCTGACCTACCAAGACGTTTGCCTCGGCCTGCCACCTTTGGGGCTACTGTCCCTTGGTGACAACCGTGTACCAGTTCCCTGCTGAGCAGGGATTCTCAATCGGGCTTGATCCTTGATATTTTCTCGTCTGGTTCTCACCAGGGACCATCTATTTATTCACTACCTTTGCTTTAAGCTGCATCAAGTATGTATAAATTGGTGTCCAAAATCTGGAAAACAAACAAACAAAAAAACAAAATCTGTTTGGTATGGTTCCCTGAAATCCGCAGCAGGATGTGCACATCATTTAGCCTGACCTTGGAGATATTTAGAAACGGCATCTCTTTAAATGGAGGGAGCATTTATTGGGAACTTTAATCAAATGTCAGAGCCAGTCCGTTTTACTTTCTTCATTTCAAAAAGAGTTATGTATATGTCTCAAATTGTAAAGAGTCTCCTGCCGTATATGGGTCACCTGTGACATGGAATCGTCAATGAATTCATGACACAGAATTTTGTGTTTTCCAAAATATTTCTACCAACTCTGGTTCTTATTATCACAAAATGTCTTTTTGCAACTGCTCTCAAGACCAGGACTTTCTAAGCTTTTTTGTTTTTCTTGGTTTTTTTTTTCTTTTTTTCTTTTCTTTCTTTCTTTCTTTCTTTCTTTCTTTCTTTCTTTCTTTCTTTTTTTTTTTTTTTTTTTTTTGAGAGAGCTTGGCAAGGGGAGGGCAGAGGGAGAAGTGGGCCCCCTGCTGCGTGGGGAGCCAGATACCAGATTCAGAGCTCCATCACAGGAGCCTGGGATCATGACCTGAGTGTGAGGCAGATGCTTTACCAACTGAGCCCCCTAAGTTCCCCGTAAGATTTCTGAATGAGCACCTATCGGTAAAACCGGTTTGAATATCCACGTTTGATAAGTTTTATTTATTCGTTTGCTTGTCTCCCAATTGCATCCACAAAGAGATGTGGAGTAGGAGCCCACATTCTAAAGAAAGCTGCTGAACATATTCAAGGGGGACCTCGTGACGGCAAGACTTGTCCAGAGTTCACCAGGCTCGCGGCCTAAATAAGTCAGGACTACACATTTCAAAAAGGTTATTGTGGTCTGGGAATTCATAAAAGTAGAAAGGTCTTTTGCCCTCCTGTCTGCTCCCCGTGGGGAAGGGGATGGAAGAGGAATACCTGGAGGAAAGGGAGGTGTGGAATCCACCGTCTGGCCGCAGGCTTGCTGGGCTCCTGAGGACAGCCCCGTCACAGGGGGACATTGGGAAAGGGGTTTCAGCATATCTCGCTGTGAGCACCATGACAGGAGCTTTCCACGCAGCCGGACAAGGGTGAAGTGGGAGCCGGCTGGGGCTGCCTGTGATGTGGGACGAGGAGAGAGGCTGAGCGGGAGGGCCTCACGGGCTGGCTGGGCCTGAGCCCCCGGAGGGCTCCCAGAGCTGAGGCTTCTGGAGGGACATCTCCCAAGAGGCTGGTCTATGGGGCTAATGAGATCCCAGTGATAAAAATTGGAGATTTATGGGAACTGAGAAGGGGGCTTTGCAAGAGGTCATTCAGAGAGGTCACTACTAGTGACGGAAGCATGAGTGCGGGGTGCGGGTCTCACTGTGGGGGGGGAGGGAGAGAGGGACAGGGACAGCTCCAGATGACACATGGGATTTGGTGGACGGCTTAGCCCCACAGAGGGCACCAGTAGTGAGATTAAAATAGCATAAGCGATCCCCTGCAGGTCCTCAAGCCGGGAGTTAGGCCTGAAACAGGGAAGAGGAAGATTATTTAATTGGATGTGAGTCTAAAGTCTTGATTTAAACTGGCCTGAGGACAGCCTGGGTGACCCAGCGGTGTCAGCCCAGGGCGTGACCCCAGGGTCCCGGGATCGAGTCCCACGTCGGGCCCCCTGCATGGAGCCTGCTTCTCCCTCTGCCTGTGTCTCTGCCTCTCTCTCTTTCTCTCTCTCTCTCTCTCTGTCTATCATGAATAAATGGGTAAAATCTTTTAAAAATAAAAAAATAAACTGGCCTGAAGTTGAGACCATTTAGAAAGCTGAGAGTGACGGGAAAGCTGAGGCATCTGTCTAAAATGTGATCAAAAAAATATAAAAAAATAAAAATAAATAAAATAAAATAAAATGCGATCGAGGCTAGAAAAAAGAGATCCAACAAAGGCATGCTGAAGGCGGCAGTGAGCAGACAATGAAGCTGTTTCCAGCTGGCAGCCTACTGAGATTAGCCACTCGGTAAAGTGGTTACTTCAGCAAACCTCGAATTCCTCCCTTCTTCCCTTCCTTCCTTCCTTCCCTTTTTTATTCTGATAAAAATAAATGTAGACAGAAGTCCTAATATTTCCTCTTGTGCCTTAATACATCGTCTCATGCAGACCCAGGGTGGGAAGCCCTTGGAAGCCAGTGCCCTCTACCTGGTATGTTCAACTGGAACCCAACCTGGCCCTCCAGGTAGATGAAGGCCGCTGGAGACCAAGTGTCCACCCAGCTCAAAAAGCAAAAGTTCAGGAAATGCACCATCGTCTGCTTCTAACCCGCCTGGCCCCATTGCCCACTCATTCTTCCAACATGGGTTTCCTGGCTGCTCCCAAGTGCCAGCTCTGTGCTTGGCTTTGGCACCTCGGTGGTAAAGAAAACAGACAAGTCAGCTGCCCCTTGAGAAGCTTATAATCCGAGCACACTAGAAATACATAAACATATACTTTTACGTCGTGGGTAATGCTACTGCAGCAGCAGTAAAAATAACAACCCAAGAAGCCCAAGAGGACAGTAATAGACGATTGTGTGCATGAGTGCGCGTGCTACACACTGACAGGGTGCGGGTCCCCTGGCAAACCCCTACCCAGCTACTCTAGCTGCTAAGCATTAGCAAAAGGAAAACCAGCGATTTTTACGCACTGGATCGGGCATCTGTATTTTAGAGAAGCGTGTTCCTGGAAGGGGAAGGAGGACGAAGAGTGTGTGCGTTTGTGTATTCACTTAAAAAGATCATTTTGCCTAACAAACGTTTGCTGAAATTCTACACGTTGAGTGAGGAAACGTGCCAGGTGGTAGTGTGGAGAGAGATCCACTAGTTCGGTCTGGGCCAAAGTCTCTGGGTATTTAGGATCGTCTGAGCATCTCTGCCCCATTTAGAACAGCTGAACAGGGAGTGTGCCTGTAGCCACCTGGCCCGAAAGTGCCACAAAGGACGTCACAGGGAATGACTCGGATTTCTCTCCGAGACACGCCACCACTTAAGGCTTCGGCTTTGGACGACCGTCTGCTTGGCTCCTGGGCTTCCCAACTCTTGGTCTAAGGCGTGAACAATGCCGCATCCCCACGGCGCCCTGGGAACCCCCAGATGACCTCGTGCCTCGTTTCCATCCTACCCCTGCCGCGTGACCTCGGCACTAATGTCTTCATTTTACCGATGAGGAAGCTGGAGCACAGGCAAGTCGCGCCCTTTACCCACATTTCATGTGGAGCCAAGCTTCCGATGCATATTTAGCCCAGTGCGACCCTGGTTTTCGTAGTTGTTTTACCCCCAGTACCTCCAACCGGACCCTACCTAGACTTTGGGCATATTTTTTTTTTGTAAATTTATTTTTTATTGGTGTTCAATTTGCCAACATATAGCATAACACCCAGTGCTCATCCCGTCAAGTGCCCCCCTCAGTGCCCGTCACTCAGTCACCCCCACCCCCTGACTTTGGGCATCTTGAGGACTGAGACCATGTCTCATTCACTCATGTGGACTCCAGAGCCCAGAACTGTGAGGAATAGCATCATCTGTTCGTTCATCCATCCAAAAATACATTTACTGAGCACGAATTGGGAGCCAGGATCCGTGTCCTATGGCCATTGGACGTTCGAGATATGGAGGAGGGAAGGGAAAGAGAAAAGGGGGGAAAGTTCAGGAGCAGCAGCTGGACGCACATTCGGGGGGGGGCAGGGACTCTGGGCTGCGCGGGGGAGAGGCCGCGGGGGTGCAGGGGGGAGGCCTCCGGGAACCCCTGGCCCTGCGCTACCCCGTGCGTGTCATTTGCTACAAGCCTTCTCCGGGCTTCGGTTTTTACACGACTTCCCAATGCTCCTCAGGTTATTTTTCAGTCGTAGAAGCTTCGTGAACCGAGCGGACCGTGTGCCTGCTCATCCCTTTCACTTGGGGGACCTTTCGGCACCTCAGGTGAGTCCCTGGAAGGAAGGAGCGGCTCTTCCCCCGAGGAGGGGTGATGTCCCAAGACTCGTGCATGCACTTCGCCTCTTACACGACTGGGCCTGAGTGCTAACCAGACTCCCTGAGTAGATAAGTAGCCCCGGCCCGTTGCATTTCCCAGTTTCTCCCGTGGACCCGCTGCCGTCGTGGCCAATCCTTATGTGCCCTGGTTTAACGGGGGCTCCGGAAATTCCTGGGCGCCTGACGACGGCTGCCCTGAGGTCGCCCAGGCCCCCAGCAGTGGGGGGCTCAGGGTCAAGGCTTGGGCAGCGCCTGCCTCGTAGGAAGCGCCAAGAGGTATCAGCTGTCCCCATTACCGTCACGGGTATTAATAGTGTTATTTTCCTTACTCTTATTTTGCTAAAAGGCAGTTTGGGGTTTTGTCTCTACCGGGACTCAGAGACGCTGAGGATAGGATTTTCCAGCGTTTTCAGTGATGCCTGGCTGCCCCGGACCCCCATGCAGCCTTCTAAAGCGATCCGCTTCGTAATCCAGAGGTCATTTAACAGAAATAAATAACATTTTATGAGAGTTCACGGTGTTTGAAGCACTTCCATGCCTTTTTCTCCTCTTTGGATACTCACAACAATCTCAGGGGGGTAGGACTCTCCGTTTTACAGACCAAAAGCTGAGGTTCAGAGAACTGTGGCCGCCTGGGTCACACGGGGTCGCACGGTGATGTCCCCGATGGAGCCGGCTCCCCCAAAGCTCCGTACTCCTGCCCCTGGTGACTGCTCCTAGTTCCCAGGAGGCACTTAGGCGACACACACGGTGTCCCCCGGTCAGGGCCGTACCCGGACCTGGGACGGAGGGAGCCAAGAAAGGAGGAGGGCAGATGATCTCACCTCCTCTAACTGGAAGCCCACAGCCCTCACAGGAGGCGGGAGCTTAATATGAACCCATTTAGTGCGGGGCAGATACCTTCAGTGAGCATTTTCAAGGGAGGCAACTCCGGACGGAAAGACTACTAATCATGATAAGGATAAAGGGGACCCCCCCTCTCACTTTTAATGTGATCCTGAGTGACAGCGATAATTAAGTTTGGCAGTGACAATATCAAGCTGTGCTGTGTGAGGAGCCCTGTTACCCGTAAAACACCAAACTCAGTTGTTTTTTTCAAAGATTTATTTATTTATGATAGACAGAGAGAGGCAGAGACACAGGGGGAGGAAGAAGCAGGCTCCATGCAGGGAGCCCGACGTGGGACTCGATCCCGGGACTCCAGGATCACACCCTGGGCTGAAGACAGCGCTAACCACTGAGCCACGCAGGGATTTTTCCCCCAAACTCAGTTTAAAGGAATGGGTGTGCATGGGTGCACACTCAGGGCGGGCTGGGGGCCTCCGGGTGCCACGGACACTAGGGTCTGCCCAGTGGGGCAGCTCCCAGTGCGTCCCAAATGCCTCTCCCACGCCGAAAGCCTCTCCTTAACTGAAGCGTCGATGGCTGAGTCTCTAGGGGACGGGCTGTGTCTCCTCTGTGTTCCGGGATTAGCAAGAAGTGGTGCCAGGAGGAGGAAGGCACACGCGATGTTTTACATTTGTCGCTTGTCCTGCAACGTGTCACATGCTTTTTGTGGGTTCCCCAAACTGGAGGGTGGGTTAGGGGGGTGCTTCTCCTTACATTTTCTTTCCTCGTCCTTGGCGACTTGGATGCTCGCAAGAGGATTTAGAAGGGAAGCGGGCTCTCTGTGCCCCAGCGAAGAATAGAGCAGGGGTCCACAGGGAGGATGGGTGTCCTGCCAGGCTAACCAGATTTTTATGTTGCAAGGGAAAACCCCAAAACACATCAACATACGTGAAGTACATGTCTGTGAAACATTGGAAGAGACCTTTCCAAGCGGGGGCGTCAATTTTTTAATTAGAGTTTTATTAGCATTATTAAATCAGCAATCACAAATGACTGGCTTCTAGACCTTTGTTATTTTGTCTAGCGTTGCCCAGAAAAAGTCACACCAGTTCCCAGGAGAAAAGTGGGTTCCGGGAGGCCTTTATGTCCCAGGCAGCTTTGGAAGAAGCTGTGGATTCTGGGGCCACGGAGGACCCATTTCATGGCTCCGGTGATGTGGGTCGGATCCTATCCGAATGGCCTCCGGGCTGAAACTCGGCAGGGGATGCTCCCCAATTAATCGTGTTTTGAGATGCTCCTCTTTCTCAGCCTGATGCCCTCATTTGACCATGTTCCCCTGGGCAAGTCCCTCTTAGGTTCAGCGCCCGAATGTGCGGGGACCAGCATTTGTTGAGCGGTTCCTAAGGGCCAGGTGCCGTGCCCAGTGCTCTCTCTATACTGCCTCGGTTCGTCACTATACTCACCCATATGAGGCATCTACCGTCATCCACTTTTTGCAGGAGAAGCGAGATGCCCAGGGTGGCCAGCCTGGAAGGCCCCAGGAGACGGCGGACTGGAACGTCCCGCGCGCGGCTTGCCGGGCTCCTCTGCGGCCTGCGTTCCAGGAGCAGGACCCTTCCCTCCTTGCTCCAGCCAGAACGCCGCTCTCAAGGTAGCCGCGGGCAGACTGTTTTGGCATCTCACATTACTGACCCAGAGTGAGGAGGACTCCAACTAAACACCATGCACCAAATAAATAAATAAATAAATAATAAATAAATAAATAAATAAATAAATAAATAAATAAATAAAGCACCATGTACCGAGCCCTCTGCTAGGGCCGTGCGAGAGGCGGGAATCACTCCTGTGGCTCTGGCACTACGTTGCTGTGTGACAAAGATTTTATCTTTCCCTGGTAAGACGGATAGAGCTCCGGCTTTGGAAAAAGCATTTGGATTCAAATTCTACTTGCTAGTTGTGCGATTTTGGCGACTTACTGGACCTCCCTGAATCTCCGTTTTCTCATCTATAAAGTGGGAGTAACAATAGCACAAAGTCTTCTTCATAAGCCGCGCCGTGAAAATTAAATGAGATCACTGGGATGAGAGCAAACCTTCAATAAATGTTAGCATCACCGAGTACTCTTCATAAACCTATGCTAACGGCTCCTAACCCATCCCTTTAACAATACGGTCTAGAACTTTGTCCAGAACGAGGGACTTCAGACTCTTCTATCAATTTATTTCAGAGTGTCTCCTCACCATCTTTTTGAAAACAGGGCAGGATTTGCCGTTTCTGGACGTCAGCTCCTTTTCATAATTCTCCCCAGATCATCTCAGGTGCTTTAGCGAGCACATTGTCATTGAGTAACCGAGGAATGCATTCCATCCTCACCTGTGGGAGGTAAAAAAAAAGGTTCTGGGAATGGCAGGGAGGAGAAATCTTTCATTTACCGTTGGTCCCATGTAACTCAGCACCTGCTGTGTAGCAGGCCATGTATACCTTGGCACCCATGACAGGAGGCCCCATGGAATGTGCGGATGTGAAAGGTACCACCTCTGTCCCCGTGGAGCACACACTTTAGGAAATAACCAGACAATAAGACACAGAGCATTTCGTGTCTGAGAAGCAGTACCTCCAAGGAAACGTGACACCCAGGGGAAGGGGAATGTCTTCTCGCTTGGGCATCACAAAGAAAGACGAATTTGGGCAATTTCTTTAACCTTTCTGGAACATGGACAACTTTGCACCAGGTTTTGAAGAGTGGATATGGTTTAGGGGAAGATCCAAGAAGGGAAGGGGCAAGTCAGGGCTTATGGGGAAACACATAGGATGGGGCAAGTAGTCCTGTCTCGTTGGATCTCACAAATTATGTGAGAGAGAGAAATAAGAGGTAACTTAGGCGCATGCCAGAGTGTAGAGATCTTCAACATCAGGCCATGTTTATCTTTGATGAGGAGCCACTGACCCAGGATTTTCAAGGAGGAGTGATATGATCCCAGCCTAGAGGTGTTCCATCGATCAGACAGGAAATGGAGACCAGAAGGAGGTGGGCTAATACAGAAGCGACTGGCCAGGTGACACTTAGAGGGGTGGCAGTGACAAGGAAGGTGGGAAAGGCGACAAGGGTGATGTCCGAGACGTGCAGTTGACAGACGGAGCCCTCTGAGTTCCCAGGCAAGACCTGCCAGCCCTACACGGTGGGGCCTTGCTTGACCTCTCCGAGCCTCAACTCCAGTGGCTGGAAATTAATGACCTTGAACCAGAAGATTTTTATTTTTAAGATTTCATCCATTTATTCACATGAGACACAGAGAGAGAGAGGCAGAGACACAGCAGAGGGAGAAGCAGGCTCCCTGCAGGGAGCTCGACGCGGGACTCGATCCCAGGACCCAGGATCATGCCCTGAGCTGAAGGCAGGCGCTCAACCACTGAGCCATCCAGGCGTCCCAGAAGCTTTCTAAATGTCCTTCCAGCCCCAGCCTCCTCTGACTCTCTGCCTGACATTTCTACCATTGCCCTTCACACGCACTGGACAAGTGCCTTGGATGGGGAGGGGGGAAGCCCCGAGCAGCACCCCAAGTTA
This sequence comes from Canis lupus familiaris, assembly GCF_011100685.1. Taxonomy (NCBI): domain Eukaryota; kingdom Metazoa; phylum Chordata; class Mammalia; order Carnivora; family Canidae; genus Canis; species Canis lupus. The sequence continues at coordinate 31,670,047 of NC_049254.1, forward strand.
CACTGCCAACAGCTGGTGTTTTTTTCTTTTGTAAAACCTTGCAAAGACTCCCAGCTAATTAAGTCAGTTCTGTTTGCTTTGACTTTACAAATCTTCCCAAGCCAATGATGCTAAGACAAAAAAAAAAAAAAAAAAATCAATGGAGCCAAATAATAAATAATAAAGTCAAGAATACGTAAGCATGTTGTTTCATTACAAGGGTGACATTTCAAGCCGGGGAAGAAAGAATAAATTCACCCGGAAGGCCTGGAGCAAATGGCTGTTTGAGAAAATAAGTAAATAACATTCCGTCCCTACCTCACTCTCTGGACCAATATGAATTCCAAATGGTTTCAAGAAAGAAATAAAAAAGCACTAGAAGAAAAAAATAAAACTGCTAATGACCCCGGAGGCCGGGAAAGTCCCTCTTAGCATGACACTAGGGCCGTTACGATGAAGGAAGAGACTGATAGATTTGACCATACAAGTATTTTTAGATTCTACACCCCAAAGACCCCAAAGACACTCCGCAGCGTGCTATCAGCCCTTCAGGGAAGGGTAGGAAAGCCTAATTATCTCAGCGTGTCACGCTGGACCCGTTACTGAAGGAGGTGATGACAGGAGCTTCAGAGAAAACTCTAGGAGGGAGGGAAGCCTGCAGCCCAGGATGGACCGCGGGCTCCCCAGGAGGGTGCCCTGGGAGGAGCCTGAGCGCGGTGCGTGTCCGGCCCTGTCCCACCCTCACTCCAGGTGTGCGACGACCTTGTTGGCTGTCAACAAAGCCTTTACCAGGTTTGCTTTGCCTTTTCTGAGACTTAGAGCCCGTGGCAGTCTGTCCGTTAGGAATGAAGAGGTCCACCTGGCTCCAGATGGCCCCTTGGGCCCCCTCCCAGGAGCTGCGGGAGCTTGTCTTTCCTGTTCTGCCTTCACCACCTGGGGAGCATAAGGGACGGATCTGGTGTCACACTGGCTTCATAGCCCCCCGCCCCGTGCCAGGCCTCGGTGCCCACAAGAAACACGATCCCACCTGTTCTGGGGAACACCTGGGCCGCGTGCCTCACGGGCTCACTGGTAGGCGGCTGGAAGGCCCCGGGGGGAGAGCACTGCTGTTGGAGCCAGCGATTCCTTGCTGGCTGCCCCTCCCCGAGCGCCCCTTGCAGAGAGCAAGCCCCCCTCCTGGGCCCTCCCCACCCACAGGCTGCAAGCCCCCTCCTGGGCCCTCCCCACCCACAGGCTGCAAGCCCCCTCCTGGGCCCTCCCCACCCACAGGCTGCTGGCCTCCCGGGAGCAGTGGCCTGGGGCGCGGGGCCTGGATACTGCCCTGCCCTCAGCTCCAGAAGGAGAATTTTAGAAGCGGCCGGTGATAGAGCCCACATGGCTCCTGGGAAAAGTTCTCGAGGTGTTTCCCCAGACGGACTTTACATACACCTGCTTTCACCTGGCGAAGTGAGGAGTGGTGGCCCAGGAGAGGACGGGGAGACGGGAGCTGAGGAGCCTCCTGGAGCCAATACCTGTCCTAAGGGAAGAAGGAGCCGGGAATGTGGGCCTTGAATGAGGGGCAAAGTCTTATTGGAGCAGCATCTGGGTTCTGACTTGACCCCTGCGTAGGTCTCTTTTTAGATTCATGTTTGAGCTCTAGGGGAGCTACACCCAAAATAAACCCCAACTTTAGCTAGGCCAGCTCAGGGTCATACACAGGGCGTAGCAGTCAGGACTCTTCCCTGTGGGCAACAGAAACTGAATTGGACTATTAAAACCAAGAAGGAAGGTTGTACAGGAACACGTGGCCCACACACAGCCAGCCGCGCGACTGGTCACTGAGCCAGAGCCACCTCTGGAACCACAGACACGAAACCAGCCTGGAGGGAAGCCCGTTGTCTCCTCCACTGCCCAACTCAGACTGCTAAGCAGACCCTAATATTACCCGTCTTGGACACTGGATGCCACCGCTGCCACTACCACCACCACAACCACTATCACCGTCACCACGACAATCAGCACTATTATCATCACCATCACCACCACCATCATCACCACCACCACCACCATCACCACCACTATCACCACCTCTACCACCACCACCCCCTCCATCACCACCACCACCTCCATCATCACCACCAATACCACCACCACCACTACCATCCCTATCACTACCACCATCACTACCACCACCAATACCACCACCATCACCACCACTACCACCACCATCACCACCACCACCACCACCATCACCACCACTACCACCACCATCACCACCACCACCACCTCCATCATCACCACTACCACCACCTCTTCCACCACCACCCCCTCCATCACCACCACCACCACCACCTCCATCACCACCACCAATACCACCACCACTACCACCACCACCACTACCACCACCATCACTACCACCACCTCCATTAGCACCACCACCACCACCATCACCACCACCACCACCATCACCACCACTATCACCACCTCTACCACCACCACCCCCTCCATCACCACCACCACCTCCATCATCACCACCAATACCACCACCACCACTACCATCCCTATCACTACCACCATCACTACCACCACCAATACCACCACCATCACCACCACTACCACCACCATCACCACCACTACCACCACCATCACCACCACCATCACTACCACCCCCTCCATCACCACCACCACCTCCATCACAAGAATTTGCCCCACCATCAAGGAAGACTGGGAAATGGAGTATCTGTCCTCTTCAGTGTCCCGATGTATATGTTAGGGAATTCTCTCAACACAGGTAGTTGTGGAAGGAGGCAGTGAGACCCTGGCATCTCGGAAGAAGGAGAAAGAGAAGAAACAAGAAACACTATAGCTCAAAACAGACACTGAAGAAGTCAGTTGTGTTCTCTGGGCTGCAGTCTTCTCTTCCATGAGGAGGCTCCAAATTGCCGTAAGTCACGGAGGCAATGAATGTGAGACTCTGTTACCAACTAGAGCGTGGACAAATGGAGTCGCCATCGTCATTGTCATCATCATCAACATCATCTTCTTAAACGTTCTCTTCCGCGTGGAACTTGGGTCTTCAGGCTCCCGGCACAGTGCAGACTGAGGGGATTGGCAGAGAGATTCCTGTCTCCACCGGAGTCTCTGCTTCTCCCAATCCAGGGTTCCTCAACCTCAGTCCCTCTAACATTTTGCACCAGGTAACACTTTGTTGTCCAGGCTGTCCTATGCATTGCAGGATGCTTAGCAGCGCCCTAGGCCTCTGCTCAGTAGATCCCAGCAGCACCACCTGCCCAACTGCGACAACCAAAAGTGTCTCCAGACATTGCCAAAAATGCCCCGGGGGTAGAATTACTCCCAGTTGAAAACAATTGCTCTAGTCTCATCCTTAAGTTTTCCGCAATCCATTGCCACCACATTGTCCTAGAGACGAGGTACTCACGGGGTCGGGTCTGCGGTGGCCTCAGCCTTCCTGCTGGCCAAACTGAAAAAAGACCTAGATTTCTCCTCTGGAGAAAGACCGACCCTCCCAGTTTGTGCCAGAAAAATGAAGGACACTAGGACCCCCTCTTTGCTCCTGCTGACGGAGGCCAGTGGGGGTAACGAACGATTCTCTGTCGCCTGGTATTCATTCTTTATTGCCCCGCACAACCTCATCTCTCGGCCTCTGCGCACTCGGCACGCTCCCCCTCACCCCAACCACTCCCCATTTGCCCGGATCTGACCTTGCTCCTCTCCTTAAATTGGTCAGCATCTCTCCCTTTCCACAAGGCTCAGTGCCCTAATCTGGGACCACATTTTACTCTGTACTCCCCCGTGAGGTGCAGTTGTAGTGGGGGTAGGGTCGGGGTGGGGCAAGCCACAGGCTGGGCTGGGACGCGCCCTGACCAACCTTCCTATGAGAATCCTCATCAGGGGGACGGAGGAGGTCATCGCTCACTTCATCGCTCAGCCCCGTCTTAATTAGGACCCTCAGGAGAGATGCCTGAACCACTGCTAAGCAACTGGTCATTTTTTTTTCTACGGAACCAGAAACTAGGTCACTGACCGGGTTCGTGTTTCTTATTAGCTATTAGAAGGTTTAGAGCCAGATCTGTGGCTCATTCAGAGCATATGTATTTTTGTTTCTGGTTCTTCTAGTGAAGTCGCATTCCTGGCCCCATTTTGTGCCCTTACCCCTATTTTGTTTCTTTCATTCCTTCTTTTAAATTATGCCCCTTCGTTATATTTTATGTAGTAATACTTTCTCGTACAAAGCAAGATTTAAACGAGAAGATAGAAAAAGATAAAGTACCTCTTTCTCTTTCATATGAAACCTATGAATTTCCATGTCTTATGCTCCCCTAAAGTAATGTGAACTTCCGGAAAGGAATAGCTGCATCAGGTTCATTTCCTCGCTCGCCTTCCCAGTTTTGCTCCCTGACCTTGCATTCAGCCCAATGCCTGTTATACAAGGACATACAATAAACATTTGTTTTTTTGTTGATGGCTGTTTCTCTCAGGCACAAAAAATATTCTTTCCTTCTTTCTTCCTTTCCTTCCTTCCTTCCTGAAAGGTAGAGGCATAAAGGAGGAGACAAGTACACTCTGGGAAAAACTCCCCGTTAGGCCCTTCAATGCATCCCCATCTTAGGAGCTTACCCTTAAATTTCCTTCTAACAGATAAGGCTCTAGACCACATGCCGCGAGCAGCTCTAGCCAGGAGAAGGGGAAATCGGAGGCTATGACCCTCGGGCTGAATCCCAAGACTCCATCGGTGGTACTGGTCTTGTTCTGGGTTGCCACATTTTAGCCTTGTCTGCTCCCTGTCTTCCCTTCAAAATCACCCTGACTTTTCACCTGCATGTAGCCTTCCTTGTATTTTGCCTTCTGTGGCCATGCCCCGTCACACAGAGAACAGGAAAGGGCTGTGCTCAGTGAATACTGTTGGATGAGTGAATCTCATTTGAACTCCCCAATGCTGCCGTGAGCTAGACAGCCGCTAGAAGTATCATCACTGGCCTCGTAGATGGGAAATTGAGGCTTAGACACATGCTCATCAGCAGAGTCAGGAACAGAACTCTTTATATGGTCCATGAATCTGCTGGGGGTGCAGAGTGGGTCTCCATTAAGCATGCCTCAGCCTGAATCAGGGCCTGGGCTTCAGGTCCGGCCGGTAGACCCAAGTCCCGGCACTGCAGTAGGCTTTAAAGAACCATTCATTTGTTCATCTGTTCATGCATTCACGGGCGACACTCGTCCATCAAACATGGGACCATGCCAAGCACAGCAGAGGATACAAAGATGAATACCACCATCCATGAGCAACTCAAACTTTAGCTTAAAAAGCCAAGCTTACAGACAGAGGCGTGATGCCCGCTGTCGGCATTCACGGTGACTCTCCTCCAAAGCTCCCTACACCTTGCATGTGACTTCATCAAAGCGATTTTCATATTAGATTGTAACTGTTTCTCGCCAGTTTTGCCCCTGATTATGATCTTCTCAAGGGAAAGGATGGCTTTTGTTTTAACCTTTACATTCAGAACCTTTTGATCAGGCCCTGGTGCCAGCCAATAGCCGCTGAGGGGGCACTTGCAGGGGACTTTGGGGCGAGGAGAAATGGGAGGAGCCGTGGAAGACATCACAGAGGAGAGGAGTTTTTCATGGGGTCTGAAAACTGAGGAAGGGTTTGCTGGTAGAGATGGGGCAGGGAGCAGCGCTCCAGGCCGGAGGAACCCCAGAAGCTGAAGTAACCTTAGGGAAGCACTTGCGCAAACTTGCGCCGACGGTGCAGGTGCTGCGCAGCCCTTAGGTGGACTCCTGCTGTGTATTGTTCGTTAGGTGTTCAAATTCCCTTGGTGATGACTTAAGTGAAGTTGTTTTGACGTAGGATGAACTTGTTTACGTTGAGGGGGCGGCATCAGGGTGTCGTCATGGGCATCTGTCGTCTAAGCGCGCAGCCGCTCAACTGTTGAGGCTACCACTGGGGACTCGGCAACGAATAGCACGTGGAGGAGAAGCTATGACAGAAGAGACGCTTAAACTTTAAATCGGGAATGTGTGAGGACTCGGCCAGTGTCCGGTCTGGGCAGGGCTTCTCTTTGCTGGCCTACGCAGATCTCTGGAGTTCCTGACACACTTGCTCCTGCCGTAGCGGCTGCGTGGCCAGGCTGCCCCTCCCGAGTACGAACCTCCCGAGCGGCAGACCTGCCCCCAGCACCTGTGCGGCCAGCGGCTGCAGCAAGGACCTGAGCCGGCAGGTGACCCCCAGCCTTTAGTTGGAAGGATTGACTTCGCCATACTCCCAGGAGGTTTCTGGCATCGCTGACACCACCTTATGACAGAGGGAATGAAGTCGTAGAGAGACTGAGGACCCTGCCCAGGGCCACGCAGCTACCATGCGGCTGCAGTGGGACTGGGACGCAGTCCTGGGGCCTCCAAAGCATGAACACTACCAACCTCTGCGTCATGTAACGATGGCCCGTGTAGGAAGGGAGAGGCGATGACCTCCACCCTCCACCTCCTTCTCAGAACTCTGGAAAGGTTGTCGCTCCTTCAGTCACCGAGACCCCTGGGGTTCTGGGATCCACAGTATCTCAGTCATTTGCCATGAACATGCAGCAGTGGAGGGCAGTCAGGCCTGAGCACTCCGTGTAGTGGGACCTTCCTTCCTTTCCACTCACTGACCTGCTCTGTGGCTGCCCCATGTTCTCCTAGGTGCTGGCCAAGGAGCTGAGGGGTTGGGGACTGCTTAGGTACCTGTTCCTCCCCACCTTAGTCCAGAGAGCCCCTGCCTTTCCTCTCTAGGCATTTGCAATCTATAGGGAAGAGGGCTGGGAAAGGAAGAAGGAAAAAGCCAGTCGGCCCAACTGCAGTGGAAAATGCCAGCCACTCATTCCTGGTGCAGGATTCTGGTTGTCATCACTTCCGGGGGCTTAGCAGTGCAAGGGGAGTGAGGCATATGGCTGGAGGAGCTTCTGCCTCAGGCACTCATGGTGCCTCTACTGAGATCAGGGTGCTTTGTCTCCCAGCTGTCTGCACACTAGGCCTCATCCTTCACTAACCCTCTCACAGTGTCACAGGAAAATGGGACAGTGCGCCTGACCCTGTTAGCGAGCAGTAATCGATATGCTTGATTGCTGGGTCTCCCTGTGCACCAGACATGACGGAGGTGAGTTTACAACGTGTTCATCTAAGACCTGCCGTGGATCAGGCCCTGAGCTGGGCTGTGTGCTCGGGTGGGGGGTTAGAGATGCCCAGAGAAGGATCTCAGCTGAGAAGTTCACAGATATGAAACAGACACCATCCGCTGTCTATTCTCCGTTTCATAACAAGAGATTAGTTTTAGTGGATATTAGGGAATCACCAGCATTTGCTGAATATCTGTCCGACATATGGAATATCTGTCATCTTAATAACAACCTTAAATTGGATATCACTGTCCCATTTTACAGGTGAACAGAGCCTCTAAGAAGTTAAGGGTATTTCCCAAGGCCACACACTCTGTAAGTGTCATAGTTAGTGGCTCAAACACAAGACTTTCTAGCTCCAACTTAAATGTGCATAAGAAACCTTACCAAACAAATCTGCTCACCCTTCTTTTCCTGGTCACCTTCCCAAAACTTCCCTCCCCCCTGCAGGAAGCCCCAAACCCCTTTTCTTTTGTTGGTATTTAAACCCAAGTTCTAACCACCCCCTGACTCACCACTCAGTGCGCCCGTAGGTACATGTGTGATACAAATGTTAATACACTTCTGTTTGTTTTTCTCATGAATCTGTCTGTGGCCGGTCTAATTTATGGGCCTCAGCTGGAGAGAACCTAAGACAATTATGAAGGATAGCAGAATATTCCAGCCCAAAATATGCCTTCTGGCATAAGGATTATTTGGAGCTGATTATTTTGAGAAACAGGGACACAGGAGCTCTGAAAACAGAAGTACAAAAAAGTGGAAGTTGTCCTTTGGCAAAAGACATTTACACTTAATGAAGGAAATCTCCATTTGTAATGTGTCTCCCCCTTGTACCAGAAGAGCAGGACGACCATCAGGAGAGACCCTAATCAAAGAGAAGGCTCCTACTTAAATCTGCAAATTATACCTTAACCTTGGTTATTCTGCTTTTTCCGGTAGTAACTGGCCTCCTCCTCCCCCATCTTTCTTTTGTCTTTAGCTAAAGATGGTATTTGAACCAGTGGCTTAGTCTACCTCAGTGAGTTACTCATTTTTCCCTGGGTGTCTCCCAGTATACCTGCGGTATACATGTTAATAAGCCTGTTTGGTTTTCCTCTTATTATTCTGTCTTTTATTACCAGGAGTCCCAGGCAAGAACTCAGAAGGGTAGAGGGAAAATTATTTTCCTCCCCTACAGGTAGAGGAAGGGATGTTGACTCTTTCACGGGATCTTCTTTTTCTTCTGCCATTAGAGACAATTAGAGGAGAGTGTTGAGAAGCCCCAGACTCACCTGAGCAAGATGAGCATGTAATGGTGGTGAAGGTGGTGGGGTATCTCCTCTAGATTGGGATAGATGGGAATTGGTCTGAGAGTGTTCTGATGCATGTAAGCAAGGGGCAGAGGAATGAACTGTGGGGCCCTGCAAATCTCTTCTAACCTCAGGCAACTCTGTTAAAGTTTCTATCTTCTTGTTCCTTAGGAAATTTTTCATAAGACAACACTCTCACGTAGTCAGAGGACTAAGATATACCTTTCCTGGCCTTAGTGGACCTCTCACAGAGGTGTAGAAAGCTGATTCTGTGTGGTTACTAGGCTGATTAGCACAGCAAGGCAAGTTCTCACCTCCCCAGCCTCCTAGTCTGTACCCCAAAGTAGTTGCCCTCACTGCTCCACGCCCCATGCTAGGACACCACTCTCCTCTTGGCTTTTCACCATTTCGGCTGCATGCATCATGTTTCCTTGATTGCACGCAATGTCTTTCTTTGCTAATCAAAGTTTAGCTAATCCATGCTGGCCTTTGAGTATAGATTATATTAGCCATTCTATTAATATCATTATCAGTGATTTCTGAACTTGTCAGGGCCCAGAGCAGGGCCAGGTCATGTTGGCGGAGCCCAGGAATCACTCTGAATGTTGGTGTAAGGCTTGCCAGGGGCTGCTTTCCTTAGAAGGGTGGGGCTGGGGGGCAGCTCTACCAGTGGGGCTGCCCGGGGTATTTGCACTTGAAAGGAAACAACACTATCAGCAACTTCACAGGCCCCTTCGCAGGAATATCAGTCATGACTGACACTTCAAGTTGAACTTCACAGCGTCCAGAAAAGAGTAGGGCAGAGTGTCTCACATCGCATCATCCTTCCAAGCACAGGGCCCACGGCTGCAGCCCCACCTAAGGGGTGGACCCATTATCTAAGCCCCACTTTGGTGGGCTTAGGGGGGCTCCTCCAGGCTGGGGGACGGTGTGGTCAAGCCAGAAACCCAGGCTTCTTAGGAAGAAACTTGGGAGGGAGTTAACCCATTGCCCTATGAAGCCTTCCTTGACTCCTCTGGCACCTTTTCCTCAGACTCTCAGGCTGGGACTCATGCTTTGACATGTTGTAAGTTGCTCAGATGAATCAGGCTTATCTCAAGCCTAAATCAGGCAGCAAAACTGGCTTCCTCTTTCAGGGGTTGTAAGAGAGTATAGGACGAGGCCAGGGAAAGCTCTGGTGTTATGATGTTTAAGATAGAACTAGGGGTAGTGGAAGGGGAGGAGGGCGGGTGGGGGGGGTGACTGGGTGACGGGCATTGAGGGGGGCACTTGACGGGATGAGCACTGGGTGTTATTCTGTATGTTGGCAAATTGAACACCAATAAAAAATAAATTTATTATTATAAAAAATTGTGAAAAAAGGAAAAAAAAAGATAGAAGACACTCTGTTTTCAAAACTTTCAAGGCTTTTCAAAAGTCTTCAAGGTTGGCATGGTCTGAATGCACGTACTCATCTCCTCCATGGCCCTGGGCTTGGGAGCAAGCACAGGTGAAGATGTTGTTATCAGCTCATTATCGCCTTTGCAAAAGTCATCACCGATTGGATTCAAGATGGTATAACGAAGACCGTTAGACCTCAAAAATTATATGTCTACATAAAATTCACTTTCGGGAGGGATTTTTGTACCAACTTAAGGAATTACTAGAAGGGAATCACAGTGGGTGTAAGGCATGGAATTAATCAAATGCTGTGATGTTTAGCTTGATTACAGGTTAGACCTCATTACTGCAGGTTCAGCGTTGACACAAGCTCTTTATTGCAAGAAGATTCCAGACTCCAAACATCAGCAGCTTTGTGTGAAGCAATAAATGATTTGACGCAATCAAAGCGCAAGATTGCAGAAGCATTGAGGCATTTGTTGCCTCAAAGACATTTTGGAATAAGATGAGAGAAGAAGGAAGGAAGGAAGGAAGGAAGGAAGGAAGGAAGGAAGAAGGGAGGGAGGAAGGAAGGAAGGAAGAGGAAGGCAAGAGGGGGAGGCAGGGAAGAGGGTCAGAAGCATAAAGCACGAAGGAAGAGGAAGAGTCTTCTTCCTTCCTTATCTTCCTCCTTCTTCTTCCCATTCTTCTTCTTCAGTCCTGCTTCCTCCTTCCCAGGAAGAGGAGGAGGAAAGGAAGGATGGGTTCCAGTTTTTTATGATTCATGGTTAAGAAATCTGACCTACTGAACACTTTCTAGTGTTCTCTGAAGAGAGGATTCTGGGAAATGAGATTCCCAAGTACTTCACTATAACAAAGCCTCTTCAGGAATCCTTCAGGAATTTTCACCATCAGTTTTCCTTTTTTCCTATTGAGATGATCTATTACTTGGCTGTCCCACATTCTGGTCCTACAGACCCTGCCCCAGAGTTCTCAAAGGAGAGTTTTTGATTGAGTTTTTTCACTTCATATTTGTCTACATATAAAGGAAAAAAAGACTCAGGTGAGGGCTAGCCTTCTGTTTTTCTACAAATTCAGAAACCATTCACCTTCTTCAAACTCATGGTCTCCTGCGGGCATGACCTCAGTGGGTGTGCGTATGAATGCGACACTTGCCGATTATTTCTGCACCACTGGAGAGACGTGAAAGTATTTATCCTTGCTTAGGTGCGGCAAGGGTCAGGTCAACACCAACATGACTACTCATTTCTATTTCACCTTGAGGAGAATGTTCTTTCAAGAGCAGTTAAAAACAACGGCCTTATTGGGATGACTAAAAACAGTGTAAAAGCTGGGGGTTATTTAGTCTGGAGAGAAAGAAGACTCACACGGACAAGAGAGCTGTCCCCAAACATCTGATGGGCTGCTCTGGGTGATGGAGATTTGTTCTGTGCAGCTCCCATGGGTAGAATGGGGCTCAAAGGGTGGATGTGTATCTAGGGAGCCTCCCCCAGGCTCAGCAGGTCAAGGACGGAGGTACTTGCTCCCCATCTGCGGGGTTGTCTGAGCCAAGGCTGGTAGTGTATGTACTGGGCACACTGCCAAAGGGACAGCACTCTGGGGTGACAGCCCTCCTCCAGCTCTACACATCTGGGATTCTACAGCCATCTTGCCCAAGCCCATCTTCTTAAGTGTAAGAAGCCTCCTCAAGAGCTATATGACGAGTTGAAGAGTGTGGCAGGGCTACCAGATGACAGGGAAGGTCAGCTGGATTCTCGCCCAGAGCCCAGGAGGGAAAGTTCCAGGCTGGGTATACACCCATTTGTGAGTGCCATAACCAAGGCACGTGTGTGGGGGGCCTCCAGAACACAGCGTCACGACTGGCTGGGGATCAGACGTGCTCCATGTGAGGTGGTATTGGAGATGCGTGTTGAGCGATGGTAGGATTTTTGGGTGGAGAAAAGGAAGACGATGTGAGTCTCTATTATAATCCTCTGGGAAATATTTTCTCTCCTGGGTGGGTGGATGACTAGGAATACAAGGGTTTTGGTGGATTTTGTTTCTTTCAGGTATCCAGAACCCACTCCCCACCCTAAAAGGTGTGTGTGTTTGTAACTGTCCCCTTTAAGGTCAAAACCAACCCATCTATCAATGGGCTCTGTGGACAGGGGCCAGTGGAGGGACTAATGGCGAGGAGGTGAAAGGTTCGAGCTTCAGCAGAGGCCAGGTGGCATGAAGAGGAAGGAGATTGCAAAGGGCTAAACCTGACTCATGTGGTACGTACTGATGTCACCAATACAAGATTCCCTGCAACAGGCGCTGTGTTGGGAACAGTGTACCCTAAGATGAGGATAGCAGGGTGTCTGCCTCAGGGAAGCCTCATGCAGAGCGGGTCTGTGGACAATAGTCATGGTCCAAGCAGACGGATGCAACTAGCAAGAAAGGCCACGAAGACCAGCAGGCCCACGGCAACTCCAAGGAGGGCTGATGCGCTCTATCGCTTGGGATACGTGGACAGTAAGGCTGGCAAGTCACTCACTCCGAGTGCAAGTGGCAACACATACAGGAAGCCACTCAGCTGGAGTCCTTGACTCCTTGCGTTGGATCTTTTTTGGCCACACGAATGGTCCAGCCTCCTTCCTTAGATAAGAACTTTCCCCACAACTTCCCAGTCTCATGCTCACCCACCCTCTGTGCCACCCTTGTCGCTGGGTGGCCCTGGTGGACAGGGGTGCTTCTTTGTTTTAGGGGCCGATCAGCCTTCTGGTCTTTCTACCTGCTGGTGAGCAGTGGACCTGATCCTCAGGAATGTCAATAGCTGAGTGAGAGCCACGCTCCTCCTCAGGAAACACAGTCATGTGGACCTTTAACCTCTAAGCGGGGGAAGCACAGTAACTCATGGGTTAGACCCAGATCCATTAGTGAGCAGATCCCCTATTGATCACACATGGTCTCTGACTTCTTCTGGTAGATGTTCCAGCTTCGTAATCAATCCATTGACCACAGCTATTGGCTCCTGCTACAGACTGAATGATCGGGTCCCCCCGCCCCAAATTCATGTTTGAAATCCTAACCTCAATGGGTGATATCAGGAGGTGAGACATTGGGGGATAACTAGGTCATGAGGGCGTGGGATTTGCACCCTTATCAAAGAGGTCCGGAGAGCTCTCCACACCGCCTGCCACGTGAGATCACGGGACTGTCTGTGGACCAGGAAGCAAGTCCTTTCAAGAGACCACATCTCAGACTTCCACCCTCCGGGACGTGAGAAACAACGTCTGATGTTTATAAGTGACTCGGTCTGCTGTGTCCTGTTGCAGCAGCTGGAGGGGACTAAGACCGTCCCTCACTCCTCTTTCTCTCTGTGGGACTGTAGGTGACCTAGCTCTTTTCCAGGGTTCACTGCAAGACTCAGTGACATTGATTTTATTTTTATTTTTTATTTATTTTTGTGAAATTGTTTTTAGAAGACAGACTCAGGGGGATCCCTGGGTGGCTCAGCGGTTTGGCGCCTGCCTTCGGCCCAGAGCATGATCCTGAAGTGCTGGATCGAGTCCCACGTCGGGCTCCTGGTATGGAGCCTGCTTCTCCCTCTGCCTGTGTCTCTGCCTCTCTCTCTCTCTCTATGTCTATCACGAATAAATAAATAAATAAATCTTAAAAAAAAAAAAAAAAGAAGAAGAAGAAGAAGACTCAGGTGGCCTTGTACCAGCCTGTCCTTTGCTTCACCTCTGTGGGTTACTCCAGGGATCATAGAGCCCACTCTACTATCCACATGAACCAGTTTTTAACCCTCTGTGCTTTGCGGGGAGGCTCTTCCCTTCCTTATTTTTCTTTTCTTTTCTTTTCTTTTTTTTTTTTTTTTTTTTAATTTGCATGCTCTCCTCTTTCTTCAGAGGGAGGGTAGATGTTTCAGTGTATGCAGACATCACAGTTCCAGATAACTTGGAGGGAGCAACTTGGATTCAGTTATTTATTCTTATTTTTGTATGACCACAGTTAAAACCTCTCCTGCCAATACAACTGTTAATATTCTTTTTTTTTTACTTTTTGTAAATTTATTTTTTATCGGTGTTCAATTTGCCCACACAGAATAACACCCAGGGCTCATCCCATCAAGTAATATTCTATAATAACATGGCAATTACCATGCACCGCTTCAAACAACGTCACTTAAATGTTCATTTTCGCAGTGAGAATCGATCCCATCAGAAATACCAATAGTACTTTAAAGAGGTATTTTTTTTCTTACTGGGATGAGAGCTGTTGTGAGTGCGGCTGTGAGTAAAGCAGAGAGGAAAGAAGGGGAGCACGGGGTCACCACTTGCTCGGATGCCAATTCGGCCGTCAGCTATCAGGCCAAGGGAAGGGCTAAACCTAAGGGCTGGAACAGGAGGAGGCCGTAACAGCTGGACTGTGACTGTGGATACCGGAGCCGCTGGCCCTGCCTGAGGATCAGAAAAGCTTTTTGGAGGCGATGTCACTACTCCCATGAGTCTGCAGTTTGGAGAAGCTGAGGGTGGAAGGGGAGGGAAGAAGGGCTGAAGGGGGAGGATGACTGGCTCACATCCCCTTTGCAGACTCCATTCCCGTGCGCGCTGGACTTGCTGCTGCAGGTTGATGCCTCCCGTTCCCCCCAGAGCCCACCACCAGTGACTGTGAATAAACACACCAGATCCCCCTCTCAGGTGGCTACAGCTCTGATAGGGGTCGCACATTGCACCCCAGAGTTCCCCAGTAGAAGCAAGCCCTAGTTGCCCACAATAGGAATCAGCACATTAACATTCCCTTAACTGATTTCCTGCCTTTTCCCCACTATCCCCACTGGTGTTTTCTCGGTCATCCCCGCCACCTTCCCTCCCCAAAATATTTGCATTTGAATCCGTGTCTCAGGGCAGCCCGGGTGGCTCAGCAGTTTGGTGCAGCCTTCAGCCCAGGGAGTGATCCTGGAGACCCGGGATCGGGATCGAGGCTGGGGACGGGCTCCCTGCGTGGAGCCTGCTTCTCCCTCTGCCTGTGTCTCTGCCCCTCTCTCTCTGCGTCTCTCATGAATAAATAAATAAAATCTTCAAAAAAAAAAAAATGAATCCATGTCTCAGATCTGAAAATCCACCCTAAAACAAAGGATGTTTCAGTAGCTGGAACAAACACCTGTAGGGTGATGAGTTGGGCTTACTTGGGAGCACAAGTGCCCCAAGGTGGCCGATGGCTTAGAGGGACAGCAGAGGATGAGACTAGAATGATTGGGGCTGTGATGTGAAGCACCCGAATCCTGCACGAGTTAATCTAACCTTCCCATAATGAATGGGAAACCCTGGTGTGTGGGGGGGGAGGGGGTGACTAGGGCGTCAAGCGTCTGCCTCTGGCTCAGGGTCCAGTCTCCCGGCATCTCTTCAGCCCGTCGCTTCTGAATCACCTGCTTGTTAGCGGTTCCGTCGGATGCGCCAAAGATCCATTGAGCTCATGTTTGCTTTTGAGGAAAACACGGGCTTTCCTCTTGAGCCTCTTGAGCTTCTGTGTGAATAGGGCCGGGATCTGGGGGAAGGGCCAAGTTCTTGCAACAGCGTGAGCTGCTCCGGCATTAACTGGATTCTTCTCCCTACGCAGAAGAGGGTGCGTGGCTTCAGCCAGCAATCCCAGTTCTTACAGCCTCGGAAGGGATGCTTGATAGGAAAGTGCTCTTTGTAGCCTCACACGGCCCTAGAAAAGGCTCAGTTCACAGGGGGTACTTAGCTCACCTGGGGACCAGTAGGAAGAAGCTTCCAGCCTGTGCTGGGGAATCGGACGGCAGCCGCCGGGGACACGGATGTGTCGGCGTTGCTCACAGGGCTCTGCCGATGAAGGATGCCCACCAAGTACCATCCTATCCCCTGAGGGCCACCCCGGCTTGGAGAAGGTCCCCAGCCCTGGTGAGTACCCAGTAGAGCAGCCGAGAGGTGTCCCTACAGAGGCCCAAGGCACTGTTGATGCAGAAGAAATGACGAGAAGAGAGGAGAGGAGTGTGTGCCTTGCTGGCAGCGGCGCCGGCGCGGCCCACAGGAAAGCAGGTGGCCTCGCCACGCAGCTCGGGGAAGGCGAGGGCCGTCATGGCCCAGCTCGCGTTTGTCCGGGGCTGCCCTGGAGCCAGCCCCTGGGCCAGGTGTGGAGGGGGAGTGGGACGGGAGCCACGAGAGCCTGAGGCATTCACCATCGCTGGAGGGGCTCCAGGGCAGACGTGCCGGCCAGCCCCGTCATCCTGGGGCTCCCAGCTCCCCTCCAAGCTGCTCCCCCGGAGCACACGACAGCTGCGGGCAGGAGCGGGGAGGACTGTGGTCTGATCTGTTCGAAAATATGATTTGGGCTTCAGCGTAGCCCCGACCGTCCTCCCAGCGTCGCCTCCATGTCCACCCCCTGCATCAAGCCGTCGCCTTTCGCTCGGCCACCGCCAACCACCTGCCCTGCTCTCTGGCTCCTCCCGGAGTAGCCTCCGCGGCTCCTGGTGCTCCTGGTGCTCCTGGTGCTCCTGGTGCTCCGAGCCTCCTGCACGGATCCCTTAGGTCCCTTAGATCCCTGTCTTCCTGCTGGCTTCCCATTGACCTCGGAGCTCCCGGGGAGCCAACCTCAGGCCTCTGCGTCCGCCGTTGTCCCTGCCGATGACGCTTATCCACTCCTATAACAATGTTGCCTCACATGCAGTGGCTTCAAACAGCACAACGTGTGGTCTCATAATTCCTGTGGTCTCGTCTCAAGATTCGCCTGGAGAAGGATCCTCCCAGCTTACGTGGTTGTTAGTAGGATTCAGGCCCTTGCAGGTGGTCGGACCAAGGGAAGGGCCTCAGCTTCTTGTTGGCTGTCGAGACGCTGCCCTCATTTCTAGTGGTTCTTGGCCAGAGCCTGCTCCTGCCTCTTTGCCACGTGGGCCTCCCAGACATTAGGCTCCTTTGTTCAGAGCCAGCAAAGGAGTGGGTCCGGGTAAGACGGGCATTACAACCCACGTCATGTAATCATGGACGCAGCACGGGGCAGTCACCCCTGCATACTTTCTTGGTTAGAAGCAAGCCAGTCTTGCCCACCATCAAGAGAAAGGGAGCGTGCAAGGACGTGAACACCAAGGCGAGAGGTTATGGGGCCATTTGGCATCTCTCTGCCACACCTGCCTTTCTCTCCATCTCCCTCTCTACTCTACAAACCTTGAGCCTAAATAGGATTTTGCGAAAGCCTCCTTAATCCACCCCAACCAGAATTCTCTTTTCTGAGCTCCCACGGACGTGGCTTTGCTAAAATCATCTCTTTTGGTGTCTCATGCATTCAGTCTGGCATCTAGCAAATACATTTTGAGGATCTACTATATGCCCGATGCTAGAGGCAGCGCAGTATAATGCATAAGGCTGCGAGCTCTGGAATCAGAAGCTCTCAGGCCAAGTCTTGCATCCCCTTGCATCAAAGAGTTTGGGTAAAGGTTTAAATGAAATCACCCATGTAAGAGGCTTGACACAGAGCTGGGCTCATACTAAGAAATAAGTAAGGATTAAATCTCCATGTAAGTGCTGGGGGAGCCATAGTGATTCAGTGGGACGTTGTCCTGCCTTCCCAGAGCCCACGCAGCCTGATTTATTTTTTTCATGCGTGTTTGCGTGTGTGTTTCACCTCCCAGCCAGCTGAGGGCACGCCCCAGTCTGTCACTTCAACTCCACTTAGCACAAGGTCGAGCACACTCGAGGCTCCCGTGTCTGGGTCTCCAACCAATGCCCATTGGCAGCCTATCGTCGTCAATACAACCAGTCGATCCAATGCCAGTCCTCGCGTCACCCCAGCACGGCCTGCAACTCTGCCCTTCCTTCCAGCTCCATCTGTCACGGGCTGTGTGCTCGGATGTGAAATTACAGAATGGGGGAGAAATTACAGCTGCCTCGTGTTCTGCATTCCTCCTCCCCTGCTTGCTGTTTGGCAAATGCACGCCCTGTGGATGACTGTCCCCGCGTGAGAACTCAGGGAGCCGGGCAGGGAGTGGGTGTGCCGGGGTGAAGGGCACTGGCTGGTGGGGAGCAGAGCCAGAGCCTCGGAAGCCCCATGCTGGACACTGGCCCCTTACTGCTTGCTTGCCCGGAATCTAGCCTCTCCCTTCCTCATCTCCAAGAATCCTGGCTGTGTGGGTCTTCCTGGGAGGTGGGGCTCTGTCCCACAGAGGACCATGCAAAGGCCCAGCCATTCCCCTTTCTGTGTCCTGCCCTTCAGGGCCTGGATGCTGAGGCTGAGTTTGGCTTTGGGCTGCTGGCTTTGGTTTGCTCAGGACAACCCCGGCCGTCTCCGGTTATCTCGGGCGTCCGAGACTGGTAAGACGGACCAGCCCATCAAGCACCCTTCTACCCCATTTCAGCTTCTGAAATGTCTGCCTGTCTTGGGGCCCAGAAGGACGTGGTTTAGAGCTGGGTCAAAGAGGGTATGTCCCCTGCACACAGCATTGTCTCAGCTCACGCTGGGCTTCCCAATTTCCTTCCTTCCTTCCTTCCTTCTTTCCTTCCTTCCTTCCTTCCTTCCTCTCTCTCTCCCTCTTTCCCTCCTTCTCTCCCTCCATCCTTTCCTCTCTCTCCCTCCATTCTTCTCTCCGTCTCTCCTTCTCCCTCTCCCCCCCTCTTCTTTCTTTTTTGCAGAGAAGCTGAGGGAGAGAGTAAACCTGTAATCAGCTGCCTTCATTTGCTCTTGGGCCTGCACCCAGCCCATCAGGACAGTGTCCCCAGCATTCACATGCCCCATGTGTCACCAGGGGCTAACTGCAGCCTCACAGTCAGGGAGTGGGCGAGGCAAACTTGGCTGTAAGAAAGTCAGAAAAGCAGAGGGTTTTTTTTTAAGCAGCTACTTGTAAAAATGAGGATTCTCAAACTGGAAAAAAAAAAAACTAGAAATAGAATCAAAGAGTTGGACTCAGCTTCAGGAGTTGTCCAATCAGAAATTCATGCTGCGGCCCAGTAGCCCCCCCTTCCTTGCTATCGGTACCCCAGCCTGGTCAGGTACGGGGCGCCCGTGACTTCATGGGTACCCCCCATGCATAGGGACTGATTTAAGCTAATTCCTGTCTTTTTTGCCAGTGAGTGGCTGAGGCCCACCAGTGTGACTCTATCCGAGCCCGTGACGTGGAAAGGGAAGCCTGTGAAGGCTTCTGGGAAGATTTTCTTCATTTGTAGAAGAGACAACACTTGCTCCTTCCCATTTTGAGTGTAGTTGTGCGAGAAACTGTCACTTGCAACTGTGGCTGCCTCCTTGGGAAAACCCAGAGAATCCCAGAGAGGCTGTCCCCGGGCCCCGACGTCCTTCATGTGCTGCACCATCCACCAGTGGACTCACCGCCTGTCGGGATTATGTTAGGTGACAGGACTCCTTATTATGATAGACAAATTCCTTATTGTTCAGGCAACTTCTAATTTGTGATTCTGTTCGTTGCAGCCTCAAACCTCCTCCTACTCGACCTGGTTGCTCACACTCCCTTCCCCGGCCTCCGCCAGACCCCAACCCCCCGGGATGGAACGCTCACTGCCTTCCCGCCTCGCCTTGAGGCAGCTGAGGCCTTTGGAAACAGCGGGTGTCCCCTCTGATACCAAACTGGAATCAGGTCCTTGCATGATTTCTGCCCTTCAGATGCAAAAAGAACAAGTCATCCTCTTTCCCAAGACTTCTCTGTAGGCCCCTGAGAACAGCTTTCACGTCCATCTGTGTTCTTGGCTTTTTCTACTTTTTCGGGTCACTTGATCCAAGGCTGACTCAACCTCCCACCTAAACCTATTACCTTACAGATGAGAAATCCAGGCCTGAGAGATGGATGGGTCTGCTCAAAGTCACACAGCGGGCCAGAGGCAGAGCCCCTCGAGGATGGAAAGCAAACTCTGATAATGACACGGAAATAATATAGGCAATAAGGGTTATTGATCATTTTTGGTTGAGGAGGAATCAGTCAGCTTCATGAGGAGAGGTAGCATTCGAGCTTGATCTTGTTTTTTTTTTATAGAAGCGTTTTTTTTTTTAAGATTTTATTTATTTATTCATGAGAGACACAGAGAGAGAGAGAGGCAGAGACACAGGCAGAGGGAGAAGCAGGCTCCATGCAGGGAGCCCGACGTGGGACTGGATCCTGGGACTCCAGAATAACGCCCCAGGTGGAAGGCAGACATTAAACCTCTGAACCACCCAGGCACCCCTCGAGCTTGATCTTAAAGTATGAGTAGTATTTTAAAAAGAGAAGAATCCATAAGTAAATGCAAGAATGGCCTCTGCAGTCGTGTCAGCATCACCCAGCGGAGTAGTCTTCTGGTGCAGAGCTGAGCCTGAGCACCTTGAGACAGCTCAACCCTTCCAATTCTTAGAAAGTTCTTTCTTAGGCTAAACTAAGGCCTTTTTCTGTGTCTCTCATCTGTTGGTCCTAAGTCCGCCTTCTAAGCCCCTAGAGAACAAGGGCAACTGCTTCATCCCCACAGCAGACCGTTGCCATGGGGCGGGTCTAAGACTTCCCAAATCTCTAAAGCTGAATACCCCCAATTCTTCTGGTCATTTCCCACCAGGCTTTGCTTCCTTGTCCTGGTCATTAACCTTGGAACCTGCCCCAATTTATTCACATTCCTTAGAGTTGGTTGCCCAGAACTGAGCATAACACTCCAGAGTGGTCTTCCCAATGTAGATGGAAACCATCTCCACCCGCACAGCTTAAGGTCTACGTTATTTATTCTACGATCCTCATCAACACAACTGAACTGTGCTAGAGAACTCTTGCCCAGCAAGATAAAAGTAGATAAATTAGTGTAAAAATACCAGTAGCCACAAAGACAGAGAGTGATGCTCCTTAGTCCCAATGGCCTCCCTTACCCTGTTCATGTTCTCTCAGTATTTTCTCGCTCGATGTTGAGCTTTAACAAGTCTGCCTCCAAAATGGTCACACTCCGTTTTTTTTAACACACCTTTAATTGCCTTTTCTTTTATCTTGGGGGAAATTTCGGACCACAGTTTCTGGGCTGCCCATGTTCCACTGGACCAGCTGCAGGACAATTGGTTTTATAAATGAATATCCTAGGAAATGGATTCCAAAGCCTCCTGCCTGGTGTATGACCTTGAGCTGCATGACCTTTTGCAAGTCCCTCCCCTTTGTCACCCCAGTTTCCTCCTCTGTCCAAGAGGGCCAGGGACGGAGGGTCTCCAAGGGCCTACCACCCCTTAAGGTCCTGCAGTTATCTGATTCTATGCCTAAGAGAGAAGGAAAATTTTATGTTACTGTTTTAAATTATAAAAACGAAACAGATCTGTGAAACAAAAGTGTGCAAAACCTAAAATGTTCCTTCCTTCTCCCACCAATCCCCCTGGAGAGGGCATTTCAGGGGCAGTTTTTGGCAAGTGCACTCAGTGCATGCTTTTTTGATGTTATCGACCCCAGTGATACCCAATTCACTGGGACAACTAAGGGCTATTCTGAGAAGGACCTGTGTGTGTTCTTACAGTTTCTCTTCCCCCGGGAGGAAAATTGCAGAATTCTTCATGTTGCTTAAGAGTTGCGTAATTCTGCTGCCATGACCTCACTTAGGTCATTGTCAGAAAATAGAACGCACGATCCTGGCCTTAGCCCAAGACTTAGATGTGCAGGGAACAAGACATTGGGAGAGCCGGGGGCCAGTGCCCCTATCTCATGGCAGCATGGCTGATATGCAGGTCCAGAGACTAGGGCCCAGGGCCTAGGGCAACGAGAGTGACCTCAGCACTTTCATCATTCCACAAACATGAACATCATCCTCTTCTGTGTGTCTAATGATTCCATCAATTGGAGTTAGACTCCGTGGCAGAGAACTGAGATGATACAAATTGCTGGAGAATAATATAGAGATGGATTTTTTTATTTAACTTCAATTAGCCAACATCTAGTACATTATTAGTTTCAGATGTGGAGTTCAGTAATTCATCAGTTGCATATGACGCCCAGTGCTCATCACCTTACGTGCCCTCCTTAATGCTCATCACCTAGTTATCCCGTCCCCCCACCCCTCCAGCAACGCTGTTTCCTTCCTATAGTTAAGGGTCTCTCGTGGTTTATCTCCTGATTTCTTCCCATTCAGTTTTCCCTCCCTTCCTCCATGATCCTCTGCACTGTTTCTCATATTCTACATGTTAGTGAAACAATATAAGTACCTTTCTCCGATCGACGTATTTCACTCAGCATAATACCTTCTAGTTCCAACCATATTGATGCAAATGATAAGATTTCATCCATTCTGGTGGCTGAGTACTATTCCATTGTGTACATAGACCACAACTTCTTTATCCATTCTTCTGTTGGACACCTGGGTCTTTTCCACAGTTTGGCTATTGTGGACACTGCTGCTATAAACATCGGGGTGCAAGTGCCCTTCAGATCACTACATTTGCATCTTTGGGGTAAATATCATCTGCCATCCTGGGGAAGCGACCCATTAGCGACAAAAGGATTGAGGGCCCCGACTGCTAAAGTTCTCAGCCACCTACTTGTCTCCTTTGCATGCTCTCCACAACTGCCTCAAGGAGGATCAGATCCAGGGGAAGAGGAAGAGGAGTGAATAGAATTCAGTGTGTCCTCAGGAGGGAGATCTGAACGCAGCCGTAGGGATGTGGGTGTGAGATGTGGCTCAGTGTTCAAGGAGGGGCAGGTGTTGGGAGACGTGTGCAGAGGAGGGAAATGAATTGGGCTATTTAGAGGGCAGAGGCAGGGAGGAGGGCTGGCCACAAGATACTCTGGGGGGTGGAACAAGGAAACTCAATGAGCAACAGTTGCCTGAAACTGGCCCACGGTGGCATGCAAACTGTACCACACCAACAGTCTAGGCCTCAGTCCCCAGAGGGGCCTGGTCCTAGAGAAGCTCACTAGGGGTTAAAGAAGCGGAAGGCAGAAAAACCCCAAGGTGTTCAGATACTTGCCATAATACCGCTAGCTCATTTGTTCATCCATCCACTCAGTAAATGTTTATCGAGTCTTTTCATGTGCTAGGCCCTGGGGTATAGTGATAAATAAGAGAGACATGGCTATGCTCTCATGAAGGCTTCAGCTTAGTGAGACAGGTTTACATGAAGCTAATCTCAAGGTGAACGTCCAGGCAGGTAGGTGGGAATAGAGCGCCGGGGGTCTAGGTGTGGACAGGTCAGAGAGCGACCAGCACTGCAAACCAGAGGGCAGATGGAGCAGGTGCTTACAAAGAAGTAAAGTGTGTGGGGATGGGATTGAGGGCAGTTGTTGGCATAATCCTGGAGAGAGATGACAGTCCTAGGGTGGGGGCTGTAGCTTCTAGAAGAGTCTAACAGGTACATCTAGCCAAGGTGGTACTGGATTAGACATGTCAGAGATGGAGAGGGGGGAGTCACGGACGACCCCTAGGTTTATGGTTTTGGGTTGAGTGAAGTTGGGGTAGAAGTGGGGAGCAGTGAGGGAGATGCCTCACATGGTCTCAGCAGCTCCCAACCACATGGTCACATGACTTCTGATTCAAGATGAAAGTGCTTCCTCCCTACAAAGCCACAAGGAAGGGGCTAGCAGTCTCTCTGCTCCCCTCTAGGATTCATTCATCCCCAACGTTTCCTTCTCAACAATGAGTTGAGATAACCAAATTAGGAATTGGAATTTGGAAGGGGAGACTTAGGAATACTTCCTTACAAGGAAGGTGGGCGAACTCAATGGGAGGCAGGGTCCCCAGGGTCCCAGAAATGACAAGAAGTGGGACAGTGCAAAGAATTTTAACAAATCTTATAGGACAATCCATTCTTTCCATGATCTTACCTGGAAATGGATATTCTTA
Source organism: Canis lupus familiaris (assembly GCF_011100685.1). Classification (NCBI taxonomy): domain Eukaryota; kingdom Metazoa; phylum Chordata; class Mammalia; order Carnivora; family Canidae; genus Canis; species Canis lupus. The sequence goes on from NC_049254.1 coordinate 31,693,591, forward strand.
TGTGCTCGGTTTCTTCATCTGTCAAAGGAGGCGATCATCTCACAGGATTGCGGAGAGAAATAAATTAGAGAAGGCATATTGTAGAGCACCGTCCTGAATACAGCAGGTATTTGGTAAACATCAGCTTCCAGCCCTTGGCCTCAACCAGCCCCTGCAGAATGGAGGATGTTATGGATGTTATGTTATGAACACTGAGTAAAGCCAGTACCTTGAGGTCCCTGACAACCTGCACAGTATTACGCAAACAGGTATGATTACTAAAGAAATGATGGTGATTTATGACAACAATTATAATGAAATGTGACCAGCAGGGTCAGTGGACTTGTAAACAGCAGAGATAGCCTGCACCCCTATAGGTACCGTCGTCCCTATACAACATATATGGGTGAGAGCAGAACAGCTGGCTAGGAAGAGCTTGGACGTGGTCAGAGGGACTTGGAATCGCATCTTGATTGTGCCACTACAAGCTGTATGACCTTATGAGTCTATGTCACCTCTCTGAGTCTTAGCCCTTCATGTGCCCAATATGGACAACGATGTCTAGCTCAGAGGGTGGTCAGCAGCAAGCAAGCTAACACGTGGGGCTCCTGGCACACACCAGGAGAAGACCACACAGTGTCAGCTGCAGGTAAAGGGGTAGGGCCCTGACCCTGCAGTGCATCAGGGTCCTCATCTGTGGAGTGTGGATGTTAATGGATCTGCATCCTAGAGTTTGATGATCAAATCATACAGTGTGAAGAGAGTACATAGAATAATACCTAACCTCGTCAATGCTATTTGTTACCAGAACAGGTGTTCCATCCCTACTCTAGGCCTCCTCTCTTACCTGTGGCACGTACCTGTGGGAAGGAGACTCCTTTAGTGTAGGAAGGTCCCGGATTCCAGACTTTTATGCTGTCTCACGTCCCTGTAGGGAGCATCTCTCTCCAGCCTGGAAGTGGTTGGGGAGGTGTGACCGGACTCTTTTGGTAACTGCGGCTGAGCCTGTGATTTTTTTTACAATTCTAAGGCCTATCATTCCACTATAGGTGGTAGGGATAGCTCCTGTATATGTCAGGGCTCTATGGAGCCAATAGGATACGATACATAGATAGATGATAGGCAGATAGATGATAGATACAAGAGATTTTGAAGAATTGGCTCATGTGATTTTGGAGGCCTTTTAAGTCCAAAATCTGCAGGGTAAGTCAGCAGGCTGAAGACCCAGGGGAGGGTTGCAGTTTTAGACCAAAGGAAGTCTGCCAACAGAGCTCCTTCTTGCTCAGGGGAAGCCAGTCTTTGCCAGGCCCTCCAGCTAATTGGATGAGCCCCCCCCCCCCATTGTGGAGGGCAACCTGCTTTACTCCAAGTCCACTGATTTAAATATTAATCTCTTCCCCAAAAACACCTTCACAGCAAATATCCAAAATAACGTTTGACTAAATATCTGGCCACCACCATGGCCCAGCTAAGTTGACAGACACATAATATTAAGCACCATAGGTACTTTCTTCTACTTTTCTTCTTTATTAAGTATTCTGGATTCAAACCAAGGCTTTGAAAGAAATGGAAATACTCTTAACTTCCCATAGGCCTGAAACGGACTTTAGGACCCCATTAATGCTCACTTACCTGCCTTGAGATGACTTAGTATCAGCCTAGAAATCAGTGATTCCAACCGGAGACAGAGAAGCAGACCCAGAGAAGGGGAATAATTTACCCAGGTCCCACAGCAAAGCCAACCCTACAGCCTGGGGCTCCCAGTCAGCTCCATGTTCTCCGAGCAGGTGCTGACTCCGCTCCGTAAGCCCCCCAAAGGCTCTTTGATGTATACAGAGGCCTCTCTCTGCTCACCACCATACCTCTGAAAGATCAGCTATTTCTAAAGGGAAAAAGTCAGCCTCTTTTTCTCCCCCAAATTCATTGTCTTCTGCTGAGCTGAACTAGATTGAGAGGATCAATGACATTAACTGGCACTGAGGAGACATTAGTGATTTTCCCCCTTTGGATATGACAAGGCTTCCTGAAGCTTATAATCAGCTAAGCTATTTTATCTCTTCTGCTGAAGCTTCCTCAGAACATTCACAGGATCTTGAAGCAGGAAGGGGCTTCTAGAAGAGTTTTGTCCAGTTCCTTCACTTTGCAGATGAAGACACAAAGGACCAGGGTGGGGAAGTCATGTGCCCCAGCCAGTAGGAAATCCAGCTAATCAGCTGCCCCAGCAGTTTCTCTCCTTTTATTTGGACCTTGGTCCTGGGGAGGAGGAGCCTGGGCTGGCTCAGGCAGAGGAGAGGTAGAAAAGAAGGCTCCATTGGAAGCCACTCCCATAGTTCAGGTGAGATGTGATGGGGTGCGGGGGTGGATGCAAGGTGGATAGGGAAGATGAGGGCTAAACTTTGAATGCAAAGACCATTCCAAGAGAGAACTGATGCGGCGTAGTGACTGGAGTCAGAGAGAGGACAGACTTCGGAGCTCCTGACTTGATTGCTGGGTAAATAGACATTCATCTTGGGTGAATAACCAGGACCAGGAATGGGTTGGAAGTAGAGATCTGGAAGGATAGGCCATGAGCTCTATACACATCAGGGGAGATATTTATGGGATGCCCAGAAGAGCCTGTTTGGGATGTGTGGGCAGTGGGATGTGTGACCCGAAGCTCAGAGCACGGGACCGAACATGAGATGTGGAATTCCACCAACATGTTCTGGAAGCTGAACTCATGGGAGGGAGGATCTGGTAGGGAGAGCCCCTGGCCGTGCAAGAGCAGAGCCAGAGCATCTCCTGGGTCTGTTTGTTCCATGAGGCCACATTCCCAACGGAAGATGACACAGCATCACAGAAACCTCCTCAGTTTCCGTCCCACATTTTCATAGTCTACACCTTCTTTGATCAACATCTCATCCGTCTCATGATATAATACTGCCCCTCCCTGCCCCGAGAAGCCGATGACCAAATGTCCAGGAGCAGCAAGACTCTTTGCTGCTTTCTGTCTTGATAAAGAGTTTCCTCGGAGTTGGGAGAGCTTGGGAGAAGAAGATGCATACGTGACTGGCACCGCAGGGTCTCCCCCACCCAAGGTGCACCAGGCTGGGTAGAGCGTCTGCTGAGTTCTCTGACTCCTCCCAACCCAGGCAGGCCCAAAGCCGAGCAGAGAGACAGAGGCAGCCACTGAGATGGTAAATGGCTTTCTCCCGTGCCCTAAGTGCAGCGTTAAGAACCAATGTCACTCATTTGTCACCTTGAGTTCTCGCCAGCGCTCGGTAATTCGTGTTAAATCCCAAATGAGTATGTGTGCGGCTTCCTGGCAGCTTTCAAAAAAATAGAGGTCAAGAGCAAATGAAAGCATTTCTGAGATTTCTTAGATCAGGTGGCTTAACCTTTTTTTTTTTTTTTAATTATATTTAAATAACTCACTCTAGAAATTCCATTCAGAAGGACTGTGGCATAGCCGCATGAGTTGACAAGTCTCCTTCTAAATTATGCGTTATTTATTCAGTGCCAACTATGAACCCAACAGGTGACGAGCTAAATTAAACCTCCTGGCACACGCCTGCAGAGTTCAGAGACGAGGGGGTGTCAGCAGCCTAGTGTTGAGGTGAGCCCTCTGAGGAGGACGGAGAGTGTGGCTGACGGTGTTTCCTTGCCCTGAGCGGGGAGGGGAACTTGAGTGCACCCCGTGTGCCCGGCAATGTGCTAGGAGCCGTCCGTAAGTGAGGACACTTGCTCTCCACTACAGCCTGTGAGATGCGTATCACTGCCCCTATTTCACAGGTGAGCAGGTGGGGGCTTCCAGGGTGATAGTCACTCCTGAAGCCCCAAACCCAAGTCTCCAGTTCAAAATCCAGAGCTATTTTCAATAAATGATGCATTAGAAGACGCTGGCGGCTACTGCTAGTCTCCAAGATGGACCCAATTCATTTATCTGTGTGGACACCTTTGTGCAGGTGTCTCCATGCCCAATCTAGGCTGGCCTGTGTCACCAAACAAATATGGCAGGGGCGACGCTGCGTGGCTTCTAAAGCTGGGTCATAAGAAGTCTTTCAGCTTGTTGATCTTTGGAATGTTTGTCCTGGAAACAGTGAAGGGATTCAGAGCAAGAGCCCCCCCCACACACACACACACACACTGAATGTGCCACTTTGGCATGTGGACTATTTGGCGCTGAAGGCAGTTGACACCCTGCAAGCCTGGGAGATTTCGCCCCTCCCTTAGCTCGCTGAAATCTGAACGGGGACGCCTTTCCCAGAATATGAATTATTACCAGAGGCAAGTTGTACCTAGAGGACCCACCTGCATGGCAAGGCAAGCATCGAATTACCAAGCACCTGCTCTCCTACTGCCGTGCGAGCACCTCCCTGCCGGAGCCTATCCGACTCCTGTCTCAGGATGGCGTGTGCACCTCATGTTACCTTTCTGTCTTTCAACCTCTCGTGTATGTGGAGCTCCTGTGTGTGTGAGATTAGATTTTATTTTTTCCTTCAAACTGTCTCATGTTGATTTAATTCTTAGACCAGCAGGAAAAACATTTGAAGGGTAGAGGAGAGGTCGTCCTCCGCAACAGGAGCCAGATACCCTGTCGGCAGTCTGACGTCTCCGAGCCCGCCATGCTGGGAGGAAGCCCAAGCTAGCAGGTGGAGGCTGCAGGGAGAGAACAAGGCCGCAGCCGCCCAGGGTGTTCCAACCATCCCCACTGAGGCACAAAAATAGGGGAGTAAATAAGCCATTTTGAATGTTCCCATTCAGTCAAGTCTTCAGATGACTCCAGCCCCTCAGCTGTCACCCGACTGCCACCACAGGAGGAACCCCAGGTAAACACTACCCAGCGGAGCTCAGTCAACCCTCAGAATCGTGAGAAAGAGGAAGAAATGTTTATTTGAAATGCGCAAGTCTTCGAGCTGTTTATTGCACGGGGATGACCAAAACAGTCGGGTGTCAGGACGATGCTGTCTCTAGCAGTCATTGTGACCATCTTTATTAATGCTTGCCATGTGTCAGATGCCATGCTAAGTGCTCTACGCTTATTATTCCATTTGATTTTCATCAGAACCCCATGAGACAGCATTTATTATTATTCACTGTATCTACTTTACATATGAGAAAGGCTCCAAGATGCCGAGTAATACGCCCAAGGTCACACAGCTGGTGGGTGGGAAGTCAGGATTCAAACCCCAACAATGCAACCCTAGACCTCATCGAGGTCACACCGTGGTCTGCTCTGTTACTAGATGCAGGTGAGTCGGGAACTTCAGATCTAGGAGATTTGCCTTAGAAAGTCTCACTTTGTCCAGAAAGCTTGTTCTGGAAGTTTTAGAGGAGTCATCTGGGTTTGTGTTGAGTCTTCTGGGGACAAGCTGCCAGGACTCTGTGAATTCATTCACACAGAGAAACAAATGGTTCTGACCTTTTCTTTTTAAAATGTTTTTCAAGGGAAGTAGTCAGTGCTGCCAGCAGGGTCTAGATTGATAACATCAGATGCTGAGAAGTGGAGCCTCCACCCTACGTCGCGTCACTTGGTACCTCAGGTCAGATCAGCCAGAGACACAGCAGGGCTTGGAAATGTCACATCGATTGCCTGTTCAGAACACAGTCTCCCTCCCTTCCCTCCCCGCCTTCTTGCTTTCTTGTCTGCGGGGCGTTGGGGGCTGTGTTAGATGTCCTGTCCCCAGAACAAGAGATAGAAAAAGGAGGAATCCATCCACATCACATTAGAGGGCAGATGTGAGGACAGGGAATAAGGGTAGGGGTGGAGGACCAGGTCACTGAGTGCAGACATGTGGCCAACACCACTGGATCCGGCTGGGCCAGGTGTGGGCGGCAGGTCAGACACGTGGTCCCTGCACCCCTGTGACGTGTCCCCCATGGGCAGCTGGGCGCAAGCACTATGGCTCTGACCGCTGTGGCCGCTCTCGTTCTGAGGCGAAGTATCGAAAAGTGCTGCCCCCCAACATGTGCTTCTGGTTCTCTTCTCTCCTACTCCAGCCAGGCGCCTCCACGGTGCCCGCCCTCCGTGTGCACAAGCCTGTCTGTCCATAGAGCATTTGCTGATGCAGCCACCAAGTGAGGCACAGGAATGCCACCGGTACATGCTGAGAAGCACAAGCCTCTGCTCCCAGGAAGAGACACTAGCCTGCTGGGAACGTCCTCCACACTCCGGCCTCCCAAGAGCCCCCCGCCTGCTCCCCGCCTCCCCACCCCTATCTGGATTCTGTCCTGTTCACCTCAAATCCTCTACCCGCACAGCTTCCATCACAGTTGGGAAGGCTTTTCTTCACACCCCTGTCCTTACGATTCCCAAAGGTCAATGCTTTAAGCCTACATTCACCATTTTCCCCTATATCCATATACCACATGCATGATTAGTTATTCACTAGCTTCCTTTAAATTGGCTGTACTTTATACATTAATTCACTTTGAAAGTGAAAACGTGGGATAAACAAAAACCAAAATCACTTGCCATAAATAAAAGATACCAGAACAAACGATGCAGTAAAAAATAAGTGTCATTAAATTTTAGTTAAATATGGCTGCCTGCCAAAGTCTAGGCTTGAGATTTATCCTATATTTATTTACTAACAGGAATGTTACCGTCTGCTACAAATGCACCAATGGAGACTCTCTTATTAATGTAAACTAAAAAAAGCAAAGAGAGTGGAAAAGGGCAAAATCTTCTTGCCATGCAATTTAATGCTGTGCAGCCTTGTGTTCGTATCCACCCAAAATCATTTCTCCTCGCACCCAGGGCCTGTATTTCATGCTCTGATCATCACTGTGCCAACCAAAGACCAGCTCAAAGGCTTCACTGTCTCCCAAAGTCTTTCCTTACCACTCCTGCCTCTATCTTTCCCTTCTTTCTTTAAATATTTATAGTAACAGATACCATATTATACCATTTATTATGGCACTCATTTTAACCTTTTCTTCTGGGGCTCTGTGACCTCTTTTTCCAGGGTCTCACACTCCTGGAAGGCAGTAACTGTAAACTCCTTTTTTTTTGGTGCATAACTGTGTGAAGCGAGCGTGGTGGGGATTTCACACAGTATCTTTCACGCTGCTGAGCACAAAGGTGATGCTTGATTTACCCTGATGAATTAAATGTAATTCCTTGTTCTGCTACTTATAATTGTGTTGCTTTTAAGTTGATTTTATGCCATCATCTCATATAATATAAACCAAAAAGCATAAGATAACCAGGAATACACCTAACCAAAGAGGTAAAAGATCTATACCCTAAACACTACAGAACACTTCTGAAAGAAATGGAGGAAGACACAAAGAGAAAAATATTCCCTGCTCCTGGATTGGAAGAATTAATATTGTGAAAATATCCATGCTACCCAGGGCAATGTACACGTTTAATGCAATCCCTATCAAAATACCATGGACTTTCTTCAGAGAGTTGGAACAAATCATTTTAAGATTTGTGTGAAATCAGAAAAGACCCCGAATAGCCAGGGGAATATTAAAAAAGAAAACCTTAGCTGGGGGCATCACAATGTCGGATTTCAGGTTGTGCTACAAAGCTGTGGTCATCAAGACAGTGTGGTCCTGGCACAAACACAGACACACAGATCAATGGAGCAGAATAGAGAATACAAAATTGGACCCTCAACTTTATGGTCAACTAATATTCGATAAAGGAGGAAAGACTATCCATTGGAAGAAAGACAGTCTCTTCAATAAATGGTGCTGGGAAAATTGGACCTCCACATGCAGAAGAATGAAACTGGACCATTCTCTTACACCACACATGAAGATAAACTCAAAATGGATGAAAGATCTAAATGTGAGACAAGATTCCATCAAAATCCTACAGAAGAACACAGGCAACACCCTTCTTGAACTTGGCCACAGCAACTTCTGGCAAGATGCATCCATGAAGGCAAGAGAAACAAAAGCAAAAATGAACTATTGGGACTTCATCAAGATAAGAAGCTTTTGCACAGCAAAAGAAACAGGCAACAAAACTACAAGACAACCTACAGATGGGAGAAGAGATTTGCAAATGACGTATCAGATCAAGGGCTAGTTTCCAAGATCTATCAAGAACTTATTAAACTCAACACCAAAGAAACAAACAATCCAATCATGAAATGGGCAAGAGACATGAAGAGAAATCTCACAGAGGAAGACATAGACATGGCCAACATGCACATGAGAAAATGCTCCACATCACTGGCCATCAGGGAAATACAAATCACAACCACAATGAGATACCACCTCACACCAGTGAGAATGGGGAAAATTAACAAGGCAGGAAACCACAAATGTTGGAGAGGATGCGGAGAAAGGGGAACCCTCTTGCACTGTTGGTGGGAATGTGACCTGGTGCAGCCACTCTGGAAAACTGTGTGGAGGTTCCTCAAAGAGGTAAAAATAGACCTGCCCTACGACCCAGCAATTGCACTGTTGGGGATTTACCCCAAAGATGCAGATGCAGGGAAACGCCAGGACACCTGCACCCCGATGTTTCTAGCAGCAATGTCCACAATAGCCACACTGTGGAAGGAGCCTCGGTGTCCATCGACAGATGATGGATAGAGAAGCTGTGGTCTGTGTATACACTGGGATGTTCCTCAGCCATTAGGAACGACAAATACCCACCATTTGCTTCGACATGGATGGACCTGGAGGGTATTATGCTGAGTGAAGTCAGTCAATCGGAGAAGGACAAACATTATATGGTCTCATTCATTTGAGGAATATAAAAATTAGTGAAAGGGAATAAAGGGAAAGGAGAAAAAATGAGTGAAAATATCAGTGAGGGTGAGAAAACATGAGAGACTCCTAACTCTGGGAAATGAACAAGGGGTGGTGGAAAGGGAGGGGGGCGGGGGTTGGGGGTAACTGGGTGACGGGCACTGAGGGGGCATTTGGCGGGATGAGCACTGGGTGTTATGCTATATGTTGGCAAATTGAACTCCAATAAAAAATTTTTTTAATTTTTTTAATTTTAAATACTGTCCCAGATCAGATCAGCATATTTATTTCATGCGACGTGCAGTACACACAACTCCGGCGTAACTGGCAAAATCACCTCCGTTTTGTATAAAGGTCGTGGTGCCCAGAGTCACGGTCACACACACTAGGGAGGGAACGCGCTGGAGACTTGTAACGGACTAAGTTTACCTCTTTCTCTCTTACCTATCCAGTCAACCACACTTGACAGAGCGCCTACCACATAACAAAACTAGTAAACTCTAGAGGAATAAAGACAAAGAAGCGGTTGTTTCTGATTTAGAGAAGCTCATAATTTAGAAAGAGAGATGACCTAAAAGCCGGTCATTACAGCTCAATGCAAATGTAATAATGCAGTTCTGCACATGGAGCTAAGGGAGCCAGGACGGAGATTTGGACCCTGACTAGGAGCCCTGGAAAAGTTTACGTGAAAGAGGTGACCTTCGAATCAAGCTTTGAAAATAGCCAGACGTGTCAGGGAAAGGGCATCCCAGGCCAAGGACTGAGCCGGAGCAAAGGCTTGGAGGCTTGCCTCTGTTCTGGAAGTGGTCGGCGACTAGGGGGTACAGTGTAGGATATCTGGAGAATGGACGGAGACAGAGCTGGAACGAGAAGGGGCCAAACGGGGAAGAGCTCTGTGCTGTTGTTGAAGGTCTTTAAATAGGAACGCGTAACACAGATGGGTAGTTGTCTACTGTGATTACTTATTATCTCCTTCCTTCCTTTTTACAGAATCCTGCTGTTTAGCTGGAACCATGAATTTCCAAAACCAAAGGCTGTATTCCTCAGCTTCCCATGTAATCAGGGGCAGCCATATGAATAAGTTTTGACAAAGAGGTATAAACAGAGCATTGTGTGGAACTTCTAGGAAGGCTGTTTAAAAGGAGATGAGCTAGCTAGATGAGCCCTGATTCTCCCTTTCACATTTCCTCTTTTTTTTGGTTCACAACTGGGACATGAGATTTGGAGTTCCAGCAGCCCTTTTGGACTACAAAGTCCCCTTGACAACAAAAGTCAGACCAAGGAGCACCTGGAGGGCTCAGTGGTTGAGCGTCTGCCTTTGCTTGACCCTGGGATCAAGTCCTGCATCGAGCTCCCTGCGTAGAGCCTGCTTCTCCCTCTGCCTGTGTCTCTACCTCTCTCTCTGTGTCTCTCATGAATAAGTAATAAAAATCTTAAAAAAAAAAAAAAAAAAAAAAAAGGAAAGAAAGAAAAGAAAGCCAGACCAATAATGACAGCATAGAAAGAGGAGTCACGAACCCTGTGTGTCATCTTCTCTTTTATGAAAGTGAAGCTTTTATGTTATTTAAATAAATGTCACTTGGGGAGCTTTATAATATCCAGCCAAACCTTATCTTAGTGAATATAGGGAGTCATGGTCTCTCTGATTTAAAGACCATGTCTGACAACTCCGATATCTGGATATGCTTTGGATCTGCTTATGTCTATTTTTGTTCTCTTGGTTTTCAGTCATTTGGTCCCGCATCCCGGTTCCCTTGGCAATTTTCTATTGAAAGTCAGATGTTGTTTAGGGCTGCACCATCCAAAACAATAGCTACTAGCCCCATACAGCTATTAAAATTAAAATTAAATAAACTGAAATTGCGTTCCTCGGTTGCACTAGCCACGTTTTACACGTTCAATAGCCCAATATGGCTAACAGCCACTGTACTGGCCACTGCATATTATAGGATATTTCCATCATTGCAGAAAACAGACACTGTAGGAATAGAGATTATTTGATGCTCTGGAGGATATTATTTTCTTCCAGAGAGGAAACTATCATTTCTGATCAGCAGCCCGGCCACAGGCTCCTTTGGTCTGATAGATCCTCTACTCCAACTTTGGTCTTTCTGGCCCCGTGAGGTCGTTGAATTCTCTGCTCAGCTTCTCAAACTCCGAACTGCTACTTACAAATGGGCAAATGCCTCAAGAAGGGCTATGTGCCGGGCTTACCCCTTTGTACTTTCCTTCTTTCCAAAATCTTGACCCTTCACACTTTGGGTCTTGGTAGCTCTCCAAATAACTTCAAATGGATTTTTTAAAAACAATACATTTTATCTAATTCCCAGTTAATTCTGGCAGAAAGATTAGTCTGATACGAGCCAGTCTGCCACAGCTAGAAGCAGAAGTCACATCTCTGTTTTAGGCACGGGGGTCTGGGGGCAGCACAGAGAGGGTCTGGGAGGATACTCTAGACAAGAGGCAGGGAAGGTTTGAACTAAGGACAAGCAGAGAGAGAGAGGACAAATTTGAGAAATCTGCACAATTTTGGAAAGTGAAGTGGAATCAGTCCGGGATCAGATGTGGGGTATGAGAGCCGGAGGGGAAAAGAAGAAATCAGGAATGACTGCAGGTCGTGGCCCTTAGGTGTCTGAAGCAACAGGTTGGATGCATCCTTTTCAGGTGACTTAAAGGAGCTGCACTGGGGGCAGGGGAACAATTCGTTCTGGTGGCTTTAAAGGTGGCCCCATCAAGTGTGCCTCACGCAATGCCCTGTGCCAGGGGACACTGGAGGCAACACCCGCTCTGTCGGGCCGTAGCAGTCCCTTGGCCCAGCTGCTTTGGTAGCACGGTTTTGGTGTGATTCTGGCTGCTTTTCTTCCCCCGTCCAGCCCTTGCTCTTCCCCTTTCTCCTCCTCTTCTCCCTCTTCCCCAGCTCCTCCCCTCTTCCTCCTCGTCTTCTTCTTCCTCTCCTCCTCCTCTTTTTCTTTCTCCTTCTCCTCTATTTCCTCTCCCTCCTCCTCCTCCTTCTTCCTCCTCCTCTTCCTCCTCCTGCCCTACCTCCTCCTCTTCTTCCTTCTTCTCCTTCTTCCCTTCTTGCCCCTTCTCTTCCTCCCTACTCCTTTTTTTTTCTTGCTTCTCCAGGCTTCAAGGCAATTCTGATACCCTTTGAATGAACTCATTTTCTGTTTCTGGAGTCCATTTCTGTTGCTTGCAACCCAGAACTCTGATGGATAAAGAATTGTACGCTCATAATATTCAATTTGTATTTAACAGGAGATTTTCTCCCCATGGATTAAATTTCTTAATATGGCTTATAAGCACACTTGTCTTATCTTTTATATACGCTCAGATGTGATAAGAAAAGGCTAGAGTGTAGAGATGGAGCAGAATGGCTATTTCAAGCAGTGGTAGGCGGTACAATAAATACCTATTGCTAGTTGAAGTCATGAGAATAGCTGACATTTCCCAGACATCGGGTAGCCTGAGAAAGAAATAGAGTTTGTGGGTTTTTATTTAGTCAGTCCGGGATCAGATGTGGGGTATCACAGATCACCTTTCATCAATCAAGGTGAGATGTTCCCTTCTGGGGATGTTGAGCTAATTCCAGGGACTCAGGATATATGACTTCCTCTTAACATGCCGCTGTGCTGGTCAAACAGAGGCCAGCCAAGCATTTACCCTTCAGCGTGGCCTGAATGAAACTTTCTCCTCCTGGGCACTACTGGTCTGACCTGAGTGCTAGCATTCTGCTCCCTCTAGGACCTAAAGACTGCCTGGAGAACAGAGCATTCAGTCTCCCTGGAGGCAGGTGCCCTAAGCTGGAAGCCCAGGGGCCAGAGGTCAGAGTTAGAGGGTTTTGCCCCAGCCTCAGGCTACCGATTGTGTTGCTACCAGCTGGAAATGCCTAGAGGCACTTACCTGAGCTTGGGTTACCCTTTTGGAACAAATGTTGTAGCTGGACTGGCCCTTCTTATTATGACACTCTCAGCAGTAACCATCAGGAAACCTTGTGAGACAAAGTTTATCACTCACAAATTCTGGAGGGTACAGCATGGCTGGGGCCACACAATGAAGTTAAGAGTAGTTAGAGGGTGTAGGGGTCTGGGATTCTGCTTTCATTAGAATTAGGGTTTTGCAGTTTTGGTCTTTATTAATGAATTTAAAACATAAAAGCAGAGGGAAAAAAACAACAATATAAAAAGCAGGACTTAAAGCACAGGAAGAAAAAGAAAAATATGACCAAATGGTCAGTTATCTACATCAACCAAAGGATCTTTAAACAAAGAAACTGTGGTGGGGGGCGGGCGGGAGGGAGGTGGCACTTGCTGTATTTAATTGTAAGGCTGGCAATGTGCTTATTGGAGATGCTGTCTCTGAAGTAGATGCCTCAGCAATCAAAGCTTAAGTCAGGTACTTGCATTACAGAAAGGAAATCCAACTGTCAGGGCTTATAATGACCTCCACAGTGTGGCCCTGGCGGCCAGCAGACCACAAGGGTGACATGGAGGTTGCCTGCCACCTGGGCTTCTGCTGTTCAGAGGTCAGTAGGAGTCAGATCCTGGAGGTTCCTGCTGGCCCTATTCAGGCATTTGGACTACTTTATCCCATGGGCACCGAGGAGTCAATAGGTTAAGTCACATGAAGTGCACTTTGGAAAGCTGACTCCAGTGCAAACAGATGGCAGGGGATCTGCTGGCTGGGAATCGACCTGAGAGGTGATGGCAGATTTGCACAGGAGAGTGTGGTAGGGAGGGGGATATGGGGGAAGGATTGAGAGATATTTAAGAAGCAGAAATGATAAAATGTGGGCAAGATCTACGGTGACCACTGGATGTTCTTCTCTAAGGCAGGTCCATAGGAACCACAGAATGTGGAGGAAAGATGATGAGCTCAGTCTGGATATGGTGGTTTAAGGTATCTGTGGGACATTCAAGGCAGTCAGGCTGTGAGTCTAAGGATCAGAGGCAAGTTCTAGGGGAGAGATTTGGGTTTTGGAGTCTTTGGTCAGAGTTGTGTTCTCTGAACCACCCCTACACCAGACCCCCTGGTAAGGGCCTGGATGTCTGCATATGAATTGCCCTTGATCTCCTGAGGCTGGACGCCCATTCACACTTTCTTATGCCATCTTCTGCTAGGAACCCCGCCAACCTCCAATATGGCCCACCCTGTCCAGTAGGTGGACCGTGTCTGTAGGCCCCAGTCCTCCCAATCCATCCCATCCTGCCTCTTAGGAGCTAGAGTTCTAGCCAGGCTCAGCCATCTCAGTCCTCTAGGTGCGAGAGGCCAAGGCTCACAGTCTAATGGGGCTCCCAACTTCTCAGAGTTGACTACATAGAAGAACCACACCCACCCAAAAGAGCCATAAAATCATATGCAACAGAGGAACAATTGCCAAGGGAAATCTGTGCATGCTGGAAGAATCTTGAGGCAAGTAGCACCTACCCAGGCTGCAGCACATGGGTCGCGGCCCAGCACTTGGTTCCCACCAACGCCTAATTCACTATTTACCCTTCTCTCTCCTTGCCAGCACCCGGAGCCTCCAAGTCAACCTTTGCTGCACTCCTGATCGTGCTTTACCTTGCAGCCTTTCCTCCCTGGGATGGGCTTCCCCGTATCTCCTTCCCGATGAACTAGGACACATCCTTTGGTGGGTTTCACTGTTACCTCTTCTCGGACGTCTTCCCTAAGCCAGGATCAGTCCCCCATTCCCTGGGCTTCAGTGACACTCTGGGCAGCTTCATACCTGGCAGCACCTAGAACATCACTTGGAATGATGTGTTTGCAGGTCTGTCAGACTATAAACTCTTTGAAGGCCTTTTTCATCTTTCTATGTCTGGTACGTAATCCAGGGCCTCATACCTACAAACTTGATAACTCTTTGTTATTAAGATGTCCAATCACCACTTTAATTCAACATAGTGCTGAATGTCCTAGCCAGACCCATTAGGCGAGAAAAAGAAATAAAAGGCATCCAAATTGGAAAGAAAGATGTAAAACCGTCACTATTTGCATGTGACATGTATTATATATAGAAAATCCTTAAAACTCCATAAAAAACACATTAGAACTAATAAAGTTGGGGATCCCTGGGTGGCACAGCAGTTTGGCACCTGCCTTTGGCCCAGGGCGCGATCCTGGAGACCCGGGATCGAATCCCACGTTGGGCTCCCAGTGCACAGAGCCTGCTTCTCCCTCTGCCTATGTCTCTGCCTCTCTCTCTCTCTCTCTCGCTCTGTGTGTGTGTGACTATCATAAATAATAAAAAAAAATTTAGAACTAATAAAGTTAGTAAAGTTGAAGGATACAAGAATCAATACACAAAAAATCTGTTGCATCTCTGTACACTCATAGTAAACTACCAAACAGAGAAATTAAGAAAACAATCCCAATTACCATTGAATCACAAAGGAATAAAATACCTAGGAATAAATGTAATCAAGGAGGTGAAAGACTATATATTAAAAACTAGAAGACAGGGGATCCCTGGGTGGCTCAGTGGTTTAGCACCTGCCTTTGGTCCAGAGAGCAATCCTGGAGACCTGGGATCGAATCCCACATCGGGCTCCCGGTGCATGGAGCCTGCTTCTCCCTCCTCCTGTGTCTCTGCCTCTCTCTCTCTCTCTCTATGTCTATCATAAATAAATAAATAAATCTTAAAAAAAAGCTAGAAGACATTAATAAAATAATTGAAGAAGACACAGTGAATGGAAAGGTATTTTGTGTTCGTAGGCTGGAAGAATTAATATTGTTAAAATGTCCATAGTACCCAAAGCAATCCACATATTCAATACAATCTCTATCAAAATTCCAAGTGTATTTTTCACAGAAATTGAACAAACAATCCTAAAATTTGTATGGAACCACACACATACACACACACACACACACACACACACACACACACAAATAGCCAAAGCAATCTTGAGAAAGAACAAAGCTAGAAGCATCACACCCCCTGATTTCAGACTCTATCACAAAGTGACAGTAATCAAAACAGCATGGTATTGGCATAAAAAGAGACACACAGACCAAGGAAATGGAATAGAGAGCCCAGAAGTAAACCCATGCATATGTGGTCAATTAATTTATTGCAAAAGAGCAAAGAATATACAATGGGGAAAGAACAGCCTCTTTTTTTTTTTTTTTTTTTTTTTTTTTTTTTTAGAACAGCCTCTTTAACAAATGATGTTGGGAAAACTGGGCAACTGCATGCCGAGGAATGAAATTGGACCACCGTCTTATACCATATACAAAAACTAACTCTAAAAAAAAAAAAAATAAAATAAAAAAAAAAAAAAAAACTAACTCTAAGGGAATAAAGACTTGAGTGTAAGACCTGAGACTGTAAAACTTCTAGAAGAAAACACAGGCAGTAAACTTCTTGACATAGGTCTTGGCGATGACTTTTTCAAATCTGACACCAAAATCAAAAGCAACAAAAGCAAAAATAAAGAAGTGAGAAACGTCAAACTACAAAGTTTTTGCACAGAAAAGAAAACCTTAACAAAATGAACAAGCAACCTACCGAATAGGACAAAATAGTTTACAAATCATATATCTGATAAAGGGCCATTACCCAAAGTGCATAGAGAACTTCTACAACTCAATGGCATAAAAACGAACAATCTGATTGAAAATGGGCAGAAGATCTGAGTAAACATTTTTCCAAAGAAGATATACAGATGGCCATCGGGTACATGAAGAGGTGCCCAACATCATTAATCACAGGGAGACTCAAATCAAAGCCACAAATCAAAACTATAAACCACAACAGCCTCAGACCTGTTAGAATGTCTTTTTTTTTTTTTAATCAAAAAGAAGGAATAACAGGTAATGGTGAGGATGTGGGGAAAAGGGACCCCTGGCGCACCGCTGCTTGGAGTGTCAACTGGTGCAGCTCCGTGGAACAGTATGAAGAGTCCTCAAAAAATTAAAAATCAGACTACCACGTGATCCAGCAATTCCCCTTCTGGGTATTTCCCTGAAGAAAGTGGGCACAGCAATTCAAAATCCTATATGGGGGATCCCTGGGTGGCGCAGCGGTTTGGCGCCTGCCTTTGGCCCAGGGCGCGATCCTGGAGACCCGGGATCGAATCCCACGTCAGGCTCCCAGTGCATGGAGCCTGCTTCTCCCTCTGCCTATGTCTCTGCCTCTCTCTCTCTCTGTGTGACTATCATAAATAAATAAAAATTAAAAAAAAAAAATCCTATATGATCCCCATGTTCACTGCAGCATGACTTACGGTAGCCGAGAAGGGGAGGCAAGCCAAGAACCCATCCACAGGTGAGTGGACAGGGAAGACGTGGGAGACGGACGTACATACCAGGACGTTGCTCAGCCACGAAAAAGAGTGAGATCTTGCCATTTGCGACAACAATGGATCTTAGGAGCATTATGCCAAGTGAAATAAGTCAGAGGAGGCCAGACGCAGCACGATCTCTCTTCTATGCAGGATCTTTAAAAAAAAAATCAAGTTCATAGATACAAAGAACAGATGATGGTGGCAAGAGGCAGTGGTGGGGGCGCAAGAAATGGGTGATTCGTTGGGGTTTTTTTCTTAGTCTAAATATACTGAATAAAAAATTCTTTAAAGCCAGTTTGTAGGGCAGCGGGCTGGGGGTGGGGGGGCCTCAGCGGTTTAGCGCCGCCTTCAGCCCAGGGCGTGATCCTGGAGACGCGGGGATCGAGTCCCACGTCGGGCTCCCTGCATGGAGCCCGCTTCTCCCTCTGCCTGGGTCTCTGCCCCCGCCCCTCTCTCTATGTCTCTCATGAATAAATAAATAAATAAAATCTTTAAAAAATAATAATAATAAAATAAATAAACAAAACCAGTTTGTATGTAGACATGAATAAAATGATTATACAAAAGCACCTGAAAGAATCACAGTCTGACCGATAGCAGACGCGAGTCTGGTCCGAGCCGCACCCAGCACGCTCCCCGGCCACCCTGGGTGGGTCACTGTCCCCTCTTCAGCATCATCAGCCGTAGGATGAAGGAGGTAGGACCCCTGGTTCGGATGGTCCTCCTGGGCTGTCCCTTGACCTGCCGGCTGACCTCACCTGACTGCTTGCAGTGGGCAAATAAAGACATTCGCAGAGAAACGAATTAGAACTCACAGCCTTGAGGACCTAACGACCTCGTCAAACCGGTGGCCACAGAAGTCAGGGGGAGCAGCCGGGGGGCTGGGACGCCCGGCAGGTGCAGGAAGCGGGGGGACAGAAGGAGAACACGCATGGCGCCTACTGGGGTCCAGTGGGGAGTTGGCTCTGGGGGTCAGGCGGGCCCCCTCCCTCCCATCGTGCGTGGAATCCCTTGCAGCCTTCCAGAAGCGGGGGAAGCCTGTTTACAGAACATCCACTGAACCCCCTCATCTTCACCTGGAGAGACGAAGACTGACAGGCCTGGCCCGGGGCCTCAGGGGCGGTGGGGGACTCCTGACTGAATCTGGGGTCTTGGCAGGAGTGCACATGTGTCCTCCTGCTACCTCCCGGGTGCCCGTGCCGGCCTCCGTACGCAGAAGGTGTTCCATAAATGCTCAGCAGGGAAACGGATGACCCGCCAAGGGCCTGGAGGGGTGCCGTGGGGCGCGCCTGCTGGGGGCCGCTGGCCGGACGCCGCTGGGCCCGTGACATGAGCTGAGTCTCCAGGGCGCCCAGTGGCTGGAGGCAGTCGCGGTTTCCCAGGTGGCCCTCCTGCCCCATGGGGGCAACTGTGCTCCCCGCGGGCGCTGCGTGGACTTGCCGGGGAACACGGGGGCGCTGGACGGTGGCAGGGGCCGCCTGGGGGGTCTTTGTCGCCAGCAGAGGACACGCAGCTGGGCCTGGAGGGACCGTGTGGGGGTCGGTGCGCCCCCCCCACCCCGCAGCCCCGGGACCGGAGGGCGCAGGCCAGAGACCCGAGGGCGCAGGCCAGAGACCCGAGGCCCGCTGCCCCCGGGAGACTGAGCCCCCGGGCCGGCGGGTCCCCCCTGCGGCCTGGACATCCCGCGGGGCAGCAAGGCTGCCCTTTATGGCCCCGAGCCACAGGGGCTCACCGCGACGGAAGACGTGGAATCTTTTTTAAGGTTTTACTTATTTGAGAGAGACGGAGAATGAGAGACGGAGCCTGAGCGGGAGGGCGGCGGGGGGCGGGGGGGCACTGAGCAGGGGGTCCGGCGCGGGGCTGCCTCCAGGACCCCGGGCTCAGGACCGGAGCCCAAGGCGGATGCTCCGCCCACAGAGCCCCCCGGGCACCCCGAAATGACACAGAATTTGAGCCTTTGAAAATGAGAATTTTGAACAAAGAACCAGGAACAGGAGGAAAGTAGGAAAGGGACTGGGATGCGCCGCGAGTGGAGCCCTCTGCCTGACGTGGCCTCATGGCGCGTGTGCGTGCGTGTGCACACGTGCGTGTTGCTGACACATGAGGAACCTCAGACTCAGAAATACCGAGAGCTTGCCGTGCTCCCCGTCCAGCGGGGGCGACCCCATGTGAGGATATCCCAGGCCCCCGGTATTGGGGCGCCCTGAAGTCCATCCCATCGGCTCCCCCCCACCCTCTCAGTATTTAATTTGTTTCCATTGCATCTTTGATTGATTTGTCCCCATCAGACACAGGCATGCTTTGCTCAGGCCTCTTGAGCGACAGACGCCACCCAGCCAAGCTGGTTTCTGACTATTTTAAGACTTTGGCTTATGGGACGCCCCGGGGGCTCAGCGGTTAGCGCCACCTGCAGCCCAGGGCGTGACCCCGGGGTCCCGGGATCTAGTCCCGAGTTGGGCTCCCCGCAGGGCACCTGCACTTTGAAAGGCGATCTGGAGGCCGCAGCACAGGGCATGTTGGGGACATAGGTGGACACGGTGGACGCGGTGGACGCGGTAAACACGCCGTCCTTTTCTGCCCGGCTCCCGTCCCCCCTCTTTGGGGACTTGGCCTGCCTGCCCCGGTGGCCTGCTGAGGCTGCTGAGGACAGCCCTCTGGCCAAAGCCTCAAAAGAGCAGTAGGATGTGTCCTTCCCTGGTCTTTCCTCCCCGGGGAAGTACGAGGGATTTAATGTGGTTCCTAGAAAGCAGACACGGATGGCCACGCCCGCCTCTCCCCACCTCCCCCCAGGACGAGCTGTGTGCAGGAAGCTAGGGCCACCCCTGCCCCCGGCCCGCCCTCGCGGTGTCTCTATTCCTGGGGTCCTATACGCGGAAGCGGGCTTGCTCACGTCACGTTCTCCAACAAAAGGCTCAGCCCCTAACGCGGAGGATATTTTGGTCTCCGTGGGCCTTATTCCTCGCCTTATTCCCTGTCGGTTTAGAAGTCAGAAGGAGAAGATGACGACTGTTTTTTCCAAAGGTGACGATGCTTGACGCGAGCTCAGCCAAAAGGATGCTCTCTCCCGGGGTGTTAGGTCTCGAGACACACGGGGGCCGAACGTGCTTGGAGCAGGGTCATCTCTAGGCTGTGTGCCTGCAGAGAGAAACTTGGGCTCGGATCTTGAAGAACAGACAAGATTTGGGGGCAGCGATGGAGAGAAGGCAGGATGTGCACAGACCAGGAGGAGAGAAACCCAAGGAATGTTCAGAGAAGAGTTGAGCCCCTGGCTAAACTCCACCGCCAACGTGGGTGCACAGGAGACCTGAGGCTGGGGCCCGCTCTTGACGGACACGGAACGCCGGGCATGGAATTTTGATCACAAAATGTGGGAATGTGAAGTCGCTGACCGAGAAACAGAGGCTGATGCCTGCCTGTGTGGGTAGACGGACGCCACATGGGCACTTGCAAAGGGACCGGAGTTACAGGCCACCTCTGCCCCCTTGCCAGCATGTCCCACACCCCACAGTCCCATTCTCCAGGCCTTTTTTTTTTTAAGACTTTATTTATTTATTTATTCATGAGAGAGAGAGAGAGAGAGACACGGCAGAGGGAGAAGCAGACTTCCTGCAGGGAGCCCCACGCGGGACTCGATCCCGGGACCTCGGGATGGAGTTGAGGTAATAATAGACGAGCGTCTGCCTTCAGTGGGGCCAGGAGGAGGATCGGATGGAAAAGGAACACGCAGACAGACTGTCAACGCTCTGGGTCTTTGAAGCGGTCCATCAGTGTCACTTATATCATAAAGAGATGCTCATTAATTAACGAGCTCACCAACTGATTAGGAGAGGGCCGTTGGCAAGAGCACGTCGGGAACCAAAGCCATAATAAGAAAAAGAAGACAGAGAAAAATGAGATGGGTACCAAGGAACGGGAAATGAGACCTCAGCCCTGGGGGGCCAGATTTCCCTGATGACCCCATCTAGGACCCCATTAGGACCCCATTAGGACCCATTAGGACCCATTAGGACCCCAGGCTCCCCGGTCTGGCGCGGGCCACGCGAGCAGCACCAGCACGCTCAGTGCAGGCCCCGCGGAAACCCAAGTTGCTTGATAATGACCCGTGCCCCGGGCTGGCAGGCACGGCAGTCCTCGCGTGGACTGGTGCCATCAGGCTCTGTCGTCCTGGAGGGCTGGGCAGGATTGCTTTCGGCTTACCGCCTGCATCCCATCCTCTAGGGGAAAATACTGTCTGCAAATTGCCTTGCCGTGGAGGGAGGCACCCAACAGCCTGGGCAGAGGTGAATCAGCCCCCAACAGCCACACACCTGCGGGCTGGGGTGCAGCGTGCGGCTGCCCGGGGCAGCTGGGAGGAAGCCCTGCTCTCTTGCCACGTAAAAGATATATTCACACGCACACGCACACACATCCGTCACCTCTCCAGGGCCACTTAGCCAATGCACACACCATTGAGCAGCCACTGTCTCATGTCGTGTCACGAGCAGCACAGCCAGCTCCCTGCCCCCTCCTCGCCTCGGTCTGGCTGCACAGTCGAGGCCAAAACCGACACAATCTGAACTGACCCCGTCCGTACAGGGTGTTTGCACCAAGCGCCCACCCGCCTTCAGGCCTGCGCTGGGCCTCCTGGGCCCTCGGAGCCCCTTATGCCGGGGAATTTAAATGCGTCAACCACAGACGGGAAGTCAGCTGCCCGAGAGGACAGGGCTCTGCTGACGGCGGTCCCCTGGCCTGTGGTCTTTGTGGGGATTCCAGATACAGGGGCCTGTACGCGTCCCGACCCTGCTCCTCTCCCTTTCCGGCTACGGGGTCTGCTCAGTCTGCAAAGAATCTTTGCCCTTTGCCAACAGGCTCCATCCTCAATGGCCGGGTTCTCTTTCCCAACTTGCGGTCTGGAAATCCTGTTCCTTCTTCAAGCCCCAAGAGGAATCTCCCTTGTTTCCCCCGGTTGGGACGGTTGGGATGAAACAGCCTTCTGCCCCCCCCTCCCCCCCCCCCGGTGGCGCCCAGACCCTATAGGGTGTGTTGGGGCTGTGTGCTCCCGCCCTGGCCGCGGCCTCCGAGTCTCAAGTCTCTCCAAGGCACCGGATGAGGCTCCTGCAGGTCAGCAGAGGCGGAGCAGGGCACCCTGCCGGCCGGCGGCCCTCGGTCCCGGGGCAGGCCGTTGGGACAAGGGGAGGCCTCCAGATTTGGGTTGAATATGCATGAAACTGAGAAAGGGGCAAAACGATGAGCAAGCTGAAGCCGTCAGAAAGAGAGCGACAGTTCTGCGAGACTTCTGCATTATTTGGGGCGGAGACAGATAGGGAGTGGGTCCAATTCTGTCACGACTCGGAGGGAGCTCGTCCAGACTTAGCTGCACCGAGTCCAGGTTTGTGTGATTTGAGTTTGTTGGTTTTGAATATTTGAGGCGATTCCATCCGTTGCCCTCCTCCAGCGTCCCGGGCATCTGAGCTACGGTCCTGTCACGAGGATGCGAGAAGGCGGCTGCGTCTCCAATCCCAAGGGACCCCCACGGGTGGGTTTCCTCCTTGGCCCACAGTGAGCGAGAGCGTCACCATTTAGACCTGAAATATTTCCTTACACAAAATTTTAATGATCGTATTTGTGATAATGAGATGAGGCCTCCAGTGCAGCGGGACAATTAGAACATTTTACTGCAAATTGCAACCTGCTGCAATTGTTTTTTGTTTAGTTCCTCAAATAGTCTGGATCTTATTGTTTATCTGTAGATGCAGCAGCAGAGGGGAAATGAGCACGAGCCGCCCGGGGCTGCAGCCCTAATAGCTGTTGCAGCCCTAATAGCTGCTGCAGCTCTAATAGCTGCTGCAGCCCTAATAGCTGCTGTTCCTGCCGCACCACCCGCACCAGCACCACCTGCCCGTGGCCACCATCTCCAGGCCACACAAGAATCCTGCAAAAGAAGGAACATTTTCTCCATTGTAAGACTTAAAAACAAGCACAAAACACTGAGCCCCCGAAAGAATATGTGATTTTAGCTCAAAACTGACGCCAGGATGCAGAATCGGAGCCATCCGCCGCTGAGGCCTGTCCCATCCCTGCTCACCTCCCGCCCCGGGCCTCTCCTTCCGTGAACCCAGGATGACTTTTGCATGGGAACAGGCAGCAGCGTCCAGAATTCCTGAGCCCGAGAGAGGCACCGCTCGCATTAGGCCCATCCGGGGATCTCGCCGGAGAGTTTATGGAGGGTCGGGGCTCCTCGTATCCCAAAGGCCCTACTGATGGTTTGATATCATGAAAAGATTTCGCTCTCCTCGCTCCACCCCCCAAAAATGGGTCATTAAAAGGCAGATCAGGACAGTGTACAATGTTCCCTAGAGTGGGAACCCTGGTTTCTTTTTTAAGGCCCACGCAACTGCTCTGAGATGTAGGGGAAAGCCGGGCGGCGAGTGTCCAGGGTCTGTCTTGTTTCACAGGAGCGGAGCGGTGCTGCTGTCCCCGGCCCGACTCCGCGCCCCCTGCCCGTGGGGGAGGAAAGGCAGGCCGCCCTCAGGAGGGGAGTCTCTGGCGTCTCACTGTAGGAGGAGACTCCAAGCAGTGTCCTTACTTTAAAGGAACACGAAGGCAAGAGCCTTTAGCCGGTTGGACCCGAATCCTGTATGGGGCGGGGGGCACCGAGGGAGCTGGGACTCAGCCCACCTCTCCATCCCCAAGGCGCGCCCCTGGGAGAGGGTGATGCGTGGGGCGGGCCCTCCCCCGCAGTGGCCCCCGTGCCCCAAGCTTCATCCCCTGATTGAACTCACTTCATTTGGGGGATGGGCCACCCCAACACGAGGCCCGGGAGGGGGTCCCGGGGAAGGACGTGGGGCTGGACAGCACCACCCCGGCTCCCACGGTCCCCCTGGCCTGGAGGACCACGGCGCAAGGGACTTCCCATCCCTTCACGTGCTCGGACCCATTAGCTCCTGTTAGGCCGCGGCGGGTGAGGCCGTTGGGGGTGAGCGGCACCTGATGCTTCTGCTGGGTTTCACTGAAAACCAGTTTGCGCCCCCCGCCCCCCGCTTCTGGCCTGTTTGGCCTGGGAGCTTTGAAGTCGGCAAAATCTGTGTATTCATTGTTTTCAGAATCTTTGGTCACTCGGGCAAAGGGAGCTCGGATCATCGGAGAGGACGCTGAGCAGGAGTCCCGAGGCCACACTCGCTCCGGGTCCCGGGCACTTCCAGTCTTTCCACAAACCTCGTCGTGTGCAGCGGCTGCAGCCAGATGCCGTGCAAGGGCCTAGAGGGACGGGACGCCTCCACCCAGGACGCCGGCGGCCCCTTTACGTGTCCATTTCCTTTATCTGAACTTTGGAAAGCAGGAGCCGCGCCCCAGCCTCCGTCGGGCGGTCGTTAGCGTTGAGCGGGGGAGTCTGAGCGGGGCCCTCGGCGCATCTGGGAATGCACGACGGTGGCTTCGCTCTCCCCCATCCTCATCCCGACGTGTCATCAGGAGGTGACTGTCAGATTTCCATTTTTGTTTAAAAACAAACATGAAGGCAGCCCGGGTAGCTCAGCGGTTAGCGCTGCCTTCAGCCCAGGGCATGACCCCGGGATCCCGGGATCGAGTCCCACGTCGGGCTCCCTGCGGGGAGCCTGCTTCTCCCTCTGCCTGTGTCTCTGCCTCTCTCTCTGGGTCTCTCATGAATAAATAAATAAAATCTTAAAAAAAAAAAAAAAGAAAGAAAAAGAATCTTATCTCCCTTTTCTCCGTTTCCTCACCCACCCAAGGTGAGGACGGATCTGGCAACGAGCCTGCCTGAGCCAGTGGCCCAGGACCATGGGGCCCCAAACATGGCCCCAAACAGCAAGAAGACAGGTGGCTGGCTGCCCCGGGGCCCCGGGTAGGGGCCTGTGAAGTGGCCTTCATGCCTCGAGAGCCGGGGTAGGGCAGTGGCATATGATAAAGGGCAGCAAGACTCTGGTCCAACTGGCAGTAGCGACCCCAAGACAGCAGCCGCCGGCTGAGGCTGCCTGGGGCCGTCGGGGGGCCGCCACCCGCTGCCCACATTGCTCCCATCTGGCCCCGGAACGCGTGTTGCCGCTGCCGAGGACTCCGGCTTGCCCTCAGCCTGGAGACGACCGTGCCACCCCTCAGGGACAACACCTACCAAGACGGGCCGGGCCCCGTGCCTCGCTCTGGGACAAAGCCGAAGGCCGCGCCGCCCCCGAGCTCTCCACAGCGGTGGCAGAAGCCTGGCTGCGGCCGTTGGCTCTTCAGCTTCCCTCGCTCCTCGGGGGTCCCTGCCCGAGACCTCCCCGCACACCCACGCCCAAGTCTCCATCTCGCAGCGCTTCCTGGGGAAGCCGCTAAGACGGCAGTGCCCCCGGGACGCCGACCCCCAGGTGAGGGCTCCCAGGGCAGCCCCGGGCCGCCGTGAAATTCCCTCTGAGACTCCCGCTGGTGGTAAGTGGGATGCAGGGCTGGTGGGCGGGCAGCGCCGGCAGGGGCAGCATCGCAGGGCATCGATCCTGGGAGAGGGTCGGCACAAGGAGCAGGAATCAGACGGCCGCCCCCGAGCGCCATGACTGTGTTGGCCCAAGGCCGGCAAAGGCTGAGGGTGGCTAATCGCCATCCTACGGATGGGTGAGGGCAAGTACGAGCGTTAGCGCGTAAAGCGCGTTCATTTCCTGCATCTGGAGGGCAGGCGAAGCTCAGCAGCAGGCTCAGGGCTTAGTCTCGAGCGTAGCTGAGCTCCAGAGGTGGGACTGCCGACCTCAGCAAGTCTACAAGGCCACCGGCGTCATGCTTGGGAAAGAACAAGGACCTGAGACTCGGCATAGGGACACCTGGGCCAATGCACTTGAGAACCATGAAATGCCTTGAACCTTCTGGGCCTGCGGAATGGCTAAAAGTATCGTGTGTCGCATCTTAGAAGGCTAGAAAAGGGTCAAGTGGAAATCCCAAAAGTGCTTGGCACACAGTAGAGGAAGGGAGCCCCGGGCTAGAGAGGCCTACGTGATACGGAGCCAGAAAGCCCACTAGCCACCTATGCGCCATTAGAGGCTCTGGGAGCTCCTCCATCTGCCAAGGGGATAGGAATGGTGATGGGTGTCAGCGTCACTGGGACATCGGTGCTCCCCTCAGGCCAGGGCTGATGGCAGAAGAAGCGGGTGCAGAACGGGGTTCCCTGGGAGCAAAGGGGACAATAGAGTCTTGGTGGAGTAGAGACCCAGCTGCTGGCACTTAAGACCCCGGAGGGGGGGGGGGCAGGGAAATTATCTTAAGGAACAGTAAGGGGCAGCCCGGGTGGCTCAGCGGTTTAGCGCCTGCCTTCAGCCCAGGGCGTGACCCTGGAGTCCCGGGATCAAGCCCCACGTTGGGCTCCCTGCATGGAGCCTGCTTCTCCCTCTGCCTGTGTCTCTGCCTCTCTCTCTCTCTCTCTGTGTCTCTCGTGAATAAATAAATAAAAGCTTTAAAAAAAATAGAATGGCTACATTTAAAAAAATTAAAAAAAAAAAAAAAGGAACAGCAAGGATGGGGCACCTGGGTGGCTCAGTCGTTAAGTGTCTGACATCAGCTCAGGTCATGACTTCAGAGTCTTGGGTCCTAACCTTGGGTCCAGGCTCCCCTCTCAGTGGAGGGTCTGCTTCTCTCTCTCCCTCTGCCCATCTCCTCACTCATGCTTGCTCTCTTGCTCTCTCTCAAAAAAATAACTAAAATCTTAAAAAAATAAAAATAAAAAGGAACAGTAAGGATGGGTTGGCAGTCAAGAGGCCTAACGAGCAAGCTATGGAGATCATGGAATACAGCTGTTTTAGGGGCGGGCGAGGGAGGCAAACAAGGATATTAATCAACCTACACAACAACCACCACAACAAGATTAAAAAAAAAAAAAAAAAAAAAAAAAGAACGACCAGGAGGCCGAGGGTGGCTGCCCCTATTAAAAAAAAGAGCCACATCGGGATCCCTGGGTGGCGCAGCGGTTTGGCGCCTGCCTTTGGCCCAGGGCGCGATCCTGGAGACCCAGGATCGAATCCCACGTCGGGCTCCCGGTGCATGGAGCCTGCTTCTCCCTCTGCCTGTGTCTCTGCCTCTGTCTCTCTCTCTGTAACTATCATAAATAAATAAAAATTAAAAAAAAAAAAAAAAAGAGCCACAATCCCGGCTTGGAGCCACAGGATACACAAGACAGGGTGTGGAAAAAGTATTTATGATGACAGGTCACAACGCTAATGTGATCCCCCTCGAAAATGCAAAAATAAAAGGGCAGCTGATGTGGGATGACAGATGGAAGGGACGGAGAGAGGAGGGAAGTTTTAATATCCTTATCTGTCACGGCGAGAAGAGGGCAGATAGTCCCCATAGTGACAGAACGAGAAATAGAAGCTCAAATATATTAGTTGAATTTACCAGTAAAGCAGTAAAGCCAGTGCCGTAGATACCCTGGAAGGGGTCCCTGGGGGGGTAGGAGGTCAGTGACCTGAATATCCGTCTGCCGAGGCAACAAACCCCGTCTAAAGTTAATGATTGAAGCACTGATCGCATACGCGGAGAGTCGGAGGCGTGGAGGTAACGGCTAGGAAGTTCTTGGGAAAGACCCCCCGCCCCCCAACCAAATGGGAATGAGGCACTCAGTTATGGGGCTCGGGTGGACAGAGGTGGGGCTCACACTTGGCCTATTGCTTTGCTGTCGTCAAGCTCCTATTTTTAATCGAGTGCATGTATCATTTTGGTGCATTTTAAAATCACTGGCAGGGGATCCCCAGGTGGCTCAGCGGTTTAGCGCCTGCCTTGGGCCCGGGGTGTGATCCTGGAGACCCGGGATCGAGTCCCACATCGGGCTCCCTATGGAGGCTGCTTCTCCCTCTGCCTGTGTCTCTGCTTCTCTGTGTGTGTGTGTCTCTCATGAATAAATAAAATCTTAAAAAAAAAATAAAACCATTGTGCAAAAAATAAATAAAATCACTGACAGTAGAAAAGGAGATGAAACAGGAACCCTCGTATCCTCCGGCCAGGAACGCTCAGCCCCGTAACCAAAACCGGAGTGATCGTGCGTGAACTCTGTCCTCGGTTAACATGGTCGTTAGAACGAGGGGGAATTAACTGAAAGGGGCTGGAGGGAGACGATGAAGCATGAGGCATTTGCTTGGCTTCAAATCCAAGAAGCAAGGAGAGGCTCAGGGTTGGAACATGGTCCCGGCCGGGTCGTGGCGTCAGCCCGCACAGCCGCCAGGAAGCCGCCGGGGCCGGACAGGCCGGGAGCAGAGCCTGGAACCCCTGGCGTCCGGGAGCGCGGCCCCCTAGGAGGGGACAGGAGCTGTTCCAGCCTCAGGCTGGTCTCACTTAGGGGATGAGACGGGAGGCCCTGGCTGGGTGGCCGTCCTTCCTCCTTCCGCCCCTTACAGTCGTGCCACACACCTCCCCGCGGCCAGTCACTTGCTTTCAATGAGCCTCAGTTTCCTCATCTGTGAAATACAGTCAAGAAAACCTCCTCCCGGAGGAGCCCGGGGGCGGGGGGGGGGTCGGTAAGAACAAATGCCCAACGCGGAGCGTCCTGCATGCCGGAGAGCATCACCCCCCCGTCACAGGCGGGCCCATGGGCTGACCTCCAGGCCAGCGGGGCTAGAGGAGGGGAGGCCCTGGCTGGCTGGGAGGGGGCGGGGGACTGGGTGTGGCTGGGCCAAGAAAGAGGCCGGTGACAGTGTCTGTACGTGGGGGCCCTCCGTCCGCCCCCGGGCTGGACGCCTCACAACTTCGTAAATAATCAAAAGGCACTGGATCCTAGAATGGCTTCTCTGTGCTGATTTTATTTCCTAGGACAGCTCGGCTTGGCTGTTTTCAGTGTGACCCTAATTTCTCGGCTGGATGCTAGAGGCAGAGGGAGGCTAAGTGGCGACTTGCCCAGCAGCCCTTGGTACGGTCACTGTTCATAGGGCGGAGGTCTCGGTGGCTGATCAGGACCCCTCCACGGTGGTCCTCTAGCAGGGGTCAGGGGAAGCTACGAGGTCTGTGGACACAGACACTCGAAACTGTATTTCCCCCCGGAACAGAAAGCCCCACAGCTTATGCGGAGTCTCGGGTTGTCCGTCTGCAAACGGGGTAAATCACACCCGGCCTAGCGGGCTGTTGAGAGGCGCACAGCACCTGTGGATGGTTCTTGGCAATGCCTGGCACACCAGAGGGACTCGCCGTGTGCTGCCGTCACTATATTGTCACCGAATGGAAACCTACAGTCGGCAAACTCCTTCAAAATCCTCCCTTGAGGGCAGCCAGGGTGGCTCAGCGGTTAGCGCTGCCTGCAGCCCAGGGCGTGACGCCAGGGTCCTGGGATCGAGTCCCGCGTCGGGCTCCCTGCGTGGAGCCTGCTTCTCCCTCTGCCTGTGTCTCTGCCCCTCTCTCTCTCTCTGTCTCTCACAAATAAATAAATAAAATCTTTTTTTAAAAAATCCTCCCTTGATAGTTTCTTTATAGACTTGGGCTCGCAGAGCAGTTAGATTTCAAAACGTACGGGACCGACATCGAGGGCAACGACCTTCAATCCTCCAAACAAATGCGGGAGACGTGGAGAGGACGGGAGCCTTATTTCCATTTCCGGGTGAGCGGACTGGGTTACGGACGAAGGACCGACCTGCTGATGCTCCTGCCAGCCCGGACAACACCGTCACTCTCGTCACCACCCAGACCCTCGATGGAGCGTGTGCTCGGCACCAGCCGCTGCGCCAAGTGCCTTGTACACGACGCCTCGTCTTCTCCTCACAGGAGGCCCGCGAGCGAGGGCCCCCCTTTCCCCATTTCAAGAACCCATAAACTGTAGGTTGAAAAGTTGCTCGATGTCACACGTCGAGAAAGGGGCAGAGCCAGGCTCACAAACAGGTTCGGACTCCTCCAAAGCTGCTGCATCTTGTAGATTATATCTCCCCAAAGTCACCAGCGGGAGAGAAGGAAAACTGGCCCCAACCCTAAACCTTTTGGCTCCTGGCCCACCAGCCTCGGCCAACAGGAAGACTCGAGGGACCCCCCACCCCGCCCCCGGCAGAGAGCAGGGGCCTCTGGCTCTCGCTGTCGCCCCCACTCGCCCAGGCCCAACGCCCTCGATGGCCCCACTGAGCGCCTTCCTCCGGCCACAGAGTGGGGAGCCCGTGGGCTCAGGGAGGGGGACGGGGCTCGGGGAGATGTGCACAGGGACCAGCGGGGTGCCAGCCCCCATCCGACCCGCCGTGGAGCCCCTCCAGCCGGGCAGACGCCCTCCACACAGATGCCAAGGACAGGCCTTGGGGACCGGCACGCGGGCCCTTCAGGGAACGGCCGGCTGTCCCCTGCCCACGGCGCCCTGGTGGCAGTGACAGTGATGGTGCAGGCAGGAAGGTCAGTCCATCCGTCCACCTGGGGCGGCCTCGATCCTTCCCGTCCCCGCCTCTGCGCAGTCACAGCCTCCGTGGGCTCATGGTGCCCCGGCTCCCCAGAAAGGTCACTGGCTCCCCGCGCTCCCAGGAGGACAACGGCTCGCTTCGTGCTGAGCCCGCCCCCACCTCTTCCCCGCCGGCCTCCGCCTCGCCCCGCTGCCTTTAATAGAAGCCACTAGAGAGACCTCACATCCCCGACCCCCCAGAAAGAGGGCCGCCCCACCGAGGCCCTCCCACCGGCTCCCGGGCTGTGCCCCCGACACCTCCGGGCCTGCGCAGCCGCTTGCCGCCTGTCCCTCCTCTCAGCGTGACCCTGAGCACAGTGGCCACGCTCAGCAGCCCCTTCCTTACCTCCCCCATCCCTTTAAACTTACTTGTTAAAATCTCTTTCATATTATTTCTCCTTTGTGGCCCCTGATGCTCCAAAATTCAGGTGCACGTGCTGCACAGCTGCTCCGTTCTGGTTCATTCCTGCAGGTGGTTGTCTGGGGGTGTGGGGGGCACTGGCCGTGGGTCAGGCCCGCGTCCATACCGGGCAGCGAGGCTATTGGGGCTCACTGGTCCCGGTCTGGTTTGTTTGGTTTTTTAACCTTTTATTTTTTTAAGATTTTAAAAGAGAGAGGGACAGAGACACAGGCCGAGGGAGAAGCAGGCTCCCTGCAGGGACCCTAAGCCAGGACTCGATCCCAGGACCCCGGGGTCACACCCTGGGCCGAAGGCGGCCGCTCCATCCATGACCCCAGGAGCCTCTCCTGCTCTGCTTTGATGTGAATCTCGTGCTCTAGGGTTTGTACGTGTCTCAGGCACGCGCCTCCTCCACGTGTCGCTCCCTAGCTGGGCAGAGGCTTGGCCTCCCTGACCTCCCCGGCCTCCCCGGCCTCCCCGCTGCTGACCCCGGACCGCGGTGCAGCGTCCCCGGTGTCCAGCCCCAGAGCTCTTGGCCTCCCGCGCTCCCTCACGGCCCCGCAGATAGAGTCACGGACGGACGCTGGTTCCTCTACGAGTTGGTGGTCGGAGGAGTGAGGTTCAGAGCACCGGGGCCCGCGCTCAAGACTCTGGAGCTGCCCTGGTCGTTTCTGGGGAATATCGGTGCAAGTGTGGAAACCATAGAACCAAAAACATCAGTGGTC
The DNA here is from genome assembly GCF_011100685.1 of Canis lupus familiaris. Taxonomy (NCBI): domain Eukaryota; kingdom Metazoa; phylum Chordata; class Mammalia; order Carnivora; family Canidae; genus Canis; species Canis lupus. The sequence goes on from NC_049254.1 coordinate 31,725,028, forward strand.
ACACTAAAAATATTCCAAAATTTAAGCTACTTTTATGATTGAAAAAATATATCATTAATTCATTTGTAATGAGTCTGTCTTCCTCCCCCCTCCCTCCTTCCTATGTTCTCTTTGTTCTTCTTCTCTCCTCTTCTTTTTGCCGTTTCTCCTCTTTCCTCTTCCTGGGCTTAGTGGTGTGAAGCGAGCTCTACCTTGACGGATACTATTTTTCTCTAGCAAACCCTCGGCTTTTCCAAAAGCATAAAACGTCACTTATGCTGATTGTCTCCTTAATCGTTTGCTTGCCCTTCCCTTCCCTTCCTCCTCCTCTTTAATTTTTCAACACGGAATAACCGCAAAACAAATGAGAACCAAGCCAAATAACCCATTAATTAATTCATTTTCAGGTGGTGAAAAAGCGCCGGTTTCGGCCAGCAGCCCGGTCGCTCCCCCCGTCCGGCGTCCGAGGGCTCCCCTGCCTCGGTTTCCACCCAAGGGCGCACCTGGGCTACGGTCTAAGGGCCTCGGGAGATGGAAATGCCCTGAGTTTTCCCAAGGGGTAGTTTCCCATAAACTTAATCAGCTCGGGGGCGCGACGTTCCTCATCCTTCAGCCCCTGTGCCGAAGGCGGCCCTCAGCTGTGCTCTTCCCTTTGGGGGTGAAGCACATCCATCTCGCGGGGCTACCGCTACGCACCCCTCCCCACACGGTGCGGGGAAAAGCCATCGTTTCCTCCAAGCCCCCCTTCTCCCCCCGGCCTGGCTATTCCCACCTGGTTCTATCCCCGGAAGGACTGACCTCAGGAGCAGCACGGCCAGAGTCGGAGTCGGCCCCATGACTCGGCGGCTGGGCCTCTCTCCCGCTGCCTCCTGCAGAACTTGCAGATTCCTGGCCCAAGACCCCCTCGACTATTTTGTTGTCCCCCCACCCCAGGGTCTCACGAAATGCATTTTAATCTGCTTGATTTGCACGTGCACCTGCATGCCCCCATCTCCTCCAGAACGTATTTTTAGGACGAGGTGGGAGGACGGATTAGCAGAATCAAAGGAGCAATTATCGGGTACGACAAGTCTCCGAGGTTGGGTAATCCCCAATCTAATGTACGTGGCCCTTGCTGAGAGAGGAGACTGTCGAGAAGACAAAATTCTGAGGGCGGGGACTGGGGAGGAAGTCACGTGTTGCTAAACACCAATTCAAAAAATGTGGCTTACAATAAATAAATAAATAAATAAATAAATAAATAAATAAATAAAATGTGGCTTGTAAATAAATAAATAAATACAATGCGGCTTACCGATAAATAAATAAATAAATGAATAAATAAATGTGGCTTACAAATAAATAAATAATGTGGCTTACCAAAAAATAAATAAATACATAAATACATAAATGAATGAATAAGTAAATAATGTGGCTTGCCAAAAAATAAATAAATAGATAGATAAAATGTGACTTACAAACAGATTAAATTAGAGGGAGTGATTATTTACATTCCCCTTCTTACTTAGGATTGTCTTCAGGCAGCGTGGCCTGGTGGCCAGGAGCCCGGCCAGGCTTCCGCTTGCCAGCGGGGCCCACAGCCTCTGACCTTCAGGAATGAGCACAGACGCCCGACAGCAATCCTGGCGGGAGACGCCTGACGAACGGTCGCACGGCCTCTGCTTGCATCTCTCCGGCACGGGGAGCTCACCACCTCCCAAGGTAGCATTTCAGCGCCCTGAAACCTGCCGCCTCCTCTCCCTCCAGGGTCTCAAGGGGTAAGCGAGCCCGTCTTGCACCCGTAGACCCCGGGCTCCCCTCGGCGCTCTCTGCTCCTGGATCCCTCTTCCTTCCGTTGCCACGCGTGAGGCTTGAATGAAAGAGAAACCCACGTGATCACACAAGCAGTCGGGGCCAGAGAAACTCACAGAGGCAGAAAAATGGTAGCCGGGAGCCTGCGAACTCTCCACATCGCAGAGCGGCGGCCCGCGTGGGGCTGCATCTTTGGCCAACCCAGCGGGGGACGGAGGGGCCGCTCAGAGGACTTCAGCGGAACCAATGCGTCGGAGCCAGTGGCCTGGACTTCCTAAGAAATCCAGTCTCAAAAAAAAAAAAAAAAAAAAGAAATCCAGTCTCGCGCCGACGCGGTTCCCAGTCCATCATACAACAGGCGTGCGAGGGCGCGGGGCTGCCAAAGCCATCGGTGTGGCTCCGTCTCTCAGTCCTTTACGCACAGAAGTGACGAGAATGTCTTTTTTCCCAACCAAAGGCCTTATACAAGGCTAAAAAAAAAAAAAAAAGTTTTAGCCCATGATAGCATGTCATCCAGGTGTTCGTTTTTTATTTGGACTTAAGAAGCTTTTCGGCCTAAAGAAAGCAATTTCTGTGTTAGAAAATTCTGGATGTATTTAAATAAATAAAATATACTGAATTTGGATTAAAAACATTTTTTTTCTTTCTTTTGCAAACATGCCCTGCCATTTGTTAGTAGAAACAAGAGCTAGTGTTGGGAGCTGGAAGCTGCTGGAGGCAGCTCATGGCTCCCGGGAGCTGGGAAATCCGGGTTGGAGGCTGCACGGGAGGCACCGACTCCGCAAACTGACGGGCCAAGTGCGGGAAAGACGCCCTCGAGCCACCTCCCTAGAGGCCCGACGGCAACCGGAGGCTGGTGCAGCAGAGATCCCAGGCTGTGCCGGCAAACGCCCTTCCCGTTAACGTTAACCGTGGCCGCAGGGCCTCCGAGGGGACCAAGCGCACCCGGAGCGGGGATGCCCTTCCCAGGACGCGGGGTCACGGGGCGGCACGCCGGCTCCTCGGGTCCTGGGGAAGCGCGGGGTCCGCCCGGCGGCCAGCGCCACGGTCAGGCTGCGACGTGTACGCATGTGGCCTTCGTGAGCGCGTCCCGTCGAGGCTTCGTGTTTGTGCACGCGTGGGCTCGCGCCTCGAGCGTCCAGCAGGGACGGACCACGTGCTGGAACCAAGTGTTTCGGGCAAACTTTGAGTCGCTGCTTTCGAGGCATTCCGTGTCCTTCGTATTTGGAAGGTACGTTCCGGGGAAAGGAGTGGGCAGGAGCACGTGGGGGTGGCCAGCCAGGGCAGGGAGGGTTCCTTCCCCTTCAGGGCACCTTCCTGGAGGGGGGGCAGGTCGGAGAGCATTCCCTGTCCCAGGGCTCGCCTCCCCCAGGCCCCGAACCCCAGTCTCGGCCTCCTGGGAGCACCCCCATTCACTCCCCGCCATCTGCCGGTGCATCCCCTTTGCCTCCCGACCCCGAGCAGCCCATCCCCCTCCGGCCCTAGCACACTGCCTGCGCCCCGAGCTCCCTGCTCCCCGCTCTGTGAGCCCCGGCCCATCTGCAACCCCCACCCACGCCCGCTCTGGCTGAGGTCAGGCCCTGGAGGCCCCCACCCTCGGGCTGCCCGCAGGGCCCTCTGCTCAGCACCTGCCCCCCGGTTCTGGAGATGGTGTCGTCTCCTGGAGGCCTGCTCCCCCGAGCCCAGGCCCGTCTCGGGCTCCCCGCCTCCCTGGCCCTCCACGTTGGGGTCTGTCCATGTGCCATTGCCCTGAGCCATCCCCAGGTCACCGTCACCCCCCACGGCCACATGTCCCCACGCTGGCTACGCATCAGAAGGAGGCCCGGCATCCTACAATATCCTACTGAAACTGGGCTCCATCGTGCAGCAGCTGAGCCGGTATTTCTGGGGATGGGGCTCAGGCCCTTCTCCTGAAAGCTCCTGGTTGATTTGGGCAGGAGTGAAGGGGCGAGAGCCACTGTCTCCTTCCAGACTCCGTCCTTCTGACGTCCTGTCACTCCTGCCCCCCGCCCCCCGCAGCCCCCCGCACGGCGAGCCCGGGGATCGTGCTCTTCCCTGCTGAGACCCTAAGGGCCTCCTGCCCTGTCCCCGCCGCAGTCAGGCCTCGTGGGCCTGCTCTCCCGTGTCTCCGGCCTGGCCCAGCCTGCTGCCTCTGCCCGTTTCCCTTTCCCACTGGGCCTCCAGACCCCCACGGGGAGGACCCCTTCCTGGAGCTTCTGGTGGCCTCTCCCAGCACCCACCACGCACTGAGGGCCGCGTTCCGTCACTGCCGCCTCCCCAGGGCGGGGATGACATAGCTCGGTGGGGCCTCGGCCAGAGCAGGTGCTTGGGAAATGTTTGTTGAATGAATGAACGAATGGAGGGCAGTGGCCCGGGTGGAGGCTACAAGGGGGGCGCTGAGCCCCTGCGAGGTGTCAGGGGCACCCACCTTCCCAGGGCTAGAGGCTCGGTTTTGTACTCCGTAGCCTCCAGGGCCTTGTAGGAGCACAGACAGGGCTTCGGCGTCCTCAGCTCTGGCCTGGGGGCTGAGAGCCGTTGGGCAGGGGCGGCACGCGGCTCGGGGGGCGACGGAGACCACCTGGGAACCCCCGGTGACTTCAGATGGGAGCGCCAAGCAGCCCTGTGGCAGGGGACGACGTGGGCGCCGAAGCCCGGGCCCTCGACTGTCCCCAAGGCCCACCAGGGGGTGCACGCGGTGGCCTCTGCGCGCCCGCTCCCGAGAGCCCCGTGTCCCGGCCGGTGGCCCACGCGGGACCTTAACATAGTGCTGGGAAGGTATTTGTAGGTCCCCGTCCTGAGGCGGCTGGAGCCCGCGGCCCCCCGGACGCAGCATTGTTCCAGCGCCCGCTTGCCGGTGCTCCAGGCAGCTGGTCTGGGGCTTCAGGGCGTGAAAATAAAGACAAAGTGGGGGAAGCTGGGCTCCAGCCACAGGGCACCCCCCGCCCCGCAGCACCTGAATGCTGAGCCCGCGAGAAGGTTTGATGAGAGCCCCGGCGCCTGGAGAGTCCGATGGCAGCTGTGCTGGGAGGGCTTCGGGGCGGGGCTGGGCCAAGGGTGCAGCACCCATCTTCTGGGTCAGAGGGAGGGCCGGGCGCGGCCCCTAACAGCCCGAGGCCCCAGACAGCGCACTGAGGGCTCCTTTGGGTCCGCCTCTACCCCCGAGGCCTCTGCGGCCTTGCCAGCGCCCCGGACGCCACCACCGTGAAGCCGGCAGGTGCTTCTGGAGACATCCCCTGGCTGGCCCCTTCTACGAAGCAGCAGCATCAGTCTGAGTTTACACCTGCTCGCAGCTGGCGGCGCACCGGGGCCCCGGCCCCAAACCCTGGCACCGGGCCGTGTGAGGCTCTGTGCACAGGCCGCCCTCTCGGGCTCCCGGAGGGCGCGGGGATGCACGGGCGACGGCCGGCAGGTGGGAGCCTCCCCGGGACTGGAAGCAGCTGCGGGGGCCCAGCGCCTGGCCTCCAGGGAGGACGGGGGCGGCCGCATCTGGGCTCCGTGCTGGGAGGCCTGGGGCAGCGCCTGGGCAAGGGCACGGCCGCCCGTCCTCCTGCTGCCACCATGGGCAGGACCCGTCCTAGTCCCTCAAGCGAGGGGCCCAGCGGGCTTCGGAGCGGCTGAGGAGGAGCTAGTGAGGCTGTGGCCCGCGGGCCTCCCTCACCCCCTCTGGGGTCCGCGGGGCGGACGCCCCGGAACCACGAAGCAGGAGGAGCAGAGGCGTGAGATCCCGCGGCACATGGTGGCCGTTGTTTATCCCCCGTAACTCTTGCATCTGTAAGAATGAGAACAGTTCTACGTAAATGGGAAAACCCTGCACGAGACGCGCTTTTAACTCGCCTTAAATCATCAGAAATCCGAGTCATTTTAACTACTGCGCCCAATTCCGCTGTACGAATGTCCTCTTACCTAGATGACACACGTCGGAGCCATTCCAGCCACCAGAGGGGCAGAAAAGAGATGCTGCACCCCCCCCCCCCCGCCCCGGGCATACAGCTGAGGACCGGTGCCCCCACTTGCTGCTTGCAGCCCACCGCAACAGCCTCCTAGCCTGGGGCTGCAAGGACTTCACACCCCCTGCAAGGGCATGATTTGCAAATCACTGCAAACCAAAGGCAATGATTTATGTGATTTTTTTTTTAAGTTGCAAACAGCTGGGTAACCCACAAAAAAGTTTGTTTCATTAACTACTGTGAATAGCCAATGGTTCCTAACCTTTTCCAAGCATAAGCCTTTTTAAAGTAAAAACAAAAAAAAACAAAAACAAAAAAAAAACAAAAAATCCCTGAGTCCTGATAAGTATCTATCGAGCACCTAGTACACGCCGGTCTCCACCGAGATGCTAGGAGCACCACGACAGCCACAGGTTCGTCCGCCCTGGAGCTGGCCTTCCTGCCACTGAGGATCGTGGCACAGCAGCGTCCCTTGTCGCGCCACAGAGCAAGGAAAGCGCGTGACACCTGGTGTGAATTTACAGCTGCTTTGAAATGAACGTTTATCTGCCAGTCACGGTCGCAACTCTTGCAAAACCACGGGTATTTGCAAAGCACGGCAGTCCTCTCGTCAGAGACGACGCTGGACTCATAAGTGGATTCGTGGACCCCCTTGCAATAACGTTGAGCCTCTCGCCCCTCGCCCTCCACGGCAGCCCCATGCCCAGGGTTCCAGACGGTCGTCCTGAATTTCTAGACACGTCATCCTCATTCTTGGAATCTGCCACCCGTTTCAGCTCTTTTCAGGCCCAGCTTCAAGCTGCACTTTTACCCCAATCTTTGGAATTCGGCGAATTTATGAGCTCTGCAAGGAAAAAATGGTGGAGTCTTCACAGAAAAGCCTCCGGATACCCATTAGGAGGCGATACAGGCGGGAGCCCCTCAATCCCCGGGGGACGTCGGCAAGAGGCGTTGGCAGTGGGGCTTTGGGGACTAAAATTGTTTCCAATTTTGTCCTTAATGCTATCTACGGATTCTAAGAGGATCCCCTTGGGCGTGATGGTCCGTGGACGTCGCTTATAGGTAACACAGAGACATAAGAGAAATTCTCGAAGAAAACATGCTTGAGGCAGCAGCACCTTAGGCCACAAAAGGTTGAGATTTAGGTTCCAGGATCTTCTATGTGGGAAAACTGAAGTGCCCTATGGAGAGATGTGGCTTGCCCAAGTTTACAAGGAGCTCGGTACTCGGGGCTTCCTGCCAAGGTTTTCTCTTAACTGTGTCACCTGCTTTAGAAGGATCGCTCCTGACATCAAGACCTGAGATTTATCTATCCCAGAGAAATTATTAATGAATGAATGAATTCAACGCTTATGGAGGTCTTCCCTGCTCTAAGCCGGGAACTGTGCTAGCAACTGGGGATGCATAATGAATAGGATGGCATCTGGGTCTCAAAGGTCTTACATGCCAGTAAGGGGAACAAAAGATTAAGCAGGCAATTAGCATCCCCTCCGGCAATGGACCAGCAGAGGGGAACCGGGGGCTCGAGGAACGATTGCTGCAGAAAGGATGTGGTTGCGGGAAAAGGCATTGATGCTCTGCCCCAGAACCCTCACGTGGTGCCTGAGCAGGGTCTCAAGATTGACTAGGGATTAAGGCGGGGCAGAGCAGCAAGCTCCAGGCACTGGTGCAGCATGTTCAGGGACCCGAAGCGAAAGCAAGTGTGAGATATGAGTAGTTGGCGAATCAGTGTAAGAGAACGAGTGCTCGGGAACATGCATGTAGCTAGAGGTCCACGGGATCAGGCTGGGAGGATTCCGTGGACCGGGCTAAAGGGGCTTGGATATTTTTTTATCCTGAGGTCCAGGGAAGCCATGGAGGGGCAACGGCGACCTATCAGATCTGTGGTTCAACAGATGGGCCTGCAGGTGTGGAAACTGAATTAGAGGGAACCAGAGGAGAGCCGGGCAAGCTGGCCAGGGAGCCCCGGAGTGGCCAGGCGGGGGCGCGGAGACAAGCAGATGTAACCAATCAGATGTTAAGAGGAAGAGTCAAAGTGCCTCCGTGAATTGCTGGAAGGGCCTGTTGATGAGAGAAGCCCCATAATTTCTTGCCCGTGAAATGTAAAATCCTTTAATTAGTAAGATAGGCTTACTGGTTCACCGAGAAACCTGGCACAGGAGAATGTGTAAGCCGCCTGGCTGACGGGGCTCCGGCCGCCTCTCACGGCCTGTCCCTCTCCCTCAGGGTCATCAGTTCGGCCCCCAGAGCGCCCACTGGGAATCTTTCATGGAGAAAACTAGTAATGAGGCTGCAACAGACGGAGGAGAGTTCCAGGTGCATACACGGAGGGCCGGACAGGTGTGCAAATGCTATGTGTGTATCTTATACATATATGGCGTACATATAGATAGATTTCCCCTCAAGAATACGTACATTTGTAGGACAACTCCTAAAGAATGAGTCACAGCAGTGCTCTGCCTCCCGTCCTGAAAAACCCCTATAGTGTCCTGGAGGACAAGCCTCAGGCTGAGTCCCTTAGATGTGGGGTGCAGAAAGGAGGAGCCCGGCAGGCAGTTCCAGTTGAGCCAGAAAAAAAACAAATAATGTAGCAAGATATCTACACATCAGGGCCGGGTGTTTTTGAGATAGGCGAACATATTGTAAACAGAGGATAAGAGCATGACAGAGCCGGAGTTAAGGATCCCTAAGGGCGCCCACCTGTAGGCCGCGTACGACGGAAAGGGCAAGGCTTGGCCACAACTCGGTAGCGGGACTCGGAGGGCTGCGACCGACCAGCCTGCTGATGTCTGCTCCCAGCGTATGGCTTGCCTGGCACATAAGGGCACTAAACGTGGAGGCGTGAATAAGGAGGAATCACCTAATAGAGCAGATCCTCTGTCTTATAAGTTCCGTAAGGTCAAATACTGACCTTTGACCTCCTGGAACTTGTGCAAGGGTCCTTGGAGGGGCGAACGCAGGTGTGAGTCCTGACGGAATGAAGAGAGTCCCTTGGTGCTGAAGGGGGTCATCTGCAGGCTACTGGGGTCTCTCCTAAGCTTCTGGGGGCAACCCATCCAAGAAGAGCTAAAGGAATCCCAGGCCCCCTGAGTTTCTGGATCCTGTAAAGAAGATCCCCAGAAATGGACCCCCTTGGGCATCCGTCAGGGTCCTAGCGAGACAGCAAGGAAAGTGTACTGCAGCCTTCCCTGGAAGGAGGCACGTCGGGCCAGACGGTGGCTGCGAGGGAGCAAGGAAGCAGGGGGTGTGTCTGTGCGTGTGCATGTGTGCAGGGGCGCCCATGGGTGCTCACAGGGCTGACGCTCTATGATTAATGAATGCATTAAAAATAAGACTTCTGGGCAGCCCGGGTGGCTCAGCGGTTCAGCACCTGCCTTCAGCCCAGGGCGTGACCCTGGAGACCCGGATCGAGTCCCACGTCGGGCTCCCTGCATGGAGCCTGCTTCTCCCTCTGCCTGGGTCTCTGCCTCTCTCTCTCTCTCTCTCTCTCTGTGTGTGTGTCTCTCATGAATAAATAAATAAAATCTTGAAAAAATAAAAATAAATAAAAATAAAAATAAGACTTCTATGTCTATTTGAGGCTTGATTTAAATTCCTTTCTTGAGATCTGTTAGAAAAGGTAGCCGTCACTTAATGGAGTTCCGCAGCACCCTCTCCGACCAACAAAAGAAGTAACATCTAATTAGCGACAGGTTTGGAGAACAGATCTTCCCGCCTATTAGAAATATAGGAAAATACTAAAAACTGATCTGAATGGGAACCCAAAGAGCCGGAATATCACAATTGGGAGTTTGTTGCAGAGGATTTTTTTTTTTTTTTTTTTTTTTTGCTTCTTTCTGGCTTGTTAGTTGAGTATGTGGGATGATAACCTTCACATAAAGATACTCTGGTGGGAAAACAGTGTGGACTCATGAAAAGTTCCCAACAAATAAGTATAAATGGAGGAAATGAAGTTAGGGAAGGAGGGAGTCTGTACAGTATTTAAGAGGCACTTCATTTTGGTTGAAAGGGCACAGGCGGGAATGATTCAAGGAAGCTGCCTGCATTCACGAATTCATCATCCTTTGTTAAAAGTCTATTTAATGAACTTTAACGTCTGCCATGTGTCCTCTACTGAGATGAGGGCTCTGGCCGTACAGCCAAACCTGTATGGTCGTTGTTCTCGTGGAACTTCTTAGTCTGAAGAGGGAAGGAGAAACTCCAGGTGACTAAAACAGCAAATGTTTTTATAAAAATAAACTCAACACAACAACAACAAAAAAATAAAAATAAAAAAATAAATAAACTCAACAGATGCAAGATGGAGTAATGGGAAAGGCCCACCTTGGCTTGGGCGTCCTCTTGGGGAAAGTCACATTTAAGCTGATACCTAAAAGGTGAGAAGAAAATAAAGAAAGAAAGAAAAATAAAAAAATAAAAGGTGAGAAGGATTCAATCCTGGGAAGAGCTTGGGGAAGGCCACGCCGGCAGAGGGAACAGCATTGGCAGCGACCTACAGCAGAGAAGAACTTGGCGTTGGGAGGAACTGAAGGGAAAGGACAGAGTGCCACGAGCATGGAGGAGGAGGGATGGGAGATGGAAGAGAGAAGGAGGAAGAGGCAGGTGGTACAGGGCCTCGTAGGCAGCAGAACACGGCCTGGGTGATGTTCTGATGACACTGGAAAGTCACCCGTGTGTGTTAGGGTAGAGGTGTCACGGGCTTCAGGCTTTTCAGCATCTGGCTGCTCTGTGAGGAACAAGCTGGAAGAGGCCAGAGCAGAGGGAACGAGAACAGGGAGATGGTTGCAGTGGTTCAGAGCAGAGAAGACAAGGGAGGCATCTGGGTACGAGTAGGCCAGGGCAATATTTTTTTTAATTAATTATTTTTTTAAAGATTTATTTATTTATTTATTTATTTATTTATTTATTTATTTATTCATGATAGACATAGAGAGAGAGAGAGAGAGAGAGAGGCAGAGGCACAGGCAGAGGGAGAAGCAGGCTCCATGCAGGGAGCCCAATGTGGGACTCCCGGGACTCCAGGGTCGCACCCTGGGCCAAAGGCAGGTGCCAAACCGCTGAGCCACTGAGGGATCCCCCCAGGGAGATATTTTAAAGCCAGAACAGGCATGACGTGCAGGACGGGGACAGGACAAGATCAAAAGTGATCCCTGCACTTCAAGTTTGGGCAGGTGCTTCTTCATTTGTTCAAATCAAGGAAAAAAGTGACCTGATGGGGGTGCCCGAGTGGTTCAGTCGGTCTATCTTCAGCTCAGGTCATGATCCCGGGGTCCAGGGATCAAGCCCCCCATCCGACTCCCTGCTTGGTGAGGAGTTGGCTTCTCCCTCTCCCTCAACCCCTCCCCCGGCCTGTGTTCTCTTGCACGTGCTCTCTCTCCCATAAATAAATAAATAAATAAATAAATAAATAAATAAATAAATAAATAAATATCTTTAAAAAATAAAAGTGACATGCACATGCTCTGTCTCTCCCATAAATAAATAAATAAATAAATAAATAAATAAATAAATATCTTAAAAAAAATAAGTGACATGCACATGCTCTCTCTCTCCCATAAATAAATAAATAAATAAATAAATAAATAAATAAATATCTTAAAAAATAAGTGACGTGCACGTGCTCTCTCTCTCCCATAAATAAATAAATAAATAAATAAATAAATAAATAAATATCTTTAAAAAATAAAAGTGACATGCACATGCTCTCTCTCTCAAATAAATAAATAAATAAATAAATAAATATCTTTAAAAAAATATAAGTGACATGATGTAACTTTGGAGAAAATGAGGACTAGGACAGCTACCACAAGCGGTAATTGAGTAGTGCTAACTCTGCGCCCAACCCTGCAGCAGGTAGGAAACGGTTTCACAAGGCCTGAGTATTTCTCATTCATTCTAAGAAGCCGGGATTATGGTCCTGCCCTTCTGGTTGCTGGACTGGCAAAGTAAATAAAATTGAGCTCACAGCTCATGAAAATAAATCGTGCACTGAGTGGGTCATGATTAAATTAGGACGAGAAGGGTGGTTATTTTAAACTAGGATTTTCCGCCTATCGGAAAATCTTGGGGGAAGGATCATCGCATGATGAAATCTGGTTGCCAAGTGATGGAAGAAGATACAATTAGCCAGACAAAGAATGTGAACTTCCACAATGGGAGCTTCAAACCAGAAAGAAAAGAATTATAACAGGAGCGGAAAATGGAAAGATGATCTCAGAGACCAAAACCTTCACAGGATTTAAATGCGTGAGAGGAAAAGACCCTTCATCAGCAGAACCTGGGTAAGAAAAGCCTCACGGGCCCAATCCAGGAGGAAGAGAGGAATCAGATGATACACCGTCGTCTTGGGGTGAAAGGGAGGAATGAGAGGACAGCGGCACACTGGCAGATGGCTTCAGGGTGGCCGTGATGCTCACTCTGCCCCAGGAGGGGAGGGAAGGATTTGTCACCATGGTCCCTAAAGAAGCTGAAGGGCAGGGGTGCCCGGGTGGCTCGGTGGGTTAAGCGTCTGCCTTCGGCTCAGGTCATGACCCCGGGGTTCCTGATCGAGCCCCACATCAAGCAGGGAGCCTGCTTCTTCCTCTCCCTCTGCTGCTGCCCTCCCCCCACCCCGCTTGTTCTCTCTCCCCCCCTCTGTCAAATAAATAAATATTTTTTAATTCTTTTAAAAGGAGCCAGAAAGTGTCTATGCTTCCTGTGCCCCTACCCCACCCTCACCCCCTCCTCCCTTCTGCCCTGCAGAGCCTGTCCCTGGGGCTGGGCTTCCCTCCCTTTCCTTGGCTGAAGGGCCTCCCTCTTCTGCAACCGTCACGGCGTCGTCAACAACAGTGACCAGCACGGATCCGTCAGGCGCGGGGGATGCACGGTTGCATGAGCAGCACCATACAAAGCAACCCACAGCCTGTCCAAGTCCCCATGTCGAAGGGCTCGCCTAGCAACGAATCGACATCAATTAACCCAGAGACGCTCGCCTCAGGGAGAGGACATGGAGCCAACTGACAGAAGTTCCTCCCCCGAGAGGCAGCCTGGACTACGGACAGAAGCCACGCCAGCCTCGGGGAGCTGAGGAAGCCTCCCAGCCGCCGAGAGCAGGAAGCCAGGGACGCCAGCCCCGCTAACTACAAGGAAATGAATTCCACCAACCAGAGTGAGCTTGGAAGTGGATTCTTCCCCAGTCGAGCCTCCAGATGAGCACACGGCCCGGCTGATGCTCCAAGTGCAGCCTTGCGAGACCTCGAACAGAAGGCCCAGCAGAGCTGAGCCCTACGACTCCCAGCCCACGGAAACTGTGAGATGATACGATGATACACGCGTATTCTTTTAAGCTGCTTTGTGGCAATTTGTCACATGGTGCTGGAGAACCAGCAGCTTCGTGGGTGTAGGGAGAACTAAATGGAATCCTTCCCACAGAGTCTGACACACATTAGGGCCTCGGGACTGTTGGCTGTTCCCAGTATCTCCATCACACCTTTGTAGCGCCAGAGACCAGGAGGGGACATCTGTGGCCTTGGTCCTTTGGGGAAGGCTCACAAAAGGGCAGACCTTAAGGTGAGTAGTAAAAAGGAGGACATCTTCAATAATGGGTGAGAGGATGGCGTGGAGAAAGGAGAATGGGAGCATGGGTGAGATCCTACCAGGGGGAGTACAGAGGTGGGATGGCAACTAACCAACCGTCTCCTTCATTCATGCATGCACTTAAGGCTGCTGCTAAGAGCTGGGAAACAAAGGTTAACAGGCCCAACGGCTTATAGGGCAGTGCAGTACTTATAGGGATTTGCCCTGCACTCGGTTGGAGAATATGCTAGACTCAGACTAGACTGAGACTGAGAAAAAGGAGTGATGGCTACATATCTGGATAATAAGTGTGGGCCTAATGGAGGATCTATACAAGGGCAGAGGTGGTCCAAGAGTTAGGGGAAGGTCAGCTGGGGCATCCCTGTCCTCGAGCACACCTTTGCGTGAATCAGAAAACCAGGCCCCTGTGACAGGAGCAGTTAGAAAGGCATGCCTGGGGTAGCTGCAGGCAGCCTCATTGGCACTAGGCTCACCAGCCAGGAGATGCACTTATGCACGATAGAAAAGATGGCCCTAAAAAAAAAAAGGGGGGGGTGGCCCTTCCCATGGAGGGAGAGATCCGGCTCCACGCTGTGGAGCAGGCCTTGGTTAATGGAGCGTGGGCTAGACTTCAGCTCCTGCTTGCCCCACTCAGCTCGTGCCTCTGTGCGGGACGTGCCAGGGCCCTCCTAGGCCAAAAGGGCAAAGGCTCTGGATCCAGGGGCCTACCCCCTGCAGTCCTATTTCCCAGACTAACAGTGACTCTCCCTCCCCCCATCCTCTGCTCGTGCACGAGTCTGCAAAGTTCTCTGTATGTTGCTCATCTTGCTCCAGCCAGACACCAGTCTATGAAGGAAAGGGTCGGGCCAGGTGCCCCCTACGTTGCTTCCTCCTCCTGCAGTCTGCTCTTCTGACACTGTCTGCTCTGAGAGCCTGGGAATCATGTCCTGGCATCCCCTACAAGGTCCAGCCCAGGGTGAGCCCCAAGAGTCCTTATGATCCAGTCCTATGTACCCCTTGGGGTGGGGAGGCCGGAGTCTGCTCAGGATCGTGAAAGGACGGGGTGATTACAGATCGGTCGTCCATCTCACGGTGCAAACCATGAGAACCAACAGCATCGCTTGCAGACAGTGTCACAAGCATCCATGGCCAGTTGGCTGCTGATTCCAGGGTCACGGAGCCCAGGAAGCCTGGAGGGCTGGATGGGAGGGGATGCCTGCCCACTTACAAAAACAGTCGCTTTTTTTAGAGAATGAATCAGCTTCTTTAGTATCTGCAACAACTTAGGCCAGTTCGGGGGCGACTGTGTACTGTCCTCCGCCTCCGGCCCCTCACCCCCTGCCTCTGAGGGGGAGCCTTCTTCAGCTCAATTGCAAGTGTGAGAGACTCCTCAACGCTCCTGGGCCTCGCTCCCCGGGCTGCTTTCTCTCACAATCCACCTTAAGTTGCAGAAGGAAATTATTCCAGGGGAGGGGAGCTGCCAGAGCTAAGTCACCAGTTTGTGGACAGGCAGTCGGAGGCTGAACTAGCCTTTATAACAGACGCTAAAAATCAGCGTTGTGTACTCACATTGACCTCGATCATTCAGAGAGCCCCTCGCAGCAACAGCGCGGAAAGCATCCAGTCAACGAAGACTTTTTGGACGGCGGCGATTTTACCAAGCTGGAAAAGATGAAGTCCCCGCCCTGCAACCACAGGTCGTGGAGACCAGGGACAGGGGACCTGATAGTTGTAAAACCGTGCAGAACCCGGTAGGTGAGACAGGAGAGACGCCGCAAATGTTTCGAGGCTTCGCACCGGTCGGCTAAGAAGTCTTGAGAGAGAAGGTGACGTTCGGGGTGGAGGGATGGGCGGCGTGTCTGCAGGCCTGGAAGGGAGAGCAGCGCAGGCGAGGCCGAGGGAGCCGTCGAGCGGGCACAGCGCCTTGGGGAAGCTCGCGGTTTGTGCAGAGGGCAGCGAGAGGCGGCTGGGGGCGGGCACGGAGCCCGAGGAACGAAGCCGTCCAGTAACTCGGGCCGGAAAGCCTGTGCGGCCAGGAGAGGGGCATCGGGGGTCAGGGAAGCCCGAGCAACGCGGAGGAGGCCACCCCCGAGCGGGCCGCAGACGGCTCAGTCAGCGACGGGCTGGAACCAGCACCGGGCCGGATCCCGAGGGCCTGGACGGCTGGGACAGCAGGGCCCTCGGAGGTGTCGCAGGACAGAACTGAAACGTGCACACGCGTCTTTGAAATCGCGGATCCCGACAGAAAGCAGAGCCTTGATCGTGGAGCGAAGAAGCAGCCCTCGGACTGCTCGGCGGTGACACACCCTCTCGTGTTTGCCAAAGTCTGGGTTATGGGCAGCAGCAGCCCCGCTGGCTTCGCGGCCGGGGCCGGACTCAAACCGTGACCAGACCAGGAACGGAAGCCACGGAGAAGCACTTGCAGCTGAAGTCAAAAGACTGAGCCTGTGGCCCAGGCTGGGCGACTGGGGGCAAATGGCTTTTCCTCTCAGGACCTCCGGGTCTCCATCTGTAAAATGGGACCATGTGGGGCCCAGTCCAAACCTTACACGGGATGCTTCTGTGAGTGGCAAGGGTCGTGCAGAGGTCTGTGTCTCTGTATGAGCCAGACACGGTCCTGACTGCCTTCATACACATTGAAACTCACTTGTTTCTTTTTTTTAAGATTTTATTATTTTTTATTTATTTATTTTTTTAAGATTTTTTTTTAATTTATTTACTCATGAGAGAGAGAGAGAGAGACAGAGACACAGGCAGAGGGAGAAGCAGGCTCCACGCAGGGAGCCCAATGTGGGACTCGATCCCAGAGCTCCAGGATCACGCCCTGGGCCTAAGGCAGACGCTAAACCACTGAGCCCCCCAGGGATCCCAAGATTTTATTATTTTTTAAAGATTTTATTTATTCATGAGAGACACACAGAGAGAGAGAGAGAGAGAGAGGCAGCTTTCCAGTATTTGATGGCTTGGCCAAGATATTCCAGTGGCGACACCAACAAGCAGGATTTTCAAATATTGGGTAAGGGGAAATGTCGTTATTTAAAGAACGCACATAACTCCGCCAACCAGTATGTTTCAAATGACGGAGGTACGGTGTTAGGAAAAGATGCATTCACAGCACAGGATAAAGGGATCGATTTTAATGTAAGAATGCAAAAAGTGCAAGCTGTTTGGGGGGCCCGGGCGGTTGAGTGTCTGACTTGGTTTTGTCTCGGGTCATGATCTCAGGGTCCTGGGATCAAGCCCTGCTTTGGGCTCCAAGCTCCCTTGAGGTCCTGTCTCCCTCTCCCTCTGCCCCTCCTGCTCGTGCACGTTCTCTCTTTCTCTCTCTAAAATGAATAAATAAATCTTTAAACAAAAATACACAAAGTTGGGGATCCCTGGATGGCGCAGCGGTTTAGCACCTGCCTCCGGCCCAGGGCGTGATCCTGGAGTCCCGGGATCGAGTCCCACATCGGGCTCCCTGCAGGGAGTCTGCTTCTCCCTCTGCCTGTGTCTCTGCCTCTCTCTCTCTCTGTGTCTCTCATGAATAAATACATAAGGTCCTTAAAAAAATTATTTAAAAAAAATACACAAAGTTCATTTATCTGGTTTCAGATCCCGCATTATAAGGAGACTTTAAGAAACCACCACTCCTTGAGTTGAGATGTCGTATAATAAAAGAACACCCAGAGTTATCTAAGAAACCTATTAAAGGACTCCTTCCTCTTTTCTGCCACATACATGGGTGAGACCAGATTTTCCCCGTACTTGTCAACCAAGCAGCATAGTGCAACAGGTTGGGTGCAGGAGCGGCTATGAGACTCCGGCTTCAACTCTTCAGCTAAACATTAAAGCAACTTGCAAGAATAGAAAATAGTGCCACACACACAAAATAAATAAATAAAATAAAATAAAATAAAATAAATAAAATAAAATATAAAATAAAATAATAAATAAATAAATATAAATAAATAAATATAAAAAAATAAAATAAATATAAATAAATAAAATAAAATAAAGTAAAGTAAAATAAAATAAATAAATAAAAATTAATTAATTAATTAAAATAAACAAATAAAATAAATAATAAAATAAAATAAATAAAAAATAAAATAAGATAAAATAAAATAAAATAAAATAAAGTAAAATAAAATAAAAGAAAAGAAAAGAAAAGAAAAGAAAAGAAAAAGAAAAAGAAAAAGAAAGAAAACAGTACCACACCTCTCAGTGAGCCATTGCGTAACGTGGAGACTGCTAGCCGTGTCGGGGCCTGTGATCCTCTTCCCTTCCCCCTCTGCTCCCCCTCACCGCTCAGCTCCTGCACCCCTGCAAGCTCACGGACCCCGGCCTCTTCTCGTGGCCCCGGCCGTTGTCATCCAGGCACCAGGCAGCCCATCTGGGGTGCTCCCTGGGTCTGCCCTTCCTCTGCCTTAGCTGAAGGGAAACAGGGCTGAGAACCCCAGCCTCCCTCCCTCTCCGCCTGCAGTGCCAGCGCTCAGTGCCACCAAGGCACAGGCATCCGGGTGCCTACCAGTTCACCCCACCCCACAACAGGTTGGTCTTGCCACCATGGCTCCGAGCGGCAGGGCACATGGACGGCAGGAGCACAGTCACTGAAGCCAGGAGTTCAGTCCCCTGTGGCCCTTCTGCTTCCAGGACAGTCCCTCCACCTCCTTTGCCCCAGCATCCTAAGCTGTAAGTAGAGTCAAGTCCATACCTGATGCTTGGAGCTGTTACAAGATCTGCTAATAGATGTTGAAGGAAATGCCTAGAAGACTACAAAGCAGGGGATCCCCGGGGGGCTCAGCGATTTAGTGCCACCTTCAGCCCAGGGCGTGACCCCAGGTGCTGGGTTCGAGTCCCACGTCAGGCTCTCTGCATGGAGCCTGCTTCTCCCTCTGCCTGTGTCTCTGACTCTCTCTCTCTCTCTGCATCTCTCATGAATAAATAAATAAAATCTTAAAAAAAAAAAAAGGACTATAAAGCAGGCTAGGTTTTAAATGTTTCATTTCTGACGCTTAAAGATTTAAGGATTTCTTTTCCTGTTCACAAAAGTCACAAATATATAGATTGCGATCATCTTGGGAAGCGCAGGAAAGAATAAAAGAGAAATTATCCGTAAGCCCACCACCTGAGCAACCCCAGTCATCTTAATTTCTTTGCTTCTTTTTTGACCACTTTTTTCCACAGTTGGTATCATGCTCGTGATTTTGAAATGCTGTTTTCCAGTACTGCTCTCTGTTTTTATGCACCATACTATAAGCATTTCCCCACGTTAGTAAAATATCTTCTCAAACACGATATGTCATAGCCACATGATGAGGCCACGAACATTTTTGAGCATAAGGCTGTTTTGTGTATTTTGGATTACTTTTACAGGGTGAGGGCCCAGAAGTCAGGTCACTGTTTCAAGCCTCTCGAGCTATTGCTCTTGCCCCCTCTTTCCTGGAGTCAGAAGCTGCAGCACAAACATCGAAGTGATTTGTCCTGTCACGCAGCTGACCCTCCGCAGGCCCGGGACAGCGCAGGCCGGCCCCTCAGCTGCACGCCGTGCTCCGTGCAGCCACCGACGGGCGCGACTGTGCCCGGGGCGCCCGCCCTTCGCAGGGGGGTCACGGCGAGCGCGAGCCCGTGAGCAAGGGCTGCTGCATGCGGTGTGGACCTCGGGCCCACGGGCTGCCACCCTGAGCCGCCAATGTCGCTCCAGCCTCAGCGTCCCCCAGGCGGGGCCTAACCTGCCCAGGCACCTCACTACCAGAACGAAAACAGAAACATTTGGGGTTTGATTTGCATAAAAAGAGCAAAGATAATCCGTTCGCTCCAGCTCAGTGCAACGGTTGGCTTCATGGGCCATAGAACCGGGGCCGCTAGACAGCAAGGCCCGCACGGGTGACGGGGTGACGAGGCGGCCAGCAGTGGCAGGAAGGGCAGTCCCTCCAGGGCCCCGTGCAGCCGGGTGGTCCAGCGCCAGGCACTGCGAGGAGAGCCCCCGGCCCGGCCCGACGACAGGTGGTGGCCCAGCCACCAGGTGCCCCGCTACCTGTGCCCACGGCCGTGCTGGTGGCCGCTGCCCTGCGAGAACTGGGAGCTCCTTCGTTTTCCCAAGTGGCCGGGAGCTCAGGACACTGCGGGGCCGTCGTGAGACCAGGACCCAGGGGACACGGCGGGCGGGCAGGCGGCTGTTTGGCAGATGCCCCCACGCAGACCCAGGCTCCAGGGCCTCTGTGCCAGGGCAGGGCCGAGTCCTGAAATCGGGGAAACGGGGCGCTGCTGCACCTGCGGCCGCGTCGAGCTCCCAGCACAGGAACAGAAGGAGAGGGCGGACCCCACGGCCTTTCTGAGCCTGGAAGGACACGTCCCCACTGCTGGGAGATGCCCCACCGCCCTCCGAGGGGCACCGTGAGCTCAGGGAGGAGCCCGGCAGGAAGCCGGTAGCCCACGTGAAAAGGTCTGCGTGGCACAGAAACCATCCGGCGGCACAGAACAAGCCATTCGTCATTTATATGATGAGAGCTCATATGTACAAAAGAGCGCACTTTTTTGCAAGAAAGCGTTCAAATAAAAAGATTAACCCAGAGGCATTAAAATGCGGGTCTTGGACTGGAGCGTGGAAATAATCACCTTTCACCCATGAAAAAGAGAAGCCCCCGGGGGCCAGGTCGGGGAATGTCCGTGAACTGAGGGATATCGTTAACTCAGTCCTCTGGGCCTAAAGGTCCAAAATTTCCAAATGAAAAGAAAGAAAAATAATAATAAATAAATAAATAAATAAATAAATAAATAAATAAATAAAAATTAAAAAAAAAAAAGAAAGAAAGAAAAACAAAGCAGGCCCGGGAGGTGCCGGCAAGGACGGCGTTGGCAGGGCCACGAGTTTATTTGTATAAAGGGGGCGATCACTGGCGTCTGAATACGGACCGGGAAGTTTGGGCCTTGGAGGCACATTCGAGCCACCACCGGGGGAGCCTTCAGAGGACGCTGGGCCCGGCCTTGGGGCTTTGAGGGGGCCCGGGATTCAACACTGCAAAGGGGCCGCTGGCGGTGAGGGGACATGACTGAAGCACCCGCATGTGCCTTTGGGCCCCGTGTTTGGGACGCTCGGGAAGGGAGGGCTGGCTGAGAGAAAAGGAGAAGCATTTTCATTTTTTGCATTTATTTTCCTTAAATTCCGTTCATTAACGTGTAGCGTGTCATTAGTTTCAGAGGTAGAGCTCGGGGACTCGTGGGTCGCACATAAGCCCCGGCGCTCAGCACACGGGGCGCCCTCACTCGCGCCCGTCGCCGGTCGCCCATCCCTTCCCCTCCCTCCACCCCCGCCCCCTGCAGCCACCCTCAGCCTGTGTCCTCGAGTCGAGAGCCTCCCACGGGTGGTCTCCCTCTCCGATTTGCCCTGTTTTGTTTTTCCCTCCCTGCTCCTACGGTGCTGCTTTGCTTCCTGAATTCCACGGCTGACCACCGCCTCTTGCGTGCAGCACCACACCCTCCAGCTGCATCCACGTCGGTGCAGGTGGCAGGACTTCGTTTCTCGGTGGCCGACTTGTATTGCGTTGGGTACACACGGCATCTGGAAGGGGCGTTTGTGCAAAGGGGTCGGCCGGAGCGACCCCGGGAGGCGGCGTTCTGGAGAAAGGTGTTGAGGAGATGCGGGGCCCAGGGCAGTGGTACGGGACCGGGTCCAGGGGGACCCCCGCAGCTGCGCCCCACGGCACAGAGGCTAAGAGCCCTGCCGCCCCGAGCGACGGCGACTTAGCTCCGGTGAGCGAGTCTCCGGCACGGGGACCCCAACCTGTGGCCCTTCCGATGCAACTGCCAGACCTCCCTCTGACCAGCGCCCATCCTGGGAGCCGGGGACAAGCTACCCCAGAAGGAGCTGCAAGAGATTGGGGCTTCTGGAGAAAAAAAGAAAGGAGAGTTTAGAACGGAATCGAATCCCTGTTCGTTCCTCTCCCTTTCTCGGAAGAGAAACATTTCGTGTGTTTCCCTGGGATCCCTGGGTGGCGCAGCGGTTTAGCGCCTGTCTTTGGCCCAGGGCGCGATCCTGGAGACCCGGGATCGAATCCCACATCGGGCTCCCGGTGCATGGAGCCTGCTTCTCCCTCTGCCTGTGTCTCTGCCTCTCTCTCTCTGTGTGTGACTATCATAAATAAATAAAAATTTAAAAAATTAAAAAAAAAAAGAAATGTTTTCCCTTCATTGCAAACTCTCCATCACGCTCTACATTTGAATATTTTCTTCTTCTTCTGAATCCCTTCATTCTGGAAGCTCATTTGTTTTTAGTCCTTTCGGTGTTGCCAGCCGGGCATGGTGAAGACCCCAAGAGCTCCTGAGCTCCCGAGGCGGGAAGGTCTGCTGGGCTGCACGGACAAGGGGAGGCGTGGAGCCCGCGTCTGCAGGGGACTGGGGGGGCGCCTGGTCTCAGCCGGGATGCATGGGGCATCCTGCGCCCGTGTGCTGCAGGTTTTCACATTTGCTCAATCTTACGGATGAGGAAGGTAGAGCCAGGAGAGGTTACACAAGCTCCCAAGTGATGTGCGAACTCCTAGAAGGCGGTGGGGGTGACTCGTTCGTGCCCGGCTGCAGCCCCGACCAACAACAGCACAGGCGGGGCTCCGGGAGCAGCCACGCTGGGGTCGGCCCCCGCCTTCGGACGTCCGGCACAGGTATGCTTAGCCTCTGAAGGCCGCTCTGGGCCCACCTGGCTCCCCTGGCCATGGCCGGGCCTGCACACAGCCTGGACCTCACGCAGCTGGAGATCCTAACAGTGCCATTCCCGGCCGCCCCGGCCCCGACGGTCACCTCTCTGTGCAGATGTATTGGCAGGAATACTGCTACCCGGGTGGGTCCCGCGAAGCATTCCAGAAGAAAATCCAGCATCACGGGGCTGGGAGGGAAATTAAAGGTCATCCAGTCACTCTCCCCGCGCGCTCCTTGCTCCCACGCACACGCACACCCCCCTGCTTCCCTCCCCTCGGGCACACACGCTTCCTCCCACCGATTGGTGGAAACTGTAGGCACATTTCTGGCCCAGATTATAGAATTATGTACTTATCTGAAATTGCTAAAGTGGGGAAACTACATGAAGAGGGACGTGCCGGTGTCCTAGCCACGGCCCGGCTGAGGCCCCACGGACGGCGGTGCCAATACCTTCGTATAATGTACTAGGGTAGGGTCACGAACAGGGTGTATCTGAGCCCAAGAGGAGAGCAGGTATTAGTGGTGGGGACACCAGGCGGAGGTGGCCAACGGGATGGGCCTTCAAGAATGGCGAGGCTCCGCGCTTGTCGGGTGGACGGGCTGTGACAGGGCTGCGGGCGTGTGGGACCTAGGACGCCAGGCTAGTTGGTGCTCAGCCAGACGGCCCAGGTCCCTGGAGGCCCCAGGGCGCCTGGGAGGGTGGTGGCAGCAGAAGAGTTCTCCATCACTGAGCGTCCCTTACTTGCTCCAGAGACTTTGAACAAGACATCAAGACCCCAGCAGGCTCCTTGGTTATCAGGGAAGGGCAGGGGCGGGGCCGAGACAAATACGAGGGGGTATTAGAGGGTGCTGCGTGGGGGACGGGGGTGCAGGAGGTGCCGCTTACTTGTCCCAGGCCTTGGACCAACCAGTCTCGCTGAGTCCCTGATCTCGTCATCTGTAGAGAGGGAGGTCAGTCTCATGTTTATTCAAGAAAACTCTTAACATCACGGCTGGAAGAGCGAAGATGATTGCTGGGGATGATCTCTGGGGACTGACCTGGGAAGACGTGAAGACGGGGGTGACTTGGCAGCTGGCGGCCCGAGGATCCAGGGGAGTCTTCACCTGGACGTCACGGCTGAGGCTGGCCAGCAGTGGGGCCTTCCGTTGAGTGGTTGCTGGAACACCTACCTGTAAATGGCTCCTTTGTGTAAAAAAAAAATAAAAAATAAATAAAATTTTTTTAAAAAGGGCTCCTTTGTGTGGTCCCTCACCTTGGGATACTTTGGGCCTCTTCAGAGCATGGTGACTGGGCCCTAAGAGGAAGTATCCCAAGAAAGAAAAATGGAAATGCATGGAATCTGTAGAGCTAGCCTCAGAATGCACATGACCTCCCATCCCGCACGCTCCAGGCGTCGAGGCAGCAGCAAAGCCTTGTCCATGCTCGGAGGGAGGAGATGTGGACCCCACCGCCCCACGGGATGCATATCAAGGTCACGTTTTAAGGAGAGCATGCCAGAAGGACGTGCTGACGCGGCGGCAAACTTTAAAAAATATAATCTACCACAACGCTCCTCACCTTGGCACTCAAAGCCTCTGCCGTCGGCTCCCGGAGACCTGCTCCCGCTCGGTGCAAACCCTCCTCGAGGCAGCCCGGCCTCCTGCCCGCGCCCAGAAGACGCCGTACGTGTCCCAGCCAGAAAGCCTGAGCCCTGTTCTGCCTGCCTCTGGACTGTTCAAGTCCCAGCTCCCAAAGGATTCAGGTTCCTGGTGTGTTTGAGGAACACTTAGACCAAAAACGAAGGGTCAAAAAAAAAAAAAAAACAAAGGGTCTTGGCGACCATAGTTCCCGGGTCTTCTTTACTGCTCTAGAGTACGGGCTGCTTCTTTCTTAGAATTAGTAGAAATTCGTATGTTGGCAAATTGAATACCAATAAAAAATAAATTAAAAAAAATAAATAAATAAATGAAATAAAAACATCCGTATCTTGTTTTATTAATGAGAACAAAAGAGAATTAGTAGAAATTCATATGTTGGCAAATTGAACACCAATAAAAAATAAATAAATTTTAAAAATAAATAAATAAATAAATAAATAAATAAATACGTCCGTATCTTGTTTTATTAATGAGAAAAAAAAAAAGAAGAATTAGCAGAAATTAATATGTTGGCAAATTGAACACCAATAAAAAATAAATTTAAAAAATAAATAAATAGGGGGATCCCTGGGTGGCTCAGTGGTTTAGCGCCTGCCTTTGGCCCAGGGTGTGATCCTGGAGACCCGGGATCGAATCCCACGTCGGGCTCCAGGTGCATGGAGCCTGCTTCTCCCTCTGCCTGTGTGTCTCTGCCTCTCTCTCTCTATATATATATATATATCATAAATAAATAAATCTTAAAAAAAAAACTTAAAATAAATAAATAAATAAATAAAAACATCCATATCTTGTTTTATTAATGAGAAAAAAAAAGAATTAGTAGAAATTCTAACATGCTGAGAATCGCTTGTTCTGAAAAGCATCTGCCAAGTGTGGCCACGGGCCCCCTTCCACGGCAATCGTTGCACATATTCTTATGAAATTCAGGTTCTTTCTCTCTCCCCGACAGAAATAACGACTACGGTGAATTAAAGGCAGCCGGTCTTTTTTTTTTTTTTTAATATTTTTTTTCAATTTTTATTTATTTATGATAGTCACAGAGAGAGAGAGAGAGGCAGAGACACAGGCAGAGGGAGAAGCAGGCTCCATGCACCGGGAGCCCGACGTGGGATTCGATCCCGGGTCTCCAGGATCGCGCCCTGGGCCAAAGGCAGGCGCCAAACTGCTGCGCCACCCAGGGATCCCAAGGCAGACGGTCTTAAACCAACAACCTGCGTGGCTGACAATACAAGTGCGAATACGATTACGGTTAATGGATTTTTTTTTTTCAGCTTTGCTCCATTTCAGCTCATTAGACTTTCCACTAATCAAGGGCCGGCCACCGTGGCTCGCTAATTGTGCTCCAATTAAATCAGGGGCAGGCCCTGCCCCCTGTGCAGACCTCAGCCCCAGGAGCTCTGGGCATCTAATAGGGCTCGGGGAACAGCGGCCGCTAGATGGGAAAACGCCAGGGAGGCGACCACGCTGTGCGTTCCAGCTGGAGACCCAGGCCCCGCTGAGCACAGCGGCAGGAGCGGGCTTCGGGCCTTGGAGGAGCTGCGCACCCTTCTTCACCTCGGTGCGGGGAGGCACGGGGGGAGGGTGGTGGTGTCCCCATTTTAATGATGAGAAAACTGAGGCTCAAGGAGGTCAGGGGGCTATTGCAGGACCGTGGCCCCCGTGTCGGGTGCAAGGGCCCCAAACCAAGTGTTGCCCATCCCCCAGGCTCCACTGGTCTGCACCGCAGCACCTCCCGTTCGGCTGGCGGGCTCTCTCATTTCGTGATTCACTCATCGGTTGATTTGGCAAACGCTTATCAAGCACGTACCTTCCACGCAGCCTGAGCCCGACGTGGGCCCCGGGAAAGGAACGGCGAGCGAGGGCCACGTCCCTGCTTGCATCAGGCGCGTAGTCCGGAGGGAGAGACGGAATAAACCTCCAGAGAACGGGGCAGGACGGCAGGTGTGGCAAGACAGCGGGACAGTGTCCCGGGATAGGGAGCGGCCAGGCCGTTGGGGCGAGGAGGAAGGGGGTCCCCGGCTGGGACTGCCAGGAAGGTAACGACGCTGCAGCTGGGACCCCGACGATGACAGGAGGCCGGCCGTGTACAGATCTGAGGGAAGAGTCCCAAGCCGAGACTACAGAGGGTGCAAGGTAGGAACGAGCCAGTCACGTCACGGGGACAGGGAGGCCGCTGAGAGCGCAGCGTCCGGAGCACCGGGGAGTGGACGGGACCGGGAGGCGTGGGCCTCGGAGGCCATAACACGGTGCAGGCAGGCTCTGTAGCAGCTGCGGAGCCCAGAGGTGAACGAGATGGGGACGCGGCGCCTTCCGGGAACGGCCGGGCCCCGTCTCCAGGAGCCTGTCCCACCTGGCGTCCGCAGGGCCCTGCCCGCATCGAGGCAACCGGGGAACCAGCCTCGTCCCCCTGCCGGCAGGACCTGAGGGACGCGGCACCCGTGGACAGCCGGGAGGGGACACTTGGGGTTCCCAGACTCTCCGTGGGATTCCGTCTGCCATCTGCCCGTCCCTTCCACCCTTCACCCGCGGATCCTGGAGTTGGAGGAGGAAACGCCTGGAAGCCCCCAACTCCGTCGCACGGGTCCCCTGCCCCTCTCGCCACTTGGAGCACAGAGGCCCCTAGAGCCAGAGCCGCCCGGCTCCGTATTCCCACGGCGGCAGGTGGACGGGCACGCTGCTGAGGGGTGGGCCCCCTGCACCGAGGTGATCGCTGCCCCAAATGGAAAACACGGGAAGCCCGTCCCGGAGCCAACGCCACTGGCTTGGAGCGACAGCTCAGTGCGGGCGCTCCGGGTTAGAGCAGGACGTGGGCAGCACCCCGCACACGCACACGCACACCCGCTTTGCACGCACTCCCTCTGGATTGCTGTAGGCACGGCCTGTGCCTTCCCCACCTGTGTCCTTGCGTCCAACCAAGGGCCGTGCTCCGGGCAGGGAATCTGCGCCCCGTGAGGGCACCAGACAGGGCGGACGTCCCCCTGCCTCCCCCATTTACCTCGTTTCCCGAGCACAGCACAGCCCAAACCTGGAAGGGTGCTCCCTCCTGAGGCCAACCCAACGGGGCCGTTGGGGCCATCGCATCCTGCAATGAGGCCTGGGCCTTCCCCACCCTTTCCCTTCAGGCCACGACACCCCCACCGGCTGAGATGGGAGGCGCTCGCTCGCTCTCTCTCCCTCTCCCACATGTAAGGGTGGAACCCAGGGAGAGATGATTGGGGAAAGGTAGGGAGTTCCAAGGAGCAATGGGGGCTGTCGCAAGAGACGGCGACAGCTGGAGCCAATGGGGGAAATCAGAGGCAGCAGGAGAGGACGCAAGGGAAAACCTCAGCCTTGCTAATGCTACAAGCTTCCCAAGTCGGATAAATACTATTTGGAAAATGCCTGATGATGCATTTGTCTCCACAGCATCCCACAAATTGCTGGGCACGCAGAGAAGGTGCTAGAAAGGCAGCAGGCTGTGGTGGGTTGGAGCACTGGCTCAGCGGCTGGGGTACCTCTCTGAACGTTGGTCTCATCACCTGTGAAGTTGCCCATAGTTGCACGTGAAGAGCTTAGAGCGGTCCCGGCAGGCACTGGAGGCTCAATAACTCCTAGTTCTGATATTATTATAGGAAACACGTATAAACACCTGCTAATTGATTAGGAAAATTATATTAGGGGCACCCGGGGGGCTCAGCAGTTGGGCGTCTGTCTTCGGCCCAGGGCGTGACCCCGGGGTCCCGGGATCGAGTCCCGCGTCAGGCTCCCTGCGTGGAGCCTGCATCTCCCTCTGCCCGTGTCTCTGCCTCTCTCTTTCTGTGTCTCTGTGTCTCTCAGGAATAAATCAATAAAATCTTTAAAAATAAATAGAAATAAAAATAGAAAAAGCAGAATTATCTTAAAGACTGGAATGGGCAGTAACAACTTCTATTCCGAGCTGCTCCAAGGTGGCGGCGCTCTCCTCCTTCACCACGACGGCAGCAGGAGGAACCGTGACCATTTCCCTACGCCAGTCGTGTCCTTGAGTCCTGTCCACGGAGGCGGAACACCCGCCACGAGTAACCTTGCATCCACCGGGTTGCCTCAAGGTTTGCAATCACGGTCAGACCAGACACGTCTCAAGTCGCTTAATGGCAGGCCAAGCCGTCTGTCCCTCCCCTCCTGGCTGGAGCGTCTTTGGAAAAGACCTCGGGAGCCACAGGTGACATACGTGGTGACGGTGCAGGAGGGTCGAGGCCCCGGGGCGTCCTTGAGCAGCAGAGGCAGGAGGCACAGCTTCTGCACACCATGCGGTCGTGGCTCCCGAGGTCCCGGACTCGTCGCCCCGGGCCAGGCCGCCGCGCCAGCTGCTTCTGCGGGGGCGGGACTATCAGGCCAGCAGGGACGGAGGGGGGCGTCCGGAGATTCTCTGAAGGCTCCTCTGCACCCCACCCCTGCCCTGCCCTGAGCTGCTGGTTGGCTCTTCTAGAGCCCAATAACCTGGGAAGCCTCACATCCACAGTGGACAGACAGATCTATTATCATTACTATTATCATCATCATCACTAACATTATTATTATTTGGTTTTATCTAAATTCAAGTTAGTCAACATATAGTATATTATTAATTCCAGGGCGGAAAATAGCAACCATCAGTAGTGCATAGCACCCCGAGCCATCTCATCACGTGCCATCTCATCACATCTCACCAGTCCCCATCGCCCAGTTACACCCCAACCCACCACCCCCCGCCCTCCAGCGACCCTCAGGACGTTCCCTAGAGTTAAGAGTCTCTCACGGTTTGTCTCTCTGAGTTTATCCTATTTGATCTTTCGTTAGATTTGCTCCTAGCCGATGCCTGCTGGAGATCCCCACTCCCTGCCCTTCATCACCCTTCATCGAGGCCGCAGTCTTTCTGCACTCCCGCAGGTGGATCCTTGAGCTGGGACACGGCCTCCCCAGCACCCTGCGCTCCGGCCCAGCACCCTGCGCTCCAGCCCAGCACCCTGTGCTCCAGCCCAGCACCCTAAGCTCCAGCCCAGCACCCTGCCCTCCAGTCCAGCACCCTAAGCTCCGGCCCAGCACCCTAAGCTCCAGCCCAGCACCCTGCTCTCCAGTGCAGCACCCTAAGCTCCGGCCCAGCACCCTAAGCTCCAGCCCAGCACCCTGCCCTCCAGTCCAGCACCCTAAGCTCCAACCCAGCACCCTAAGCTCCAGCCTGGCACCCTAAGCTCCGGCCCAGCACCCTAAGCTCCGGCCCAGCACCCTGCCCTCCGGCCCAGCACCCTGCGCTCCAGCCACACCAGCTCTCCTCCAGCTCTCAAGTACGCCAAACTCCTCGCCGTCTTAGGGCCTTCGCCCAGCTACTCCCTCTGTTGGGACCCTTCCGCCCCCAACCCCGCCCGGCACCATTCCCCTCCATCTCCCTCCCCTGCCCTGCTCTTCTCTGGGCACGTCTCCCCTGACCCCAGACTAGATCAGGTCTCCAGGCCCATGATAGCCTCCATTTGCCCTCATATCCCATCTCCCAATATGTTACAAGAGCCTGGCAATAAACGAATGTGAATGATTTAACAAATTAAGTGAATGGATTTCATTTTCTAGGCAGCCGGGGGGTTAGAAGGCCCCACTGCAAAACGGCAAGAGCGTGGGAGTGCTGTCCGGAGATCGGAGATCTGCGCTTCGGCCCCACCACCTTCCCGTCAGCGCTGTGACCTGAGGCAAGTGTCCTCCTGTTTGGGATCCCGAGTCCCTGGAGCGATATCAAGGGCTCCGGACCATCTGGTCTCTCCAGGGCCCCCTGGGGCTGAGCCTCCGAGAGCGTGGGTCTTGGGGAGGCCGCGTCCCAGCTCAAGACAGACACTGGGTGCAGCAGCCAGGTGGTCAAAGAGGAGGTGACCATGAAAACCCCTGATGAAACGCGCCCCCCCCCTCCCCCGCCCCATGTGCTGTCCGAACACTTGTGCTTGACAGTGACTTCCACAACCAGAGCCAAGAGCACACTTCATCGCCTGTAGTTGAATTTTCGGTTCCATCACTTAAACTGGTGACTTCCTATTTCCTCTTGAAACAGCCAGAAAGTGGCAAGAGCTCCCCGTAGCCTGTGCCCAGGGCCTAATGCAGAGTCTCCGGGCGGACAGCCCAACATAGGCAAGGTTTTCAAATCGACCGTTCACGACGCTTGATGCCGTTTCGAGGAGAAAGGAGGATGTCTCGGCCCATGAGCCTTGGGCTCTGCTTTCTGCCCTATAGGATGTATTCCTTCCCCACTTAAACTTCATTCCTTCTGACTTCCATTCTTAGATCTCCAGAATTAGAATGTCTAATCCTCTCATGCTCAGAACACAGAGTAATAATTATTCCTGCTGCGCTTCCGCAGTACCAGCCCGTGCCTCCTATCTGGGCACTTTCTTCCTAAACATCATTTAAGTGCAACAGTGAGAAAATAGAGTAGTTCAAGAGGATGGGATAGGAACCTCATTGCAGCCACTCTCTGGACAAGTCGTTTTCTCTGAACAATTCGGAGAACCCCCACCAAAAAAAAAAAAAAAAACAATTCGGAGGCCCTTGACATAGGCACTTTCCCATATATGTTGCATGTGCCTGTGGATCAGTCTCTTGGTCAAGAATTAGCTGCATGTGCATTGACTGCTTGTCGCAACTACCGTCCAAGAAGCCCAGCAGAGTGCAAGGGACCTTGCCTATGGGGCTGGGGCTGATGCACGGGGTCGAGACTTCTCAGTGAGCCAGAATCCGGGAGCCTGACATGCTCACGGTGTTCCTGCTTAACGTGTCTCCTTGCAGGGACCCCTACCCGAGACATCTGCACGGTGCAGAGCAACGTACCATAGGGACAATGAGCTTTTCACATCCCGTGAAGCCACCTCGTCGTCACTGCAAGGGCACCTTTCTTGCACGGGTGCACATCGAACAAGCTTGAGAACAAGATCACAGCCCCGTGGCCCAGCCGCAGGTTGTGAGCACACTCGAGGGCAACCACCGAACCACCGAACGCAGCTCCTGCTTTGTCGTAATTCATACTTCAAAGGATCAGCCCCCTCCTTGGATGATCCTCAGGCATTTGAAGATGAGTTCCTTCTAATTAGGCTCATAAAAGCTCTCCTGGCTTAATTAATTTGCTCCAGGTAGCTTGTATAGAAAGTGTGAACACAAAAGAAAATTAAAATACATCCCAAAGTGGTGTTGTTCTCCATCCCTTGTTGAACAGAGTGAAGATATTTAGACATTCCTATGAAAGTGATAGCCTTTGAGATTTTAATCAGAGCAGTTACTGAAATTCCTAATACCTCCACGGTACACTAGGGGAAACAGAGAATAGCTTCGCAGTTGAAAATCTCTGTTGCAGGGATGCCTGGCTGCCTCAGCAGTTGAGCGTCTGCCTTCGGCTCAGGGCGTCATCCCGGGGTCCCGGGATCGAGTCCCGCATCGGGCTCCCTGCATGGAGCCTGCTTCTCCCTCTGCCTGGGTCTCTGCCTCTCTCTGTGTGTCTCATAAATAAATAAAATCTTAAAAAAAAGAAAAGAAAAGAAAATCTCTGTTGCAAAATTTGTACAGAATTGCCATGGGGATGACAATAATCCAAGATGTTGTGACAGCTGGTCCCCTCCGAACACAAACCAAACACTGACAACATTCATCTCTCAAATCTGAATTGTTCTTGGCAGTGTTCGAGTAGCTTTGACACGCGTGGACACCGAGATACAGCCAGGTTAAGTAACACACACCCGGTCACACAGCCAAGTAGTGTCCTGGCTCTCGGTTGGCATCTGAGGTTACGCCATTACCAAGTTGCTTGATATTCATGTCCCTTGTGGTAAAGTGAGATTTTTAGAGGAAAAAAAGAAGCACAGAACGATCACAACAAACCAAAAAAAAAAAAAACAAAACAAAAAAATCTAGTGTTTTTTTTTTTTTTCCCCAGGCTTATTCTCTTTGGATGTGGCTTTGCAAAATGGTTTAATCAGCATTTTTCCTACCAATGGATTTTTATTTTCCTACCTCTAACATTTCTGGTATTGGCAAGAATCAAAGGGAGTTTTAAAAGACTGGACGTTCTTGGCTGCTGTGACAGCTCACCTTGAGACAGAAAACCCCAGGAGAGGGGCGTCTCGGTGGCTCAGTCGGCTAAGCGTCCGACTCTTGATTTCAGCTCGGGTCATGATCTCAAGGTCTCAGGATTGGGCTCTGCCTTTGGCATGGAGTCCGCTTGAGATTCTCTCTCTGCTCCTCCCACTGTGCTCGCTCTCTCACTCTCTCTCTGTAATCAATAACCAAAATCTTAAAAAAAAAAAAAAAAAAAAAAGGGATCCCTGGGTGGCGCAGTGGTTTGGCACCTGCCTTTGGCCCAGGGTGTGATCCTGGAGACCCAGGATCGAATCCCACATCAGGCTCCCGGTGCATGGAGCCTGCTTCTCCCTCTGCCTATGTCTCTGCCTCTCTCTCTCTCTCTCTCTGTGACTATCATAAATAAAATAAAAAAAATTAAAAAAAAAACACTAGAAAGCTCCAGTACAACCCAAGTTTCTCCATCCCCTCCCCCCCCCCCGCTTCTCTCTTTTCTCTCTCTCTCCCCTCTCCATGCGTACACAAGACCATTCAGCCAGAGGGAGTTCAAGAAGAAGACAGATAAGCCAGCAGACCTTTAGGTGTCCTTCATATTTCCCTTTCAACCAACTTAAGTAAAACAGCTGTCTTTTTCGGCATGTGGCCCAGAGAGTCACCTGCTAACACTGTGTATTTCCCAGGGGCTCTTTAGCTAATGCAAAGTGCAAAGGGGCTGGAACGAGCAGGTAATTTGTATTCCCGCTGAGATGGATCACTTGGTGATAGAGTTTCCATCTATAAAGTGAGGGAGACAAACATTTAAAATTTTAAGTGTCCTTTTTATAAAATAATTATAATAAAACAGAAAAATGAAGAGCAAAGAGCTAACGGCATGAGTAATTTCAAAATAGCGCAAATCCTTCCAATGTTTTTTTCAAAAATCCTAAAAGGAATAGTCCACAGACACACCGACCCCAATAGCAGAGACGAAGCTAAAGGAGAGGCTGTCAAAGAAGATGCAGGGAGGCCAACGCTAAGGCAGGCCTTGCAGCCGTGTCGTACCGTGTCCAGTGGCCTCCAACACCCAGACTCTCCTGATTCTCTCCCCCTCCCACCCATCTCTTTTTTTCAAGCAGACCATTTAAACAGATTTCTTTTTTTTTTTAAGATTTTACTTATTCATGAGAGACACAGCGAGAGAGGGAGAGAGAGAGAGAGAGAGAGAGAGGCAGAGACACAGCAGGGGGAGAAGCAGGCTCCGTGCAGGGAGCCCGACGTGGGACTCGATCCCGGGACCCAGGATCACGCCCCGGGCTGCAGGTGGTGCTAAACCCCTGAGCCACCCGGACTGCCCCTTAAACAGATTTCAATAAGAAAAAACTCCCTCCTCTTTCCAAGGTGGAGGGTAGGGGACAATTGTCCTCGAGAACGCAGGATTCACTTTGTTAGCTTGTGGCGGTTGTGATACACTGTGAACACTCCCAAATAAATGATTTAAAAAAAAACAAACCCTTAATCAGGGGGAGGCATCAGTCAGTCAACAAGCATGTCTTGTACACCTGTGCATCACGGCAGCGAACAAGAACAGGTATAGCTGCTGCGCGGGGCCCAGGTGAAGCTCCAGCTCATTGACCTACTGTGCGCCCCTGGGCAAGTTGTCACATCTGTTGAGGCATCCAATTGCTCATCTGTAAAATGGGCATAAGAAAGGAAGATGCGGGATCCCTGGGTGGCGCAGCGGTTTAGCGCCTGCCTTTGGCCCAGGGCGCGATCCTGGAGACCCAGGATCGAATCCCACGTCGGGTTCCCGGTGCATGGAGCCTGCTTCTCCCTCCTCCTGTGTCTCTGCCTCTCTCTCTCTCTCTCTCTCTCTCTCTCTGTGACTATCATAAATAAATTAAAAAAAAAGAAAGGAAGATGGAAGGAAGGGAAGGAAGGGAAAGAAAGAAAGAGAAAAGGAAGAAGCACGAGAAGCCAAAATGAAAGAAAGTAGCCCAGGAAGAGAAAGAAAGAAGAGAGAAAGAAAGCAAGAACAGAAAGAAAGACCTCTGCAGAACCCTTACTCTCGCCCGCCCGCGCCCTCTCCCCTCCCTCCCCCTCTCCCTGCTTCTCCCCCGCAAGCCTTCTCCCTCACCTCCCCTCCCTCCCTCCCCCCCCCCCTCCCTCTCCCTCCTCTCTCCCTCTCCTCCCCTCCCTCTCTCTCCCTCCCCTTGCCTCTCCCTCCCTCCCTCCCTCCCCTCTCTCCCTCCCCTCTCCCTCCCTCTCTCCCTCCCCTCTCTCCCTCTTCCTCCCCCTCCCTCCCTCCCTCCCTCCCCCCCCCCCTCCCTCCCGCCCTCCTCCCTCCCCTCCCCTCCCTTCTTCTCTGCTCGTTGTCAGTCCTGTTTGTCTGTGGTTGGGAGGTCACTCGTCACAGCACAGTGTAAGCACCTAATGAGGGTTAATGATGATCATTTACCTTTTTTTGAGGTGTCATCCAGGATACGGGACCAGAACGGGAGGTGCGCGTCTCTAACGACTCTCAGCAGGGTGAAGCTCCTGTCCTTGCTCCCCTGAAACAGACTCAATTCGTTTCTGAACATCAGCTGTCCCGGTCCCAGGGATGGGGGGGGAGCTTGGGGAGCGAGTGTTCTCTGCTCCTGCAACTTTTCAATAGAAACTTCCATCATAAAAAATAAAATAAAATAAAATAAAATAAAAAAAAAAGAAACTTCCATCAGGGGCTGCCTGTGAGCAGCCGCACTCAGAGCTCAGGTGCGTTGCGGGCGCAGGGTCAAGTGGCCGTCCTTCGGTCGCGAGGCCTGCGATGGCATCACATGGACTCTCTATACCTGGGAGGAGCTCAGGGCCCGAGCGGAGCCAGACCTGAGCCAGAGCCGCGGTAACTGCATGAGGGGCCCCTCCTGTGTCTGCCGAGCAGTTACAGGCCGAGGTCGAACCCAGCTCCGTCACCCCGGAGCCCTGAGCAGGGTACGCTCCTCCCATGCGGAACACACAGCCGGCACCGGCCGCTGGGAAGCACGGCTGCAAGCCCAGAGGTGACACATCAGGTGGGCACGTGACACCCGGAGCGCGTGCCGCAGTGTGCACAGCAGCTGTGCGGGCTCAGTGAACAAGAGTGCTCTGGAGCGGCCAACTGGAGCGGCCTGTGATCACTCCCGGGCCGGAGAGGACGGTCCCCTCGTGTGAATACGAAGAGGTATTTGGCCGACGTGAGCCGGAATGAGCCCTGGAGCCCGTACCCACTCACAGGCCGCGCGGCTTCGCACAAGTTGCTTCCCCAGCCCTGGCGTCAGGCCGCAACTATGAAAGTGAAGGGGTCGGATGGATCATCCCAGAAGTCTTAGAGCTCAGAGACTTGGAGCGCATGGCATCAGGGTCCAGAATGATGCTCCCGGGCTGGTTGAGTGACAATAACAAGATCAAAATATATGTAGCACGGGACGCCGGGGTGGCTCAGCGGTTGGGCACCTGCCTTCGGCCCAGGGCGTGACCCTGGGGTCCCAGGATCGAGTCCCGCGTCGGGCTCCCTGCAGGGAGCCTGCTTCTCCCTCTGCCTGGGTCTCTCAGGGATAAATAAATATAAATAAATTTTTTTATTACTTATTTTTTGTAAGTTTATTTTTTATTGGTGTTAAATTTGCTAACATATAGAATAACACCCAGTGCTCAAATAAATAAAATCATAAAAAAAAAAAAAAAGAATGGTCGTCCTGACTCTTCTTTCGTACGATACGGCCAATCTGTCCGTGTCACACGGCTGAATGGCGGGAAGAAAGTGTAGACCGGTAAGGTCGTGTGCGGCTTTCCAAGGGAGCGCCGGGCACGAGCCTGAACGTGGACGCTGGACCCTGGCCAGTGTTCCCAAGTGCGGCCTCTCGCGCTATGTACTTAAACACCCCACCAACAACAAACTTCTTTACTAAGGATGAAAAAAGAAAAAAAAAATAAAAATAAATAAATAAATAAAAAAAAAAAAAAGAAAAAAGATAGCTTAACTGGTA
Organism: Canis lupus familiaris; assembly: GCF_011100685.1. Taxonomy (NCBI): domain Eukaryota; kingdom Metazoa; phylum Chordata; class Mammalia; order Carnivora; family Canidae; genus Canis; species Canis lupus. The sequence goes on from NC_049254.1 coordinate 31,760,633, forward strand.
GCGGAGGGCAATCACTCAGCCTTAGGTGGAAAGGGTTACGGAGACCTTAGTCAAACTGAATGCTTAAATTTATTAGAGAACCTCTCGGGTGGGACTCCGAGCCGAAGGTCGCCAGGCTCTGTACCACACACGTAATTTCCAGCATGGGCAGGTAGCTGTTTAGAAAAGGAACAGCCCTTTCTATATGAGTATAGGGCCTAATGGCTACCCCAGAAATACTTGTTTGTCAAAAAAAAGGGTCTAATGGGCACTTGGGTGGCTCAGTCGGTTAAGCATCTGCCTTCGGCTCAGGTCATGGTCTCAGGGTCTTGGGATCCAGCCCCACATCAGGCTCCCTGTTCAATGGGGAACCTGCTTCTCCCACTCCCTCTGCTTTTGCTCACTCTCTCTCTCTCTCTCTCTCTGCCAAATAAATAAATAAAGTTTTAAAGCAATAACAAAAACCATATGATTTCACTCGTGTGCTCATATGTGGAACCCGAGAAACAAACAAGGAAGCAAACAAAAAGCAGAAATAGACCCATAAATACAGAGGACAAACTGATGGTTGTCAGAAGGGAGGGGAAGATGGGTGAAGGGGGGGTCCAGGCTTCCAGGGACGGACCGAATAGATCACAGGGACGAAAGGCACAGCACAGGGAATAGGGCCAATGGTATCGGGTCAGCATTGTAGGGTGACGGATGGTAGCTACCTTTGTGGCGAACATAATAATATAATGTATAGAAAAGTTGAATCACCATGTTATACCTGGAACTAATGTGTGCGAACTATACTCAAGTAAAAAAAATTTTTGAAAGTAAAAGTTTGGACAGCCCCAGTGGCCCAGTGGTTTAGTGCCGCCTTCAGCCCAGGCCGTGATCCTGGAGTCCCGGGATCGATCCCACGTGGGGCTCCCTGCGTGGAGCCTGCTTCTCCCTTAGCCTGTGTCTCTGCTTCTCTCTCTCTCTCTCTCTCTCTCTGTGTGTGTCTCCCATGAATAAATAAATAAAATCTTTAAAAAAAATAAAAAATAAAATAAAAACAAAGCTATCCAACAATAGCCCCCTATAATTAGTTAAAGTGTGAAACTTTACAGTCCCTTAAAGTGGACCCCATGTGCTACGGGTATGGATTACTCCATGTTCACAAAGGGCTCACGTACCACGTAAGAGCATCCACCTCTCCTGAATCACCAGTTAACCCATTTAAAATGGATACAGGATCTTGAATACACGGCGATTAACTTTTCAATTTAAAGAATTGGGTTTAAACAACAAAAAAAAAGAATTGGGTTTGCCTTCTTAGGAATTAAGAAGGCTTTGGTGGATAAGTAGGATGATCCAGATTTCTTTGGAGAAGAAAAGAAGGCACCAAAGGGAAATCTGAACCACGGCTCTCTCTTTTTCTTAAAGAGACCTCATGGAAAAAAAAAAATAAAAATAATAATAAAATAAAATAGATAAATATTTACAGGCCAGTGTTTCTTGAAGCTTCTTTTTTTATCTTTTTTGTTTTGTTTTGTTTTGTTTCTTGAAGCTTCTTCATGCCAGCCGTTATGCTGAGGCTCCAACAGACAAAATGGTTCAAACTCATTCCACTGACCTCAGAGCTGCTCTTTGGGGGCTATTCTTTCCAAGACAGCTGTTGCATTATTTGAATATTTGAGGACGTTACTACAGAGTTTGATCACATCCTGGATGTCACCTTTTTGTTTAATTTGTTTTCCCCCTTTCATACATATTTTAATACTTTTACTAATTTTCCTCAATGTACGGTCATCATACAGTAAACCAAACACCTAGAATCTGCAGGCGCTTCTACTAGTGCGTCTCAACCCTAACGGCGCATGAGAATCACCCAGGGAGCCTTTCAAAAATCCTGATGCCCGGCAGCACCCCAGACTCCATACATCGGAATCTGTGGGGTGAGATGCCGGCCTCCGGGTGCTGAGAGCTCCCAGGTGCTTCATGGGCGCAGGTGAAACACCGTGTCTGACCCTTCCTCCCTCCTTCCTTGCCACTCGGTAAATACCTGTCCGTGTCCGAAGCAGGCCTCCCAATACCGTTGGATCCCATCAGCTCTGTTCTCTAGGAAGGGCCTTGTTTTTCCCGCAGAAAAGTGGTATTTTTTTGGTCTAGAGTTATCAGTTAATATGGCAACCGGGTAACAGGGGAAAAGCCTTCGTGGACATCGCCTATTCTGTTCGGGTTCCCCTGCCTCGATGCTAGAGGAGACGCCCACCCCACCCACATCAATTCCTCAACCCAAAGGTCTCAAAAGGAGGTAGGATGAGTGTTAGTCCAAAGTCCACCCCAAGTGCCCTTCCTGCCTTTGTAGGGCTGCTGTGACAAAGTACCCGAGACAGGGCGCTTAAACCAACAAACGCGTTGTCTCACAGGCTGGAGTCTGGAGCAGGTGCGAGCGGGCCCCGCTGCCCGGGGCTCTGGGGGGACCCCTGCACCCCCGCCCCACGTCGCGTGCCTGCCCTCTCTGTGCCCTCCCGGGGCCCTGCTGTGAGGATGCCACCCGGCCCTGGAGCCGCCCGCCCGAGTGCGACCGCGTCCCGACTGACCACACCTGCACCGACGCCGGCGGGTCCTGTCCCCAGGCCCCAGGGGGACGGGAGTCGGGGCGCCGCTGCTGAAGCCGGTGCACCCCGCGGACTCCTTGTGGCTGTTTTCTCGTCACCCGGGGCCAGGCAGTGGAGACGCTTCATCCCAGCCGCCCTGCACATCTGGTTAGCTAATTAACCCCTCTCCGGGACTAGGAGGGGGGCACCTGCCCAGGGCAGAAGACAGCAACCTGGCTGATTAGATCGGCCTTTTCAACGTTTCTAAGACAGAGAGAGGACAACGCCCGGTCTTATGCTTGTGTGTCGTTCAGATTTTAAGCCACATTTTTAGCCAGTTTGCTAGTTCCGTGTCTATTAGGAGCAGGGAACAGGTAGCACTTAACGTGTAATCAATTCATTTTTTTCTCCTAATGAAGCTGGACAGACTCACACACACACGGCCTGAACCGCAGGCTCCTCCGATTTGCTCCAATTTACCGTGGTGGCATCGGCTCAGAGGGTCCGGGAGGCCCCGGGGCCGGCGACGCGCAGCCTTCTAGGAATTCGGGAGATCGTGGCTCCCGGCCAGGCTTCCCCGGTGACCTCGCCCTCCGTCAGGCAGCCCCGTTGGTGCCCTGCCTTATGAGTGTCACTTCTTTTTAATGAAATACACCCAAAATGCAGGGGAGTGCAGAGAACACGGTGACTTGCACCCGCCGCCAAGCTCTGTCAGATCCTAACATCGTCTTCCATATATGCTTCAGATGTATTCTTTAAATTTTTTTAAAGATCTTATTTATTTATTTGACCGAGAGGGAGCACAGGCAGGGGCGCGGCAGCAGAGGGACGGCAAGCGGCCCCCCAGCGGCCGGCCCGGGAGGGCCCTGCGTCAGCCTGAGCCCTGGGCGCCCCGCAGATGTACTTTTTTTTTTTTTTTTCAGTTTTACACCTTTATTTGACAATCAACGATTAGTTCTCATCCACACGCAGATGTACTTTTTTAAAGCAAACCCCACAAATAGCTTTGAAGCCTCCGTGTCGCACACCCCCTTCCCTCTCCCCTCCGTCTGATCCCAAGGGAAACCCCTGGTCAGACTTGGTGTTTGTTCTTCACATGCGTGACTTGGCCCTTTACCGCACGTACACATCCATAAGCAATCTGTGGTATTTTCACGTATTTTTCACGTAATCTTACTGGAATCATACTGTAAACTTAATAAAACTGATATAATGTTAATAGATTATAATAACAAAGTTCATATAAAATAAAAACTAAATAGCTAAATAATATATGGAAGATGATTTAAAAATACATATTAGGGGGATCCCTGGGTGGTGCAGCAGTTTGGCGCCTGCCTTTGGCCCAGGGCGCCATCCTGGAGACCCGGGATCAAATCCCACGTCGGGCTCCAGGTGCATGGAGCCTGCTTCTCCCTCTGCCTGTGTCTCTGCCTCTCCCTCTCTCTCGGTGACTATCATAAATAAATAAAAAATTTAAAAAAATATACCTGGGTAAATTAAAGAAATGTAAATTACCAAGAATGAAATACCCCCCGATGTCCCAGTAGTGTCGATTCCCGCAGAAGTTCCTAAATGCTCAGTTTCTGAACTTCCCTCACACGAGACTGGTCATAACACAGGTTGGGAAATAGCACGGGCCCACAAACCCCACTTGGATCACGCTGTGAGCGGCCCTGACGTAGATCATCCCAGGGCACGGGACGCCGGGGTGGCTCAGAGGTTAGCGCCGTCTTCGGCCCAGCGTGTGATCCTGGAGACCTGGGATCGAGTCCCACGTGGGGCTCCCTGCACGGAGCCTGCTTCTCCCTCTGCCTGTGTCTCTGCCTCTCTCTGTGTGTCTTTCATGCATAAATAACAATTTTTTTAAAAAGGTGACAAATAAATGTGGGGGGAAACTTACAGAAATTCAGAAGCCCTGTTACCATATTAAAGGTTCTGAGAAGTCCTGCAAGAAGGAAACCTGCTTAATTGTGTTTAATCTAGTGCTTCCTGAGCTCTTGGAGACCTTTTTTAACGTAAAATCCAGTAACACCCCACAGCTTAGTGTTTCAAGAGCTAAGCCGTCCTAGGAAAGCCCTCCCATCGTTCTCCAGAACGATGCAAATCAAATTCTTAAAATTAAAAAAAAAATTAAAATTAAAATTAAACAAACCAGAGAGCTGGGTATTTACAGAAACGGATGAATTATTTGCCAAGAGCTATTTTATAGCATCCGTCAAGCACCACCATAGCTTCCGGTTTGCAGGCTCGGGGTTTTGTATGTTCAACCTTGTTAACACGGGGTACATGTCTGTGACTCCGGACCTTCCGTCTCTGGAACATTCCTTTCCCACGGCCCCCTCCCAGGTGGCTCAGAACCCTTTCCGCGTGCTGTCTGGGACCAAGCCTCCTCCGAGGGAAGGCGTATCTTTATGCCAGTACGTGCCTGGTCACCGTGGTTTGCGAAACCAGCTTAATAGCGCGGGCCATCCCTCGTACGCCGTGTGCTTGTGTAATAACAGGCCGTGGGTGAGCAACACACCTGAGAGCAGCACTAACAACCCATCTGGGCAAGCCTGGAGGCGGGGCCCATATTAATAAGTATAATGAAGGCCTTGTCCTCTTCACGGAGGGATTAGGATCTTGTCCTGGGTCCCCCCGCGGGTCAGGGCGGCCGCCTGGGCAGTCAGGACCAAAGGGCGGGACACAGGTTGACCAGCAAGTCGGGAAACAGAGACAAATAGATCATCGATGGGCTGACGTGATATCGTAACGATATTGATGGATGTCAGAGACAGCGCACGATGAGATATTATCTACGTTTCTAGACTTTGTGGCCAAGTAGCCAGAGCCAGTATCTATGTCAAGCAGTGACTAATGTCAGAAGCCACTGTCCTACAGGCCTCACCCGAGTTAGCTCATGTAATGGTCACGTGGTCAACCCTGCGAAATGGGTACTTTTGGTCATTCCCCGGGTGACAGGGGAGGCCGCGCGGCACGCAGGGATGCAGTACCCGGCCCGCTGGTGGGCAGCGGAGCTGGGCTTGGAGCCGGCCTCGCTGCAGCGGAAACCCACCCCAGCACCCGCAGCTGCCCCCAGCCCCACCCGTCCCCGGGAGGCCCGGTCCCTGTGCCCTGCTGAGCAGCCTTCACTCAGCAGGGCTTTACTCATCTCTATCTTTCTTGCTTTTTCCTTTAACCACAAGGGGCATAGGTACAGTCACCACCCCCGGCATCCGTACCCCGGATCTCCATGGCTTGGTCCTCGTGACGAGCCATTACGGCAAACCAGGCTGGAGGTACAGTTCCACCTACAGACGAGGAGGCCGAGCCTCCACCCGAATCCCTACCCGCCAAAGGGCAGAATCAAGTGCTTGGAGTCCTCGTGGGCTTAACCTAAGTCTTTGAAATACTCTCTTGGACTCAGTTTCCTTCCCTGCTAAATAATAATCTAGAAAATGTCTAAGTTATTCTTTTTTTTTTGTCGTTGTTCTTAAAGATTGTATTTATTTATTTATTTATTTATTTATTTATTTATTTGGGAGGGAGAGAGAAAGGTCATGGGGGCGGAGAGCAGCAGAGACAGGGGAGAAGCAGGGTCCCCGCTGAGCAGGGAGCCCGATGCAGGGCTCGATCCCAGGACCCCGGAATCATGACCTGAGCTGAGGGCAGACACCCAACGAGCCACCCGGGCGCCCTTCTGAGTCACCCTTAGGGTAACTCCTGAGCCATTACATCTGGAGTCAGGGAATGCCGTGAAGATGAACGTCAGGCACTAATAAGCCAGTTCATGACAAACCTGCATCATATACTGTATTTCAGGAATATCTCATTGATGCATGCGGCCCGTCAGCTCATAAGATCTAACCCAGGACTCCGCTGGCGGTCGCCCACAACTGGTCGCCGAGCACCCCTTCAGCTCCCTCCTCCGCCTGAGGTATCCAGACAGGGGGGCCTTTGCTCACAGTGTAGGGTTCCCCGAAAGCGCCCTCCCTTACCCTCCTCCTACCCAAATCTATCCCTTGGCCAAGGCCCATCTCCAAGGCCCCTGATACCACTCTGAGCCAGCCACAGCCGAAGGAGCCGCTCGGCAACGGTGGGTTGGGAAATGCGTGACAACCAGCTGTCTGGGGAGAAAAGGTCTTGATTTGCGGTCTTTCTTGATTTCTGTGGTGTCACCACTTCTCCCATAGCCGGTCCAAAGCTCCCACCCTGGCACCCCTGAGTGTAGGTGGGGAGGGTACTGTCAGTCTGCTCAGCCAGTATGGGCAGGCCCCAGGGCACTCCTGCACTTTGGACACCTCCTCTTCCCTGACCGTCTCCTAGATCATTCTGGAATGTGTCCTTCCCCCATCACCAGCTTCCCCCCTCTTCAACCCAGGCCTTCACCTCCTGCCTGGACCACAGGGACAGTCTCCTCCTTGCTCTCTCTGCCTGCAGACCCTCCTCACTCCTGTGCGGCCCCGTGCTGCCCATCCTCAAAGTCCTGCAAACCCATGGTTTTCAGTGGAAAGTTAAACATTGTTGGATATACAAGCTCTCCGTGACCTGCTCTCTATCCACCTCTCCATCCTCACACACACACACCCCAAAACACTTGCTCTCCGTGCCCCGGACCTTCATACAGCCTAACGTGCCTTCTTTCCCGTCACAAATCCCACTCCCCACTCTGGGCTCATCAGAATCATCCTCTTCCTCCAGCCCCTGTGTCTCCACATTTCCATGGTGTTGGAGAACTCAGTGGAGGAACCTAGTATGGGAAATCGTGGCCGGGTCTATGTGCCTCTGCCTTTCCCTCCCTCTCAAGGTCACAAGCTCCTGGAGGGCCAGGCCCTGGAGCAAGCCTCCTATTCTTCAGTGCCTGGCACCATGTCCTGGCTGATGGGAAAGCCTCTCTGGTCTGCAGGGGGGTGGCAGGCACCAGGGAGTCAATGGGGCAAGGCAGTGGGCATGGGCAGAGCCAAGGACCTCTCCCACCAAAGCCTAGGACGGCTCCCAGCAAACAGAGGTATAGGTGCAGGGAAGGGACTGAGAATTCCCCGTCTTGGCCGAGGATCCCAAGACTCCACCTGTATCTGTTCTCTCTGCCCCACTCCCTGGCTGGACGGAATGCCCCAGCTTCCTACTTACAACCCCATCTCTTAGGCTCTGTGTCTTTTCTGTTGCTTTAAATGGAATAATTATGGGTTCAAAATGGCCTTTTGACCACATGTGAAGGGCTCTGGTCCAAGCCTGACCCCAAGGGTGGGGGGAAGCTGTTCTTCTTTCCCCCAAAACATTCAAACTTAGGTCCTGGATTGCATAGATAATGTTCTGGATTTTAGGTAGTTTCCTTAAAACGATTGCCCAAAAAGCGCCTTTGGCACGTCAGTCCTGCTCCAATTACTAAGAGACCAGTCTCTTCTCTCCAGGTGGTTTTCCATCTAAAAAAAGGAAGTTAGTGACCATGTGATCACTAATACCACTGACAGCGTGGTTCTAAGTCAGTTCCTCTCTCTGTGTCCTAATTTTCTCATCTGTAAGATGGGAGTAATAGTGTCTACCCACCTCAGAAGTCTGCTGAAGACCAAATGAGATCATGGATATAAAAGTACCATCGGGGATCCCTGGGTGGCGCAGTGGTTTGGCGCCTGCCTTTGGCCCAGGGTGTGATCCTGGAGTCCCGGGATCGAGTCCCGCATCCGGCTCCCTGCATGGAGCCTGCTTCTCCCTCTGCCTGTGTCGCTGCCTCTCTCTCTATCTCTCTGTGATTATCATAAATAAATAAAATCTTTAAAAACAAAATAAATAAATAAAAAATAAAAGTACCATCGTAGGGATGCCTGCGTGGCTCAGGAGGCAAAGCACCCAATTCTTGATTTTGGCTCAAGATGTGATCTCAGGAGTTTGAGACTGTGTCCATGTGGGCTTTCGTGCTGGGAATGGAGGCTGCTTAAGAGTCTCTCTCTCAAAAAAAAAAAATAAAAATAAAAAATAAAAAAATAAAAAATAAAATAAAAAACAAAAAAAGATTCTCTCTCGCTCTTCCTCTGCCCCGCCCCCACTCTCTCTCTCCCTTTCTAAAATCAACCAATTAATTAATTAAAATCTATAATAAAGTACCATTGGAGCTGTATCTATTAGCTATTATTTGTGAAAGTTAATCATTGTGCTAAAAATCCTTTATGAACATTCCTGTGTGATTTAACTGCATTTAACAGGATTGTAGTCATCTCAGAAATGTTCATTTAAAAGAAATGCAACATACATAAATAAATAAATAAATAAATAAATAAATAAATAAATAAATAAATGAAATGCAAGCGGCAGCCCGGGTGGCTCAGCGGTTAGCGCCGCCTGCAGCCCAGGGCATGACCCCGGGGTCCCGGGATCGAGTCCCGCATCAGGCTCCCTGCATGAAGCCTGCCTCTCCCTCTGTCTGGGTCTCTGCCTCTCTCTCTCTGTCTCTCATGAATAAATAAAATCTTTTAAAAAAATTAAAAGAAAAGAAATGCAAGAACACATTAGGGTCCCCTAAGTGAGGACTCCTTACATCTTCGGATGAGGCCTCCGCCGGGTGAGCTGCAGCAGACGCTACCGGCCAAGCCGCGTCGGTGGCTTCTTTCCTGCGTCTCTAATCCCCAAGATCCGCGCAGAGGACTGGCGTTTGGGATCCAGGCCTGCCTGTTTACTCTCAGGCTTGTCCCGAATGCTCAGCCAGCCTTTTAACAGAGCCGCTGAAGACAATTAAAGTCACTTGTCTTTGCCAGGTAGAGCATAACGAGGTCACTCTACTCTTCCAGAACGTCGTCTTCCCACCAGCATCATTTTATAGCCGGTGGTGTGATTACTCAGCTCTTCGGAAGCAAGGTCAAGGCTCAGAAGTAAGCCAGGCCTCCCTTTGGTCGTCGTGATCGTGCCCACGCGCCGCCCTCCGTCCCGGGTCTCCACGCACAGTAAAAGTCAACGTAGGAAATCTTTATAACGTCCTTGAGAATCAGTCCTCCCGCAGTGGCTGAAGCCAGCGACAGCATGAACGACAGCATGTCACTGCCCTGCTCTTGCCTCAAAATTATCGCAGACCCCCGTCCCAGGCTGCCAACCAAAGGGCGACGCGCCCTGTAATTCCGCCTCGTGGACTGGCAGAGAAGCTCTCCTTTTTTTTTTTTTTTTTAATTTTTTTTTAATTTTTATTTATTTATGATAGTCACACAGAGAGAGAGAGGCAGAGACACAGGCAGAGGGAGAAGCAGGCTCCATGCACCGGGAGCCCGATGTGGGATTTGATCCCCGGTCTCCAGGATCGCACCCTGGGCCAAAGGCAGGCGCCAAACCGCTGCGCCACCCAGGGATCCCCTAGAGAAGCTCTCCTTCGCGTAAACAGCCATCGGCTCCAGCCCCCGGAGCTCTGTGGCCACCCAGCCCCTGCCCCTGGAATCCCCCCTGGACTGCACGTTCTGTTTCAGGCGTTTCAATGGATGCTCGGAATAAAAAGCTGAATTCTAAGCAACCTAACTTTTGCATCAATGTACAGCGACTTGGTCTACAAAGGTAGACAGGGACGGACGACCAGGTGACTACCTACCGGGAACATTTTATCTTGCAACAACACAAAAATCCCTGCTGGGGGAAGATGCTGATTGCAGAAAAATGACTTACTTCACCCCCCAACCCCAAAGCAAAGAGTTAGCCAAGGCCTGCTGACCCCTGACTAGCAAATCAGGAACATCCTCTTGCTATTAGAAAGGCTGCTCATAAAAAATAAATAAATAAAAAATAAAAAATAAATTTTAAAAAGGCTGCTCGTTACGAAGGAGGCACGACAGCAGAGCCCCTTGGTGCTTCTGTGAAGGGACAAAATATCATTATTCATAATAAAATAGTATCATAAAATAATAATAATTATTATAGTATTATTATAAAAATATTATTATTATAAAAACTCTGATATTTGTCTTTTTTTTTTAGCTTTGGTATTTGTAAATCGATTTACAGATAAAGACCACGCTGTTCTCATGCTTGACGTCCTGCTAATTGAGCACCATACCGGCTGGTGAAAGGCTGAGTTGTTTCCACATCTGTTGGTAAATAGTCCCTAAAGCAAGCTTCCCTGCAGTCCTCCTCCTTGGGCCACCCTGGCCACCCAGCCTCTTCCTCTGGGCTCCCCCCGAAACACACACCTGTCCAAGACCCAGCAAAGAGTTAGCAGCTGGCCCTAAAGTGTCCCCCAGGACGTGTGCTAGGCCAGTTCTCTGGCCCACGTCCATTCAGATGGGGGGAACATGCCATGCTGGCTGTTAACCATTTTATTACCTCCCCTGCCCATCTGCACTGAGATGTTTAAGACAGACCAGCCTCTAGGGTTCCTGCGCTCTGCGCTCCCACACTCTGCTCTGGGCTCTGCGGCAGCCAGGTGGTTCCAGAAAGCCATGGAGCGAATGCTGAGTGCCTGGCCAGGCCCTTCTGTAACTATGAGGGAGGGGTGGGAAATGTCCTCAGTGACTAGCACTGAAAATTGGCCTTGCCCCTCGGCTGTGCCCCAAAGGTCCGGGCTGGGTTCCTCTTAAAAACCAGAAATAATGACACATAACAGCCACATGGGCAAGTCCCCAACCTGCCATCTGCATCAATTTCCCTCTGTTCAATCCAATGGAGAGAGATAATAACCTATCTTGGGCTTAATTAACATCTGGGCCCGCTGCTGGGAGATTCCCAAACCCACGTCTCCCTGTAATTGCAAACCCTTATTTATTTGGGCACTTTGATGACAGCCTCATAATGGGAGCTGTGGCCCCAGCCCCACCCACAGACTCTTACTGGCCAGCGCCCACCTCCCCGCCCAGCCTCCCCACCAACCCCTCTCTATTACTCTGATGCCCACCTGCACCCAGGCTCCCAGGATCCCTGGCCCTTAATCCCTCTGTCCTGTGTCCTTCTGTGCTTATAGGGCCTCAACCCGGAGAGTGAGACTTCCCATCTGCCCATTACATACTCCACCTCCGTGCGGTGCACGCGCTTTGGCCGTGCATACGGTAGGCGCTGAACACTCGTCAGCAGTCTTCCTTTCTCCTCCGTTCTACTCTTTAATCCCCAGGTCTCTCACCTGAAAACTGAGTCATTGATGCCTCCCCTGCCTGCCCCCGTGAGTGGTTATGAGCATCAGGAGAGAAAGTTGTATCCCTTACAACGTTAGAGAAGTGCCACCAACCCGGAAGGGCAGCCTCCTCCTCAGGACAGAGGATAGCGTGCTGGCCAGACGTGCCTCCCATGGGGACAGTCCCTGGTGGGGCCACGCCAGGGAGGATCTGGCCTCCTGTAATGCAGATCCTGAGGAAACACCGGGTCTCCACCCCCAAGAAGTTTGGGGGAAGCGGCACCCCCAGGAAGTAACATAGAAGGACAGAGCGGGGACGACTGGGTGGCTCAGCGGTTGAGCATCTGCCTTTGGCTCAGAGCATGATCCCAGGGTCCTGGGATCGAGTCCCCCATCGGGCTCCCTGCCTGGAGCCTGCTTCTCCCTCTGCCTGTGTCTCTCATGAATAAATAAATAAAATCTTTAAAAAAAAAAAAAAACAGGACAGAGCAGACTCGGCCACCGCGCACAGTGTCCAACCCCCCGGGGCCCCCCGACGCCTGCCCTTCGGGTCCCTCCCAGAGGACAGCAATGAAAATTCCTGGCTTTTGTATCACACTTTTCCATAAAAAGTGGCTCATAGTCTTGATGTTCTTTGAACCACACGATACCATAAGGTAGCACGAGGATCCCGACTCACAAACGAGGGCACTAGACCTCGGGGACTGAACTTCTCTGTGCAACGTCACACGAGGAGCCTGGCAGGAGGGAGGGGCTGCGAGCCAGCCTCTGAGTTGGACCCTGTGTGTCTCCCGGGGGTGGTGACCTCTGGAAAAGGCGCGGCTTAATGCCTTTGTCTTCCTCTTTCTTTTCTTCCTTCCTTCCTTTCTTCTTTTCATTCCCCCTTGATAATAGCACATGCATTTCAACTATTTGCAGGTTTATCTCTAAACATATCAAAGAATAAAGGCTAAGAAAGCGAGGCCATATTCCATTAGCACCTGTGGCAGTAAATTTCCAAAAAACCCTGTCAGGTCCCCTAAGCCTTTTCTTTTTTTTTTTTTTAAATTTTTTTTAATTTTTATTTATTTATGATAGTCACAGAGAGAGAGAGAGGCAGAGACACAGGCAGAGGGAGAGGGAGAAGCAGGCTCCATGCATCGGGAGCCCGACGAGGGACTCGATCCCGGATCTCCAGGATCACGCCCTGGGCCAAAGGCAGGCGCCAAACCGCTGCGCCACCCAGGGATCCCCCCGCTAAGCCTTTTCTAAAATACCATTTTGAATTAAAACATTTCTAAAATGCATTATGCAGTTCTTTCTTTTAAAATTAGATTAGGGAAAAAAATAATAAAATAAAAAATAAAATAAATAAAATAAAATTAGATTAGGGGGTGTGCTTGGGTGGCTCAGTTGGTTAAGCGTCTGGCTCTTGATTTTATCTCAGGTCGTGACCTCAGGGTCCCGGGATTGAGCCCCGCATCCAGCTCCGTGCTCGGCGGGGAGTCTCCTCGAGCATTCTCTCTCCCTCTCCTTCTGCCCCTCTCCCTGCTCGTGCTTCCTCTCTTTCTCTAAAATAAACAAATCTTTTAAAAGTAAAATAAAATTAGATGGGGGGGTGCCTGGGTGGCAGAGTCGGCTAAGCCTCCAGTCTTGGTTTCAGCTCAAGTTGTGACCTCAGGGTTGTGAGGTCGAACCCTGGGTCCGGTCCACACTCAACGTGGGGTCTGCTTCAGCTTCTCCCTCCCTCTCCCTCTGCCCTTCCTGCTCATGCGCGCTCTCACTCGCTCTCTCCAAATAAATACATATATATATATTTATTTATTTATTTATTTTATATAGATATAATCTCTGTATAATCATATATATAATATATAAATAAAATCTTGTTTAAAAATAAAATAAAATTAGATTAGGGTATTATACATATACCATGCTAATAAACAAAATACACAGTACAAAGCATAGAGTGCAAGTTCCCCGTCCTGCCCACCCTCTGGGTCCGTGCGCAGACTCTGCCGGCTGGTAGAGACGTCTCCGACAGGACACCTCTGTTAGACCCCCGGCTGGGGCCTGGAGTCCATGGTGGCCCTTCCCGAGCCTGCAGCCACCACTCCCACATCTGTTCAGTTCCCACTCTCACCTAGAGAGCAGAGCTGTGCCTCTCGTGAGCGTCCGGCCCCCCGGGGGGAGGAGCTGGGCCTCTGTGGGGAAGAAGACCAGGCATCTCCCCTCAAGTGAGCAGAAGGGAGTTCGAGGGCCTCTGCTCTGCCCCGCACATTGGGGAACAATGAGCTGACCGCACCTCTGCAGCCCCACTGACACCTGTGACACACCGCAGGGAGGCAAATCATAGGACTTTTCAAGCACCAGAGCTGCCCCTCCAGCGCTGGGCTGTCTTCAGGAGAAAGATCTGCTCCCAAGATGCCAGGAATTCCCAGACCCCCTGTAGAGGAGACAGCCACCTCAATCATTTCGTTTAGTCCTGAGCAAATGTTTGCACCATCTGTTTCAGAAAAGTTCCTCGAGGGGCGCCTGGGTGGCTCAGCGGTTTGGTGCCTGCCTTTGGCCCAGAGCATGATCCTGGGATCCCGGGATCGAGTCCCATGTCAGGCTCTCTGCATGGAGCCTGCTTCTCCCTCTGCCTGTGTCTCTGCCTCTCTGTGTGTCTCTCGTGAATAAATAAATAAAATCTTTAAAAAAAGAAAAAAGAAAAGAAAAGTTCCTCGAACTCTGGGTCCTGAGCAAACCCAAACAGCCCTCGGGACCAGGCGCCAACCGAATGACACATATGCTTTCACAGCCTCTTGTCAATAGCAATTCCTCCTTGACCCTCCTGAGGTCTTTGCTCAAATATACCTGAACGAGGCTGCATTTCCCAGCTGCTCTTGCAGGTACCTGTCGCTGTGAGCTGAGCTCTGGCCAACAGGACGTGGTCAGAAGTTGTGTGTGTCCCTTACAGACCTGCCCATTAAAATCTCCAAAAGATCGTGCACGCTCTTTTTTTAATCTACTGGAGGACACTGTCTGGTAGACGCAGAAGACCTGGAGAGAATTCCAAGGCACTGGGGTAGCAGTCAGCAAATGTTTTCTGTGATGGGCTGGATTAATAAATATTTTAGGCTTGTGGGCTATGCAGTCTTTGCTGCAGCTACTCAACTGTGCTCTTATAATGCAAAGCCGTCATAGACAGTAGGTGAACGAATGAGTGAGATTGTGTTCCAGTAAAACTTCATACGCACAAGCAGCCGGCAGGCCCAATTTGGCGGACTCCTGCTCCAGAAAATGGTGGAGTCACAATACAGACAGAGCCTGGGCCCCAGAATGACAGTTCGAGGACCAAGACTATTCATTCAGAACAGTGCATAGGTAAGCGATAAGCTCTTACTACATTAAGCCAGTGAGTAGGAGATTTGTTAAAGCAGCTGGAATGCCTCACCCTAACTAATTCTACCCACCGTATTCTATTCCTTCTGGTTGCCAAGTTCACGCGTCAGGAAATGGACCAAGGAGAAAGGAAACCCAAATCTTATTCTGGCCTTTAGAAGTACAGGGTTGGAGAGAGGTTGCAGGTAGATTTTCAAACACATCCTCCAACCACCTTCCCACCCACCCCCCACCAAAAAAAAAGCTCTAGAAAGCTATGCTTCCTCTAGAACCTAAATCAGGCAATATTTCATGACTCCTTTGAGACCATTTTGATGGTTGAAGAGGATGATCGTCTCTCATGGGAAGCCCTCTATGACTACCCCCCTCCCCTGAATGGATTGGGGTGGGTTGGCTGCCCATCCTCTGTGTGTCCTCAACTCTTTACACGCAAAATTGACCACACCTCCTTTGATGTTGGATAGATATTACATGTTTTGGTCTTTTCCACTGGATTATGAGCTCCATGAGGGCAAGAGCTGCTGGACGTTTCTGTCCTTGTTTCCCACCCTCATCCCCCCCATCTCAGACTGCCCCACCCCACCTCCACAACCAGCACAGTGCTTGGCACACAATAGGTGCATTATAAGTGCATACAGTAGATACATTATACATGTTTCTCCTGTGATGGGGAGCACGAGAATAAATGAATGAAGACCTGTGATGGTTAAGGTCAAAATTACCTACGTGATAGATTGGGGAACCATATCACTCTCACCCAACTAGGACACTTTGAGAGTGAATGGTGGCTCTGCTCCTATTATGCAATGACCTCGGGCATAACTGGGACCATCCTGAGCAAACCAGCATCGACAGCCATCCCAGCGGCAGGCGTCTTTGGATCATGGTCTCCAGGGATAAAGGGCATTCTTAAAGGAAATTGGTGATTTCTGTTAGGTTAAGGACCTTTTAAGATAAAAAAATAAACAAAAAAGGAAAACTCAGAGCACAATGGAAAGGAAAGGGTGATGCGATTTGAAGCTTTTCTTGGCAGGAATGTGGGAGGATCAACATAGCTCTCTCATTGCGCTATGAGTTTTCACTGATCGTTTCACACTAACGCCAACCACAACAGCTTGAGTTTACGGTACAGCTCATATTCACCCTTGAGCACAGTCCCAGGCATACCCACAGGAACACAAACACACACACGCACACCACAGTTTCATGAGGACGAGAGGATCCTAAGTATTCCTGTGTGTGCTCTATCTAGAGTGTTTCCAATAAAAACCCGGAACCTCCACATTTCTACAAAGCAATCTAAAGAATTGTTTAGGACTGTGTCCGTTTCAGAAACGTCTGAGAGATGAATTAAAGTCTGATTGCAGGGGATCCCTGGGGGGCTCAGGGGTTTGGTGCCTGCCTTTGGCCCAGGGCGTGATCCTGGAGTCCCGGGATCGAGTCCCACGTCGGGCTCCCTGCATGGTGCCTGCTTCTCCCTCTGCCTGTGTCTCTGCCTCTCTCTCTCTCTTTCTATGTCTATCATGAATAAATAAATAAAATCTTAAAAAATAAATAAATAAATTATGATTGCAAATATTTGTGGAAAGTTTTTGGGAAAGGGGTGTGTGTGCACGCGCACACGTGTGTGTGCCTGAGTATAGGACCCTAGTCATGGTAGATGATCCGGGCTGATGATCACACGCCGACAAAATGAATCCCATTACAAAGAACAAATAAAAATCCCACCAGAGAGCACAGGCGGCGGCCACGCTCTCCTGCCACACCTGATGGAAGAGACTGGGCTGGAGACAGAGCCACGGAGTACACAGGGCTATCTGGAGCGTCAGACGGAAAGTTAGCCCATAATCTTTCCACATAGAGCATGCCATTTAGATACCCACCTACTGTTTCCTATTCTTAATAGATTACTTCTCATTTTGCCTGTTTTCCCTCCGTCGGTCCTGGAATGTGTTTCATGGAAAATGTTCCTGCCCATGACACATTCGCGCTATGGGGGAGCCCCACTAAGGCTCACTCGTCCCCACTGTTATCTCGATCTAAATATTCCAGGAGCAGCCACTCCTTTCCTGCGCTACCCTTGACAAAGCACCTGTTCGTCCAATTTTTTAGATTTTGGACCTCAAAACAATCTGAGAGGAAGTTTGAATATTACTATCTCCGTTTCGCAGAAAGAACTGGCCCCCCGAAGGAGACTTGTTTGAGGTAAAGAACGACTGTCTAGGAAAACCAGGGCTGGCACCAGATCTCAAGTCTGGTTTTCGCCCAGCCATTCCGTAGAGCCTTGTGCACGGGAATAGGCCTGCCACCCTCCCCAACCACCCAACCCCATATCTGTCAGCTAGTACGGGACATTTGCTAAGACCGAGGTCAAGGAATGGAACGATGGAGACCCAGTGTAAGGCTAAGACTTCCTTTGACCTCAGCAGTGTGAACACGTCCAAACAGGTCTGGTCAGCCATGGACTCTGGGAGCTCTCCTCTGCGGCAACAACTGCGGCAGGTACGAGAGGAAGGGCCTCCCACGGCTCAGGGCGCCTGCACATCCCTTTTGGACAAGCACTGCGTGGTTTGGTCTAAGACAACCAGGAGCACCTAAGGACATGGTGCTCTTTTTTTTTTTTTAAGATTTTATTTATTTATTCGTGGAAGACGCAGAGAGAGGCAGAGACACAGGCAGAGGGAGAAGCAGGCTCCACGCAGGGAGCCCGACGCGGGACTCGATCCCGGGACCCCAGGATCACACCCTGGGCCGAAGGCAGGTGCCAAACCACGGAGCCACCCAGGGCTCCCCCATGGTGCTCTTTTAAAGAGATGAGCTCTCCCACTGGACACCAGATGGTGAAGAGTTTTCCCTGAGAATCTAGGAATCGGGGGCCCTGGGGTGCAACGTGGCAGGCAAAG
Organism: Canis lupus familiaris; assembly: GCF_011100685.1. Classification (NCBI taxonomy): domain Eukaryota; kingdom Metazoa; phylum Chordata; class Mammalia; order Carnivora; family Canidae; genus Canis; species Canis lupus. Next base: position 31,778,506 of record NC_049254.1, read on the forward strand.
GCAAAGACAAGCTTCTCTGCAGAGGAGGCCTTGGCGGACGACAGACAGCAGCGGTAAATAAGGAACTGCTGCTGCTGGTTTTGCAGACTGAGATGGTGCCTGGGAATCATCTGCAAGCCCTGAACTGGAACACAGAACTGAAAGCGTGCTGATGCGGACCCTGTGGCCCCACCCACCCACCCACCCTCCGTGAGCTCACATGACCTTGGAAACAGCACTTTTTTTTTTTTTCTTTACTTTCTCTTTTTCTGTATGAGTTCAGCTGCAAGAGTGGAACCTTCGGGAAGAGGGTTATGGTGTCAGGACATCTGTAAAGTGAGGAGAGGTACTCCCTGCACCAAAATATTTCTTCCTGCCTCCTTCCATCACGGTGCCCCCAAACCCCTTCTTATTTGGCATTTTATATCTCAGGGGCTTTGAAGATTCAAGAGTCCTCTATTAAAATGTTAACACCCTAGGGACGCCTGGGTGGCTCGGTGGTTGAGCAGCTGCCTTCAGCCCAGGGCATGACCCCGGGGTCACGGAATCGAGTCCTGCATCAGGCTCCCAGTGGGGAGCCTGCTTCTCCCTCTGCCTGGGTCTCTGCCTCTCTCTGTGTGTCTCTCGTGAATAAATAAGTAAAATCTTTAAAAAATAAAAATAAAATGTTAATTCCCTAAAAAGGGCATTTAGGGAAGAGACTTCCACTGCAGGCTGTGAAACAATAGCTTGAGGAGACAAAATCACGGAGCTTACCCCTTGCAGAAGGGAAGGGAGCTTCTCATACACACAGTTGGCCACGGCCCCGAGGGGGGGCCCCGCTCGTCCTGCTGAGTCTCGAGGGGAGGGCAGGGTGGTGCCTTGGGAAGAGGTTGGCTGCATCCTGCTGAGGGATCCACCTTGGGCGAGTCCTCTTATGCTCCCTTTCCTGGCCCTGACCTGGCCCTCAGATTCAGTGTCGGTCCCCATTTTGGGACCCACTGAGGCCTCCAAGTTTTGAAGTGGTGGAAGGGCTGCCTGGCCTAGCCAAGAGCACTTCCACATTAAACCCTGGATGGGGGCGGGGGGTCCAGGCCACAGTGGGTCCCCGAGACGAGCCCTGATCCCCAGAGTCCCGGGTCAGAGGTGTCTTCTATTGTGTCCCACTAGGGATGGGATGTAGGGATGCAGGAACACACCCGAACTTAACCTCTGTTCTCCTTCAATTCATGGCACTAATGCTGGAAGCCTTGCTATTGCGCAACCGACCAGTCCACTCCGCTCCTGAGGGGCCTGAGGCCACGGAGGGAAGTGATTGGATCAGGTTACTGCAGAGGGAGGGGCTCCAGGTCACTCCGAGGCCTGAGGCCTGCCCCCAAGGCTCTTCCTGGGGGCTTCCTGCCCTGCTGCAGCATTTGAGCCTTCGTGTGACTCCAACCCGAGGGACTGACGCTATAACCTTGGGGCTGACATGAGCAGGAAGGGGACCCCAACTCCATCCAGAGCCAATTCCAAATAAACCATCTTTCTTCAAAGTAGAACCAACCCTCCCCAGGAAGGCCAGGGAAGCTCCAAGGAAACTCTTAGGAATCGAGTCTACCTCATGTAGAGGAGTCAGTTGAACCCCAATCCTCCCTCTTTTATAAATATATGTCCTCAAACCCTTGAGAGGCTCAGCCGGTTAGGCAGCCAACTCCTGATTTCAGCTCAGGTCATGATCTCAGGGTCGTGAGATGGAGCCCCACACCGGGCTCCATGCTGGGCCCAGAGCCTGCTAAGGATTCTCCTGTCTCCCTCTCCCTCTCCCCTCCTCCCATCTCACACTCTGTCCATCTCTCTCTCTAGCAACAAAAAGAACAACAACAGGGACCCCTGGGTGGCTCAGCAGTTGAGCATCTGCCTTTGGCCCAGGGCGTGACCCCCGCGGTCTTGGGATCGAGTCCCGCGTCGGGCTCCCATGCAGGGTTTGGCACCTGCCTGCAGCCCAAGGGGTGACCCTGAAAGCCCGGGATCAGGTCCCGCATCGGGCTCCCTGCGTGGAGCCTGCTTCTCCCTCTGCCTGGGTCTCTGCCTCTCTCTGTGTCTCTCATGAATAAATAAGTAAAATCTGTTAAAAAAAAGAAAAAAAAAGGAACAACAAAAAACAAAGGAGCCTCGACTCCCCCATCCAGGCAATGCCCTGTTGTCCCACAGTTCCCCTGGCCGGAGCACTCCTCCCGCCCCTCCGCAGCCTTTCCCGGCGCCAGCTACCACAAGGCTCTGTGCTAAGCTTGGTGAATCAGAGATGCCTGAAGACACACGCCTGTCCTTGGCTATCCAGGCGACCAGGACAGACACGGATGATTAATAATCATGATGCAATGGGAAGAGCTCCCCCACCCTCAAACTAGACCTGCTCTTCTAGGGTGAGGTCTCGTCGGACCAGATCTCAGGGCAGAAGTGAGAGGAGCCAGGTGCCTCTGGGGGCCGCCTCCCCACCCACCCGGAGCATTCCGGCCCCAAAGACACCACCCGCCCTTTCCACCTCCAGCATCAGGCGGCCAGGACACACTCATTCACACCTGGTGGCAGGAGTGCCACGTCTACGAATGGCGTGACAGACACTATCAAGCATCTGCCATGCATGAAACATAGAGAAAGGGGGAAATCGCAGAGAAATTCAACTGCCACTTTCTGGAATCCCAAAGCTAAAAGTCTGGTTCTGGGACACCTGGGTGGCTCCGTGGTTGAGCATCTGCCTTTGGCTCAGGTCGTGATCCCCGGGTCCTGGGATCAAGTCCCACATCGGGCTCCTTGCATGGAGCCTGCTTCTCCCTCTGCCTGTATCTCTGCCTCTCTGTGTCTCTCATGAATAAATAAAATCTTTAAAAATAAAATAAAATAAAAATAAAAATCTGGTTCTAAGCATTAAGAGCTGGAGAAATGTGAGAAGAGCGTGGGCTCCAGAGTCTGCAGCCTGGGTGACCTCGCGCAGGACACCCCCCCTTGAAGGCCCAGTTTGTTGGTCTGAGATGGGCGGCGGGGCCAGCGCGTGCCCAGGAGTTGCAGGGCTGCTGCCAGCTGTTGACTGTGTGTCTGGGGTGCTTGTCCCTTAAACTTTGGGCTTCCTTTGATGTGTAGGATCTGAGTGAGGCTTGTGAGAAGGAGGAGAAATGAAGACAGGAAGGTGTGGGAAGCCGGGCAATCGGAGAAGCCAGAGGAAAGTGATGCGTTCCAGGAGGAAATGGGATGGGACTGAGCCGGAGAGAGGGGCCACCCTCCGGGGGGGTTGGGGGGGAGGTGAGAGACACACCATGCCGCTGGCTGGCGCCACGGAACCGACCCAGAGAGGAGGAATGGGTGTCAAGCTCCAGCCCCCCCCCACCTTTCAAGCTGGCATGACGGTGCTCAGTCAAGGCTGTCACATGGGGTCCCCTCGGAGCAGGTCACGGGGGCGGGGGCTGGCCCCAGGAACGCTGTGGCCTGCGGACACAGAGCAGCAGGCCGGAGCAGGAAAGGCCTGGCTGCATAAAGGCAGGGCCAGATGTGGCCATGGGCGCAAACACCTGGCGCCCGGAGTGCACGGTGCCCTGAGCCCTGGCACCGGTGCCTCCTCCATCGCCCACCGACGGTCCTAGGTGCCCAGGCGGCTGCAGACCACCGTGGGCTGGCGTCGTCCCACCTCTCCATCCCCCTGACGACATGTGGTCCTAGGTGCCCAGGCAGCTGCGGACGACCATGTGCTCGCATTGTCCCACCTCCCCGTCCCCCGCCCCCCCCCCCCCCCCCCGACGGCACACAGCACACAGCCAAGGATACAAAGGACAGGGAGGACGATCTCGCCGTCAGGAGAGCCTCCGCCCTGCAAGGTCTCTCTGGCCGCGACGTCACTCCACATTTCACGCTGTCAAACACGCTGTCGGCCACACAGGAGTCGGGCTGAGGAGGAAGGTGGAAAGCGTTCACTGCATCTAAAGTACCATCGGGTTACGCGAAGCAGAAACATGAGCCTCTCCTTCAAGAAGGAAAAGCCAGATGTGGTGAGGAAACGAGACCCCAGGTGCTCCCTGCAAGGTGAGCATCATCTAACTTCTCCGACACACCACTCTTTCCCCTACGAGTGTCAGGAGCAAATTAGTGTTCAGTTTTGTTTTTTTTTTTTTTTTCATTCAAACTTCTCCTCTTACACTAGTGATATCATCCCTGGAAGACTGAGATGTAAGAAGAGGTGAATCACGTATCACCTTCGCATCTCTTCTAGAGTTACATCAGCCCGAGGGCTCTGGGGTGCAGTGGGGCTAAACGCCAAAAAGTCGAGGGAAGGGGCCGGAGCCAGGAGCCCGGGAGGGAACCGGTTCTTTTGCATTCTGCTTATTTTCTTCTTCCTCCTTCCTCGACCTTCCCTGTTTCTAAATCAGATAACTGGGAAAATCAGACTCTGGAGAGACAGTTGCCCTATATTTATTGATGGCATTGGTTTAAATGCCATTTGTCCGAACTTTCCGACCAATCGCCATGCCTCCGTCAGTCACAGGTAGAAGCCAACCTCGGCATCGTCACTAGACCATTAATTGGCTAAGAACAAGGACGCATAGGGGCGCCCGATATCAGATCAGGTCAGGATCTCAGGGTCGTGTGATCAAGCCCGGGGGCGGCAGGCTCTACACTCGGTGGGGAGTCTACTTGGCTCTCAGGCTCCCTCTGCCCCTCCCCCAATCCCAAACTCTCATTTAAAAAAAAAAAAATCCTTAAAAATAAAGAACAGGGATATCCTTAGGTGGCTCAGCGATTTAGCGCCTGCCTTCGGCCCAGGGCATGACCCTGGAGTCCCGGGATCGAGTCCCACGTCGGGCTTCCTGCGTGGAGCCTGCTTCTCCCTCTGCCTGTGTCTCTGCTTCTCTCTCTCTCTGTATCTTTCATGAATAAATAAATAAAATCTTTTAAAAAAAATAAAATAAAATAAAAAAATAAAAAAAGAACAAAGACATGTCGACCCTGCCCCCCCACCAACAATTCACCCTATGATCTTCACCCTCTTTGATGTTCTCACCAGTTTCAAAGAGCAGAGGAACTTGGCAACGGGTGAAAATAACTTGAAATGTGAAATCCAGTCATGCAAGATAGTGACGGGCCACACAGCTGCCTGCCGGTCAGGTGAGAGCTGCGGGGAAGGCCCGCGGGATCTTACTCCCCTGACCTCTCTCTACCTGGGGTTTTCAGTTGCATGCAGTGATGTGTATCTGGGGTATTTGGGGAGAAGGATCGGGACTTGCGACCAAACCAGACAGAACAGATTCCAAGGCCTGGACCTTGTCCTAATGCCCTTACGAAGTGATTCTGAGTATCTTAGAGTTATTTCCCACCCACCCGCCAACCCTTTGCTTTTTTTTAAGTTAATCTTATGCTTAAACCGCTCCTGTTAATTAGGAAGAAAATCTTTCGCCCTCCCTTCCTCCTCGGTTGCAACGGATTCCAGGCTCCTGGGGACTGGGCCTCGCTGCCCAAAACATAATCACGGTGAAAACAAAGCAGAGCGGCCTCCGGACGGCAGGGAAGACCAGGAGTGGGACTCATTTCTGCAACAGGAAACGGAGCCCAAAGGGGCAAAGGGAACAAATAGTTGGAGGCAGGCAGTTTTGGCAGCGCCTTAGGACAGCTTGCAGCTGATCGGGCGTAGCTGAACCGGGGACATCTGTTTGGAGTTTACAACAGAAACAAGCTCACAGAGAGCCCGAAAACCCGAGACAAACACACACTCACACACACAGACCAAGCTCGAGCAGGTCTTGTGGGCCTTGACCTCCGCGCCGGTCCCCCACTGGGTCACGCTGTGTTGTCAAAGGGAAGGAAATAGGTCCTTCCGCCACCTCCCCACCCGGCCCCACCTGCCCATGACTCACTCGCCCTCGCCGCGAGCAGGACCCAGCAACCTTCCTCTCTCTCCCGGACTTTCCTCCCAGGGCCCACAGACGGCCCCGCAGCCAACAGAGCCCCCCGGGCACTTTCTTCAGGCCCCCCGTTGATCTGTAAAGCCCCTTGAGCAGTTGTAAAGGAAAAGGCGAACCCCAGAAGGTGCCAAACCTCAGAATACCTCAAAAGTCACTCCTCCCTAAATAACCTCACGAGTCCGGGACTGAGGACCAGCACTCGCCCTGCGTCTCCAAGAATTAACTCGGAGAGACCAGAAAAAGCCCACCGCCCCCCAACACCACACACACACACACACACACACACACACACACACAGAGGGTGCAGTCAAGGGGAGGAGAGGCCTGGCCTGGCCACAGCGGGCACCACGGACACACCATGGCAGCGCAGGACGATGCAAACGGGCCCCCCTTCTGGAATCACGTCCAAGCACTGCAAAGGCCAGACCCTGGGCAGGCCCGGAGTGGGGGGGCAGGCCCCCTTCCAGCCCCACCACCAGCGATTTCAGCAGCACTTCCAGACGCTCACCTGTGCTGTGACATCGTCCTCTTTATTCTCTCCCCACGGCCCCCTGTGCAAACAGAACCAGAGCGGTGCCACTCTTAAAAAATAACGAGATGTTTTATACACATTTCTGTATATACAACTGAACAACATCTTACATGTCCCTTTTGCACAGCAAAAGATATAAACATTTAGCTCTCAGAACAGTTATGTACAAAAAAAGTCAAAAATACTTCACAACAGTGCAAAATATTTTACACAGGATCAGGAAGGGACGTCCTTTGAGCAGGAGCAAAGTGTGTCTTCAAAGGAAAAACTTTTTTTTTTTTTTTTTAGATATTAGATGTCTTTCGCTGTAAACAAATTGCAACTTTCTTCCATCGCTCCACCGCCGCCGCCCCCACCCCCAAACAGTTATTTGAGGAATTTGGCAGAACGTCAAGGGTCTGAGTCTAAGGTAAACAACCCAGGCTCTTGCCGAAGAGACTGAAAAGACTGGGGGCAGAGAGGTGGCATTGCAGCCTCAAAGTCCTCGTGAGAGCCAAAAGGATAATGTGTTTTAAGGACAGCGCTAGGCCTTCCCCCCCCACATTGTCAGTCGGTGGGGTCAGGGGAGGGACTAATGCCTCCTGCTCAGGCAAACAGGAAACCCGAGGGCCTGCAGCTGGTGGTGGGGGGGGGGGGCTGCAGCCGGTAACGGGGGTCTGCAGTTGGGGGAGGGGGTTGCAGCTGGTAGGCCTGCAACTGGTGGGGGGGCTGCAACTAGTGGGCCTGCAGCTGGTGGGGGCTGCAGCTGGTGGGGGCTGCAGCTAGTGGGCCTGCAGCTGATTGGGGCTGCAGCTAGTGGGCCTGCAGCCGGTGGGGGGCTGCAGCCGGTTGGGGCTGCAGCTGATGGTGGGCCTGCAGCTGGTTGGGGCTGCAGCTAGTGGACCTGCAGGGTTGGGGCTGCAGCTAGTGGGGGCTGCAGCTAGTGGGCCTGCAGCCGGTGAGGCTCGCCAAGCAGGCCCGGGCATCCCCCAGCCCCGCCTCCCTGCGTCCCTGCGGGTGGGCCCCGCACATCTCCGAGTCACCCTGAGCCCCGGTCCCGCGCCCCCCACCCCGTGCAGAGCAGGAGGGCGGCGCCTCTGGGCCTCGACCCTCGGACAAACCGTCTCCCTGCCGCGGGGTGCGGGCGGGGGCCGGGGCGGGCTGGTCCCCGCGGGGGCCAGGTCTCAGCCCGAGCAGGGCTCCTCGGGGCCGGCGGCGGGGGCCGGGGGGGCGTCCGGGTCCCCGCCCTCGGTGGAGCCGTCGGCGCAGCCCTCGATGGAGCCCTCGGTGGAGCCGTCGGCGCAGCCCTCGATGGAGCCCTCGGTGCAGCCCTCGGTGCAGCCGTCGATGGGGCCGTCGGGGCAGCCCTCGAGGGAGCCGGCGCTGTCCCCCGACAGCAGGCGCGTGACCCGCAGGTCGGCCCGCAGGCTGCGCACGTCGTTGCCGAAGCTGAGCGCTCCCAGGCCGCGGATGAGCTGGGACAGCGCGGCGCGCCCGGCGGAGGGGGCGCCCGGCGGCACAGGCCCCGCCGAGCCCCCGCCGCCCTCCCGCGCGCCCAGCAGGTCCCCGCAGCCCAGGTGCAAGGCGGCCGCCAGCGCCCGGCGGGCCTCGGCCTCGGCCTGCTCCCCGGCGCCGTCCTCGGCGTCCTCCTCCTCCAGGCAGCCCTCGGGCCGCCCGTCCTCGCCCTCCTCCTCGTCCTCGTCCTCGTCCTCGTCCTGGTCCTCGTCCGCCTCCTCCTCCTGCAGCCTCTGCTCCTGCTGCTCGCCCAGCGGGTCCTCGGTGATGGGGCCCAGCTTGGGCGCGCTGCGGCTGCGCTCGGCGGGCGGCTTGTAGCAGCAGGGCCCGTGCAGCAGCAGCTTGCGCAGCGGCACGAGCGGCACCGTGTGCGCGCCCACGAGCTCCTGCTGCTGGTGCCGCGCGTCGTCCCGCCGCTTGAGCCGCTTGAACTCCGCCAGCGCGTTGGCCGACGTCTGGTAGAGCAGCAGCGCCATGGCCTGCGCCTTCTCGGGCTTGGACACGAGCACCGCGTGGCAGCGCAGCATCACCGCCTTGTGCTTGAGCTCGTGCCGGTACACCCAGGCGAACACCTTGGGCAGCCGCGCGTCCGCCACGCAGTAGGTGACGCGGTGCAGCAGGTACAGGTGGCCCGGGCGGCGCGGCGCGCGCTCCTCGGCGTGCACCATGCGGATGCCCTGCGCGCTCACCGTCAGCTTCATCTTGGTGCCCTGGCGGCCCGCCTCGCTCTTGCTCCAGATCTTGCCCACCGCCAGGTCGGTGCAGCCGTCGCCGCGCGCCTGGATGGTGGTGGCGTTGCCCAGGTAGAGCACGCTGTAGGTGGGGTCCTCGCTGGTGATGCGCAGCTTCTTGCGCTTGGAGCGGAACATGCCGCCCACCCGGCTGAGCGCGCCCTCGGGACACGCCCGCGCCAGCGAGCCGAGCGCCGAGTAGTGCAGGCGCAGCGCGTAGCCCTTGGGCTTGGCCGCCTGCCGCGGCGCCTCGGCCAGCAGCTCGAACTTGTGCCTCCTCCAGGGCAGCATCTCCGGGGCAGGGCCGCGGGGGCGCCTAGCGCGGGGAGGCCGCCGGGGCCCGCGCCCGCGCCCGCGCCCGCGCCCGCGCCCCCGCCCCGCCCGACCCCCCGCGCCTCGGCGGCCACGCGCGCGGCCCGAGCGGCTCCCGGGGCTCAGACGCGGGCGGCGGGGGGCGCGGGGGGCGCATGCCGGGCTGCGGGGGCGGCCGCCAGCTCCGGGTCGCTCCGGGTCGCTCCGGGTCGCTCCGGGTCCCCGCGGCGCCGCAGCCTCGCCGCCGCCCGCGCCCGGGCTCCCTACTTATAGGGCCGGCGCGAACCATTCGCCGCGGGCCGCGGGGGGTGCCCGGGCGCGGGCCCCGCTCCCTTAAAGGGCCCGCGCGCCCGCCCCCCGCCCCCACGCTGCAAGGTCGCGGAGGGGCTGAGCCGGCGCCCCCACGCCATCCTCACAGGGGACCCAGCGGACGGGACGGGACGGGACGGGGGGGTGGGGGGGCGGGGGGACAGCGCGGCGCCCGCGCCCCGCCCAGCAGCAGGTGCCTGGCCGCACCGAGCCCCCCGCCCAGGACCAGCGGCCAAGAGCCATCCCCGCCGCGGTGACCCGACACTCACCGTCATGACATCGCGGACGCGGCTTGGGCTGAGATGCCTCGTGAAAAACCCAGATGGGGGACCCCGGGGGGCGCAGCGGTGGAGCACCTGCCCGTGGAGCACCTGCCTGCAGCCCAGGGCGTGACCCCCGGTCGCGGGATGCCTGCAGGGAGCCTGCTTCTCCCTCCCTCTCTCTCTCTCTCTCTGTGTGTGTGTCTCGTGAATAAATAAATAAAATCTTAAAAAAAAAAAAAAAATCCAGGGGATCCCTGGGTGGCTCAGTGGTTTGGCACCTGCCTTTGGCTCAGGGTGTAATCTGGAGACCCAGAATCGAGTCCCACGTCGGGCTCCCTGCATGGAGCCTGCTTCTCTTTCCTCCTGTGTCTCTGCCTCTCTCTCTGTGTCTAAAATCAATCAATCAATCAATCAATCTTTAAAAAAATCCAAATGACTTTTTATTTCGGTGTCTCATTCCGTGCTCTGCCACCCTCCACTACGAATGACAATCGCACCATTATACTTTTCTCCCGGGCTGACTGAGCAGCACAGCTTTAACCCTCTGACCAGCTTGACCCTTGGCTGGTGGTAACTCACGTCCGGGCCCCCAAAGCAACCTGCTTGCCTCCATGCTCTGCTCAAAGCAAAACAAAACAAAACAAAAACAAAAACAAAAACAAAAACTTCAAGCTGGGATGTGTGATAAATGTCCAGATGATCCTACATCTATGGAGCCCCCTACCCCCACAGGCCCAATCCACTGGGGATCTTGGATATCTCTGGCTTCCATGCCCAAACCACTGATTTCACAACCACTGTAGCCCCTCCTGGAAAGTCTCTCAAGCCCCACCTTTGCTAACGGTTAACCTTTCTTTGAATCCTAACGCAATTTTCCCAGTGGTGCTGAGTTTCAATGTGACTTTTCTGAATACTTTTCAGTGCCAGGCCCTGAGCGAGGAGCAGACCCAGTTCCTATCTCCAAGGGGCTCTCAGTCCAATGAAGGGTGTAAACTGCTCCCAGCTCTGGCCTTGCACTGATTCCACTGAAACTCTGAGGAGCCCTGTATCCTCCGGTGCCTGCCACAAACGGGCACCACTTGATTGTTGAACTAATGACTGGGACGCGCGTGTGAATGAGAAGACAGAGCAGGCTACGTGCCTGGAGAAAGACCCCAGAGAACTATGAAAAGCTGGAAGAAGGGAAGGTTGCTTGTGAGTAGGAAAACCAGAAAAGGCTCCACACAAGGTGATGTTTAAAGAAAATGAGCAGGATTTCTCCAAGCCGGGAAGAACCAAAGGGCTTTCTGGATACAGAGGACAGCAAAATTATAGAACGGAAACATGCATGTGTGCAGATTAGGACGGAGTTTATGGATTATAACGATAAAAGTGCAAAGTTTCCCGAAGGTGCTTTTCAGGCCCTTCTAGTCTCCGAGAGAAGGAACGGCCTTTTCATGCTGACTCTCGCCTCAGGGTGTCATTAGACCGGAGCTACGATGCCTTACTCCCCAGCTGCACAAATGGGCTAATGGAGGGACTCCAAGGCTAATGGGGGGAGACCAGGGATCTCGGGCCTGGCGCCGCAATGAGCCAGCTAGGACTATAATAAGCCGTTTAAGCCAAGGTTAGTTCCTCTTCTGCTCACATTTCTGGAACATCTTGCAGTGGCAATCGGGTAGACTGTATGTGCTCCAAATAGAAAAGTCTGGTAAAAACCAAATTAACCTTAGCGGGTCCATAATCGCTAAGTCTTGCCTCTACGATAGTGGATATCACGCTCGAGCAGGTCACCATTCCCTCCATGGAGCTCCCAGGGTCCCAGGGTCAGAAGAGTGTGGGGAAGACCAGGAGGCGGGTGCTGGGAGCAGGGAGGAGGCCCGCGGAGCTGCTCCCGCAGCCTGGGCTCTCCCACACCGGGAGCACCTGGGCCGGCCCTGGGACCCGCCCCACCTTGTCACACGGCGGAGGCTGGGTGTCTGCAGCTGGGAGACCTGGCTGCACCATTTCTGAGCCCGCACCACGGACCTGACACGTGGCGGGTCCAGAACAGAACAGAGCGACGTGGGGCGGGCAGGGGGCGGGCGGCCGCAGAGCGCTTTCCTTGTGGCGTGGCCCCATCTACCGGTGCCCAGCAGAAGTGCCAGCGGGCGGCCCGACTCGCCCAGAACCGGCTGCTTGAGTCACACACAGCCCGGTCGCGGCTGGCAAGAAACCTGGCCTCTGACTTGACATCTGAGAATCCGCCTCTGAGCTTTCAGGCCGGCTCCCTCCCACCCCATTTCTTGCATAATGATCCTCCCTCTCGCTGCCTCCCCGTCACCCCGCCGAATGCCCTGGGCCTTAGAGACAACAAATGACTAATCTGGGATCCTCAAAGTCATTCAATAAACATTTGTTGAGAGTCTAGGTGGATGCGATGCAGTTGCTAGGCAGACAGGTCTTTGCCCTCATGGGACTTATGTCCTACAGGGACGCAGATAATAAAGCAAACAAGTAATAAAATATCAAATACTGATGTCTCAACACATGCAAAAAAAAAAAAAAAAGCAGTGCCAGGAGCAGAAGGCGGTTGCTTTAGACCGACTGCATGGCTGGGGAAGGTATCTCTGGGCAGAGACCTCAATGACTCGGAGCTGGTCGCGCAGGAGCATTCTAGCCTGTGCTGACCAGCAAGGAGGTCACAAGCCACGTGTGGCTATTGAGCGCTCGGAATGTGGTTGGTCCAAACCGAGATGTGATGCAGCTGTGAAATACATACTGGATTCCGAAGGCTTAGAAAAAAAAAAGGATGGGGACACCCGGGTGGCTCAGCAGTTGAGCGCCTGCCTTCGGCCCAGGGTGTGATCCTGGAGACCCAGGATCGAGTCCCACATGGGGCTCCCTGCATGGAGCCTGCTTCTCCCTCTGCCTGGGTCTCTGCCTCTCTCTGTGTGTCTCTCATGAGTAAACAAATAAAATCTTTTAAAAAAAGACAATATCTCAATCGTTTCATAATAATTATATAGTGAATGAATGATAAGATTTTGGTTGTGTTGAGTTAAATAGAAAATAGTATCAAAATTAACTTAACCCGTTTCCTTTTACCTCTTTAATGTGGGTACTAGCATACTCACAACTATATATCTGGAGAGCACGGTGTGAGGCTGCTGGGCAGGTCTGGAGGTGGGAATGAGGGAGCTCAGCAGGTTCAAAGACTCTCCAGCTTCAGAAATCCTACCGTGTGATTATAGCCTCGGACTCCTCAGCCCTCCTCATTTCTGACTCCTATTGTAGCAATTCTTTTTTTAAAATATTTTATTTATTTATTCATGAGAGACACACAAAGAGAGAGGCAGAGACACAGGCAGAGGGAGAGGCAGGCTCCATGCAGGGAGCCCGATGTGGGACTCGATCCCGGGACCCTGGGGTCACGCCCTGAGGCAAAGGCAGATGCGCAACCAATCAAGGCACCCGGGTGCCCCGGTCCTGGAGGTCTTGAGTAGGTTAAAGAATTGATATCGGGAGGCTACCTTTCTCTCTGCCTCTGCCCTTCCGCCTGCTGTGTGATCACTCTGTCTCTCTCAAATGAATAAAGTTAAAAATCCTTAAAAACAAAAAAGACCTCTAGGATCTACACCAGCACTCCTCAGAGTGGAACACACACACACACACACACACACACACACACACACGCACACTGGCTGCACCAGAATCCCCTGGGCCATTTTCTGGGTCCCTTAAGTCAGAATCTCTGCCTCAACTACCCCGTGATGGAACACATCCGGAAGTTTGGGGAGCCCCGCCCTGCCCCACTTCATTCCTCCCACAGTCAGCTCCTTCCTAGCCTCTTATCCTCCCCCCCCTCTTCCAAGGCTCCTTCAAAGTGGAAGTATGGACCTCAGAAACACGATGCTAAAGCGGAAGAAGCCAGATGTAGAAGGTCACACAGCGTAGGAGTCCCTTTATATGAACTGTAGGGAATCGGAGAATCCACAATGACGGCGCAGACCGTCGCCAGGGGCTGGAGATGGGAAGGACTGGGGAGCCGCCGCTTAGTAGACCGGCTTCCTTCCTTCGGGAGTGATGCAAACGTTCTGGAGCTCCAGAGAGGTGCTGGTGGCACGACATTCTGGATCGCTTAGTTGTTGACCTTCACATGGTCGTCTGTGTGGTCTATGCATCCCACCTTGACTTTTGTTTGAAAAGTGGAAGAAGGAGGCAGAGAGGGTCAGAGTAATGTGGTACCGAGAAGGACCCAACCCTCCTCCCCCTTGCCTACTTCGACGATGGAAGGAGGGGCCAGAAGCCAAGAAAGCAGGCAGCCTCTGGAACCTGCAGAAGGACAAATTCTCCCCCGAGGTTCCCCAAAGGAGACCCTGGGGTGCCTCGATTCCAGCCCGGGGAATCCTAGGAGGATGTCGAGCCCGCGGAATCCTAAGCTCCCGTTGACTTATGCCGCGTCGATGGTGGTTGGCGCAGCAGCACTAGGCCTCCCAGCCGCCACTCTCCTCCCGCCTGGCTCCAGCTCCAGACTGGCCGCTCCCCCGCAGAGCCAGCGCAGGGCCTAGGGCCCCTTCGAGAAAACCACGGCGGTCCGAGCGGCGTGGACATGTGCCAACCCCAGCTACCCCGCTGCCTCAGCCGCGCCCACACCTTCTCCCCCCGTTTTCCTCCGGGCACCCTGGGCGCCTGGGCGGCTCGGCCGGTGGAGCAGCCGGCTCTGGGTTCCAGCTTGGGTTGTGATCTCAGGGCTGTGAGACGGGAGCTTGTGCGGGGCTCCGTGAATGGCACCGGGTTTGCGGAAGATTCTTTCCCCTTCCTCCCTCTCTCCTTCTGATCCTCACTCCCCTCTCAGGTAGGTGGTAGGTAGGTAGGTAGGTAGGTAGGTAGATACGTGATAGATAGATTGATAGATGATAGATGATAGATACATAGATGATAGATAAATTTTTTAAGTCTCTCTTCCTTTGAAACTGTCCCTCTCAAAGCCACCCCCCCACCCCCCCCACACACACACACGCTTCTAACCGGAATGACCTCCTCCTGCCGCCTCCCCACTCATCTTTATAAAGCCGGCTCAGGACCACGTCACCCAGAGGCCCAGGCCTCCCTGACCTCTCCACGCTCCTTGCATCTCTACCTCGGCACTTGCTTCATTGTAAAGTCATTGTCTTTAACTCTGCCTCCCTCGGGGGCCTGTGAGCTCCTGGAAGCGCCCCCCCCCCCCCCCCCCCCCCCCCCCCCCCCCCGCGTACCCTCGGCCCCCAGCACGGTGCCTGCCATCAGGTCAGTACATAATAAACACTGAAGTGTGGACAAACACCACCCTGTGTTTATTTTCACTGCAACTGGACCATCATAAGCACAGGCTGTCAGAACCAGACGGGCCCTGCAGGACGATCTTTTATTTATTTTTTTTTTAAGATTTTATTTATCTGTTTATTTGAGAGAGAGAGAGAGAAGGGGAGGGCGAGGGACAAGCAGACTCCGCATTGAGAATGGAGCCTGACGCCAGGCTCGATCCCCCGACCCTGAGATGGGGACCTGAGCCGAAATCAAGGGTCAGACACTTGACTGCCTGAGCCACCCAGGCGCCCCCTTCCAGGGCAATCTGGTCACCCTCCTCTCCTGGCTTACAGATGAGGAGACTGAGGCCCCGAGAATCACATACACAGCTATATAGCTATTTAGCGGTCAAGCTGAGATTGGGACCCGCGTGGCCTGAATCTCAGTTAGGGGCTCTTTCGTCAGCTAAATGTAAAGCCAGGGACCTTGAATACACAAAACCGCGGAGCACGTGTTCTGCTCCCGTCCCCCGGTGTGAAAGGCTGCGTTCTGGGGGCTCACAGCTTTGACTGGGTGTGCCCAGCCCTCACCAACCAAGCATTTCTCCCCAGGGCCTCACTAAGCCACCACTCCCTGGGACCCTTAATGGAAAGTCCCCTTGGTCCCAGCTGTCACTGCCACCGAAGAGGTTAGTTAGAGGCAAGCATGACTGTCCCAGGATTTACACAGTGAGACTGTGGTGTTCCAGCGGTCAAGGTCTCGCCCGGGCCTGGGAGTCTGGTGGCCCGCTGGGCTCCTCTGCTCTGTTGGGTCCCCCTTGCTCCCCCCCCGGGGTTTTCGCTTCAAGAACAATGAGAGTTTGAGCAGTTCATGTTTTATAGAAAACAGCATAAAGAGAAAAAAAAAAAGAAAAATTAGCATAAAGAAGAATCAATGAAATTAAATGCATATGGTAAAGGCTTGGAGCTTTTCCCATTGAGGAGGGATGTTATGCAGCCTGTGTTTTCATTTGTCTCTCGTTCTGAAACTTTTCTGTGGGCATGTGGGCCTGGCCCATCCTCGGCGAGCCCACGCGAGTCCGCGGGCAAAGCGGCAGCTGTGCAGCACAGCATCGGGGCGCTGGGGAGATGCGCACGGTCTCGCCCTTACGGAGCTGCGAGCCAGCGCCCAGCGGGCACACAGACCCGGGGAGGTGCTCCCGGCGAGCTGCAGGCGAGCGCGCGGCGGTGCAAGGAAACGTGGCCCGAGCTAACGACCGCCGAGCTGGACACGAAGCCCGGGCGTCCCAGGGGGAAAAGTAACGTCCGGTCAGGGACCTGGTCAGGCCGGGGCACGCCAGCCCACGGAGCCGCTCGCTCTCCAACACGGTGTCCCGGGCCTTGGATCCTTCCAGAGGCTTCCTCCCCGTGAGTGTGCCGAGGTCTGCCACGTTCCCCTCACTTGCAGGGGAAAGGCCCGAGGCTCTGCGCGTTCCTTGGGTCACACTCTCCGCCTCTGTCCCC
This sequence comes from Canis lupus familiaris, assembly GCF_011100685.1. Lineage (NCBI taxonomy): Eukaryota > Metazoa > Chordata > Mammalia > Carnivora > Canidae > Canis > Canis lupus. Next base: position 31,794,781 of record NC_049254.1, read on the forward strand.
CTGCGGTGTCCGCCCCCACTCCCGCCCCACTGCTGGTCTCTGAGTGTCCACACGTGTGTCTTCTTATAAAAAACACGTGTCCTTGCGTCAGGACCCACCCTGATTCAGCGCGACCCCACTTTCACTTGATAACACCTGTAAAGAACCTGCTTCCAAGTAAGGCCACATCCGCAGGTATCTGGGGTTATAGGAGTATGATCTTTTTTTTTTTTTTTTTTTTTCCGAGAAACACCATGCAAGTCAGAAGAGAGGCCATGAGAGGAAATTGCAAGACTGAGGGAGGAACGACAAACAGGTCCTGCGGCCCGTGTTGGCCGTGACGCCGCTCCTTTCACCGACCCCTTGCCTCGATGCCTGCCGCCCCGACAACATCCAGGCAGAAAGGCAGAGCCACGGAAACAAGCCCAAAGAAGCGAGGGCTAGAGCCCTACAGGTGAAGCTCGCCGCCCGGCCACCAGAGGCGGTGACCAGATTGGCCAGGCCCCCCGGAGTTGGCTTTAGAACAAAAGCCGAGCACCTTGGCACGTTCACGTGCGATCGCAGGACCCCTAACTAGCGACGACGGACCTTGCTGGACGGTGGGTCGCCGCGCGCCCGACCTTCCCACGACTTGCAGGGCAGGGCGTAGCCTTCTCCCCAGGCTGTGTGGCGAAGCCACTGCCCTGCTGCCGCCAGCCTGGGCACCCTTTCTGCCGCCATCGCTGTCGCCCTGTTTGTTCAAACACGGGGACGACACAGAGCAGGGTGAAGAGGAGGGAGCCTCTCGGGGTAAGCCTACTGTTAAGCCCCTTAGTGGTCATCCACCCACCCCTCGCTCTGGGGCATGAACCTGCCTTAGGACGTCCTGACACTTGGTTGTGTAGCCTTCGCTTGAATGCCCCCTGGTGGCGGGGAGCTCACTACCTTAAAAAGCGGTCCCCTCTGCCTTTGAACTGCTCTCATTTTAAGGAGGCTCAAACAAACTGAAACCAAAATTGCAACTCTCTGGTTTCTACCAAGCTCTAGTTCCGCTTGCCTGTGTGTGTTCGGAGCCATCTCCTCTCCCTTCCCTGGAACAGTCCTTTGCGTGAATAGAAATGGCCCCCACGTACCCTTGGAATCCCCTCCCCTGAAGCTAGTCATCCTTCCTTCACCTTTTTCTCGTTCTCTCACCACCCAGGTGGACGTGCTGACACTTGTTAGTGTATTTATTGGAGTGATTTAAGGGAAGTGGTCAGAAGGCCATCCCGGCAGAGTGGGGTCTAACTGGGAGCGTGGTTCACGGCTCCACCACTTGACCTGAGCTATTTAACCTTGGCTGAGTCCCTCTGCAGGCCAACAACCACCAAAATGTAAACTCATGAGGCAGGGGGTTTGTCCAACGCCGAACCCCTGGATCCAAGCGATGAATGAGTGAATGAATGAATGTATGAATGGGAATAACCCGGCACTCCCTACCTGCAGATTCCAGACTTGGTCATTATTCTACACTGCTCTACTTTGCTTCACTTTATTGGGCATCAATTTCTACAACTGGAAGTTCAGAAAAATGGGCACGTGGGTGGCTCCGTCGGCCAACTGTTAGGTCCTTGATTTCGGCTCAGGTCATGATCTCAGGGTCGTGCATTGAGCCCCAGGTTGGGCTCCACCCTTAGCAGAGTCGGCTTGTCCATCTCCCTCTGCTCCTTCCCGTCTTTGTGCCCTCAAACATAAAAAAAAAAACAAAAAACAAAAAAAAACTGTGGGGCACCGGGATGGCTCAGCGGTTGAGCATCTGCCTTGGGCTCAGGGCATGACCCCAGGGTCCCCGGATCCGGCTCACTGCAAGGAGCCTGCTTCTCCCTCTGCCTGTGTCTTGCCGCCTTTATCACCAAAACAAAAGGTCTTTTACGCTTCCCACTGCACAGAGTGACTCGCACAGCAGGCAATCAGTACTTGAGTGATCAAAGTCACAAAGGGCCACTAAGGTATGGCTCGTGAGAAGTGACCCCTTTGCAACAGGGACCCCCTGAGGGCGTCCTGGAGGGCCGGCCTGCTCACGGTGGGAGGAGCGCGGAGGCTGCCGGGCCAGAGCCTCCTGCCAGCTGCCTTCCCCTCTGTCCAGAATGAGGTGCCGCGGGGATGGGGAGGCTGGGGCGGGGCTGCAAGCTCGGCTTGGGACAGTTTCTGCCACCAATGTGCGTTCTGGCCAAGGCATGAAAAGAAAATCCAGAGACCCACCCAGCGTCCTCGGCCCCCAGGCAGAAGTGGAGCCAGGGCAGGGCCTGCCACCCACCACGGGGATGGCTCTCCATCCACCTGCAGGCTGCGTGCGAGCCCTGGGAGCAGCCTTGAGGTGGGCGCTCAGGGAGGCCTGGCTTCCGGAGAAGCGCCCAGGGGGGCAGTTAGGGGATCCCAGCGAGGGGCGTACACTTCGACCAGAGGGGTTTGGCCGGGCGTGTGGGTCCCCAGACGGTGCGGGCGGATCAGCTTCCCCCATCGCATGGCAGGAGCCGTCGCAAGGCAGGAGTCGTGGCAGCCAGCGCCGGGGCACCCTTCCCACTCCATGTGGTTCCACTCAGTCTGGATCCCATAATCTTAGGCCGTCAGCACCCTCAGTCGCCTTTCCTCCTCAATAAGCGAGTCCCAGGACCCCACAGCACAGGGCAACGATGCATGTGGGTTTCAGCCTGCAGCATCCAGTTATTGGGGAAACTACGCATCTGTGAAAACTGCTACCCCATGAACTGCCAGGCAACGATCTCTCTGCAGGACAGGGATTATTATCCCATTAAACAGATAAGAAAACTGAGGTGCAGACAGTTCTTCCTCAGCGAGACTGGAGAAATGTCCTGAGGGAAACACTAGAATCATTCACACCTTCCTTACTCATCAGCTAAGAATAGTTGCTGCTATCGTGCTCTTACGTTGTCAGTGTCTGACTCTCTACTGGTCTCGATTAAATTATCACTTTAGTCAAGATTTTTTGGAGCCCGTGAGAAGAATGATGATAGAAACTCAAAGTGCGGGAACACCTGGGTGGCTCGGTAGATCAGTCTCTGCCTTTGGCTCAGGGCATGTTTCTGGAGACTCGGAATCAGGTCCCACTTGGGCTCCCTGCAGGGAGCCTGCTTCTCCCTCTGCCTGTGTCTCTGCCTTTGTCTTTCGTGAATAAATAAAATCTTAAAAAAAAAAAAAAAAACACCTCAAAGTGCTTGCTTTCTCTGAACCTCTGGCGAGGACAAAATCTGGGAGAGGACACGAGGGTACAATCCTGAGGTCCTGATTCAGCTCCACGAATGAGATCCAGGCTTTCTTATACCATCTACCGCTGTTGTTAATGGCATGTGAAATCCAGAGACACCGGGTGGCTCAGTGGTTGAGCATCTGCCTGCAGCCCAGGGCGTGACCCCGGGGTCCTGGGATCGAGTCCTGCGTCATGCTCCCTGTGTGGAGCCTGATTCTCCCTCTGCCTGGGTCTCTGTGTGTCTCTTGTGAATCAATAAATAAAAGAATGTAAAAGCAATGTAATCTGACTTCATGAGTCAATTTTATTTTTAACCACTCAGCGTCAAGAGAATTCCAGGAACTGTCTACTTACCCTCTTCCATAGATCTTTCCCATATCTTATGTTCAAGTTTTTATTTTTTTATTTACTTTTTTTTAAAGATTTTATTTATTTATTCATAGAGACAGAGAGAGAGAGAGAGAGAGAGAGAGAGGCAGAGACCCAGGCAGAGGGAGGAGCAGGCTCCCTGCAGGGAGCCCGACACGGGCCTCCAGGATCAGGCCCTGGGCCGAAGGCGGCGCTGAACCGCTGAGCCACCCGGGCTGCCCCGTGTTCAAGTTTTTAAAAGACACACCGTTTCCATGTTGGGAAATGGGAGAAACCACATTCTGATTCACCGCTTCACCGAGCTGCGGACACGGACTCCCCAAGCCAGGCCGCTACTACACAGGGCCTTGCAGCAATCCCTTGGTGGTTCCCCAAAGGCCACCCCAATTCAATAGGTCAGCAGTGAGGGGAGCACGGGGGGGTGGGGGGGGGACAGGGCATCCGGAGAAGGGCGGGCGGGCCCCAGCTCGGCTGCCCCTGCTGTGCCTCCTACTGATCCTCCCGCCGACAGCATTTGCATCAGCGTCACTGGGGCCGTCCCAGACCTTCTTCAGAATCTGCACGTTTAACGCGATTCCCGCAGATTCACAGGCCTGATTAAGGTCACAAGCGCTGGGGTTTGTTTTTTTTTTTTGCTTTTGTTAAGATTTCATTCATTCATTCATGAGACACACCGAGGCAGAGACACAGGGAGAGGGAGAACCAGGCTCCCTGGGGGATGCGGAGGCGGGGCTCGATGCAGGACCCCGGGGTCATGCCCTGGGCGGGAGGCAAAGGCTCCGTCGCGGAGCCCCCGGGGCATCCCCAGCGCTGATCCCTGGGACGCGCACCAACCACCCCCATTCTTCCCGCCCTGGCCCCGCCCCTCCCCGGCGGGTCCCACCCACAGCCCCTCCCCTCCTGGTTGGCCCCGACCACGCCCCCCGCCGGGTCCCGCCCCTACCGCCTTGGCCCCGCCCCGACCACGCCCCTCCCCGGGGCCCGCCCCGACCACGCCCCTCCCGGGTCCCGCCCCGCCCACCGGCCTTGGCCCCGCCTCCGGGCCCCGCCCCGCCCCCCGCCGCGGAGCCCCCGGCGCCCCCAGCGCGCTTCCGAGACGCGCAGCCACCGCGCCCCGGAGTGGAGCCGGCTCAGCATTTTCACTTTAATCGCGGGCAATTCCAAACCGCCCTAAGTACACTTCTGTTCCACGAAGCGCCGGCAGCGCGGCGGGCTCTCCTGCGGCCTTGCGAGGCTCTGCTCGCGCTTCCGTTCCGAAGTCGGGTCCGGCAGGGGCTCCCCTCCCCGCGGGCGCCCGGGAAACACGAGGGGACAGAAGCTACTAGGTCCCGGGCTTGGCGGCCTCCGCACGCCCTCGAGGCGCCTCCCCGGGTCTCCGCCTTTGGGGGGGGGGCGGCGCTAGGACCCCGGGGCCGCCGGCCCTGTGTTCCCGGCCTCCTAGCTCCTCGCCGGAGCTACCGTGGCGCTGATCCCGTCGCTGCCGTCAAATCCGAGGTATTCGCGGAGTGGCGGGAGGAAGGAGGCTCCGACACACGCGCGTCCTTCCGTCCCCTAACGGCAAGGCGGCCGGCCTCCGCCCCCGGGCGCTCCGCTTACACGTCACTTCCGGCGCCGCGTGCAGGAACCGGAAGGCGCGCGTGCGGCGCAGCGTGGGGGCGTGCGGGCGGGCGGGCGGCGATGGGCCGGCGGAGAGCGGCGGGGCCCGGGGCCCTGGGTCGGGCCCTCGTCCGCCAGAAGGCCGCGCGGAGCCGGGACTGCCGTCGCGGCGACTCCTGGGTGAGCCCGCAGGACACGCGGGTCCGGGAGGAGGAGGCGGAGGCTGCTGGTCGCCGTCGGGCCGCGGGGGGGGAGGGGCAGGGCGGAGCCTGGGCCGCGGGGCGGGGGCGGGGGGCGGCAGGGAGCAGGGCCGAGCCTGGGCCGCGGGGTGGGGGGTACTGACCCTGTACCGGGCTTCAAGGAGCCGCTACCACCTGTGGGAAGTGCTGGGAAGGGGCCCAGGCCGCGGTCCCGGAGACCCGGGGTCGCGCCCCGCAGCGGCCGGATCCCGTCCCTTCTCGGACTTCCTGCTGACCTGTGTGGCCTCCCACCAAACACCGGCCCTTTGAACCTTCTATTTTATTTATTTTCATTCATTCATTCATTCTTGGACCAAACACTGGTTCTTTGAACCTTCACTTTTATTTATTTATTCATGCATGCATGCATACACACCTGTAGTGGGCATGTCGCTGGAATAGTGTTTATCAAACTCTGGATTGGGTCTGGAAATCCATTAAGTGAGGTCCCAGCGAGTGACTTTTTAACCCAACAGGATAAAATTCAAAACATCGGAGGGTATTGCGCGGGATACGACGACTTAGCCTCAGGGTCCTTTCGTTTCCCTGTATTTTACTCCGTGGCACAGAGTTGTGTGACCGTATCGCAGCATTTGGGTCGCTGTGTAACGCGTGTTTTTTTTTCCTGGGGTCTCCGGATTTCGGCTCTGTGTGCCGGGGTGAGAGTGGACTCCGACTCTATCTCCATTGTTTAAGCAGCAACGAGAGGCTAGTTATGTTTGATCTGTCCAAGACTGTTTCCTCATCAGCAGACGAGAGATACCATAAAATTTATTTCAAAAGGTTTAGAAAATTAAAAGAGATAATGAATGGAAAGCATCCGTCGTACTTAAATGTTGACTAGTTAAATGTTAAGTGGTATTAATATTGACCGTAAAGGGAGCTGACATCGCCCTCAGGACTGCAGAACAGGGCACCTGGGGGGCTCAGCAGTTGAGCACCTGCATTCAGCCCAGGGCCTGATCCTGGAGTCCCGGGATCGAGTCCCACGTCGGGCTCCCTGCATGGAGCCTGCTTCTCCCTCTGCCTGTGTCTCTCTGCCTGTGTCTCTCTCTGTCTTTCATGAATAAATAAGTAAAACCTTTAAAAAAAAAAAGAAAAGTGCAGATCAGATCCTGGGCGTGTAGAGCATGTTTGCGTGTCGGAAGCAGAAGAGGACGGCTGTGTTATTACCTTGTGTTCCTTTCGTAGTTGCACACGAGTGAGCTCAACGACGGTTACGATTGGGGTCGTCTTAATCTTCAGTCAGTGACTGAACAGAGCTCCCTCGATGACTTCCTCGCCACTGCAGAACTTGCTGGAACAGAATTTGTAGCTGGTAAGTTGTTTATTCCTGAGTACATAGGACACTGGTCACCCTTCCATCTTTGCTGACTACATACAAATGTGTCTACTCGGAAGTGTTTGTGGGCCCTACTAAGCTCACAAGTGGGCTGTCGTGACCCAGAGGCACATATCCCAGAGGAGGGTGGGAAGGTCTCATCAAGTAGAATCAAGCTGTGAGGTTCAAAATGTGCCACAGTTTTGAAATTAAGTTCAAAAACCCCTTTATGTTATACATCATTATATCAAGTTCAAGAAACTCAGTCCCTTGTTGGAAAGAGACCAGTCAGCGATGTGGCAGGCAATACCAGGATTTTCCAGAAAATGTTTTCTGACACCATTGTTGGAAGCAAACTATCTGGCCCTGCTGCTGTTATGTAGGCAGTTTGAATTGTGTTTTAAAGAGCTTGCTGACACAGAATAGTGAGTTTTCCATGCAAGTAATTTGATTTAGTTGCTGCTCTCCTATGTTTTTTGTGTGTCTTCTAAGCAGTACCTGGCACGGATAACATTCTAAACTACTAGTTCTATTACTCTTTTATTATGGATGTTACTGTGCTGTTTAGCAAATTCATTCACTTATTTACATGCTTTCATGCTTTTATTGGGCCCCAGCTGCTGTCTGGGATTGTATTGGCTACTGAGAATATAGTGTTGAGTAAGATGATTTTATTTCTGCAGAATTTTGTTTTAGGTGCTATGAAAGAAGTCTGTAACAAACAGTGAGATCATAGAAGACGCAATCAGTATTCGTTCTGTCTGAAGGGCGCCTAGGGCAGGCAAGGACAGCTTTATGCTGGGGCTAAGTCTCAAAGGATGAGTAGATGTTAGGACAGGTCAGGTGACACAGGACATACGCAGCAGGCACAGGACTCGAGCTAATGTGTGAGCCACAGCTTGCTTTGTTCAGAAAATGATTAGAAGTTGGGCTCGCAGGTGCTTGAAGTACAGGGACAGGACGTGATGAGCAAACACTAGGGAGCTGGGCAATGACCTGAATGTGGAGAGAATAAGGGCTTTATTTATTTTTATTTTTTTAAGATTTTATTTATTCATTCATGAGAGAGAGAGAGAGGCAGAGACACGGGCAGAGGGAGAAGCAGGCTCCATGCAGGGAGCCCAACGTGGGACTCGATCCCGGGTCTCCAGGATCAGGCCCTGGGCCGAAGACAGGTGCTAAACCGCTGAGCCACCAGGGCTGCCCAAGAATAAGGGCTTTAAAGAAATCTTTGGAGGGGTTTAAGCAGGTATTAAACATGATTTTAGATTTCCTTGTTTTGAAAGATCAATGATGGATTTTGAGGAGGAATGACCAGTTACTTCAGCCCAGCAGGAGAAGCAAACCAGATTGGAATAACACCAGTAGAAGAATGGCCAAAGAATCAGAACAAGGTTAATAGGGAGATAGAATAAACGAGACGTCCTAGAAGGGGGCGGAGGGAGTGGGGAGTGGGAGAGCCATCACTGAAGGAGAGAGAAAAGGTCATAGAAAAAGGTAAGGAGGTAGAGTTTATGACCATGCTGTATTCTTTTGAGATGTTTGTGGCAGGGAGAGGCTTGCGCAGCTTGCGTGTGTGCATATGTACGTAATCAAGGTTAACGTCAGCATGTTTGTAGGCTGTGGGGTGAGCCAGCACAGAGGGAGCGGTTGAAAATACAACATTTAGTTTCACAGTATCAGAAATTTAAAGTGCATTTTTTGTGACCTGGTGTTTCTACTTTTTAATACCTGCTGTATAGCGGTGGTTCTCAAATTTTAGTGAGCATCAGAATTACCTGGAAAACAGGTTCCTGGTCCTCCCCTCTGGGGGTTCAATAGGTGTGGGTTGAACCTGAGAATTTGCATTTCTGACAAGTTTCCAGATAATGTTTTAACAGTAAACACTTGGAACCAACCTAAATGTTTAATGGATGGGGAAATGGCATACTGTGGAATACTATATGGCAGTTAAAAAGAATGAGGTAGGTCTGAAGATACTAAAGTATAAAGGATCTCCATGACCTATTACCACGTGAAAAGACCAAGTTGGGGAAGGGTGCATATAGTACGGTACCATGTGCATTAAGAGCATAATCCGACTGGGGCGCCTGGGTGGCTCAGTTGGTTAAGCATCTGTTGGTTTTGGCTCTGGTCATGATCTCAGGGTCCTAAGATTGAGGACCTGCACTCGGTGGGGAGTCTGAGTGAGATTATCCCTCTGCCTCTGCTCTCCCCGCCTCTCCCCTCCCAAAAAAAGAAAAAGAAGATAATCTGACCAATTCCGTATGTGTGTGTATATTAGGAAGAAACTTGGAGGCCTACACATTTAATTAATCCTCTCAAGGGAGCGAATTGAGATTGCCGGGGTGGGCCGAAGGTTAGGAGTTGGTCAAAGAGAACGTTTGCCTTTGTTGTTGAATTTTTTACATGGAGAGTTTACGTACTGTGTAATTAAAAATTGTTTAATATTTAGAAACAGGGAAAATAGGGGTTAATGAGGAAATGAAATAAAGTTTGAGCCTGGAAGGAGATGAGAAGAGAATGGGGTCAAAGGGAAGCTGAAGGTGGGGGCGCACATTAAAAAATGTGTAGATGAGAAGGTGAAATGATAGCTGCAATTTTTCTATTAAGATCATGTAAAAGGAATCTAGTTATAGTTCAGGGAATGAGGGAACCAAAACTATAGAAGGATTTTCTTCCTTCTAGCTGGTATTGAGCCCATACATTTGTAGCGACAACGTGAATTGTGATATAATTTATAAATGTGTATGTGTGTGTATACATGTATTTGGGATCTCTGGAATGATAAGAGTGTCCTTCTGTGTGCTAGTGAGATAATTGGTGTTTGGGATCCCTGGATAGCTTCTGGATGAGGGTTGGTCTCTAGGTAGACCTAAGCCGTAATTAGAGGGTTGGAATTTTTCAGCACCACCTCTGGAGATTTAAGTTAATCACCAAGGGCTGATGATTTAATCGATCATGCCTATATAGTGAAGCCTAAATAAACCTTTCAAAAATCCATTAAAATTTCTCATTAAAACTTATTTTGTTCCTTGTCTTCCTTTCCCTTAATAATCTAGAGGTGATAGAATTTTGTTTCAGTTTTCCCTAGACTGCAGACACCACAGGACACACAGAGACAGAGATTTTTTTTTTTTTAATTTTTATTTATTTATGATAGAGAGAGAGAGAGAGGCAGAGACACACAGGCAGAGGGAGAAGCAGGCTCCATGCACCGGGAGCCCGACGTGGGATTCGATCCCAGGTCTCCAGGATCATGCCCTGGGCCAAAGGCAGGCGCCAAACCGCTGCGCCACCCAGGGATCCCGAGACGGAGATTTTAAACCTGGAAACCACATTTCACTTGTCTGAACCCTGCAGATTGCATGCCAGATTTACGTGTGAGAGAGAGAGAATGCAAGTTTTTTTTTTTTTTTTAATTTTTATTTATTTATGATAGTCACAGAGAGAGAGAGAGAGAGAGGCAGAGACACAGGCAGAGGGAGAAGCAGGCTCCATGCACCGGGAGCCCGATGTGGGATTCGATCCCGCGTCTCCAGGATTGCGCCCTGGGCCAAAGGCAGGCGCCAAACCGCTGCGCCACCCAGGGATCCCGAGAATGCAAGTTTTTAGATCAGTTGATGGTCATTGGTTTTTAAATAAGTTTTCATAGGGGTCCCTGACATAACAAAAGAGCACAGAATAATAAGAAATGCTAGATATTCTGTGGGAACTCTTTATGTTTAGAAAATGACACGGGTGGTATTCACTCTTTATTTTCAGCAAATAAGGATTAAGTGTAATGTTGTGCTGTTTTGTCTTCACCCCTGGTTCCTGATAACCAGAGCTTCTACAACCCTTGTTTGTGACCTGAGTCAGAGGTGAGAGGAGTGGTTTTTGTTACTCGTTATAGGCCCCTTTAGACCCTCCCTGAGTTGATACTAATGGGGTGATTTGTGGGCCCTGGGTAGCTTCTGCAGGGGCTGGTTGCAGTAGGAACCAACCATGTCATGAGGGGGTTGGGATTCTCAGGACCTCAGGAGAGGTGCTAGAGATCGAGCTGATCACCAGTAAACCTGTGATTTAATCAGTCTGCCTGTGCACTGAAGCCTCCAGAGATGTGGCATCTGGAATGCAACCGCCTTATGGGACTGAGCCTTTAAACCTATAGAGTCTGATACTAAGTCTTGATAGTGTCAGAATATAATAGAATTGTAGGACATCGAGCTGTTTTCCAGAGAGTTGGAGAGCTGGTTGCTGGTGTGGGAAAATGCACAATTTGGTGTCAGCAGTATTGTGAATAAAAACAGTTCAGAGAGGGACACCTGGGTGGCTCAGTGGTTGAGGATCTGCCTTTGGCTCGGGGCGTGACCCCAGGGTCTTGGTATTGAGTCCCACATCGGGCTCCCCTACAGGGAGCCCGCTTCTCCCTCTGCCTGTGTCTCTGCCTCTCTCTGGGTTTCTTATGAATAAATAAAATCTTTAAAAAAAAGTAGTTCAGAGACAAGCAGCTACATTATTGTGCGTTACTTGAAGCAGCCCTCAGTGCATTGCTACTGAAATGAGAACAAGAAAGGATACTTGGCTTTATCTGAGGTTGGGAGATTCGGCAGCGGGTGCAGGGGTAAGGAATTTTGATGTTTAGTTGGAGAGTGGTTGTACCATATTGTTTTGGCCAAATAGGGAGAGAAATGAGGCCATGAGCTGGATGAGGGCCTGAGAGAAAAGGAACGAATCAAGGGACTGGAGGCATGTACAGAGGTTAGACGAAGCAAAGTGGTAACATCAGGTGGGAGATCACCCTTGGAAAGGGCAATTACCAAATTGCCCTTTGAAAGAATTGAAAGAATTACCAAATATGGGGCTATAGGGTAGGTCCTTTGACTGTTGGTTGGGGTTGGCATGAGTGAGAATAGTGGTTGGCATGAGTGAGAATAGTGGTTGGGTGGGCTTACTAGACTGTGCAGGCCAAGGTCGTAGACGGTGTTAGTTTTCTGACAGGGGTAGTAGACTGCAGTCTTTGCTTAAAGGTCAAGAGGAACATTGCTGGGACACCTGGCTGGCTCAGCAGTTGAGCATCTGCCTTTGGCTCAGGGCGTGATCCTGGGGTCCTGGGATCGAGTCCCGCATGGGGCTCCCTACGGGGAGCCTACTTCTCCCTTTGCCTGTGTCTCTGCTTCTCTGTGTGTCTCATGAATAAATAAAATCTTTAAAAAAGAAATTCTGTTTTAGGTGCTACATTTTTCGTTTTCAGAGTAATGCCCAATATCCATTATATTGCCACTTCATTGCAATACTTTCTTTTCTCTAAACAGAGAAGCTAAATATCAAGTTTGTGCATCCTGAGGCTAGAACTGGACTGCTGTCTTTTGAGGAGAGCCAGAGAATTAAAAAACTCCACGAAGAAAACAAACAGTTCTTGAGTATACCACGGAGGTGAGTTGAACAAGAATGTAGGACATTACAGGGCATAACCTGAGTATAAGATTCTTCATTTGCTGTTCTCTTTTTCCTGTTTCCTCTTCTCAGCCGCCGTTATTAAACCCAGATCCCCTGTTTTATTTTCGTAACTCACATGGAATTTTTTTTTATTCCTCCGTGATTGTTTCAGACCAAAGTGGGACAAAAACACTAGTCCAGAAGAACTCCAACAGGCAGAGAAAGATAACTTTCTAGAATGGAGACGTCAACTTGTCCGGTGAGTGTTAGATTATATGAAGATTTGTTTTGAAATTCTGAATCTGGCACTTTGGTGTGTTCACGTTATTTGCATTTTGAAAGCCTAATTCTTTTAAAAAGGAAATGGCAGGGATCCCTGGGTGGCGCAGCGGTTTGGTGCCTGCCTTTGGCCCAGGGCGCGATCCTGGAGACCCGGGATCGATTCCCACGTCAGGCTCCCGGTACATGGAGCCTGCTTCTCTCTCTGCCTGTGTCTCTGCCTCTCTTTCTCTCTCTGTGACTATCATAAATAAATAAAAATTTAAAAAAAAAAAAAAATTATTAAAAAAAAAAAAAAAAAGGAAATGGCAGATTTCTTTTAAGTGCAAATTCTGTGTGCAGCCAGTATTGCTGGGTACTTGTGCGTCTTTGCACAGAGATGGCAAATTGATTACTACACTCCCTTCCTGGCCTTCTCTTCTTCTTACCCTTCGCTAGCCGCTAGTCACTGTGGAGTTGATCACCACTCTCTTGAGCGGTGTGTGGGAGAAACATCATTTTGTAGGATAAACATCTAAGGCTTAATAGATTAAGTATAAAATTTGGAATTTGATTTTCATATTGACTGAAGAGAAAGTAATAAACAGTTTAATAGTCAATATTTGTGTACTTATTTTTTAATGCAATGAATTTGAGTGTTTTACTGCTTGAAACTGTTAATTATAAACTGGCAAAGATACAAACTTTTCATTCTAAAGCCAGGTTAGAAGAGGAACAAAAGTTGCTACTAACTCCATTTGAAAGGAATCTGGACTTCTGGCGCCAGCTCTGGAGGGTGATAGAGAGAAGGTAAGTACCATTTTCCTTTTGGGTAACAGAGACAATAGTGGTGTTACATTAGATTCGGACATTGATGGATGCTCATAGACCCTGGTGGCCGGGGTGCTCAGGGATTAAGCTATGCAAATGGCTATTGAGAATTATTATAAAAACTGAAAGTGTGATGCTGTTTATCTTTCAAAGTATAGATCTTTTTATTATTATTAAGTGAACCCGTTGATAAGCATGTAAGAATGGTGAACGTTTTCTGTAAGATGAGTTCTGAAGTACCTATAGTTTTTTCAGGAAATGACTGTAGAATTCCTACTGGAAATATGGAGAATAAGGATGTGAAAGGGGGTAGATACCTGCTTGCAAAGATAAAATATGTTGTGGGGTAGGCATCGGGGCATACAGGAATGAAGCACAATCTTTGCACTCAGATGATCAATACGTAATAAATCCAAAGCGAGTGCAGTTCCTGCTGTGTTACAGATAGAAAGGCAGTGGGCCGAGTTACAACAGAGGAAGAAGCTGATAAGGATTGAGAGAATTGAGGAGTGATTTGTTTTAGTTGGAATTATTGGTGATGCTTGCACAACTTTGAATATACTAAAAACCACTGAATTTTGTATACTTCTAAAGGGTTAACTTTATGATATGTGGATTATGTCTCAATTTTTTTTTAAGTCGCTTACATACCTTTCTCTCCTGCTCCCACAGGGGCAGAGAGAGGGCTCTTGGGCTGGGGTAAGGAGAGGTCAGGGTAACAAGGCAAATCTCTAAGCCTGAAAAAAGTAGATGCTTGCCGCTGATCCCCAGGCTCTGTGCAGGATGAGGCTTGGAAAGACCCACTGGTTCTCCTGGGGAACCTCTGGAGCACAGTGGATCTTCAGGCCTCATGAGCAGTTGAACATGTGTACTGCCGCTTCCAAAGAGATGCTAATAAGCTTTAACATACTGAAACCTCATCTTGGAACGTCCCCATCTGCATATTTAACAGTATTGTTTTGGCTTTTTGCTTGTTTTTTTTTTTTTTTTTTTTTTAAGGTTTTCTCCTACTTCCTGTGGTTATCTGTCTTTTCTCTCTGTTCCTTTTTTTCTATTTATTTTGGTTTCTGGCTTTTACATAAGAGGCCTTCCTCAGATGCTAAGTAATGTTTGTTGGGCATTCTTATATTTTTTGTTTTGTTTTTAAAGATTTTATTTATTCATGAGAGGCAGAGACACAGGCAGAGAGAGAAGCAGGCTCCATGCAGGGACTCAATCCCAGGACTCCAGGATCATGCCCTGGGCTGAAGGTGGCTGAGCCACCTGGGCTGCCCATTCTTATGTTTTTTTAAGATATTTATTTGCAATAGAAAAGAGAGTATGAGCGGGAGAAGGGCAGAGGGAGAAGCGGGATCCCTGCTCAGCAACTCAGGGCTCCATCCCAGGACCTCGGGATAGAGACCTGAGCCAAAGGTAGATGCTTACCTGACTGAGCCACCAGGTGCCCCATCGTGGTCATATTTAAGAACAAAGCATTATAAGATTGACAGGATCACCTGTTGGGTGGAATTTGCCAACTGGTGGACTTCACTGTACAAGACTGGGTAGGGGGACGCCTGGGTGGCTCAGTGATTGAGTGTCTGCCTTCCGCTCAGGTCATGATCGCCGGGTCCTGGGATCAAGTCCCGCATCCGGCTCCCCGCAGAGAGCCTGCTTCTCCCTCTGCCTGTGTCTCTGCCTCTTTGTGTCTCTCATGAATAAATAAAATCTTTAAAAAAAACAAGACTGAGTAGGGATCAATTTTATTTTGTTGGAATACTCCAAGATGTTAGGATCTATAGGTGTTTTCCCTGGAACCAGTTTCCTAAAAGAATGATCTGCCAAGAACATGGCTAAAGGTGGTGGTATAATACAAGGGGATTGCACATTTTCACCATCTGTTATGTAGACTTAGATAATCCCCCCTTTTTTCAGTACTTTTTGCCACCTTTTTCTGTGCTTGAGGTCCTCCAATCCTGCAGCCTCTCAGGTTCATTTTCTCCATAATCACCTAGCCTTCTGCCATTGGGATAGGAGATTGGGGGGATAGGAGATTGTGGTTGCCTAGCTGGATAGATCAGGAGAGCAGACCTAAGAGCTCCTCATTCAGATTGATTTCAGTCCAACCCTTCACTTTGCTGAGAGACCTTCATCTGATGCTTCTAATCCCAAGTTCCCTGGGTTCTGGGGTGTGAACAGGCTTGCTTCTTGACTGGGCTTCCGGGTCTCATTGCTGCTGTTCTTCCTCTTTGTCCTAAGGAGCTTCAGAGTTTACGTTCATTTTTATAGGTTTTAAAGAGAGAACCATATATGTTCATTCTTTCACATTTGACAGAAAGGCACTATATGCACTTTATGTCCCTAAATAAGCAACTGGTTTTTCCCAGAGGGAGCCTGTACTTGTTGAAATGCCTCACTTCAATTAGTTTACACTATTACTTGCCATTACTTTCATTATGTGGTATTTTTCTGTTTATAAGACAGAGCATGTCTGTACCTTAAGGTATATAGCTTATATCACATGGACGTGGACCTGAATTATGTAGAAATATTATTAATAAAGCAACTACCGCCACATTTTTTAACAGGAAATATTTATTGGTATGATCTGTACAGCAGATGTCTCCTGTTTGGTAACACGCTAGCTAAGCCATCTGCCTCTTTAATTTTGGAAAAGATTTGATGTGTGCCCTGTCACTGAGATTCAGGGAGCTGCTAGGGCCCTGAGGGCCGAACAGTGTATTCCAGGAAGCTTTTCCTGGTACATGGTCCACGCCCTGCAGTCTCATTCAGCTCACAGAGCCAGTGGTCTTCATTTTGCTGTTTCTTAGCTCAGTATTCTTTCTGCATGTTGGTAGGTAGACCTAATGTTTGTGGACTCTGCAATCCTTGTTTATTAGGCTTGGTCTGTATTTTGTAATCATTGTTGAATTTACTGTTAAATCCTCACAGCTTGAATGTGGTAGATACTACATTAAAGAAAAAATATCATGACCCACTTAATTAGAGAATTTAACAATAGTTTGCAATAAACTAGCAAGTCTGTGAGTTCCTTTGAATCAGAGTATTACGCTGGATATTTAACCATCCTGAAAGAAAATGCACTTTGTCAAAGCCCTGCCTTAAATGGTAAGCTTGATTTAATACATCTCCTCCCTGTCTAGCCTAATTGCATGATCATTACTTCAGAACTGGCTAACTAGGCGTGGGATTTTAGGCGACTGTTGTGAGCGTGTGTGCAGCTCATTTCCTTGCAGTGGCAGTGGCCGCTGGCCCTTAGAGCATCTCTCCTAGCCATGGAGGCAGAATGGAAGGAGGATCCTCCCAGGAAAGTGAAAGATTTCTTTGTGCAGTGCTAGGCTGCTTAGTCCCTACTGCATCTGTGAACGCTCTGAGGAGCTTGCTGTCAGCTACAGAAAGTCTTCTTATTGCTGCAGCTCCTGTGTGACCGAAGAAACAGGACCCTCATTTCTGCTTTGGTGTGGCATCTTGAGTTGATTTTTCCTGTTTTGTGTTTGAGTGATTCAAACACATTTTTGCAGTAGGTAGATGATGATTTGCTAGATGTATGCTTTGTCTCATCAGCCCTGGGTTTAAATAAGATACAGGCTTTGATGGTGGCAGCTATCAGCAAGTGATTTATCAGTTTTCTGTAGAGGCCTGAACACCAGTGTATTCTGGAAACTGAGTATACAATAGGCCTCATGTTGGATTAAAGTATTTGGAATACTCTTTGCCTCACCAGGAGAGTTTACTAGAAGATACACTTGAAGCTTTAGCAGTGAAACATCATGAGAGGCTCTCTAGGACATGTAACAGCAAGAGAATGTGAGGATTGCAGGCACATCCTCTGGCCCAACTCCATCACTCGGCAGCTGGTGACTTCCCTATTTTAAGCTGTAGTTTCCTCACATATAAACTAGAGATAATTGTACCTTAAAACATTAAATGTGTAAAGGGCACAATAGTGGAAAATGTTTGCTATGATTATTATATGGTCCGTGTTTCACTTCACAATGATTGGAATCTCCCCTTTCTTTTACAGTGATATTGTGGTCCAGATAGTAGATGCTCGAAACCCACTCCTATTTAGATGTGAGGATCTGGTAAGTAAAGTGTGACAGGATTCAGATGTGCAGTCCTTGGAGCCACAGCAGGAGGGACAGCATAACTGCCAGCAAACATTCTGTTCTCTCCCGTAGCTGTGTTTAAGGAGGGCCCTCTCCTCCCAGGGTCAGGCGCTTCCGTACTGTCGCTGTTTAGATAGGTGTTTTCCTTTGAAAACAAGCGTTTCCATCTGCAGGAAGAGACAATCACATGACCTTTCTACCTTTTAGTTTAGAAGCCAGTTTCTTGGTATGCCTGGGTAGCTCAGTGGTTGGGCACCTCCCTTGGGTTCAGGTTGTGGTCCTGGAGACCCAGGATCGAGTCCCACGTCGGGCTCCCTGCAGGGAGCCTGCTTCTCCCTCTGCCTGTGTCTCTGCCTCTCTCTCTCTGGGTCTCTCATGAATACATACATAAATCTTAAAAAAAAAAAAAAATAGAAGCCAGTTTCTTAAGAGACATATGCCAGTGTTTCTCATTTAAGAGACATCAGTTGAAAAAAAAAAAAAAAAAAAAAAAAAAAGAGACATCAGTTGAAGTAGCATTGTGCTTATTACCCACATCTTACTGTCTTGTCTCATCAGAGTCTCTCCTCACGCCTTAGTTGTTACCTTCTGTGATATGTTACAAGCAAACTAAGTTTGTAAAACACCAGAGGGAGTAACAGTTAAGGAGTGAAGACCACATGAAATAATGTGATACAGGTTTTAAATTAATTAAACACTGTACACATCTGAAGCGTTCCTATTAGTATTTGAGTCCATAGTAGTAATAGTACAGAATATTTTAAATCCACTGGTGAGGAACAAAAATCTTAATGATGGAACTCCTGTTGAAGTCAGCTTTTATACCTGGGTGTGTCTCCTAATGAAGAGCTGCGGTTGGGAATTAATTCCAATTACTGAGTCTTGTTTTTCTTTTAGACCTCAAAATATTTTTTATATGAAAAAATGAGCTTATTATTGGCTGCCATCACTTGGCTGAAAAATAGTCCCTGCTGGCTGACAGATCTCCTAGTTTTGCCATTCT
Organism: Canis lupus familiaris; assembly: GCF_011100685.1. Lineage (NCBI taxonomy): Eukaryota > Metazoa > Chordata > Mammalia > Carnivora > Canidae > Canis > Canis lupus. The sequence continues at coordinate 31,813,133 of NC_049254.1, forward strand.
TTAATTTTGTGTGAAGTAATTCAGCATTATTAAAGAGAGGAACTACATTGTTTAAAGGAAGAGAATCTGTTATACTTTGACAGGGTAGGACAGCATTTCCTTTTACCCTTTCCAGTTTCTTCTGCTGAGGATATTTCTAGGTGTATATGACCTAACTTTTTCAGAGCTTACTGAAAGGGTCAGTAGAATGTACCAAGATAAAAAATTTAAATTAGGACTGACTTAAAACTGAGGGCAGTAAAAACTTTAGTTCTAGTTGGGGACTTTAAATATAATTAGCCCAATTTTCACTTGCTTGAAGAGGCCTTTCTAAATATATTTGTCTTGCCTAGGAATGTTACGTGAAAGAAGTAGATGATAGTAAGGAAAACGTCATTTTGATAAATAAGGCAGACTTGTTGACTGTTGAGCAGCGGAGTGCCTGGGCCACATATTTTGAAAAAGAAGATGTGAAGATTATCTTCTGGTCGGCTTTGGCTGCAGCTATTCAACCAACTGGGGACTCTGAGGTAACCTGGGGGGCTTTTTCAGATTGTGTTTCTGGGAGGAGGATTTCAGTAAGCTTTGTTTTTCTCACTGAAGGTTTATGGGAATCCAGGGTTTTTGTTTGTTCCTTAAATGTTCTGATAGTAGGATGACCTATAGAAAAATGAGTCACAGGGTTACTTTTTCTGGCCATCAAATAGTCTGACATCTCGGGCTCTGTGTTATAGACTGATGGTTTTTTTCTTTTTTTTTTTTCTTTTTTCCTTTTTTAGATTTTTGAAAGGAAATTGTATAGGAAGCTTCATAATGACCTTATAATTGTTTTTAGCAGGAGGCAAGTACAACCAAAGTATGTACCTGTACTCCTCAGGACGTGATTAGAAGTTCTTTCGACATTGTTTTCAAAACAAACAACTGAAGTAATTCTAAAGATATACTGTGTTATTTTTTTTTTTTTTTAAGATTTTATTTATTTATTCATAGAGACAGAGAGAGAGGCAGAGACGCAGAGGGAGAAGCAGGCTCCATGCAGGGAGCCCGACGTGGGATCCCGGGACTCCAGGATCACACCCTGGGCTGAAGGAGGCATCAAACCTCTGAGCCATCCAGGCTGCCCTGTTTTTTGTTTTTTAAAGATTTTGTTTATTTATTCATGAGAGACACAGAGGAGAGACACAGGCAGAGGCAGAGGGAGGAGCAGGCTCCATGTGGGGAGCCCGATGTGGGACTCAAGGATCACACGCTGGGCCGTAGGCAGACACTCAGCCAGTGAGCCACCCAGGTGGCCCTACTATGTTATCTATTAACTCAAATTTTACAGAAATGGTTTGGGTTTGGTCTTTTTGTTGTTTTATTTTGTTTTTTTAAGTCCCACACCCAGTATGGGCTTGAACTTACAACCCCAAGATCAAGAGTCACGTGCTCCACCACTGAGCCAGCCCTCAGGTTTATTTTCTAATAAAAAAAAATACAACTATTAGCTAATAATGACTATCAAATGAAATCAGTAGTAGAGTCTTAGAGCTAGGGAAACCTGGGTGACTCAGTGGTTGAGCATCTGCCTTCCGCTCAGGGCATGATCCTGGGGTCCTGGGATTGAGTCCCACATCGGGCTCCCCCAACAGGGAGCCTGCTTCTCCCTCTGCTTGTGTCTCTGCCTCTCTCTGTGTCTCTCATGAGTAAATAAATAAAATCTTTAAAAAAAAAATCTTAGAGCCAGAAGAGACTTAAAGTATCTTTTTTCCTAGCCTTTTCCTTTCCTTTTCTCATATCTGTCAGCCGTCTAGAGATTATTTTGTACGTTGAGCTGAATGTCAGTGAATACAATGTCCTCCTCTTGATGAGCTCACAGATTAGCTCTGTGAATTCCTTCCCTCACCTCCATGGCAAAGTCATATAATCTTTTTTTTTAACTACATTAAATGACAGAGACCAGCTAGCCCCCTCTTTGTCTACATTTAGAAAGTTTTTCAGTTTAGTGAAGCTAAGTCAGCCTCCCTAGCCTTTGATATAAGGACTCTTTCTTTGTCCCCTTCGTTTTCTCTGTGTATGTTTTCTGGGTTCTTATTCATCTTGGACACGTTATCTGGGGCACTCTTCATCTCAGATGCCTATCTGCCTAATCAGGAAAACACTTAAAATTGGTGGCACCTAATTACATATGTTAGGTATTCAGAGGGACAATTGATTATTCCATGTCATCCGGATCCTCCCAGTAATTCTGTTTTTGTTAATTCACTGTATCTCAGAGGAGCTATGTTACACTCTTAGCTCATTTAATCTGTAAACAACCAAAAAGACTTAAGTCTCATCACTTAAGTCTCTCATGTGGAAAAGGTTTTTCATCTTATTTTTACCTCAACTTAGGACAGTACGGTTCCTCTGAAATACTGTTCATGATTTGGGGCTAAGGTAGAGAATTCATTTTGGTTGTGTAATTTGCTTTTCTCTCCTAGCTTTGAATATGCAAATTTTGTGTTTGTCCTTCTGATACTCTTTCCAGTCATCGGCAACATTGTTAAAACCGGACCAAGGAGAGAGCTCCGTAACCTTCTGTGAACTTAACTGAGCCCTCTGAACCAAAGGTTCTGATGTAATGAGTACAGATGTGTTCACAAGGATATAACAATAGTAATTATTCAGTTGTTACTCCTGTTAATAAAAATCCATAGAAAGCTTATCCTGTGCCAGGCACCACTGTCCTAAGCAATTTATACATTGTCTTCATTTAATCATCCCAATAAGAAACATAAATGCTTATTATCTTCAGGTAGTCTGGCTTCATAGTTTGTCCTTTTTTTTTTTTTTAATTTTTATTTATTTATGATAGTCACAGAGAGAGAGAGAGAGAGAGGCAGAGACACAGGCAGAGGGAGAAGCAGGCTCCATGCACCGAGAGCCCGATGTGGGATTCGATCCAGGGTCTCCAGGATCGCGCCCTGGGCCAAAGGCAGGCGCTAAACCGCAGCGCCACCCAGGGATCCCCATAGTTTGTCCTCTTAAACATTATTGGCTTCAGTTTGTCTTCTTAGCCATTATCTCTATTGTTTCAAGTCTTTACTGGAAGCTGATGTTTTACTGAAGTTTTTAAATATTTATCACTGTATGGCTTAGCCCTGATGTACCAACCCAATAACTGTCAGAAATGGAAAAAGAGGGATCCCTGGGTGGCGCAGCGGTTTGGCGCCTGCCTTTGGCCTAGGGCACGATCCTGGAGACCCAGGATCGATTCCCACATCGGCCTCCCGGTACATGGAGCCTGCTTCTCTCTGCCTGTGTCTCTGCCTCTCTTTCTCTCTCTGTGACTATCATAAATAAATAAAAATTAAAAAAAAAAAAAAAAAAAAGAAATGGAAAAAGAGGGGATCCCTGAGTGGCCCAGCCGTTTAGCGCCTGCCTTTGACCCAGGGCGTGATCCTGGAGTCCCAGGATCGAGTCCTGCATCAGACTCCCTGTGAGGAGCCTGCTTCTCCCTCTGCCTGTGTCTCTGCCCCTCTCTAACTTTCTGTGTCTCTCATGAATAAATTAAAATCTTAAAAAAAAAATGGTAAAGAGGAGCACCTGGGTGGGTGGCTCTGTAGTTGAGCATCTCCCTTCAGCTCAAGGCGTGATCCCGGGGCCGTGGGATCAAGTCCCACATCGGGCTTCCCACGGGGAGGCTGCTTCTCCCTCTGTCTATCTCATGAATAAATAGGTAGTCTTTAAAAACAAAAAGAAAAGAAAGAAAGGAAAAAAAGATTACTTTCTGCAACTACTAATGTGATATTCCCTGAACTGTTAACCAAGTAGAACATTCCATTTTTGCATAATCTGTTCTCAGGGAACCCTTGCTACTACCTTCAGTTGTCTTCTAGGGTTCACCAGCTACCTTGTAGACCTGCTCCCGTGTATGACTGGGTTCGCAGTGTGTAGTTATGGAAAGTACACTTTCTCCCTTTTGAAGTTAGCCATCATTTACTCCTTCCACATCTTCTGAAGTATCTACCATTTTTCATGATTTCCCAAGACCAATAACTAGCTACCATTGTGACATCACTGCTGTAATCACACTTGTCATTTGAGTATCAAACATGAACTTACTAGGAATAGTTTAATAGTCACTGTTTTCTCAACCATCTGAAGTTTGGTTCTTCCTTTACAGTTGTTAACCCCTTCTTTTTTGGGGAAAAATGACAGTTTTCAAGCTGAGTACCTGGTTTTCTCTTGGCCATCTGTTAAATTGCACTGTGTTTCCCCAAGGGATTGACTTTTCCCTTTTCAGGTTTACTATACTACCACAAAGTCCTTCTGTTGTCTTTATCATTTTTCCTGAAGCTAAACTGCTTCAGTTTTAGTTTTTTTAATGCACGTTCAGTTCACATTACTGTTTTCTGTTTGTTTCATATTTTTGAAATGATTCAGAAAAGCTCACAGTGAAGACACGCCATCTTCTTTACATTCATTGCTCATTTCTCATAGAAATTGTTTCCAGTTCTGTGGCTCTGTTATAAGCCATGCTGCCGTGTTGCCTTTTGATTTGCCAGCCTAGCCTTGATCATGAAATCATGCCTATCTTCCCTGACATTTTGTTTATATCTCTAGTTTAGATTTAGTTTACTAAAATTTAGGATACTAAAAAAAAAAAAAAAAAAATTAAAATAAAATAAAATAAAATTTAGGATACTTATTTAACTGAGTTCATTGTGTCCTCTTCTATTATGGTTATTCATTCTAACACTAGGTAATTTAGAAATTATACAAGGTTTGTATCACTTCTAGATGCAAACCAGCTCACTCTTGTTGATTCAAATTAGTAATACTATATATTGTCTTATTTTTGCTTGTATTGTCAGAATTCTTAAGAATTAACATATCCCTGAAGAGTAAATTATTTTTGTTCTTTGTATATATGTGTATGATTTTCACATGTTTCGTTGCTCATGTATTTCATCCAGAAGGTGCTATGCTCCACAGTGCTTTGAGTTATTAAAGGCAATTATAAAGAAATAGCAGTTTCCTTAAATATGCAAACCATGGTCTTTAAAAATGCAAACGTAAAAAACTCAAAGTATAAACGTTTCCCTTCTTGCTTTGTGCAAAGAAGAGAATATTAAATGTTTAATTGTTAATGAGAAATGCTTTGTTCTACAGCCTGGTGCAAAATAATGTACTGCCAAAGAATTCAGCTTGACACAGGCTTTTCTAAACGCTTACCTTTTTTTAAAGATGTATCTAGGGCAGCCCGGGTGGCCCAGCAGTTTAGCGCCTGCCTTCAGCCCAGGGCCTGATCCTGGAGACCCGGGATCGAGTCCCGTGTCAGGCTCCTTGCATGGAGCCTGCTTCTCCCTCTGCCTGTGTCTCTGCCCCTCTCTCTCTCTCTCTCTCTCTCTCTGTCTCTCATGAATAAATAAAATCTTAAAAAACATAAAGATGTTTTATATACATCTGATACAAAAGTAACAGACATTGTACAAAGTTCAAATGATATAGAAATATATAAAGCGAAGGTCCACTGCCCCTCCCATCTCCAGAGGGCACTACTGTTAATAGTTTATTGTGTCCTTTCACCAAAAGGCCTGCCTTGTCTCCCTATTTTCACCTTTTCTGGTTTCCTTTATAACTTACTTGGCTTCCCCTCTGTTCATCTGAGATAACCAACCCTGAGTACTTTCACTAGAGTGAAAGGTGCCATTGTTGTCCCTTCTGAGCTTTTTGGTTTCTTTCATTTCATTGAAAACAGGTGAACAGGAGTGCTGGAGAAGCCAACACAGCCGAGTCTGAGAAGTCCGGTTGTGAAGAGGCTGCAGTTCCATGCAGTGAGCCTAGACATCTCCCAGACAGGGCTTCCCTCTCACTTAGTGATGTTACCACTAGTGATGAAGATGCCAGTGAGTATGAGGACTGTCAGGAGGAGGAGGAGGAGGTTTGGCAGACATGTTCGGAAGAGGACGGCAACCCCAATGAAGAGGCCTATGGCCGGGACTGGCAGGGAAGCTGCACTGCGGATTCTGAGGCTCAGGGGAGGAACACCCTGCGGAAGAGGCACACACACAATTTTAGCCATCTGGTATCAAGGCAGGAATTGTTGGAAATCTTTAAGCAGCTACACACTGGGAAGAAGATGAAAGATGGACAACTTACGGTTGGACTGGTAAGATGAGATAGGTCCTGAGATTGTTATTGCATGGGTACCTTTTTTGTTTGCTCTTTAAGATATATTTTATTTTAGTGAGAGAGGATCCCAAGGAGACTCTGCACTGAGTGCAGAGCCCAGTGCACAGGGCTCAATCATACGACCCTGAAATCTTGAGCTGAAACCAAGAGTTGACTACCCAACTGATTGCATCACCCAGGCGCCCCACCATTTATTTCCAATCTGTTGGTAGCTACACTGGAACCCAAGGGCCGAACCAAGCTTTTGGTGTCCTAGGAGACGTTATTGCCCTCTTGTTGCCCACTGGCACTGTGGGAATAGGTAAAGCCCAACTCTAAAGAACGAGCTCTCTCAAGGCTTACACTGGTTATGCCCCTATTCCTATTAATTATCTTCTCCCGTCTTCCAGTTCAGCCCTACCACACGTGTGGCTTACCAAGAGATAGTAGAATGAGAAAACTTCTAAGGTTGTCTTCAGACTTGCAGTTCAGTAATCTTACCCTCTATCGGCTTTTGGTGTGAAGTGGTCCTTGCTAGCTTGTACTGTAAATGTTCCACCTGCAATTTAAGGAGAATCCCAGCATCTTTCGGGCCAGGCAAAGCATGGCTGCCGCTTTAGTTGCCTAAGAACAAGGGAAAGGAGATCACATCCCTAGCTGTGTATATGCTAATTCTAGAGGTGGCTGTGAGAAGTGCTTGGACTTTAAAGACAGACAGCACAGCTCCAGAGGTCCCATCTTTAGCTAAGGAAACATAAGATGTTAGAGAAGGTATGTTAAAGGCCTCATCCAAGAGATCAAACTTGTGAGAGAAATAGATTGTGGCAGATTTAAAATCTTCTAGCTCTTAAGTTACATGCATACCCCCCTCCCGCCCAAGCCTAGTCACTGATTGTAGCAGGTCAACATCTTTGTTTTAAGATTTATAAATAAATAAATATATATTTATTTATTTGTTTGTTTATTTTTAAAATTTATTTATTTGAGAGAGACAGACATAGAGCACTAGTTAAAGGAATTGCCCCTGGAGCCAGGCAGACCTAGTGCTACTGTGAATGGATTCACTTGCTATAAACCTTGGGGAACTTACATCATTTCTTTCAGCTTCATTTCTTTGTATTATTGCTAAAAATTCATTTTCTACATGCCATCAGAAAGCCCAGCTTCCCTAAAAGGTAGTTTCTTTCTTTCTCACATGTATGGAGATGCTAAACAGACTCTTCATTTTCTGAATGTTTTACACTAGAAAACCTGAGACTAGGTTAATTTACTCCTGCTGTGAACATTTATTGATCACCTGCCACAGGCCAGGCATCCTGCTGGTCCCTAGCCATGTATCAGGAGACCAGACAGACAGAGTCCCCACCCTCCCAGAGCATGTAGTTCCAAGTATGGTGAGTGAGAGAGGAGGACAGCCAGCGGCCTTTGGAGTGTATAGTGAGGGAGCCTGAACTGCAGAAAGTGGAGCAGATGACAGCCACAAAAGCACCCCACCAGCAAAAGGCATCTATACAAATAGTAATATGTCATCTAATCAAAATACAAATAAGCACAAAGCATGAGGAAAATACTGAGATTAATGAACAGTTATCTGAAATTTTTATGTAAGAGCTTGCACCTTAAAGTATAACATTAGGCTTCAACAAAGCAGCAGTGGAAGGGCCTTCCAGACAAACAGAAGGTAAATGTTTAAGCAAAGCCCCAGGAATGGAAATATATTCATGGAACAGTAGGTGACAGCATGGCTAAGTGTGGAGAGCAGTGAGAGTGGAAACCAGAATAGTGAAACTTGTCTGTTAAGAGGCCTGTAATAGAGGTGGAAGGTTTGGGCGCTTTCCAATGGAGTCGGTATTTATAATCTTTTAGTCATACTGATGGAGGATTCTTGGAACCACGTAAGAGGGAATTGGATTTAGAGGCACACGGAAAAGTCTGAGAAAAAGCCTGGAGCAAGGCTGGCACGATTTGAGCATTTATTTGCAAACCCTTATATGATTCTGCTAAGTGTAACTGAAGAACTCCAGTAGCTTGTTTGCACCTATCAAGTCAGTGTGCCACTTAAAATTTTTTCAAATTTTTTTTTAAATTTTTTATTTATTTATGATAGAGAGAGAGAGGCAGAAACACAGGCAGAGGGAGAAGCAGACTCCATGTACTGGGAGCCCGACGTGGGATTTGATCCCCGGTCTCCAGGATTGCGCCCTGGGCCAAAGGCAGGCGCCAAACCGCTGCGCCACCCAGGGATCCCAACCACTTAAAATTTTAACCCGTAAGACAGAGGCTTGCTAATAGGTTACTAAAATTTAAAAATGAATTGTATGTTGTGATGATTAAAATACCTATTCTGATCCTCGACTTCACCCCCTGTGTGGAAAATACAGAAACCATGAGATGCCTGCATGATGGGACATTGTGGGGGGAGCCGGAAATGGGGCTGAGGATTACTGTAACACCTGCTGTTACAGCAAGACCAATACCAATCAAATGTACTTAGCTTGACTGTTCCCACTGGAAACGTGTCTGAGTACGTACACCCACGCCACAGGGCAGGAAACTGTCAACAAACAGCCTCTATTTCAAATAATCTTTTGAAGCAGCCAAACACTTAAGCTGCTGCTGTCCTGTGTTTGTATTATCTTTGGCTCGATGGGTGTACTGTTTGACTCTTGAGTAACTTAGGTGTCTCCCGCAGGTGGGCTACCCAAATGTTGGTAAGAGTTCCACAATCAACACCATTATGGGTGACAAGAAAGTGTCTGTGTCTGCCACACCCGGCCACACCAAGCATTTCCAGGTATTTCTGCAGCACCAGCCGGTGCCCCTCTCTGGGTGTTTCTCTGAAGGTCCTCACTACTTGTGTGCTGCTCTTTTCCCTTCCTCCGCTGTGTGCCTGACAGAAACTTCTCCCTTGTCTTTCAGACTCTCTATGTGGAGCCTGGCCTCTGCTTATGTGACTGCCCAGGCCTGGTGATGCCATCCTTTGTCTCCACCAAGGCAGAGATGATCTGCAATGGAATCCTCCCAATCGACCAAATGAGAGACCACGTCCCCCCTGTGTCACTAATATCCTTTCTGCTTTGCAAAGACTGGTTATTATGTGTATATTAGGGCTTCGGGTGGTTTGGGACCCCGCTTTGCATTGGATGTATTTAGGATTGCTGTTGACGGAAAAACCTGAACTACTCAGTAGTGATCTGCCCAAGTTTATACAGTGAGGTAGCGTCAGGACTGCAGAAGTGTAGAACCTTGTGTCCTGATGGCAGCAATGTCCCTAGTATGAATGGAAGAGCCCAGGCTGTGGATTTCAGCCCCGAGTTGAGTCCTGACTCTGGTGTTTGACTATTTGTGTGACCTTGGTAAGCTTGCTTAACCTTCTAGAAACATTCTTTTCAGAAAAATGCCAGTAATAGCTACTTTGCAGTTGGTTGTAAGAATTTATATGATAGCCAATTTAATGATGTTTATTGTATGCTTACTGTGTGCTTCACACAACACTTACCAAGTAATTTCATTTAATTCTTTTTTTTTTTTTTTTTTTTCATTTAATTCTTAAAGCGCCCCTTGACGTGGGTATTGCTGCTGTTCCCGTTTGTTCAAGCTTCAGGAAAGTGAGGCACAGAGAAGTTAGACAGTTTGCAAGATAGGACAGTTAACGTGTACTAGTTAGGAACTCTGCTGCCTCCCGGCATAATCAGTTAACTTGTTAACTTATGTGAAGATCTAGGACAGTGTCTGACATGAAGAAGTATTCATAGGTAGATCTGCTGAGAACCGTGGTGTCAAGGTTTGACCCTCCTTACAAGCCAGCAGGTTAGTCTGTTAACTGTTCCAGGGGTGCTGGTGGAAGGTAGGAGACTGCGTGAAACCGGCACGTGATTTGGTACTTTCTAAGTAGGGTAAAATTTCTGGCCTTGCACAGTTCTTGACAAGTCCTTAATGCCTGCCCTGAAGGCCACAGCTCTGTATGCACCCCAATTCGATTTCTCTTTCTGTAAGAAATAATGAGAATTCATTTACCAGGATACATAAAATACGATATATCGCCAAGATGCTGTATAAAAGTACTGCACTAAACCTACCTGTAGTGACCTGGGTAAATCTCAAAATGTTACATACAGGTATAACACCACTTTTGTAAAACCTGTCATTTCACAGAATAGTACTTTATATTGACAGACACTTGGGAATGTCAAAGCCTGAGAAGTGGGCTGGCGGCTGCATCACAAACTCCACTTACATCTGGGAGGCGGGAGGGGCTACGGTGGCGGGAGGGGCTGGTACAGCATTTAAAGTTTGCGTTTTCAACAGTTTGTATAGTAGATGACATTTTTACTACCTCTTGAGAGTTGAGAACACAGGTGTTAGAGTATTTAATGCTCCTCTGTGTATTTTCAGCTTCTCTGTGAATCAGGCGTGTACTGAGCATTTATTATAAGCCAGATTAGGTTGGCTCCTGCGGAGACCACAAGCATGAATCAGCCATGGCCCTGCCCTTGCCGACGGTCTGGGGGGCATATGGGGCATGCATGTAAATAACCTGGTACAAGGTAGAATGGTGTTTAAAGAGAAAAGTGTTCAAAAATTAATGAGTAACTACACTTCTTTTCTGGAGAGGTAAAAGGGCTTCTGTCCTAGAAATGTTGAATTAGAAGCATGTGTCAGAAGCCAAGGTTGGGAGGGGTCAGTTGAAGGGAATGGATTCCTTGACGAGCTTACATTTGCCAGAATATTCCGAGACATGTCTTAGAAGCTACCTATGGCATTAATATTATAAAGCCTAGAGAGGATGAAGATCCCCATCGACCTCCAACATCAGAAGAACTACTGACAGCTTATGGATGTGAGTTGTGATTTATTTTAAAACATGACCAAACTGTAACTTAGTAAATGAGAGAACTACTCCTGCGAAGATACAAATTCACATTTTTCCTTAGCATTTGTCATGTCATCCTCCACTGTTGTTGCTTTTGTTGTCTCTGTTGGCCTTGCCCACAGGCTGCGTTGGTGGGGGGGTTCAGAATGCCGCAGGAAGGGGGAGAGGGCTGACTGCTGCCTGAGTGGTATAACACTTCAGGATTAAGTGCTTTCTCGACTTAGAGAAGGACATGATTCGAATCCCTGGCCTCTTCCTCAGGTCTGCCCTTTGCAGACCCTCACTGCAGCGCTCGTGCCCCTCCCTGTGCACAGAGTTGAAAGCCACTGCGGGGAGCAGGGGGGAGCAGGGGGCGTGCCAGCAGCTGTCTCAGGCTTCTGAGATAAGGCCCTTAGGGCATTCACTGTGCTGATTGAACCCAGGTGGGGACCGGGGTTCTGGCTGAGGCTTTGTTGGCTTTCTCCGGAGTCTTGTCCCAAACAGAGAAGAAAAGGGATATTGGGAAGAAAATGAATATGCTGTCATAGCAGGATAGGAGACTGTGAGGGCAGCATGGGAAAGGAAAGCCCTGACTGGGACAGAGCACTGTGGTCAGGACAGGGACACAGAACAGCCTCCCTCCCCTTCCAACACTCCCTGGGAAACCCTGTTTGACATTAGAATGAGTCTACAGCTCTCCCATCTCCATGTCTTAACCCAGTTCTACATGGGAGCTATCGGCCTATCATTTCCAACTGATTGTGATTTACTTACCTTAAGTATAAACTTTAAAGGTGGTCTAGAGGAACCTGTGTCTGTCTACCTAAAGAAATAGCAATGTTAGAAACATGTCCGTGCATTTATGGCATGCCTTTAAAGCAGTGGCCACCAGCTGAGAAGGAGTTCAGCTTATTTGAGTGATTTGGTACAAAGAAAAGAAAAAAGTGTGTATTTTTCTCACAGAGATATGATATATAAGTGATATGAAGCACACTTAAACCAGGACTTGAACTTGATTTAGTTGGGAGACTTAAAGACTTAAAGAGGATAAAAAGTAAGCATTTGTGATGAGACTAGTGTAGTCACAAAATCCTAAAACTAAAAAAGACCTTGGGGACATTTGGGTGTCTGCCTTCAGCTCAGATCATGATCTCAGGGTCTTGGGATTGAGCCCCACGTTGGGCTCCTTACTCAGGGGGGAGCCTGCTTCTCCCTCTCCCGCTCCCCCCACGTGTGCTGTCTGTCTGTCAAATAAGTGGAATCTTTAAAAAAGAAACTAAAAATGGGCAGCCAGGGTGGCTCAGCGGTTGAGCGCCGCCTTCAGCCCAGGGCGTGACCCTGGGGTCTTGGGATCGAGTCCCACGTCGGGTTCCCTGCATGGAGCCTGCTTCTCCCTCTGCCTGTGTCTCTGCCTGTCACTCGCTGTCGCTCGCTCGCTCTTTCTCTTTCTCTTTCTCTCTCTCTCTCTCTCTCTCTCTCTCTCTGTCTCTCATGAATAAATAAATAAAATCTTTTAAAAAGTGACCACAGGGCAGCCCCAGTGGCGCAGCAGTTTAGCGCTGCCTGCAGCCCAGGGCGTGATCCTAGAGACCCAGGATCGAGTCCCATGTCGGGCTCCCTGCATGGAGCCTGCTTCTCCCTCTGCCTGTGTTTCTGCCTCTCTCTCTCTCAAGTTGTATCTCTATGAATAAATAAATAAAACCTTTTAAAAAAATTAAAAAATAAAATAAAAAGTGACCACATATATGTAGTTTCCAAGATCATCTGCAGGTCTGTAAAGAATAATTTCTGGCAGTTCATTTTATCATTTTAAAGATATTTGACAGAGACATAGCGAGAGAGCACATGCAGGGGAGCAGGAGAGGGAGAAACCGGCCGTTGTGGAGCAGGGGGCCCATTGCGGGGCTCAGTCCCAGGACCCCGGGATCACGACTTGTGCCAAAGGCAGATGCCCGGCCAACTGAGCCACCCAGGCTCAGTTCATTTTAAAAGATGTTGCTAAATGATTTTTAATTTGCCTTTCTTTAAATATTAGTGAAACAGGACATCTGTCCATATGTAGCCATTTCTGTTTCTTCTGGGAATCACCTTTGTTACGCATCTTTTCTTTTAATGATTTGTAGGACTTCGTTGTGGTTTCTTTAGCCCTGTAGAAGTGAACAATTTTAATGGGCGCTTTTTTTTGTTGTTTTTTTTTTCCTTTTTGGCTTATGGGATTTGGTGTTTTGCTTGGGAGGGTCTTCTGTATCTCAAAAGGACAAAACTGTTTCCCTGTAATATCTTTTTTTTATATTCCTTTAGATTTTTAATCTGCCTAAATGTATTTTTGTGTATTGTGTGAACTAGAGTTCTGTTTTCTTCTAAACTGGAAGAGCCTGCTACACAGCTAGTAGGTGAGGAAGCTGAGTTTTGAATCCCACGTCTGCCAGAGCCCATATTCTTAACCACAATGCTCTGCTACTCCCTCTAGTTGAGTCAGTATTAGAGGGATCTCCATAGTGTGTTTGAGAAACTGGGAAAACCTAGATACGTTACTAAACAGGAAGACTTACTGTATTGCTTTTGGTTTTGCTAATAATAGTGATAACATAGCATTCTATGGGTAGCCTCCATGATTCAATGTTTTTAAAATTAAGAGATGAAAGAAATAACTGGAGTAGAGAGAGCTTGAATGTCTGTCACCATTTGGTGCTAGGCTATCAGATAGAACGATATGGTCTGTTCTCCTGGATTGTCAGCTGTCTTTACAGTGCTAACCAGGATATCTTCTAGGATGATAGTTGCTTTTTTAAAGCTAGAGAGTTGGGATGCATCGTTGTGGGGTAACAGACCAAACCTCCATCACTTTGGTTATCTTTGTTGTGACGTTCTGGCTTCTAACTTCAGTGTTGCACCATTCATTTCTCCTCCCAGACATGCGAGGATTCATGACCGCCCATGGGCAGCCAGACCAGTCTCGGTCCGCTCGCTATATCCTGAAGGACTTCGTCAGTGTAAGTGAGCCCGGCTCCTTGTTGCTCTGAAGTAAACAGGCCTCCTTTCTCACCGCGTGCTCTTAGATGCCGGCAACCTGTTGAGTTAGAAAAGACCTATTTCCTCACTGAGATGGTGTCATTGGCAAGAGGCGGCAGAGCTCTGGGAAGCACGGGAGTAAAATTGGGCAGCCTACTCTCTTTCCTTCAGTTCAGGAAGAAAGGAATTAGTAGAATATTTGTGTGGATAAATTATGGATTTAGTTACCATTTGTAAAATTGTGGAAGATGAGAAGAAGAGTTAAAACCAACCACAGTTGATAGAAAGCATTTACTACAGTGGGAAGCAGAAAACTAGTGCCCAGGGACCAAGTGCAGCCAGCCCAGCATCCCTGTTAGGATAGTCCTGCTGTCCAGTTTTGTCCCGGGTTTTGTTTTGGGAAATATTCTAAGTGGTCACGTCACTGTACTGATGGATACTTTAGCAGAAATGCAAACAAGGTGAAGAGGAGCACAGAGGAGAAAGGTTTCCTCCTAGGCTGGGGGGCCGAGGGCCAAGGGCCGGCAAGGCCTGTGGAACACGTTAAGGATTACAGTCAGTGTGTTTGTTAGGGCTCTCCAGGCAGGTGACCGAGCTCAGCTCAGCTCAGCTCATCAGAAAGCAGGAAGCCTGTCAGAGGATGCGTGGTGAGAGGTCTTCTCTGGGGACCTCTTTCTTCTGGGATAACACAGCTGTTACACGTCTTGTCGTCTTTGTAGGGTAAACTTCTATACTGTCATCCTCCTCCTGGAAGAGACCCTGTGACCTTCCAGCATCAACACCATCGACTCCTACAGAACAAAACAAATGGTGGTGAACTAAAAATACATCCAGGCGAAAATAAAAAAGCAAAACAGATTGAAAATATTGTTGATAAAACTTTTTTCCATCAAGTAAGTTTTAAAGCTTTTCTTTACCTTCTGTTCACCTCTTAAAGAGCAATTTTATTGAAATACCCATAAATTCACTCTTTTAAAATACAGTTCAATAGTCCGTAGTATATTCAGAGTTGTGCAACTTTCACCATAATTTTAGAGAATTTTTATCGCTCCAGGAAGAAACACGGTACCTATTAGCAGTCACTCACCATTCCCCTTTCCCCCCAGCCCCTGCCAATCACTAGTCTACTTTCTCATAGATAGATTTGCCTGTCCTGGACATTCCACACAAACGGAATCACCCGCTGGGGCCTTTTGTGGCTGGCTCTTTAACTTGGCATAATGACTTCAAGGTTCATCCATGTATCAATACTTTATTCCTTTTTATTGCCAAATATTCCATTGAGTGGATATACCACATTTTGTTTACTTATCAGTAGGTGGAATTTGGGTTGTTTCCCCTTTCTTCTGTTATAAATAATGCTGCTGTGAACATTCATGTACAAGCTTTTGTGTGAACATAGATTTTCAGTTCTCTTGGGTAGATAATTAGTGGGATTGCTGGGTCATATGGTAACTCCATGCTTAACATTTGAGTTAGTGCCCAGCTTTCCAAAGTGGCTGTGCCATTTTACATTCCCACTAGTAATACATATAAGAGCTCTAATTTCTTTGCACCCTTACCAGTATTTTTTCTTTTTTTATTTTAGCCATCCTAGTACATGTGAAGTGGTATCTCATTTTGATTTGTATTTCCCTAAGGATAAATGATGTTGATTATCTTCTCATGTGCTTATGTGCACATGTGTGTCTTCTTAGGAGAAGACTTCTGTTGAGTGTTAAGAGCTCTTTATATATTCTGATAAAACCCTTTATCATAATTTGCAAATATTTCCTACCATTTATTGGGTTTTCCGAGCCAGTACATTTTAATAACTTCAGTTGTTTATATCACAGGTACAGTTAATATGCTGCATTTTATTTATTTATTTTTAAAGATTTTATTTATTTATTTGATAGCACACACGCAGGGCAAATGGCAGACAGAGGGAGAAGCAGGCTCCCCACGGAACAGGGAGCCCGATGCAGGGCTCAGTCCCAGGACCCTGGGATCATGACCTGAGCCAAAGGCAGACGCCTAACTGAGCCACTCAGGCACCCCCTGTATGCTGCATTTTAAGACCAAATTTATATGCAGAACAGTTAAATCCTATAACTACACTTAATATATTTATTAAATTCTGCTTTTGTGACTGCTACAGCCAGAAAAGTTGGAGCAGGGTAAGGATCGTCTCTATCCAGAGAGTGATTTTTTCTGTATTTATACGATGCTTTGTGTGCCTCAAACACAGTGAGTTTGTTATGGCGGGCCCAGCACATAGTATTATCCTCATTTTGTTACCTACCACTGAGGACATTGAGCCTCATGGAGGGTAAGTGACATATTCAAAGACATTTGTCTTAATGGCAAAGCTTAGATAGAACTTAGATTGTTGTGGCTCCTGGTGTGAATTGTCTGGGCAGCCTTTAGAAGGAAATTTACCAGTATGCAAAAGGATCATAGGTTCTTTCTTGAACCTACTATAGGCACGCAGGAGTAAATGAAATTTTTAAGTGTTTACCAAATGTTTCTAAAGGTCATGTGCAAGAAAGCTGAAAACTTATAGTTACCAAAGCTTTAGCCTCTAGAGTAACATTTTACTATTAGAAGAAGGTAAAATACTGGGCAGCCCGGGTGGCTCAGCGGTTTACCGCTGCCTTCAGCCCAGGGTGTGCCTGGAGACCCAGGATCGAGTCCTGCGTCGGGCTCCCAGCACGGAGCCTGCTTCTCCCTCTCTGCTTCTCTCTTTCTCCTCTCTGTGTTTCTCATGAATAAATAAATAAAATCTTTATAAAACAAACAAAAAAAGATAAAATACTGCCTTACACTTACAGAATCATATGGGATTAATTTTTTTTGAAGTAAACTTAAAATTTGTTTAGTTTTTTTGTTTTTGCTATTTCATTGTGTTCTACTTAAATAAAATCACAAGTTTACAGAAATGTTTTTGAGCATTTACTATGTGTGCCTACTGCACTAGGACCTAGAATAACCAAAAGGAGTGAGATGCAATTACTGTTTTCAGGGCAGTCACATTGTAGCCAAGAGGAGATGGGCAAGTTAACAACATGACATGTTAGGTCTATGGCAGAGGTACAAGACAAGTATTTTGTAAATCCAGATTGGGGAGCAGTTCCCCTTGGAGCTAAGAGGAGAGAGTAGGTGAGTGAAAGCACAGAGAGGAGGTGATATCTAAGCTGGAGTCCAAGGGACAAATAAAAATGTGCCAGTTGGAAGGAGTGGTGAGGGCAGTTCTCCAGGCAGGGGGAGTAGTGTGAACAAAGGCATAAAGGGGACTCGCACACCATGTGAGGGAATAGGAACTTGATTCCCCAGGCTTCAGGGAGCCACCAGAGGTTTGTGAGGACAGGAAGAGAGAGACGTGAATGGAGAACTCTAGTGCAAGTGTGGACCCTGGATGAGAGGAGCCTTGCAGTAGACCAGTGAAAGTTAATGCCAGGGCGAGAGCAGGGTGGGTGGAGAGTAGGGGATAGATGCACAAAATCCTAGAGCCTGGGATCCGTGGAACTTAGTGGCTGGCTGTGTGTGACAGAAGAGGAAGGCAAAGGGAGTGCTATCTTGGTGGCTGGGAATAGGTGGTATTTGAAGCTATGAGACTAATAAGCAAAGTTGAGGACAAAGAATGTGAGAAACTTAGTTAAGAATGGGAAGAGAAAGCAGCAGCGAAGGAAGTGGAAGTCGGCTAATCTTGGCGTTCTCCGCAAATAATACTGTGCTTACATCTCCGATAATGCTGTCTTACTTCCTAGGAAAATGTGAGAGCTCTGACAAAAAGCGTCCAGGCTGTGATGGGCTACAAGCCTGGGAGTGGCCTGGTGACTGCGGCTACTATGAGCTCTGAGAGCAGGGCTGGGAAGGCCTGGAAAAAACATGGCAACAGAAATAAAAAAGAGAAAAATCGTAGACTCTACAAGCACCTGGACACGTGAGCTTGGGCTGCAGCAGAAATGGCATCTGCGTGGTGCATCTGGAATAGAACAGGAGCTGCTCTGGCCTGTGATGCCGTGGAATGGACCCTGCTCTTGTGGCACGCAGCCACACCAAACAGTATCAAGGTAGAGGGGCCCCTTGGAGCACCAACGCTGTCCGTCATCTCGGAGCCCCAGAAACCTCGTCCTATAGAAGGCTGGGCTCAAGATGAGGGCGCAAATGATTGGATATGTGTGTGAGCAGATACACAGATGCATACTCATTTGTAAGTTGAGGTTTTTTTGAAAAGATCTTAAAATTAAATTGCCACTAACATGTTTTATTGGTTTTTGTAGACACCCTGCCATTTGGACATTCCATGTTCTTTAAACAGTTTCAGTTTGCCAAAACATGACAGGAATTTTATTTTTTTTTTAGATTTTATTTATTTATGCATGAGAGACACACAGAGAGAGAGTCAGAGACACAGGCAGAGGGAGAAGCAGGCTTCATGCAGGGAGCCCGACACGGGACTCGATCCCAGGGCTCCAGGATCAGGCCCTGGGCTGAAGGTGGCGCTAAACCGCTGAGCCACCCGGGCTGCCCTACATGACAGGAATTTTAGATGGTTTCTTTCAAGAACATTATTTAGGTTAGTGATTCTCAACCCCACACCTACCCAGTACACCCCTCGTGAGCAGGCTCCATGCAAGGAGCCTGATGTGGGACTTGATCCTGGGTCTCCAGGATTATGCCCTGGGCCAAAGGCAGACGCTCAACCGCTGAGCCACCCAGGCGTCCCGCGTCAGTAGTTTTTAAAAGCTTCTGAAGGCCTCGACCTTCTATTGAAAAATCCCCATCACGTGAGGCACCCCTGCAGAAGGAAGCCTGCGTTTTCCAGTAGGTAACTACAGGGGGGGTGGGAAGATGGGGAGATGATCAGCTAGTTTTTGTTTTAGGCATAGGGATCCCTCATCTCCTTGGTACTTAAAACCATCTAAAGAGGCAGGTTACTCTTACAGTGCCATTGTTTGCTGTTTTAGCCTCTCGCTTTACGTCCGTTTCTCTTTTTCTGTGAGCCTCAGTATTCCTATTCCCTTAACTCCGATCTTACCCTGTTTTATGTGATAGATATTTTTGGAAATCTAAAGCAAGTTCTGGCTTTCTCCAGAAAAATACACGTTCCTGTAAAAAACAGAGTATCATGACCTGTATCCAAAGAACACAGACCCTCAAAGTTCATCTGTGATTTGCAGTTAAGCCTTGCCCTATGTGGCCATAATGAATTTAGGATATATTTGAAAATGTCTTCCACCAGGAGAATAAAAAACAAAGTACGCTGTTCATGTAACAAAACCCGCTTCCTGGGTGGCGGGAAGGGCACTGGAAGATGCCTGTAGCAGGCGTTGGGCCTGAAGCAGTAGGGCAGTTAGCAGGAGCCGGCCTTCCGGTCGTGGGGGTTGTGGACGTGTTCTCAAAGTGCGGGTACGCCCAGGAGAAGCTCCTAAACAGGTAGGGGTTAGTGTTGTAAGCCTTTCAGCACCGAGTGGAAGGTTACTGCAGACCAAGGCAGAGGCAGGCTGGCAGGGGCAGAGCCGAGGATGTTCTCAGGTAGCGTGGGAGAAATGAGACCTCGGTGAAAAGCTCAGGATAGAAGAGGAACAGCGCTGGCATTTGAAAATACACTTGGTTCCCTTTACTGAGAAGCCAGCCTAGTTGTGTGGGAGAAACTTGCATGCTGAACGAGCAAAACCTACACTGATGTAGAACAAGTTTTGCTTTAACGACAGTATAATAACTAAAACATGAGACTTTAAGGAAAAGGTAGGGACATGGAAAAATAAAATTCTTAAAAAGTGGGGACATGGGCTTCCATGCTCTTGATCCTAACAGTTTTTAGAGATTCACATTCCCTGCAAATTCACCAACTTAAAGTATACAGCGTAATGTTCTTAGTATATTCAGAGTTCTGTGACTGTCACCACATCACCCAAGACCCTTGAGCCATCGGCTCCCGGTCCTCTAGTCCCCCAGCCCCCAGCAACCACTAATCTACTGCATGTATGGATCTGCCTGTTCTGTACATTCATATACATGGAATCATAGGCTGAGGCCTTCTGTGACTGGCCTTCACTTAGCTTGACGTCGGCGAGGTTCATTTGTAAATGTAACACCTGTCAGGACTTCATTGCTTTTTATTGGCAAACAGTATATTCCATTGAATGTCCGTACCACATTTTGTTTATCCATTTATTAGTTAAAAAACATGGGGGTTTCCAGCGGCCCCTCAGTGGCTCAGTTAAGTGACTTTGCTCAGGTCATGATCCCCAGGTCCTGGGATCCAGCTCCACAGCAGGTTCTGAGCTCAGCAAGGAGCCTGTTGCTCCCTCTCCCTCTGCGCCTCCCCCCTGCTCTTGCCCTCTCGCTCTCAAATAAATAGAATAAAATCTTCAAAAACAAAAATACAAAATGTGTCCTCAGCTTCTAGCCTGACAATGTCTGACAAATAGTGTTTCATTTTTCCTGTGAGTGGTCATAACTTTAAAAATAAGAGAGTTGGGTAGCCTGGGTGGCTCAGCGGTTGAGCATTTGCTTTTGGCCCAGAGTGTGATCCTGGAGTCCTGGATCACTCGTGTGATCGAGTCCCACGTCGGGCTCCCTGCATGGAGCCTGCTTCTCCCTCTGCCTGTGTCTCTGCCTCTCTGGGTGTCTCAATGAATAGATAAAATCTTTAAAAGCAGGGGGTGGTTCTGACACACGCTCTAGCGTGGATGAACCTTAAAAAAAATTATGCCAAGTGAAAGAAGTCGGTCACTAAGAGCTCACCTACCAGGTAGGATCTCCTTTAGATAGAATTTCCAGAACAGACAAATCCGCCGAGACAGGTAGGTTTGTGGTTGTCTGGGGCTGAGTAGTTGCTAATGAGCGCTGGCCTTTTGGCCGGAGATGAAGATGCCCTAAAGCTAGGGACGGTGGTTGCGCCCTCTGGATATGCTGGCACCCCCTGCCTTGTGCCCTTTAACGGTGAATTTCATGGGGTGAATGTCCCCTCCATAAAGCTGCTGGTTTTGAAAACGGCATGATAGGTCGTGGTCACTTTTTTTTTTTTTTTTTTTTAAGATTTTATTCATGAGACGCAGAGACACAGGCGGAGGGAGACGCAGGCCCGACGCGGGAGTCGGTCCCGGGGCCCGGGGTCACTCCCTGGGCCACAGGCGGCGCCCACCCGCCAGCCCCGGGCGCCCCAGGGCCGGGACCACCGGGGCGGGAGCTGGCGTGGCCGCCGCGCGGGGTGCGGGTGCCAGGACCCCGTGGCCCGCCCTCCCCGCGCCTGCGCCCTGGGCCCGGCGGCCTGCACCGCAGCCTCCCGGCCGCCGGGGGCGCCCCTCCTGCGGCCTCAGGGCCGGCGCCGCCTCCCGCTGGGTCTCCGCCCCCGCGCTGTGATTGGCCGGCGGGGCGGGGCGGGGGCGGGGCGGGGGCGGGGCCGAGGAGGCCGGGGCGCCCGCGAGCGGCTCGGCGGGGTTGCCCGACCCCAGGGCGGCGGCCGCGGTCACCGCCCTCGCCCCGCGGTTCCCCGCAGCGACTGGTTCCTGCCGCGGCTCCGGGTTTCCTTCCGCGAAATGAAAGCGGGCGGCGGCGCGTCGGTAGGAGCAGCGGCTCCGGGCTAGAGAGCAGGTGGGCGGGCGCGGCGGCGCGGAGCGGGCGGCGGGGGCGGCGGGGGCCGAGCTCCAGGACCCGGACCGCCGCGTGGGGGCGCGTCCCCGCCGCGGGCTTCGCGGCCGCAGATGGACACGGAGGGAGGGGGAGGGCGAGGGGCGCCCGGGGCTCCGCGCTCAGCGCCGCCTGCGGCCCAGGCCGTGACCGGGGCCCGGGTAGAGGCCCGCGTCGGCTCCCCGCGCGGAGCCTGCTGCGCCCTCGGCCGGGTCTCTGCCTCCCCGGGGCTCTGTCTCGCGAGCGCGTCAAGCATCCATTAAGAAAAGCCCCGGGCTGTGTGCTCGGCCCCGAGGGGTCCCCTGTTGGGTCCTTCGCTCCCTCCGCACACGGACACTAGGCCCGCAGGTCCCGGAGCTTCCACAAGGTCCGGCAGCACCGCCAGATGCTGCGTCCACAGTCTGCTCTTTTTTGCTTTAAAGATCGTATTTATTCTGAGAGCGAGCGGCGGGTGGGGGAGAAGGACATGGTCCCCAGCACGTTCCGGGGAGCGTGGAGCCCGGCGGGGCTCGACCTCGCTCCCTGAGCCCAAACCAGGAGCCCACACGGAGCCGGGGGGGCCCTCGAGTGGCCCGGGGCCGGCGGGTGCCCTCGGCCCTCGCCACCCGTGCGCTCCCGTCCACTCGCCCTGGGCCGCAGAGGAGGAAACGGAGGCCCCAGGAGTCGCGGCGGGGCCGGGGCTTGCAGGGGAGGCGGGCGGGGGGGAGGCGGTGGGCTGCTCCTCCGCGGCTCCTCCTCTGCTCCTCCTGTTGCTCCTCCGCTCCTCCTCCTGCTGCTCCTCCGCTGCTCCCGCTGCTGCTCCTCCTGCTGCTCTTGCTGCTCCTCCGCTGCTGCTCCTCCTTTGCTCCTCCTTTGCTCCTCCTGTTGTTCTCTGCTGCTCCTCCACTGCTCCTCCTGCTGCTCCTCCACTGCTCCTCCTCTGCTCCTCCTGTTGCTCCTCTGCTCCTCCTGTTGCTCCTCCGCTGCTCCTCCTGCTCCTCCACTCCTCCTGCTGCTCCTCCGCTGCTCCTCCTGTTGTCCTCCACTGCTCCTCCTCTGCTCCTTGTGTTGCTCCTCCTCTGCTCCCACTGCTGCTCCTCTGCTGCTCCTCTCTGCTCCTGCTGCTGCTCCTGCTGCTGCTCCTCCATTGCTCCTCCTGCTGTTCCTCCGCTGCTCCTCCTCTGCTCCTCCTGTTGCTCCTCCGCTACTCCTGCTGCTGCTCCTCCGCTGCTCCTCCTGCTCCTCCATTCCTCCTGCTGCTCCTCCGCTGTTCCTCCTGCTGCTCCTCCGCTGCTCCTCCTCTGCTCCCACTGCTGCTCCTCCGCTGCTCCTCCTGCTGCTCCTCCGCTGCCCCTCCTCTGCTCCTCCTGTTGCTCCTCTGCTGCTGCTCCTGCTGCTCCTCCACTGCTCCTCCTCTGCTCCTCTACTGCTCCTCCGCCGCTTCTCCTGTTGCTCCTCCTCTGCTCCTCCTATTGCTCCTCTGCTGCTCCTCCTGCTGCTCCTCCTCTGCTCCTCCTGTTGCTCCTCTGCTGCTCCTCCTGCTGCTCCTCCGCCGCTTCTCCTGTTGCTCCTCTGCTCCTCCTGTTGCTCCTCTGCTGCTCCTCCTGTTGCTCCTCCGCAGCTCCTCCTCTGCTCCTGCTGCTGCTCCTCTGCTGCTCCTCCTGCTCCTCCACTCCTCCTGCTGCTCCTCTGCTGCTCCTCCTGCTGTCTTCCACTGCTCCTCCGCTGCTCCTCTCTGCTCCTGCTGCTGCTCCTGCTGCTGCTCCTCCATTGCTCCTCCACTGCTCCTCCTCTGCTCCTCCTGCTCCTCCTGCCGCTCCTCGCCGCTTCTCCTCTTGCTCCTCCTCTGCTCCTCCTGTTGCTCCTCTGCTGCTCCTCCTCTGCTCCTCCTGTTGCTCCTCTGCTGCTCCTCCTCTGCTCCTCCTGTTGCTCCTCTGCTGCTCCTCCTCTGCTCCTCTGCTGCTCCTCCTGCTGCTCCTCCGCCGCTCCTCCTGTTGCTCCTCTGCCGCTCCTCCTGTTGCTCCTCTGCTGCTCCTCCTGCTGCTCCTCCTGCTGCTCCTCCGCTGCTCCTCGTCTGCTCCTCCTGTTGTTCCTCTGCTGCTCCTCCTGCTGCTCCTCCGCTGCTCCTCCTGCTGCTCCTCCGCCGCTCCTCCTGTTGCTCCTCCTCTGCTCCTCCTGCTGCTCCTCCGCTGCTCCTCCTCTGCTCCTGTTGCTCCTCCGCTGCTCCTCCTGCTCCTCCACTCCTCCTCCTGCTCTTCCTGCTGCTCCTCCGCTGCTCCTCCTCTGCTCCTCCTCTGCTCCTCCTGTTGCTCCTCTGCTCTCCTTCTGCTCCTCCACTCCTCCTCCTGCTCCTCCTGCTGCTCCTCCACTGCTCCTCCTCCTGCTCCTCCTGCTGCTCCTCCTGCTGCTCCTCCGCTGCTCCTCCTCTGCTTCTCCTGTTGCTCCTCTGCTGCTCCTCCGCTGCTTCTCCTGTTGCTCCTCCTCTGCTCCTCTGCTGCTCCTCCTGCTGCTCCTCTGCTGCTCCTCCTCTGCTCCTCCTGCTGCTCCTCCGCTGCTCCTCCTCTGCTCCTCCTGTTGCTCCTCTGCTACTCCTCCTGCTGCTCCTCCTGCTGCTCCTCCGCTGCTCCTCCTCTGCTCCTCCTGTTGTTCCTCTGCTGCTCCTCCTGCTGCTCCTCCGCTGCTCCTCCTCTGCTCCTGTTGCTCCTCCGGCTCCTCCACTCCTCCTCCTGCTCTTCCTGCTGCTCCTCCATTGCTCCTCCTCTGCTCCTCCTCTGCTCCTCCTGTTGCTCCTCTGCTCTCCTCCTGCTCCTCCACTCCTCCTCCTGCTCCCCCTGCTGTTCCTCCACTGCTCCTCCGCTGCTCCCACTGCTGCTCCTCCGCTGCTCCTCCTGCTGCTCTTCTGCTGCTCCTCTTGCTGCTCCTCTGCTGCTCCTCCGCTGCTCCTCCTCTGCTCCTTCTGTTGCTCCTCTGCTGCTCCTCCGCTGCTCCTCTTCTGCTCCTCCTGTTGCTCCTCTGCTACTCCTCCTGCTGCTCCTCCTGCTGCTCCTCCGCTGCTCCTCCTCTGCTCCTCCTGTTGTTCCTCTGCTGCTCCTCCTGCTGCTCCTCCGCTGCTCCTCCTCTGCTCCTGTTGCTCCTCCGCTGCTCCTCCTGCTCCTCCACTCCTCCTCCTGCTCTTCCTGCTGCTCCTCCGCTGCTCCTCCTCTGCTCCTCCTGTTGCTCCTCTGCTCTCCTCCTGCTCCTCCACTCCTCCTCCTGCTCCTCCTGCTGCTCCTCCACTGCTCCTCCTGTTGCTCCTCCGCAGCTCCTCCACTGCTCCCACTGCTGCTCCTCCGCTGCTCCTCCTGCTGCTCTTCTGCTGCTCCTCTTGCTGCTCCTCTGCTGCTCCTCCGCTGCTTCTCCTCTGCTCCTTCTGTTGCTCCTCTGCTGCTCCTCCGCTGCTCCTCTTCTGCTCCTCCTGTTGCTCCTCTGCTACTCCTCCTGCTGCTTCTCCTGCTGCTCCTCCTGCTGCTCCTCCGCTGCTCCTCCTGTTGTTCCTCTGCTGCTCTTCCTGCTGCTCCTCCGCTGCTCCTCCTCTGCTCCTCCTGTTGCTCCTCTGCTCTCCTCCTGCTCCTCCACTCCTCCTCCTGCTCCTCCTGCTGCTCCTCCACTGCTCCTCCTGCTGCTCCTCCGTTGCTCCCACTGCTGCTCCTCCGCTGCTCCTCCTGCTGCTCTTCTGCTGCTCCTCTTGCTGCTCCTCTGCTGCTCCTCCTGTTGCTCCTCCTGCTGCTCCTCCGCTGCTCCTCCTCTGCTCCTCCTGTTGCTCCTCCTCTGCTCCTCCTGCTGCTCCTCCGCTGCTCCTCCTCTGCTCCTCCTCTGCTCCTCCTGTTGCTCCTCCGCTGCTCCTCTGCTCCCGCTGCTGCTCCTCCGCTGCTCCTCCTGCTGCTCCTCCACTCCTCCTGCTGCTCCTGTTGCTCCTCTGCTGTTCCTCCTGCTGCTCCTCCTGCTGCTCCTCCTCTGCTCCTCCTGTTGCTCCTCTTCTGCTTCTCCTGCTGCTCCTCCTGCTGCTCCTCCTCCTGCTCCTCCTGTTGCTCCTCTGCTGCTCCTCCGCTGCTCCTCCTCTGCTCCTCCTGTTGCTCCTCCGCTGCTCCTCCTCTGCTCCCGCTGCTGCTCCTCCTGCTGCTCCCCCTGCTCTTCTGCTGCTCCTCTATCCCAGTGTCACCAAGGCGCCCCATGCCCTTGTCACCCGTGTGCAGCTAGCAGCCAGCCTCTCCTGAGGCCTGTGGGCCACTGTGTGGGAGGGGAGACTGAGGCTGACGGGCACTGTGGAGGGAAGGCAGGGCCTGCAGTATCAGGGGAAGATTTGACTGTGGACCTGGACCACAGGGTAGGGTGTGCTCGGTGGAAGGAACAGCATGCATGGTGGGTGCTGAGGGAGGCCCAGAGACTCAACATGTGAGCCCAGGATGGCCCTATAAAGCCCCGCACCTTCTGGAAGCAGGTGCCAGGAGTGGCCGTGGACCACCAAGGCACCAAGCTGGAACAGGTCATCCCAGCGACATGGTGCTGAGCCCCTCCAAGAAGGACATCAGTGCGCCCGGGGCCCTGGGGGTAAGGTCAGGCCCTCTCCCCAGAATCGCGAGACTGGGTGGGGCTGGGACTTGGAGTCACCATGGCCCATCCTGGGGCACCCGGGGCACATGCGAGCTCCAGGTCCTGCGTGGAGGGTCATGGCCCGCGTGTCGTGCGCACATGTGCACAGGTGCAGGGGCTGGGCAGCCAGCCCAGGGCAGGTGGGGAGGCCCCACATGTTAGCCCCATAACAGATGAAAAAGTCCTGGGGTTCAGCAGACACCCCAAGAGGAGAGGAGGGGGCCTCAGCGCAGAGCCGCAGGTGGCAGCTTCAGGAGCGCCCCAGCTGTGCTTTCTGGGCAGCTCGGTGGGCGCAGCCTGGTGGTTGTGCGGCCCAGGAGGTGCCCGGCCCGCCCAGGAGCCACTGCCCCGCAGGACACGGAACGCAGAGCAGGACATGGCACTACCCCAGTGGCGGGAGATTCGGGGACAAGGCCGAGGGCGTCCCACTGCGGGGCTGGGTGCCGGGGACACTGGGCGGGCAGGGGGGTGATGGAAGTCCATGGAGCTGGCCCGAGGGTGCCCACCTGCCTCCGGACGCCCACCTGTCCGCGGGTGCCCACCTGCCTCCGGACGCCCACCTGTCCGCAGTGCCCACCTGTTCCTGGGTGCCCACCTGCCCACGGGTGCCCACCTGCCTGTGGGTACCCACCTGCCCATGGGTGCCCACCTGCCTCTGGGTGCCCACCTGCGCGCGGGTGCCCACCTGCCTCCGGACGCCCACCTGTCCGCGGGTGCCCACCTGTCCCTGGGTGCCCACCTGCCTCTGGGTGCCCACCTGCGCGCGGGTGCCCACCTGCCTCCGGACGCCCACCTGTCCGCGGGTGCCCACCTGTCCCTGGGTGCCCACCTGCCTCCAGACGCCCACCTGTCCACGGGTGGCCACCTGTCCACGGGTGGCCACCTGTCCTTGGGTGCCCACCTGCCTCTGGGTACCCACCTGCCCACGGGTGGCCACCTGCCTCTGGGTGCCCACCTGCCCGTGGGTACCCACCTGCCCACGGGTGCCCACCTGCCTCTGGGTGCCCACCTGCCTCTGGGTGCCCACCTGCCCACGGGTGCCCACCTGCCTCCATACACCCACCTGTCCGCGGGTGGCCACCTGTCCTTGGGTGCCCACCTGCCCCCGGGTGCCCACCTGCCTCTGGGTGCCCACCTGCTCGTGGGTGCCCACCTGCCTCTGAGTGCCTACCGGCCCGTGGATGTCCACCTGCCTGTGGGTGCCCACCTGCCTGCGGGGCCTCCTGACGAAGCCTGCCCGGCCCTTCATCGGCTTGCCCCCTGCAGGCTTTCGTCGCCGGCCAGCAGCACGGGCGGCGGCCGCTCTGTGCGACATCTGTGGGGAGCTGGAGCCTGTGCCACCGGCCGGACGCCTCCTGAGGGCAGAGGGGCCTGGTGCCCCAGGAGCTGCTGCGGCTCAGAAAGGGTCACAAACCTGGGACAATGGAAAAGTATGGTCACAGAGTACTAGCAGCCCGGACGCCTGGGGACTCAGCGGGTGAGCACCGCCTGCAGACCAGGGCGTGACCCCGGGGTCCCAGGATCCGGATCGAGTCCCACGTCAGGCTCCCCACAGGGAGCCTGCTTCCCCCTCTGCCTGTGTCCCTGCCTCTCTCTGTGTCTCTCAGGAATTAAAAGAAAGAAAGAAAGAAAGAAACCACCCGCACAGTCATCTGCAAGCACCCTGTTTCCAAATGAGGCCACAGTCACAAGCTCCAGAGGTTGGGACCTCAGCATCTTTCGTGAGAGGGGGACACAGCGCAGCCCCCAATGCCAGGCACCTGATGCAGCCCCACGGCCGTGTCCTTCGCTCTGCTTCGTTTATCCACAGCGCTTGTCACAGCCTGGAATTGGCTCCTCCCGTCACGTGGGCAGCTGTTGGTGGCAGTAGGACCTCAGCGCCGCGAGCGCCGTGGGCCTGTCTTGGACTCCGGCTGTAGCCCAGGTGCTTGCAGGCGCGCGTGGCAGGTGCCGCAGACTCGCCTCCAAGGCTGACCTCACTGCCCTGCAAAACAGGAAGCTCCCGGGAGCAGGAAGCAGAGGAGTCTTTCTCGGGGCAGAAAGAGCAGCCTGTTCTCTGTGGTCCTGGGGGAGAGAACCAAAACCAAGACTGGACGGAGTCTCTGGGGCAGGGGGCGCGCCCCATTTCTAGTTTCAGGAATGTTGGAAGCCATCAGTACTGCCACTGCTGTCTTAGCAGGGACTGGGCTTCCCGTCGCTGAAGGCATTCAAGCCTGACGGCCCCTGGACAGGAAGCTAGAGTGAGATGGTAGGGATGAGGTTGGGCAGCCTCTGAGGCGCCGCCAGCCTTGAGGCCATCTGGGCCCCGAGAAGAGCCCAGGGCTAGGGTCCCCTCATTGGGGAGAAGGTCAGCAGAGCTCGAGGCGTCTGGGGAGCCTAACAGCACGGCCTTGAACCCGAGGCCCCCCAGAAGCTGCTTCTAAGTCACCCCTGGTGGAGGCGCTGATTGCGTGGCTTTGGTGGAAAAAGTCCCCATCCTCCCCGGAGTGATGTGCTGAG
This sequence comes from Canis lupus familiaris, assembly GCF_011100685.1. Classification (NCBI taxonomy): domain Eukaryota; kingdom Metazoa; phylum Chordata; class Mammalia; order Carnivora; family Canidae; genus Canis; species Canis lupus. The sequence goes on from NC_049254.1 coordinate 31,841,841, forward strand.
CCTACGCCCCTGCTCCAGGGCCTGTTGCAGAGCTGCCTGCAGCCCCAGGCCGGGCTCCCGGGACCCTGTGGCCGCGGGCCAGGGAACGGGGCGCAGCAGCCCCGATGGCGCCCCAGAGGACAGGCTGAGTCTGAGTCGGGGAGTCCCGGGCTTGGCCCAGGGGCGCAGGGAGCTCCCCGCCCGGAGGTGCACACTTAGGAGGCTGAGGGCGGGCCCAGGCCTGGCCCTGCAGGTCCCCTCCCACCTCCGGGGTGGTCGGTGGTCGCTGAGGCCGCCTCCTGGGCCCATTGGGGTGGGAAGGGCCCCTGCAGGCTGCAGCGGGGGCGGGGGGGGGGCGCCTCCCCAGCCTGGGTGCTGGCCGCCTCTGTTAACCAACCTTCAGGCTGTGGCCAAAGCCGCGGAGCCCAGGGGGGCAACCTGGGGAGATGCAGAGCGAAATGAAACGCCCCCAAGGAATCTTTGAGAGTTCAAACAAAAATGGGGAAAATCAAAACCTTGCTTTTTCCTCTGAATGTTTTTCGTTCTCTAGGCAAGGCCTGCGTATCTCTAAATATGGTCATTTAATGAGTAAGATGGATTATATGTAATTTACATTTACACAGATCTACATGTACCGTGTGATTATGTATCATTGAAAATGTATTTGTTTTCTTGTTTTGTCTTTTTAAAGATTTTATTTATTCACGAGAGACACAGAGAGAGAAAGAGAGGCAGAGACCCAGGCAGAGGGAGAGGCAGGCTCCATGCCGGGAGCCTGAGGCAGGACTCGATCCCGGGTCTCCAGGATCACGCCCTGGGCCAAAGGCAGGCGCTAAACCGCTGCGCCACCCAGGGATCCCCAGACCCTGTATTTTCAACGAGATTTTATTTGCACCTCTCTTAGTTTTATGGGTTTGAACTGACTCATCTCAGCCGTGTGGCTAATAAATGGAAGATTTATTACTATGCCTGATAATAATAATAATAATTTCTAATAACAGTGATTTTAAAATTTGTATAGATTATAATTTTTCCAAGGACCTGCAGTGCTTCGTAATTATCCCAATTACCCTGTCGATCAGTTGGCTCCACTGTAGCCGCGAGTGTTGCTGAAGTCAGCTGTTCTCTGCCCCAGGCCTCTGAAGGGCCCTGAGCACAGCTCCGTGACGCTGGCCAAATGCAGCCGACGCTTGCTCCCGTCCCTGCTTTTATTCTGCAGCTTTAGTATTGGGAGCCCCAAGCTCCGAGCGGGCCTGGACATCCTGTGGCTTGAATTCCCTGTTCAAGGAGGGGCCCATGCCACGTGCCTTTAGGTAAAAAAACAACAAACAAACGTGAAGAAAGAATGCAAATGAGACGCAAGTCTGAGGAGCAGGGGACTTCCCGGGGCTCCCTCCGCTCAGAGTTTTTTCTGCGCCAAACCGTCTGGTGGGGACTTGGAAGAGGTGTTACCCGAGGAGATGCATGGTTTGGAACATACGTCCGTGGACAAGGGGCGCAGCTGCAGGTCCCCAGCGGCGGTGGCCCTGAGGGTTGGGACGCGCTCCCCCGCTTGTGGCTCTGGGACCTTATCTGGGACCCCTCAGGCTGGACTATTTGGTTGAGCTTAATTTCAAGCAGCTGGTGGGGGGTTTTTCTTGGAGCACGAGCACCACGACCCGCGGTTTCCCTGCCTGGACGGGTCGTCTGGCCCCGGCCCGACACACCCATCCCCGTGTTCTGTCCTGGGCCTCCTGATACGTCAAATGTGACCTTGTCGTCACGGGAACTCAGAAACTGAAGAGATCATATTTAGTTGCTGGGCCAACACCCTACCTTACCCTTGGGGAAACTGAGGCCCAAAGGAGAGAAAGCAAGTTAGTAGCAGGAGGAGGACTTGAGTCCAACCCCCACTTGCCTCCGGGGCTGGACTCACCAAGAAATCCCCGCTCTGGGCCATCTGCAAAGTTCTCTCTTTTGCTCGTCACATGGGAACAGGAGGACTTTGCAAACCGTGTCGTCAATGCTTACGTGGCCACTTCTCTCTTTTTTTTTTTTTTTTGACCTTTTCAGTGCTGACCTTTCTCATACTTGTCTGAGTCATGGTAATGAAATACTCCCTGGCAGTGACCATCATTCTGGATTAAGTTTTAAGTGTTGGTTTTGGACTGGTCCGCTGAGCCCCAAGCTTCCAGGCGATGGCAGGTGGGAGGAGGCCTGGCACGAGGCGAGGGCAGGCGGTGCCCTGTTCTTAAGGGGCTGAAAGGATAAGGCAGTGGCCAGAGAACGGGTGTGGGCGGTACAAAGAAAGCCGCACGTGAGCGCAATGGGCGAAAGCAGTCAGGTAGGCTTCCCGGAAGAGGGAGCACTTTACCTGGGCCCTAAGGAATGGGCTGCGCGGTCTATTCCAGGAGGGACTCAGGCATGGAGGTAGGGCTTCTCGGGAACATGACTTGTTCTCACAAGAGTAAAGAAGGGAGAGGAGGGTGGGAAATGGGCTGGTCTGCCCGGGGTGCTTGTCCGTTGACCCCTTTAGTTTCATGTGTCCCGTGAGGTCCTAGAAATGCAGGCTTGATACGCCTGCCCTTGCCGCCTCTCCTGGCCTAGGCCCGGGTCACGAGGACCAGGACTGGAGCTGTTGTGCCGGGGCATCGTGGGAGGTGGTCTGTTCCACCGAGGCGCGCCACCGAGGCGTCTTCTCTCCACGGTGGGACCCTGAAGACCTAACCCCGGGAGGGAACAAAGACAACGCGGAGATGCCGGATCCCAGGTGCGCAGGTGCTCTACGGGGCCAGCGGTCTGGATGCCTGATGCGTAACACCCGGAGAAAGCCCGTCAGCTCAGAGCCCTCAGCAAGGAGCTCGTCAGGAGCTGAGCAGGGATCACCGGCCGTGACGGCCACCGTGGGAGTCTAAGCTTCCGCGGCGTCTGCCCGTGAGGGTGAGGAGCCAGGCGTGGCCACTGAGCTCTGCTGCTCAGCATCACGGCATCTGCGCAGAGCGGAGCGCAGGCTTGGGTCCCGTGGACAGTCCTGGGCGTGAGCAGAGTCCGTATTGATCAAGTCCACACACCCGTGTTGCTTTGAAGTAGAAACCTTCATCCGGGGGACGCTGGGCCCGCTCTTCCCTTCCTCACGAGATGCAGCCACACTCGGAAACCTGCTGGGTGCCAGGAATGCGTTCATCTAGCCAACAGCTAATGTGCGTGGACCTGGCTAAGCCCAGGGGATGGGGGGGCGGCCCGTGTGCTGGAGGCGAAGGACACCGTCACCGGTACTGACGCGACCTGGCTCCTGCCTTCCCACTCAGCCGCCTGAGTTTTCTGCTGGAAGTAGGGCTGGTCAACCAGGAGTGGGTGAGCTCACCGGTGTTGACAGAGCAAGCGAAGCGAATCGCTCTGGGTGCCAGGCCTTCTGCAACCTGCCAAGGTGTGTGCCGGGCAGGGTTCGCGGCTCAGGGGGGCACGGTCTGCTTCAGGAGCCAACAGGAGAGCACACAGGGGGTAAGAGGCAGGGTGGGAGGTACCGAACCCAAGCACAGCAATCTCATCTTAGGATTGATGCTGTGATCATGGGAAAGGGGGAGCGTTGAGGGACCGGGCGAGGTGGGAGGAGCACTGGGGTGAACGAATCTCACGGCTGAGTGCAAACCTCTCACCGTGGAGCACAAAGAAGTCTGAATCCCAGCACAGCCACAAAAACCAGCCACGGGGGGAGCTGGGGGGAGAACTGGGAGACGTGCCGAGGAACACAGCTCTGCTCCTGGCTGGCCCCGGGAGCCTGTATGAGTCGGTGCAATTGCCCGGTTTCTCCAAGAAGGTAGTGCACATTCCCAGCAGCGTGCAGGGCGTGCCTCGGGGCAGCAGGCTGGTTGCACCGACCTCTGGAGAACTAAAGCTACCCTCTTTATCCCCTTCTTCCAGCTGCTCCCATCCCGCAGTGTCTCGTAACGGACCGTGCCAAAGTCAGCCGTGATCTGAAGATGGAAGCTGTTCTTTGAGAGAAGATGAAGATTGGAGCGGGGGTGCGGCGGGGAGAGCATTCCACAGGAAGTGCTACGGGGGCCTGCACCTGGGGAAGGAGGAATCCAGCCAAGGGAGGGGGAGGCTGATGTGGCTGGAATGGGTGGTGCCACCTGGGCGAGGAGGCGGCACCAGAGGTCGGCTGGGTCCCTGCGGCGATGGCCACTCACCCGAGGACGTCGACCGTCCTGCTGCTCGGAGCGGCGTCTCCCCAGCTCCGCCGGCCCGGCCTCCCTCCACAAACCGGTTCCCCGCGGCCCGCGGTGCAAGGGTCCAATCTTGTCGCATGGCTGCATCCCGAGTCCCTGCACCGGGGTGAACTGTCAAACTGGGAATCCCGGAGGCAACGTGGCCTCGTTCAACAGCAAGCCTTCCTGGCGGGCAAAGCTCTGGCGCCCCGGAGCCTTTGTGAGGAGGCGCCAACCAAAGGCCTCTTAGTTGGGGGATCCGCGTCCTGGGCCCCCGCTGCCGCCTCATCCCCGGGCCTCAGGCCCGACGGAACGGGCGTCACTTGCCCCGAAGCCTCGCTGAGCAGTGGACGGCTCCCTCCGAGGGGAAGGCTGGAGGCCGTGCTCCCACCTCGGCTCTGCCTCGGTCATCCCCGTGCCCTGGAGCCGCGGGGACGGAGGACACCCCCGACACGCTGGCAGTGCACACAAGACGTAAATGAACATACACGAGCTGCGTGACACACGATACCGGCTCCTGAAGTAGACCCTGGAAAGGGCCAGTGTCCTTTCTCCCTATACTTCCCGGCCCCTTAAGTACTGAAACACTATCAGTACCCCACAATATCAGACCCACAGGCAGAACACACGTCAGAGCTCCAATCCCCTCGACAATCCTCATAAATGATTAGCCCCCACTGAGCTCTTCCAAAAAAAATTCTTTTTGCACTATTTTATATTCCAGAGTCTGTATCGTTTGGGGAGACTTCTGATCACTCACACTTTTTTTTTTTTAATTTTTATTTATTTATGATAGTCACAGAGAGAGAGAGAGAGGCAGAGACACAGGCAGAGGGAGAAGCAGGCTCCGTGCCCCGGGAGCCCGACGTGGGATTCGACTAGGGATCCCTGGGTGGCGCAGCGGTTTGGCGCCTGCCTTTGGCCCAGGGCACGATCCTGGAGACCTGGGATCGAATCCCACGTCGGGCTCCCGGGGCACGGAGCCTGCTTCTCCCTCTGCCTGTGTCTCTGCCTCTCTCTCTCTCTCTGTGACTATCATAAATAAATAAAAATTAAAAAAATTAAAAAAAAAAAATGCTTGTCTAGATCCTGAAAACCACCATCTCCTTATCACCCGCTGGCACTTCAGTGTGATTAAGAGACCTGTGAGCAAAAGGCTCTCGTGTTTGCTTTGAAATACACATTTAAAAAAAAATAAATTTAGAGAATAAATAAACAAATAAATAAATATAAATAAATAAATTTAGGGGAAAATAAATATAAATAAATAAGTTTAGGGAATAAATAAATATAAATAAATAAATTTAACGGGAAAATAAATATAAATAAATAAATAAATAAATAAATAAATAAATAATAATAAATAAATAAATAAATTTAGGGGCAACCGGGTGGCTCAGCGATTAAGCATCTGCCTTCAGCCCAGGGCATGAGCCTGGAGTCCCGGGATCGAGTCCCACATCGGGCTCCCTGTATGGAGCCTGCTTCTCCCTCTGCCTGTGCCTCTGCCTCTCTTTGTCTCTCTGTGTGTGTCTCATGAGTAAATAAATTAAATAAAAAAAAAAAAAAAAAAAGAACCGTCTTCACATCCTGCAGGCTGCTGTGGGATCCCCAGTGCCAGAGCTCCCCGGGTTGCATGCTTATTCCCAGACCAGACTCCAGCCTCTGAACCCAGCCTGCTGCGATTCACGTGTTGCTTCGAGGCGGCCTGGCACGGTCGCTGCTCTACTCTGGACGTGACCTTTCCCTTCATGCTGTTTCCTTGGAGCTGTCTTAGCCCTTGGAGCATCTCCGGTGCAAGTCAGAAGGGTTTGCTAAGCCCACCCCCCGCACGAGGGCCCTGAGCCCCTGGGGCCCTCTCGGCCTTTCCCACAGGTGGCCTGGCCGTGAAAGAGCTATTCCATGGGCCTTTCCTTGAGACTAGGAATTGCGCTTTGTGAGTATGTCCGTCCTAAAGCTCTGATTACGTGTGATATCTGCTCAAATACAGGCGCTTGGGCTCGACCCCTTGGTGATTCCCTGGATCTGGGCAAGGCCTAGGATTCTTTAACAAGCTCTCAACTAACTGATTCTATTACAGAATCTGGGACCGCTCTGAGGGACACTGCCCTAAGGAAATTACTTTAAAGCTGATCTATTTGATCTATTTGCATGAGGTGTTCTCATGAAGCTATTTAGAACAGAAAAGGAAAAAAAAAAAAAAAAAAACAACTGTGGTCAAGTCCCCAAACCACCTTGTTAGGAAAGATTAGATGTTAAATTTTTTTAAAGATTTTATTTACTTATTCATGAGAGACACAGACACAGGCAGAGGGAGAAGCAGGCTCCATGCAGGGAGCCCAATGGAGGACTCGATCCCAGGACCCCAGGGTCACGCCCTGGGTGCAGGCGGCGCTAACCGCTGGGCAACCCGGCCTGCCTGGACATTATACCTTAATAAAGCAATGGTATTTTACCATTAAACCTAAAACATTAAAGCACACACACACCTAAAAGATGATAGAACCATAGCCTGAAGGATTAGACCCAGATTGCCTTGAAATCATGCTGTGCAGCGCCCGAGGGCCTTGCTCACTCTCACCACATGAGTTCCCGGTTCTAACACTATTAAGAAAAAAAAATCCTCAAAAGACAATTTCAAGTAACAAAAGTAGAACACAGGAGCGTGTGCCAGGATTAGCAATTGTCTTATTTTTTTTTTTTTTTTTAGCAATTGTTTTCAGGACATTGTTTACTACAATGAGAAGCGCCGTAAAGGGATTATGTGGATTCCTGTGGTAGTAGCTTCTTGACTGCAAAAACTGGTAAATACATCCCCCAACTAAAAAATATCTCCCCCGAAATCCCCTTTCCCGAAACGTTTGCGGCATAAACACCTCTGTGTCACGAGAAGCCCCATGTCTCAACCAGATAACGTAACCCAGCATTTCCTCCAAGACCAGACAAAGGTAATGGGAGACCAGAGAGTATCTACCCCCAAAGAGGGAAAATAAGGAGAGCACCCCTGGGAAAATACGAGGCCAGGTTGTTATTTAAAGGCCTCAGGGGAAAAAAAAAAAAATAAAGGCCTCAGGGGATCCCTGGGTGGCGCAGCGGTTTGGCGCCTGCCTTTGGCCCGGGGCGCGATCCTGGAGACCCGGGGTCGAATCCCACGTCGGGCTCCCGGTGCATGGAGCCTGCTTCTCCCTCTGCCTGTGTCTCTGCCTCCCTCTCTCTCTCTCTCTCTGTGTCTCTCATGAATAAATAATATTAAAAAATAAATAAAAATAAAGTGAATGAGATAAAATGAACAACGAGGGAACAGATGTGACCAGTGTAAGTTGACTGTGTGACTCTTTCCACTCTTCTCTGGGTCTGAGGTCTTCGGCGCCGAATGTCAGCGCTGCGGGGCGGGGCACGGGACAGGGACTCACAGTCCGCTCCCCCGAGAGGCCTGTCCTCACACTTGCCAGCAGGGTCCCTGAAGGCCCCGGGCTTGGCGAAGCCCCCAGCCCTTTCCCAGGGACCGCGTTTCGGGCAGCTTCCCATGGGGCCGGAGTCAGAGCTGGCAGTGGTCGAATGACGTCAGGACACGGAGGCTGGATGGAGTCCAGTTTGTCTGGCTCGCAGAAAAAAATAGGTCCTGTGTCCTCGACAGCCCTGATAAGGCGCCTCCAGGGATTTGAGTAATGGTCAGACCCAGGGGATGAACCGGGTCTAAGAAAACTGGACAATGGAGAGCCCCGAGCAGTGGCACAAGGAAATTCTTCCCCTGAATTGCCTTTTCCTCCTGAGATAAGAAAGCGCACAATAAGGCCTCGCTGGGGACTGCGCAGCCGGGAGCCTGGGGCTGGGGGCTCTGGGGTCCCAGGGGCCGAGCTCCGCCCGCAGGGGGCATAGTCCTCGACCTCGGGGGCCCAGGCCCGGGGCAGCCTGTGAGCCTGCTGCCTCCTGTGCCGGTTCCAAGGAGGTCCAGTCCCCTCCTCCCGGCCTCATCCGTAGGCCGCGAAAACTCAAACACACACGCGCGTGTGGCCTTCTCAGCCCCTAAAGGCCCCTGAAATATCCGTTATCATCATTACCTGCGGGCACGGAGCGGTCTGTTCTGAAGCTTCCCCCTCTTTCCGGGCCCAAGTCTCTCGCCTCTTTAAGGCCTTGACTACGTTTTGTTGTGAGATCCTATAAGCGAAGCCCCTTTAAACTTCCGAGGAGGCCGGACTGAGATCCTAGGAGACCCTGGCTTTCTCCCGAGCAGATGGAGTGGCGGAGGTGTCCCCTCTTTGGCTGGCCTTACCTACAAAGTGGAACCCCGCAGGCAAGCGGTGACCCCTGCGACCCCAGGCGGGTGAGGAGCTGGCTGACCCAGCAGGTGGGTGCACTGCGGGGTGGGGGGGACGGCCCCTCTGGTCCAGGTGTGGGCGGAACCCGGGGGGCCTCTGCCTGGCCTGCAGGGGGAGAGGATCAGCGGGGCCAGCAGGTACAAGCCGCGGGGAGGACTTGAACTCGGCACTGGGGGGCGGCCCTGCGACCCTGGCCGAGCCTTGGGGGCTGCGCAGAGCTCGGGACACCAGGGTTGCCCCAGGCCAGCCCCTCCTCCGCTGCACCCCGCTCGAGGCCTCCTGCGGAAGATGCCCCGACCCAGCACGGGTCCCCCCCCCCCCCCTCACCCTGCCACGGCTCTGGACCACCTTCCCAGCCACGGCTCCGTTGTTGCCTGTGTCCTGCCCGGAGCCGCGGGCCTTCGCTCCGGGCTCGCTGAGCCTTCGCTTTCTCAGCCGCTGAGGTTATTACCCTTCGCCCTGCTTACGTCACCCGCTGGCTCCCAGCACCCACACACGTAAGGAGAGTTCGCAGAGAGATCGTGGATATTCTCCGTCTGCTCGCCCGCGCCCCTTCCCTTCTGCTCACCCAGCTGCATGCCCCGGGGCCAAGTCCCCGTCCCCCCGGCTGGGCAGCGCGCGATCCCATGCCGCGGACGCCACGTCTGTCCCGGAGCCCGGGCGCCCAGGGAGGGGACAGCGACGGGTGCCGCGCTCTCAGGCTCCGGGTGACAATCTTCCAGCAGGAGCACGGCCGGAGGAGCGGAGGCCAGACCGAGCAGTGTCCCCCCAGAGGAGCGGGGGCCGCCCGGGCCACTGTGAGCCCGTGTTCGAGCCCCGAGGCCTTGGCGTCTGTCCCCGCCACTCCTCGGCTCCTTCCCGCTGGCGGCTGCGGGCAGCAGTTCTGGAACCGGCTGCGGCGAGACCAGGGCTCTGACCGCCCGGTGATCCAGGGCCACCTGGCCTTGCCTGTGGTTTTATTTTAATTCGGGGTCCTGGGCCTGGTTCAGTAGATCCGGGAGGAGCCCTGAGATGGCGGGACCTGGTCGCACGGACCTGCGGTGGCAATACCCACCCATCCCCCCGCCACCATCCCCCGGAGCCTGCACACCCCTCCCCGCGGGAGCTCAGCATCCCCGGAGGGCCCACGCGCCTCGCTTGGCCAGACCCCGAAAGCTTAGAGGGGCCACGAAGTGACCCGCTCAGGACAGGAGGGGCCAGGAACTTCCCCGCACCTCCCGCTCCTCATCTGCGAAATGGGAATGAAGCCAGTTCTTCCGTCGTCGTCGTCGGGGCTCAGGGAGCAGCCAGGAGCCCGGGCAGTGACGGCGGGGGGCGGGAGAGGCAGCGAGGCCTGGCTCGGCGACTGGGCCCGGAGCCGGACTCCGGTTGGCAGCCTGGCAGCTACTCCCCGTGTAACCTCCGTGCCTCAGTTTCCTTCTCTGTACAATAGGGGTGGTCGGGACTCTCTCCTGGAATGTTTGTTGTGAAGATTTTGTTTATTCATTTGAAGGCGGGGAGCAGGGGTGTAGGGAGAGGGGCAGAGGGAGAAGCTGCGGGAGCCGCGCTGGGCTTGGCTGCCCCCCCTCCAGGACTGTGAGGTCATGACCCGAGCCGGGCAGACGCAGACACCCCACCCCCACTCCCCACCCCCCACCCCACCCCCACCCCCGACAGGCCGGGCTCCTGGCCTGTCACTAACAGGGATCAGACCGTGAGCAAGCGCGAGGCTCTGAGGTCATGTGGGGTGAACAGCAGCGGGTTCGCTGGGACCACGACGTCTGCTGTGACCTGTGGCGGCCTCGCGGTGTCACTGCTGGACAGCCAGGCTCTCGGCCGCTGCCGCCCCTGCTCCTGGCAGCTCCTCGCAGCTCCTCGCAGCTCCCCGTGCCCAGTGGGCCCCGGAGTCCCCTGACCCAGCCCAGGGCGCCCCGACCGACCGGCCCCTAGTGCAGCGGCTCACCCCGCGGCCTCCTCCTGGGACTGCGGCCTCGGCCTCTCATGCGGAGTCAGGCGGGCCCAGCCCCTCCCGCGGGCTCAGCCTCCGCTGCGCCCTCCCCCCTGCACCCCCGCTGGGTGCCTGCAGCTTTTCCCTGAGCTCCCCAGCTCCAAGGGCCTAAGCATATCCGCTCCCCAGTGAGGCCGCTCTTCCAGAGGGACTTGCCCAGGTGAGCCCGGGTCCCCACGCCCGGGTCCCCACGCCCGGCAGTCCTCCATGCTGCCCAGGGACTCACCCTCACGGGGAAGACTCCCCAGGAGAACCAGGTGCCGCGGGGGGGGGCGGGGGGGGGGGGCGGCCTCCTGGAGCCACCGCCAGGCATCCTGAGGCACTTCCTTGCTTCTTAGGGAAGAGGCCAAAACCCCCCACATCTAATGTCTGCTTAGAAACCATGTCCTGCAGAATTTTTTTTTTAAGATTTTATTTATTCACTCATGAGAGACACAGAGACCCAGAGGGAGGCAGAGACCCAGGCAGAGGGAGAAGCAGGCTCCATGCAGGGAGCCCGACGTGGGATTCGATCCCAGGACCCCGGGGTCACACCCCGGGCTGCAGGTGACGCTAACCGTTGAGCCACCTGGGGATCCCCTCCTAGGAAATTTTAAAGCCCGCACGTGTGATTCTCATTTGCAGCCAAAGTAGACAATCCCCGAAATAGGGAGACTGACACCTAATGGTTATTAAAAGTCACCTGTACAAAGGGCTCGGTGCTTATTCCCTGGAGGCCACCGTTCCCCGGAACACTTTGGCCCTAAAATATTAGAGCTAAATCCGTCCTCTGGGGTCAGCTGACCCAATGGTTGCCTAGCGCAGGGCACAGCACACCATCGGGTCAAGGTGGCTCACGTCCTGCTGACTCAGTGGGCCTGGGAGCAGAGGAATGTGGGGGGAGGGGACAGGCATCCCAAGTACAATCAGACAGGGAGGGTGCTGGCTTCAGAAGCTGGAAACGAGGGGATCCCTGGGTGGCGCAGCGGTTTGGCGCCTGCCTTTGGCCCAGGGCGCGATCCTGGAGACCCGGGATCGAATCCCACATCGGGCTCCCGGTGCATGGAGCCTGCTTCTCCCTCTGCCTGTGTCTCTGCCTCTCTCTCTCTCTCTCTCTGTGACTATCATAAATAAATAAAAATTTAAAAAAAAAAAAAAAAAAAAGAAGCTGGAAACGGGGCCATTCTCCAGGTTAAATTTAAATCTCTTGGGCAGCCCCAGGGGCTCAGTGGTTTAGCACCGCCTTCCGCCCAGGGTGTGACCCGGGGTCCTGGAATCAAGTCCTGCGTCAGGCTCCCTGCATGGAGCCTGCTTCTCCCTCTGCCTGTGTCTCTGCCTCCCTCTCTCTCTCTCTCTCTCTCTGTGTCTCTCATGAATAAATAAAATCTTTAAAAAATTTTTTTAAATCTCTTGCCAAATAACATATCCTAACATATCGCCTATCCGGCTTTTGGAGCATGTTTTCAGATGGGAGCAAATGTAGGTCCAAAGCGGGACCCCCGGGGGAGCGGATGTGTGCCCCTGGGAACGCGAGCCGGGCGGGCACCTGCTGGCCAGGAAAGCCCCGGGCTCCGATGACCTCACGGCTCTGTGCTGGCGGGTGCCCAGCTCTCCCTGCCCCTCGGCCACCGCCACCCACAGGCACACTGGGGCGCACGGGAAAGCGGCCCCGTCGATAAGGCACGTTCCCACGTGCCGCGGCCTCATGCCTCCTCCACGTCCCGTGATGTCAGGCTGCGCGAGCTGAGTGAGGTCAGCGGGTGGCTCTCCCTCCCTGGACACGCAGGAATTTTTTGGAGAAGGCCCAGAGGGGCAAATGCCTGGTCATGCCCGAGCTCTCTGCGTGAGGCCTCCGCTCCCACAGCTCGAGGCCATCTGCTCCTGGGCCTGCGGGACGTGCCTGCGCTGGGCCTGCGGTCAGAGGGCACAGGAATGCTTGCAGGCCCCGAGGAGTCCAAAGGCCCGGAAGGTGACGGCCCCTGGAATGAGGCTCAGATGCTGCCGCCTCCAGGGCCCGGCCTCAGGGCGGTCCCTCGCTCCGTGTGCTCAGGCAGTGACCCCGAGAGGCCTTCCCGAGCCCCCGAAGAGCTCGGAGGCAGGGAACCCGCTGGGCTGCCGGAGCCTCCCCGTCCCTGGGCAGGCCCGACGCTCACCAGAGAGCCTGCTCCCCCCGGCGTCAGGCCCCTGGCTGGCCGCGTGGGAGCGGAAACAATAGCCCGGCCGAGGGAGGCCTGGGCGAGTGCTGGAAAGTCACATGATTGTCCGGGTCGGACCCATTTGTCAAAGACGGCTTTCCTCTCCCTCACCGCGTCCCAACACCCCTCGATAAGATAGGGTCCCCAGAGCACAATAATCCCTTCCTGAGATACAATGCAGAGGCTCCTGAGAAAAGAAACAGGAGTGAGGCTAATTTTGGCTTTTCTGGGACTAAAGAAAAGGAGGCCGGCAGGCCCCATCCAGCTCAAGGAAGCCGTGGGCCTGGGCATCTGCTGGATCACCGGGGCTTGGGGAACAATGCGAGGGGGTGGGACGGGGCGGGGGGGGGGACCACCAGGCTCTGAAGTGGACGCTTCCTTCCGGGGTGGGGGTCCTTGACTTGCCTCTGCCCTTCAAAGCGATCGCCCTAAAAAGCTGTGCGTCCGTAGGAGGAGGGCAGCCTAGCTCCTGCCCTCGGTGGCAATGCGGTCGGGTTCCCACGTGCGGGAGGACGGGCTGCGTATGATCCAGAGGTCGGGCTCGGCTCAGAGCACGCGGTTCGGACTCTCTCCGTGTGACTCGGACTCGGGTGCTCCAGGAGCAAGGCTTCGGGCTAGCAGCGAGCCTGTCCCTCCACGCCGTGTCGCGGCCGGCCGCAGCTTCCTAACTGATCACCCGAGTGAGCCAGCTCTAATCCTATTCTTCCTCCGGCTGTCCCCCCACTGCCACCTGGGCCTCTATGTGACATAGTGGCACCTCCGGGTCCATGAAGAAGATGTTTCATGACTTTCTTTATCCCATCTTTTCTCCAGGAGCAATGAATGGCACTCGTGCTGGATCCATAAGAGCAAGGACTCGGGGGTGGGGTGGGGATGGGACCAGTGTGAATCCTGTTCCTGCCACTCACGAGCTTTGTGACCATCTGATTTCCAGTTTCTTTTTTTTTTTTTTTTAAGATTTTATTTATTTATGAGAGACACAGGGAGAGAGGCAGAGACACAGGCAGAGGGAGGAGCAGGCTCCATGCAGGGAGCTTGATGCAGGACTTGATCCCAGGACCCCAGGATCACGCCCTGGGCTGAAAGCAGGGGCTAAACCGCTGAGCCACCCAGGGATCCCTAGATTCCCATTTTTTTAAAGATTATTTATTTGGGGGAGGGCAGGAGCAGGGGGGAGGGGAAGAGGGGGACGAGGTGGGGCAGAGGGAGAGGGAGAAGCAGACTCTGCTGAGCAGGGAGCCTGATGTAGGGTTTGATCTCAGGCCCCGGAGATTGTGACCCAGCTGGAGGCAGGCACTTGACCAACGGAGCCCCCCGGGCGCCCCTAGATCCCCATTTTTAAGTTGAGGTGCCAAAAGCTCAGACGAATGAAGGGGTCAACCCAAGGTCTTGTAGCAAGTGCAGCAAACTCTCAAAACCCCAAAGGAGACCCGCTGCCTGTAGGGCCAGCAATTCCTTCCGTTGCAACAGGATCGGGGGTCTCGGCTCGGAGAGGGGAAGTCGGATGTCAAAACAGCTCCCCTGCTCCTGAGCCCTGGAAGGGAGGAGGGACCCAGGTGACGCCTCGGGCTGTGGGAGATGTGGGGCCCGAGGCGCGGTGGCCGTCGGTGTGTCCGGGAGCTGGAGGAGAGGCCCGGATGTGGAGGACGGACCCGCCGCCGCCTGCTGGTCTCGGTCTCTGCCTCTCAGCCCCACGGATGGTCCACGGGCCTCAGGAGCTCGCACTGTCCCGCCTGCGCCCGGAGCAGCCAGCGGCCAAGGGGGCATCCCTAGCCGACACAAGGGCGCTGAAGCAGAGCACAGTCTCTTTTTTTAAATTTTTTTAAAGATTTTACTTATTCATGAGAGACACAGAGAGAGAGGCAGAGATGCAGGCAGAGGGAGAAGCAGGCTCCTCGCAGGGAGCCCGACGTGGGACTCGATCCCGGGACCCGGGGTCACGCCCCGGGCCGCAGGCGGCGCTAACCACTGGGCAACCCGGGCCGCCCCAGGGCCTCCCTCTGAACAACACTGTCGCCCAAAGATTCCTGCCCTCAAAGGCTATGCCTCCAGCCGCAGAGAAGCTGGGTCTCATCCTCATAAGAGGAGAAGCTGCAGGCGGAAAACGGGCTTGGTGCCACAGCGCGGTGTCAGCACAGGTGTCAGCACAGGTGTTCCCTGAGCCCGGGGAGCAGAAGTCCTCGTTTTCCCGGAGGAAAGTCCCTTCCTTGCACTTGCACTTGGCTGCCGAGGAGCAGCAGGCCCAGGCGCAGTGCTCAGGCCCTGGGCGTCCCAGGAAGAGGACAGGGTAGCTCCGTGCTGTGGTCGGCGAGCTCACTCCCACGCGTCTAAACCCCTTTCCACGGTCTCCGCTTTCCTGCCCCGGGTCCAGACGCAGGCTGTCCCCCTGCCCACGGCCGCATCATGCCAGGCGGAAAGGCAGGATGGCAGGGAAGCCCCCTCAGGGGGACAGGAGGGGACAGATGGAGGCAGCAGAGCAGCCGCGAGGCGGGCCCCTCGGGCAGGGAAGGCCCGGCGTCCTGCTGGCCCCTGAGCCTCGCGCCACACAAGCACATTCACGGCTGTCGACACAGACGGGGAGGCCGCTGTCGGCCCGCATCCACGATGTCGCATGGATTTCTCTCCAGCTCTGCCCGGCGGGGACCACGTGGGGCCCTGCTGTACCCCCCACCCCTTCCCACTCAGCGCCACGCGCACGTCAAGGCCCGAAGTGCACCGGAAGCTGCACGGCCCGTCCCCACGTAGCAGGCAAAGGGTTTGTCCAGCCCAGCGCGGTGGCTTTGTGCGGCCCCGCTTCAAAGCTCTCAGCCGATGCTTCCCTTTTCAGAAACGATAATCTCCCCTCTGCAGAGCTACTTGGGCCGACGGGGAATCTGACTGACCCAGGACACCACCTGTGGGCCCTTCGGCCAGCAGGGCCAAGACCTGAAACGCCCGTCGGTTAGGGGTCTATCTGCCCTCCAGCATCCGTCGGCACGACTCTGGTCTGGCTCTGCCCCAGCTCGGTTGGAGCATCCATGACGGCCAGTTTCCAGGATGGCCCCTACGATCCTCATCCCTCGGTATTTACACCATTTGGGGTCCCCTTGAAGAGCAAAGAGGGCTGATCCAGGTCACCAGTAGGACCTTGCAGACCTGGCGGTATAGGGCTCCCCCGGGGAGCTCACTAATAAAAATTGCAGCTTCCACCTTTGGCCGTTGAATTTCTCACTTGGGGAAGCCAGCAGCCTCGTCGGGAGGACATGCAAATGACACTGTGGGGCGACCAGGTCAGGAGGAATCAGCTTCCGGCGTGAGCTTGCCAGGTGCACGCATGAGCTGTGTCCAGAAATGGAAGTGGACCCTCCGGTCTCAGCGAGGTCCTCAGCTGGTGCTAGCTGCTCAGTGGTGGAGTCTTCAGCTGTCCCCAGACATCACGGAACAGAAGTACGCTGGTCGCACTTGGCCCTGTCAGAACTCCTGACTCGCAAAAATAATAGGATGATAAGTTCGTTGTTTTCTGCCATTAAGTTGCAGGAACGTTTGTAACGTGACAGTAGCTGACTTAAGCCTGTGTGTGGGTATGAGCCGTCACAAAACTACGTCTGCAAAACCCATATCTCACTTTGCAAAGCAATCATCAGGGGCCTCTGGGCGGCTCAGTCGGTTGAGCGTCTGCCTTCAGCTCGGGTCGTGATCCCAGGTCCTGGACTCGATCGAACCCCACCCACGTTGGGCTCCCGACTTGGTGGGGAGCCTGTTCCTACCTCCCCCTGCTGCTCCCCTGCTTGTGTTTGCTCTTTCTCTGTCAAATATATAAATAAAAACTTAAATAAAGCAATCATTTAAAGCTGGGTTCTTAAAAACTTACCTTCTAAATGGTACCATATAGGGGCAGCCCGGGTGGCTCAGTGGTTTGTTGCCACCTTCAGCCCAGGGTGTGATCCTGGGGACCCAGGATCGAGTCCCACGTCGGGCTCCCTGCATGGAGCCTGCTTCTCCCTCTGCCTGTGTCTCTGCCTCTCTCTGTGTGTCTCTCATGAATAAATAAATAAAATCTTTAAAAAAAAAATTGGAACCAGGATTATTATTCCCAGATTTCAAACTCATCCTAAAGAGTCCAAGCTGGACAAGATCTTTGAAACCATCTACATGGCCTCATTCACTCTAAAATTTCAACTCTCCCTGTAGAGAGGACTCCCCTTGTTTTCTCATGACTAGACCTATTTTCCAAGAACTAGTCCCAAGTTTGTTCTAGGAAATTATACGGTTGCTCCTAGATACGTCCTTTGCTTCTCAGAGTTGGGCTGGCTAAATCAGAGGCACTCTTGTTTACTCCAAACCTACTCATCCTCCTGACTTCCTTACTTCGATTAAGTATAGCACCGTCCAGTTGGGTCTCCGAGGTAAAACCTTGGAATCATTCCCGTCTCTTTTCCCTGCCTTCAAATCTATATTTTATCAATTGCCAAGAGTTATCTGTTCTTTCTTCTTCATGTCCTTCTCTTTCTTTCCCTCTGCATTAGGGTTCTCAAGAGAAACAAAACAAACAACTCTCTCTCTCTCTCTCTCTCTCTCTATATATATATATATATTATATATAATATATATATAGTTGACCTTTGAACAATGTGGAACTTAGGGGCACCAGCCTCCCACATGGCCATATATCACATATAATTTTTTACTCCCCAAAAACTTAACTGCTAATAGCCTATTGTTAATGGAAGCCTTATCAATAACATAAAATGTTGATGAACACATATTTTGTATTTTATACATACTATATATATATATATATATATACAGTATTCTTTTTTTTAAAGATTTTATTTATTTATTCATGAGAGACACAGAGAGAAAGGCAGAGACACAGGCAGAGGGAGAAGCGGGCTCCATTCAGGGAGCCCGATGTGGGACTCGATCCCGGGACCCGGGCATCAAGCCCTGAGTCGAAGGCAGACGCTCAACCGCTGAGCCCCCCAGGTGTCCCTATATATAGTATTCTTACAATAAAGTAAGTGCCCCAAAAAGAAAATGTTATGAAAAAAATCATAAGAAAGAGAAAATACATTTACAGTATTATAGTGTATTTATTGAAAAAAAAAAACCTGTATGTAAGTAGACCTGCACAGTTCAAACCTGTGTTGTTCAGGAGTCATATATGGGCATATGGTTTGTTTTAAGGATTTGGTGCACACCATTTCTGAGGCTGCAGGTTCTAAGATCTGCAAGCTGGAGACCCAGGAGAGTCAATAGTTGAGCTCTAGTCAGTCGGAACCCTGAGAGCCAATGGTGTAGTTCACATTCAAAGGCTGGCAGGTTCAAGACCCAGCAAGAGCCAAAGTTTCAGTTTGAGTCTAAAGGCAGAAAAAAAGCCAGCATGCCAGTATAGGGGGAGATAAGGAAGTAGAATTCTCTCTTACTTGGGGAAGGGTCAGCCCTTTTGTTCTGTTTGAGCCTTCATCTGATTGGATAAGGCCCTCCCAAGTTAGAGAGGCCAATCTGTTCTACTTAGTCAATTGATTTAAATATTAATCTCATCTAAAAACATCCTTGCAGGGAGGTCCCGGGTTGCCTCAGTGGCTGAGCATCTTCCTTTGGCCCAAGGTGTGATCCCAGAGTCCCAGGATCAAGTCCCACATCGGGCTCCCCACGGGGAGCCTGCCTCTGCCTGTGTCTCTGCCTCTCTGTGTCTCTCATGAATAAATAAATCTTTTAAAAATAAATAAATAAAAATAAATAAAAACATCCTTACAAAAACACCTCAAATAATGTGCATCTCATGGCTAGGTGGACACATCAAATTAACCATCACACCCTCCTACCCATCCCAATATGGTCTGCCCTAATTTGGGCCTGTATTAATTTTCTTTTTTTTTTTTCTTAAAGATTTAATGTATTTATTCACGAGAGACACAGAGAGAGAGAGGCAGAGACACAGGCAGAGGGAGAATCAGGCTCCATGCAGGGAGCCCGACATGGGACTCAATCCCAGGACCCTGGGGTCACACCTTGAGCTGCAGGCAGATGCTCAACTGCTGAGCCACCCAAGCATCCCCTGAATTCAGTGCTTTACATTGAAGGTTAGAAAGCACCTGGGGGGCTCAGCATTCACCGTCTGCCTTCAGCTCAGGACATGATCCCCGGGGTCTTGGGATCGAGTCCTACCTCGATCTCCCTACAGGGAGCCTGCTTCTCCTTCTGCCTGTGTCTCTGCCTCTCTCTCTCTGTGTCTCTATGAATAAATAAATAAAATCTTAAAAAAAAAAAAAGGAAAAGGAAAAGAAAGAAAAGAAAAGAAAAGAAACAAAAGAAAGGAAAAGAAAGAAAAGAAAAGAAAAGAAGAAAAGAAAGAAAAGAAAAGAAAAGAAAAGAAAAAAGAAAAGAAAAGAAAGGTCTCTACAGTTTGGCTGGTTGGTCAAAACATAGACCTAAGAGTGGCCTACACAAGATGAAGTCAAATGTCAGAACTGCTTTGGCATATTATAGAAGAAGGAATCCGAAAGCTTAGGGAGAGTGGTGTGTCAGAGTGTATTTATCCTGTAAGACATGTTCACCAACTCCAGCAGGGTCAAGAGGACACACCTTTCACTCTGTGAAAATAAATTTGCAAGGGGAGCCTCAGCTTCCTTGAAGAGTTCTGTGGTCACTTCCCTATAGGCTAAACATTGCAATAGGAATCGCAGCCACCAAACTGGGATCCCTGATGCACGGGGGATAACGGGATCTCAAAGTGGCAGGTACCAGATGAGATCACTTAGTCACCAAAGACAAGGTGGGTATAGTTACCATAATGGACAACTAAGCCAAAGCAATAATCACAATAGTATGACTCAGAGACCTCTGGCATTTAGCTAGTAGATCATGGTGCCTTTGGAAGAAAGATTAACAGTGTTAGTAGAGTCCTTTCTCTTTTTTTTTTTTTTAATGTTTATTTATTTATGATAGTCACAGAGAGAGAAAGAGAGAATGGCAGAAACACAGGCAGAGGGAAAAGCAGGCTCCATGCACCGGGAGCCCGACGTGGGATTCGATCCCGGGTCTCCAGGATCGTGCCCTGGGCCAAAGGCAGGCGCCAAACCCCTGCGCCACCCAGGGATCCCAGTAGAGTCCTTTCTCAAGGGGACCTGGACTCTACTTGGTTTAAAACTTTCTAGGTCTACAAACCAGCTCAACTGCAGGAATTGACTAAAGG
This sequence comes from Canis lupus familiaris, assembly GCF_011100685.1. Lineage (NCBI taxonomy): Eukaryota > Metazoa > Chordata > Mammalia > Carnivora > Canidae > Canis > Canis lupus. The sequence continues at coordinate 31,861,664 of NC_049254.1, forward strand.
ATCATCATGGCTCTCTGTTTTGGTGATCCAAGATACACTAATATTCGTTCAACCTAAAACTCTTCTGCTTATACATAAGCAACATTCTATGTTGATCCATGGGCTGTGGTCAGTGATGTGGCTGGATGGTCAGGGATTTGAAAGCACCAATATTGGAAAGCTGGTGATGAGGAGGTCTGGGGAAGAGAGAGGTAAGTGCATAGACCTCTGAATGAGCAAAAGCTATGAAGACATTTGTGTGACATATGAATACTCACTAAAGTGAGTAGCCTTAGCAGAAGGATAACTTAATGGGTGAGACAACCCATTTTGTGGATACTTGTCACCTCATTTCCTCAATTAGTCCTATCATGCCTATTGGGCTCTATTGACCATGTCTATTGGTCTATTGGCTCATGTCTATTGACCAGAGTGGGAATGGTGGCAGGGATGAAGGCGATGCATGGGCTCAGCAACATGGACTTCCACTCATCAGTGCTGACCTGGCTAGGGCCACTGCTGAGTACCCAGTCTGCCAGGGGTGGAGACCAACACTGAGAACCCTGTATGACTTGGGGGTTGCCAGCTAGCTATCTGGTGGCAACTTGATCACATTGGGCCGGTTCCATCATGAGAGCACCAGCACTTTGTTCTTACTGGACTAGCCACTTGGTCCGGATATAGATTTGCCTTCCCTGCACACAACGATTCTGCCAAAACTACTATAGGTGTCCTTATAGGATATCCACCGTCATATTAACCTATACAGCACTGCCTCTGCTTAAGGCATTTCCTTCATAGCGAGTGAAATGCAGCAATGGGCCTACACTCATGGAATTCACTGGTCTTACCATGTTCTCCATCATCCTGAATCAGCCAACTTGATAGAATGGTGGTATGGCCTTTTGAAGACTCAGTTATAGCCCCAGCTGGGTGGGAATGTCTCGTGGGGCTGAGGCAATAACATCCTCTAGAATGCTCATAGTCTCTAAATCGGTGTCCACTATATGGTGCTGTTCTCCCATAGCCAGGATTCACGGGTTCGGGAATCAAGGGGTGGAAATGAGAGTCGTTCCACTCACTATCACTCATAATGATCCACTAGCAAAATTTCTGCTTTCTTTCTTTGTGGCCTTAGGCTTCACTGGTCTAGACATCGTAGTTCCAAAAAGAGGAATGTTTCTACCAGAAAACACAATGGAATCATTATTCCATTGAACTGGAAGTTGAGACCGCCACCCAGCCACTCTGGGCTCCACATGTCTCTTTGTTAACAGGAAAAGAAGGGGGTTGCTGTCTTAGGCAAAGGATGTGAACATTTCTAAAGAAACTTGATACACTCAGGCACATTTTCTATCAGTTCTTCTTAGAATAAATAGAAAAGGGAAAGAAGCACGTATACGGAACAAGTCACTTCCAAAGTTTCAATATCGGTATTGAGGAATGTGATTATCTTTCTTATGTGTCCACTTGGCTAGACTTCAGTCCCCAGTTATTCAGTCAAACATTAATCTAGATAGAGGCACCTGACTGGCTGAGTCGGTAGATCATAGGATTCTTATAATCTCAGGGTCGTGAGTTCAAGCCCAGGGAGCCTACTTCAAAAAAAACAAAAACAAAAACAAAAACAAACAACAACAACAACAAAAAAAAACAAAAAGCACTTATCTAGATGTTGTATGTGAAGGTATTTTGTAGATATGATTAAAGTCCTTAACTAATTGAGTTATGTAAGGGATATTACCCTAGATAATCAATTCAATCAGTTGAAAGGTCATAAGAGCAGAGCGGAGGCTTCCCTGAGAGTTCCAACAGACCTTTCCTGATGGTTTGCCCTATAATTTCAGGCTTTACCTAAGCAGCCCCCACAATGGATGAACCAACTCCTTGTAATGAACGTCTTAATACACTCAGATGTATCTCTCACTTGTTCTCCTCTAGTCAAATCTTTTTTTATATAGAAACTTATTTTTTATTGGTGTTCAATTTGCCAACATATAGAATGACACCGAGTGCTCATCCCATCAAGTGCCCCCCTCAGTGCCCGTCACCCAGTCACCCCCAACCCCGCCCACCTCCCCTTCCACCACCCCTAGTTCATTTCCCAGAGTTAGGAGTCTTCATGTTCTGTCTCCCTTTCTGATATTTCCCACTCATTTTTTCTCCTTTCCCCTTTATTCCCTTTCACTATTTTTTATATTCCCCAAATGAATGAGACCATATAACGTTTGTCCTTCTCCGATTGTCTAGTCAAATCTTGACTGATAGGGACATTAGAAGTCCCTGTCTCCAAAGCCTCTGCTTCTTCCCACCTTCCCATCCAGCAGAGAAACCCAAGAGTTGGAAGCATACAGGCATTATTTTCAGAAGTTAAAGGAAGAGCACCTGGTGTTGAAACTCTAGGATTGGGAAAGCAGAGGGACCTCTGTGCCTCTACAAAATGAAAGATTAAAATTATGTTGACAAAAGAAATAGGAAGCATTCACACGGACCCACTGCAGATTAACTAATCCTTTTTATCCTTGTCTTTTAAAACTGAGATATAATTGACAAGTAACACCATGTAAGCTTAAGGGGTCCAAGGTGTTGACTTGATAGATTTATACACCACAGTGTGGTTACCACTTTACTGTTAGCTAACATCTCTATCAGGCAGGCACATAACATAATTATTATTATTTCTTTGTGGTGAGAACAGTGAAGATCTAGTTTCTTAGCAACTTTTTTTTTTTAAGATTTATATATTTATTCATGATAGACATAGAGAGAGTCAGAGACACAGGCAGAGGGAGAAGCAGGCTCCATGCAGGGAGCCTGACGTGGGACTCCATCCCGGGACTCTAGGATCACGCCCTGGGCTGAACGCAGGCACTTTAACTGCTGGGCCACCCAGGTGTCCCTTTTTTAAGGATTTTATTAGGGAGCCCAATGCAGACTCGATCCCGGGTCTCCAGGATCATACCCTGGGCCGAAGGCAGACACTCAAGTGCTGAGCCACCCAGGTGCCCCAGCAATCTAATTTTCTAGTTGCTGGGAGACTTAGATACTGAGATAACTTTAAAATATTTGGGACCAGGACTATGAGATGTTCTATTATTTTTTTTAATTTATTTTTTTTATTGGTGTAAGATGTTCTATTATAATCCCAGTGTTAAAACTCATCATAAAAAAAAAAAAAAAAACTCATCATAGCGAGTCAGAGCTGGACAGGATCTTTCAAATCATCTTCTCTAACTTCCCTCCTCTTCCCCTTTTATATAAGTGACCAAAGGTAAGGCCCAGAGAGAAGTGACTAACCCCAGGCCATAGCTAAAAAGTGGAAGATCCGGGCTGGAAATTAGAACTTGGAAGCAGGTTCCCTCTCTCAACATCTTCACTCGTCTCAGCATCAGATCCGCCCGGCAATCTCTGGAGACTTACCAGGAAAAAAAAAAAAAAAAAAAAAAGTAATGGGAACAATTAAATCATGACAAATGACAGCTTCTTCAGATATCATTTAAACACAAAGAAATATGAGGAACTCAACGGCTGAACCTCCTCGATAACATCAAGGAAAAAGAGTCATTTCACATAAATCTCAGAGATGATGTCATCTAAACACACAAGCAGTTAGTGGAAGTTCCAACTCATTATGAAGGAAATGACTCATAAATAGTTTCGATCTAGAGATACTGGTTGGCGTCTTCAAATCATAGATTCCTGAAATAGGAAGACCTACCACGGAGGTCATCTGGCCAGGGCGCGCTGATCCTGCAACTATAAGGCCGGCCAATGCCACCCTCATCGCTGGGTCTCCAGGGTGCCTCGGACCAGCCGCCGCTCCAGCGTTTTGAGCCTTACAGTATATTCTACATTGAACGGAGAGTAGTTCTTTTTTCCTACTTGTAGAATAAGCATGCTTATTATGAAATCGCAAATAATACAGAGAAGAATAAAAAAGACTTGCCAGAAATCTCACCACCCAAGATAACCGTTGTCAGCATTTCGAGGAGCATCATTCAATTATGTCTCCGTGCATGCATGTTTACACTTGCATATCCATGGTTTTACAGAACTGGGACCAGAGTATGAGAATGTGCAGTTTAGGGGCGCCTGGGTGGGGGGCGCTCAGCCATTGAGTGTCGGCCTTCGGCCCAGGGTGTGACCCCAGCATCCCCGGATCGAGTCCCACATCGGGCTCCCTGCATGGAGCCTGCTTCTCCCTCTGCCTGTGTCTCTGCCTCTCTCTGTGTGTCTCTCATGAATAAATAAAATCTTTAAAAAAAATAAATAAATCTTAAAAAATAATAAAAAAGAATGTGCAGTTTTGTCACATTCCTTTTTTCTTGATTTGTATAGATCTATATTTTCGCTTTAATGGTTTCAGGATAGACCTTAATATGCTGTGTGAATGAACCTTAATATCGTGAGTCAGCCCCTGGCTGACAGATTAGTTATTCCCAGGTGTTTGCTGACTTGCTTCAGGGAGGGAGCTCATATTTTTTTTTTTTTTTTTTAAGATTTTATTTATTTGTTCATGAGAGACACAGAGAGAGAGAGAGAGAGGCAGAGACACAGGCAGAGGGAGAAGCAGGCTCCATGCCGGTGCAGGGAGCTGGATGGGGGACTCATCCCAGGACCCCGGGGTCACGGCCTGAGCCCCAGGCTGAGCCCGCTGAGCCCCGGGGTGCCTGAGGGAGGTCATCTCAGTCAGCCTTGGGACGGCGAATCATCTCTGGAAACCAAAAGGAGTTTGGTTCCCCTCAAGCGGCGGCGAGGCGAGTGATTGCGGAGCTGAGGCTCCCTGGAGTGGGGGCCGCGGGCGCTCCTATCTCCCTCGGGGGCCTCTGGGCTCCTGGAGAAGCTGCCGAGCTGCAGACGCAGGCCTCGGGAAGGGGGCTGTGGCAGGAGCCCCCTGAGCCCCCGACTCCTCCAGGTGACCTTGCAAACGGGCCCGCCACGCCCAGAGCAGCAACCAGAACTGGCCCGGGGCCAGCCCTCAGCACCCCCACCTTAGCCCAGGCCTCAGCCCCCCACCATCCCCAGGCCAGGGCCAGGCCTCAGGCCCCAATGCTGCTCCAGGCCCCGCAGGACAGGGGCCGCCTAATTCCTGAACCCCCTGAGTGCGGCCAAGGCCAAAGCGTTGCTCACCGGGGTGCTGGGTGCAGGCGACTCACACAACCGCCCCTCCGTCACCAACGATCCCGTCACCATCACAGTAAAAGCAACGCCCATCAGCTAGTCCCCACGGGGGCCGTGGGGGGCTGGCACCCGGGCTCCAGCTCCTGCCCGCGCTGGGCACAGCGTGGGACACCAGGCCCGAGCAGCAGCAGCCCTATAGCTGCGGACCGGGCACAGGCCCGCCACCCTTCCCCCTGTCTACGCACCCCTCCAGCCTGCGTGGCCCCAAGGCCTGGGGGGGGCGGTGGTGCCGGGCCTGCGGGGGAGGCTGAGCACGTCTCACAGGCTTGGCAGCCGGTACCGGGGGAGGACCGAGCCCTGGGAGCCCTCAGGGGGCAGAAGCCGGGGGCACAGGCAGCCGCTGTCTGGGGTCTGGCCTGGAGGGTCCAGAGACTCCGTGTCATCAGGCCCCAAGGGTAACGGGACTCCGAAAGCTGACTGAGGGCACGGGAGGGAATCCAGCACAGTGGCCGGCCGTTACCTTCCGACGAGCCGTAGAAATGCCAGGTGAGCCGGGCACCTGGGTCAGCCTGGCCCGCCCGCCCTTTCCCACTGTGGGAGGTCGGACGGGCCTAGAATGGAGTAAGGAGGGTTAAGTCGGTGATCTGACTGGTGACCCGCTGTGGTCACCCCAACCGAGGCATGGACACCTCTCAGGCGACGGTGGTTCAAAGGGAAGTCAGGTGAGTCATTAGCACAGAAGCTGCTCTGCGGCTGAGACCCCCAAGCGGTTCTCCTTGCAGGTGTCTCTCCAGGACGCCCGGGGCTCAGCGGTTTGGCATCGGCCTTCGGCCCAGGGTGTGACCCCGGGGTCCCGGGATGGAGTCCCGCGTCGGGCTCCCTGCGTGGAGCCTGCTCCTCCCTCTGCCTGAGTGTCTGCCTCTCTCTGTGTCTCATAAATCAATAAATCTCTAAAAAAAAACTTTTATTTATTTATTTATTTATTTATTTATTTATTTATTTATTATAAAATTTATTTATTCATGAGAGACACAGAGAGAATGGCCGAGACCCAGGCAGAGGGAGAAGCAGGCTCCACGCAGGGAGCCCGACGCGGGACTCCATCCCGGGACCCCAGGATGAGCCAGGATCAACCCCTGAGCCCCCAGGTGCTCCTCCCTAAAGATCTTTACCCTTTTAAAAGCTCAAGAGCGAGTTGAGAGAAAGTGATGAAAGACTAGGAGAACCTAATGCAACCGGCAGCCCACAGTGAAATACAGCCCCGCGATGACCGGCGTGGGCCGCCGTGTTTCTCGGACCCCATCGCATCCTCCGCTGCGATTTGCTGGAAATGCCCAGGACGTTTAGGTGTGGTGCCCCCTGAAATGTTTCTTCCTCCAGAAGGGTGGGAAAAAGCTCACATTTCATTGTCTTCCTAGCAGAAAATTCCCCTATGGCCTGAAGCAATTACAAAAACCTCTGTGTGTGTGGGGGGGGTGGGTACCTCCCTAGGATCTAGGAGATTAGACTTAGAAACCCCGGTCATGTCCCCAAAGGGAAGAATGGAGATAGGAAGGACTATTTTAAGGGATTGATAGGGTGAATGACTGGAAGTTTCCACAATGGAAAAAAAAAAAAAAGGCGGGGTTATCATCTCTGTCACTGCTATTATTGTTGTTGTTATCAAAAACTTGTAAATAGTGCTCTTAAATGATTGTCCCTCAAAACAATAAAGGAGATAACGGAGGCTGCTGTGTGCTTTTGCTGAGGGACTGCTGCTGTTCGCCAGCAGCTGGCTTGGGGGAAACCGCACCGGGCCGCCCAAGGGGATCCAGGCGTTCCCCGAGCAAAGCTAAGGGTGTTGTTGGAGGACCCAGGACGGACCTGGGGCCTCCTAGAGACGCGGTTGTGGCCGAGGCCCAGTGGGCTTCTAAGGGGAGCCCCCCTCCCCGCCCAGGTGGTTCGAGGCACCCAGTGGTAGCAGCAGGGAAGGGGGAGGAGAGCCCGGAGGGGAGGGAGGGGAGGGGAAGGAGACTTGCTGAGGGCAGCAGAGGGCCTGAGGGCGGCTCTCCAGGATCATCCTTCTGGGCCCCGGGGCTCAGTGGCTGAGCACCTGCCTCGGCCCAGGGCGTGACCCCGGGTCCCGGGATGGAGGCCTGTATGGGGCTCCCTGCGGGGACCGGCGTCTCCCTCCCCCTCCCCCTCCACCGGAGTCTCTGCCTCTTTCTCTGTCTCAGGAATAAATAAATAAATCTTTAAAAGAAAGAAATCAAGGCTGAGGGCTTGACGGGTTTGTGGGTTCCCCAGAAAGTCCCTCAACGTCTGCAGCGCCCGGCCCTGCTGCACAGCCCTGCACCCTGCACCCCAATGGCGGCGCAGCCAGGCTTGCTCATCCCAGACGGTGGGATGCAGGGACACCAGTGTCCTGGCCGCCCCCCCCACCCCCCCCGGGAGTCCCCCTCTTCCTGGATCTTGCTTTCGCAGCTGCAAAGGGAGGGCATTGGCCTTGATGACCTCGAATATTCTTTCCAGACCCGCGGATTCACTTCTCCTGGGGACTCCAGCCAGCACCTCCCCAGCTCTCTGGAGCCCCTGGGAAAGACTGGGGCCTCCAGAGCGGGCAGTTGCCCCCAGGAGCTTTGGCCTTGCTCGTCCTGCCCCAAGTTTTAGTAATAGACTTCGGAGATCCCTGCGGGTGTCCGGGGCCGCCAACCCCGAGGAGCGAGCAGAGCCGGGAGCCTGGGCCTGTGGGGCTGGGGGAGTCCACGCCGCGGAGTGTGTGCTGCCCACGGACCTGCAAGCCCCGGGATCCGAGGCCGAGCTGAGCCAGGGCCCGGTGGGCAGCAGGTGCGGGCTGCGGATGCACCTGAGGACGCGGCCTGCAGAGGCCTGGCCGCCCAGGAAGCCGCGCAGCCTGGGGGGCCTGACAGTGGGGCCGTGGCCCAAGGGCCTGGGAAGCAAGTGGGGTGTCAGGAGGCCTTGCAGCCTTCGCCCCTGAGACGCGGGCCTCCTCACAGAGGACAGGCCGCGGGCGGGAGGGTGGGCATGGGAGGGGAGCAGAGAGGGGGTGTGTGGATGCGGTGGGACGCGGGAGCAGCGTCTCGCCCCAATGGCTTGTCCTCCCATCGCTGGGACCCAGCAGGAAGCAAGAGCCTGGTGCTGACACTTAGAGGACACAGAGGGCCTGGGGGCAGGAAACGGATGGGGAGGCCCGTGGATAACCCAACAGCCGTCTTGCGTCCCACCCGGCCCCTCTCCCCCACAAGGGAAGCGTCTGGATGGCCTGGCCCGGGAGGCACAGCCCCAAGGAAATCCCACCAACGGGGGTGGGTGACAGCAGCCACAAATATGACGGTGGTGGCTTTATCTTAAGTTGACGCGACCACGTTCTTCTGAGATAATGTCCCGAGCCGGGGAGCATCCTGCACAGCACGGGAAGGAACCAGGTCCCATCTTCCCCATCTCCCATTTGAGATTTCCTTCCACATAGGTTTGGACCTTGTTCTGCCTTTTTTTCGTAAGAAATTTAATTTATTTATTCATGAGAGACCCAGAGGGAGGCAGAGACCCAGGCAGAGGGAGAAGCAGGCTCCCTGCGGGGAGCCCGATGTGGGACTCGATCCCGGGACCCCGGGGTCACGCCCTGGGCCAGAGGCCGATGCTCAACCCCTGAACCACCCGGGCGCCCCTGGACCTTGTTCTCCCTTTTTCCTGAGTGGTGACACTAGCCACTGTCAGTCCTGGGGAAGCTGGAGGAGGGGGATAAATTTAGACCAGAGGGTTATTATGCCGGAGCCAATTATTTTAAGTACTTGGTTTTTTAACATGACCTGGACCTCTACGCCTTGCATAACTGCATGTTCCCTGTCCTCAGCTTGACCAGCTTCTCAGTGTCTTGCCCCCCACCCCGTGTGCCTCCCACCCCCAGCAGCTATGAAGAGTTGGTGCGCACAATGCGCCTGGGCACCGGCTGTAATCGGTTCCCACTCTTGTCAGATACCATCACTGTCAAAACAAAGTCCGCTGTGTGAGAGCCCTCGCCGCCACCGCTGCCTCCTTGTGGAATGCGCTGCTCGACTGCAAGCACAAAGCAGCGATTTATAAGCATGAGCTGGTACAGAGAGCGAGACGCAAAACCAAGAAAATGAATATGACACGGCATAGCACGCCGTGCAGGACTGCAAACTGGGAGACCGGGAGAGAATCAGGAATCGGGTGACATTTTGAGATGAATATACATGAGCCGGGAGAGCCAAGAAATCAGACCTTAGGTGTCTCTTTTAAGTCTTTGCACAGCTTCGCCCTGGAATTACTGTCAGTCGATTGTTCTTCTTTTATTTTTTATTTTATTTTTTATTTTTATTTTTTATTTTTCATTTTTTATTGTTTTTCATTTTTCATTTTTTATTTTTATTTTTTATTTTTCATTTTTATTGTTTATTGTTTTTTTCTTTTTTCATTTTCATTTTTTTCATTTTTTATTTTCATTTTTATTTTTTATTTTTCATTTTCATTTTTTATTGTTTATTTTTTATTTTCATTTTTATTTTTTATTTTTCATTTTTTATTTTCATTTTTATTTTTCATTTTTTATTTTCATTTTTATTTTTCATTTTTCATTTTCATTTTCCACCTTTTATTTTTCATTTTTCATTTTTTATTTTTCATTTTATTTTATTGTTCTCCTTTTTTTTTTTTTTGTTCTCCTTTTAAAAGTCTGAAAACAAATGTGTGTGTGCTTGGCTGTGTCTTTCAGTACCATGAAAACAGGGAAAGTATAGACAGGTGTTTGTTGTTGTTATTGTTTTACCCTGTAGTAGAGAGTACTATTTTCTTTATTTTTTTAAAGATGTTTAAATTTATTTATTCATAAGAGACACAGAGAGAGAGAGACAGAGACACAGGCAGAGGGAGAAGCAGGCTCCATGCAGGGAGCCCGACGCGAGACTCGATTCCGGGACCCCAGGGTCACGCCCTGGACCACAAGCAGATGCTCAACCACTGAGCCACCCGGGTGCCCCTAGAGTACAATTTTCAAACTCTGGGTCACAATCCAGAAATAGCTCATGGAGTTAATTTAATGGCGTATGGTCAGCATCTTTCACAAAATGGGGTCAGAATAGGAGATGAGCCTCAGAGTATATTATACAGTCAAGTTAACTCTTGGATGATGCACACAGACGAGCGTGCGTTGGCTCTTGCTGTAGCTCTTGGCTGCGGGCCTCGGTTTACTAGAGTTGGCTGGGTGTCCCGGCACTCAGGCCCCTGTTCCAACAGAGCTATTCATCTTCTGAGTGGCCTCCTCTAGACAGTTGTCCTCTCTGGCCTTGGTGTCTTTATGCGTAAAGTGATACATTTGGAGTGAATGATCCCTGAGAGCCTTCCAGTCCCCCTTTATTTTTATTTTTATTTTTTAATTTTTATTTATTTATGATAGTCACACACACACAGAGAGAGAGAGAGAGGCAGAGACACAGGCAGAGGGAGAAGCAGGCTCCATGCACCGGGAGCCCGATGCGGGATTCGATCCCGGGTCTCCAGGATCGCGCCCTGGGCCAAAGGCAGGCGCCAAACCACTGTGCCACCCAGGGATCCCCCAGTCCCCCTTTAATATACATTTATTGAACACCTACTAGGTGCCCAGCTCTGGGGATTTCACAGTAAACCAAGTCCTTTTGCTCTCATTTGAGTTTATATCCTGCAGGTGGGGGTGGGGGTAGGGATGGGAGTCAGTTGGCCGACCAACAACAAAGGGATAGATAAAATCCTGATGCAGCATAACTAAGCAGGATAAGGGGCCAGAAGCCAAGTCTCACAAGGAGGCCTCCCTCGCTGATAAGGTGATACTCAGGGGAGACCTGAAGAAAGTGAGTGAAGGGATGGAGCCCAGCAGGCACCTGCTGGGGCTGGAAAGTGTCTGCCTCGTTCTTGGAAGAGGCTGCAGTGAGAGGCTGGAGCCAGCCAGCGTAGGGCAGGGGGAGCAGGTCAGGCCAGAGGAAGGGAGGCCAGGGACGCTCGGCTGCTCAGTCTCCTATTGCAAAACGATCCCTGTAGACTTTGGGAGTGAGCTCACAGGCTCCTGGGATCCTCCAGAAGCGGGAGAATGAGGTCTTGCTCCAGGAGGGTAGAGGGGGGAGGCGAGAGGGATGGATAAATAAATATTCTGGAAACAGAGCAGGTTGAGATTTGCCGATGGTAGATATGAAGTGAGGGAGAAAGAGGGTTTCTCTTTCGGGGTTCGAGGCCTGAGCAGCTGGATATAGAAAGTTCTGATTTACGGTAATGAAGAGGCTACAGGAAAGGGTTTGAGGAAGGGAGGGCGAGCGAACCGAGCGAACCGTGAGGGAGGACCTGCCCATCTGCTGCGCGGTGACGGATGTGGTGGTGCTTGGAAGTCTGGATCTGGGGAGAGGCGCCTGGGCGTCGTCAGCTCAGGGTGACAGGAGGCTGGATCGGCTGGCCCAGGGACGGCCACTCTGTGATTAGAAGGGGCCCCAGGGCTGATCCCAGGCCCCTGCAACCTAGAGGGCCCCTGAAAATGAGAACGAACCAGCTAATGCTGTTTGACTCTCTGCTTCTTTTTAGGAGAGGCTGCTGAATGAGAGGGGAAAATCTGAGAAATGTGGGTTTTGTTTTGACATAATTAGCATGGTTTTCCTACCAATCGTTGCTAAAATTATCATTCCTGATTATGACGACGACTATAGCTCCTTGCATAAAGCTCAGCAGATTTCCGGTGGCTTAAGTGGAAATGCACAGGGATTGACTCAGAGTTTCTTCTAGCTTCTTGGTGTCGTGAAAAAAGTGGGTGAGAGCTTGTTTGCTTCCAGCGGCCCATTCGGATGGGTGGATACTGACGGGGGCTGCCCAGCAGCTGGGCCCGGGGCCTGCGGAGACCCCGGGTCATCTGCTCTCCTGCGACGGCAGTGTCCGGGCCCCTCTGTCCAGGGCTTCGGGGCGCTCGCTCCCCGCGGGTTCTCAGGCTTCAGGACTGGCTGTCCGGCCCGAAGCAAGAGGCTCAGGCTGAGCACTGAGCGCGAGTCACAGCTTATTGAGACGCGTCGGTGAAGAGGGGGTTCCAGGCCGCAGAGCACAGCACAGCTTGGGGGGCACAGGCCACCGGGACACAGCGGTGGGGGACCGCGGCGGCCCCTCGGAGATTGGAGGGCAGGTGCTCTAGTGGGAGCGGCCGCAAGGAGCCAGCAAGGTTTGCGCCCCAGGAAAATGGCCTACGCCGCCCCCCTCCTCGGCAGCCCCTGGCCCTAGAGCCCAAAGCCCTGGCATGCTCCCCACTGGCCTGCAAGACAGGCTGGACTGGGAGCCTCCCCGCCCGAGGGACTCCGTGGACTAAAAGATTCTCTGAGTCGGAAAGGAAGATGTGCTGGACATTTTGCGGCCTTCTGGGAGCCACCTGCCAGGCCGTCCTCTCCCAGCCCCCCGGGGGGAATGACCCTGTGGCCAATGTAGAGCCTCACAGGCTTTTTTAAAAAGTTTATTTGTATTTATTTTTTTTAAAGATTTTATTTATTTATTCATGAGAGAGAACAGAGAGAGAGAGAGAGAGAGGCAGAGACCCAGGCAGAGGGAGAAGCAGGCTCCACGCAGGGAGCCCGACGCGGGACTCGATCCCGGGACCCCAGGGTCACGCCCTGGGCCAAAGGCGGCGCTAACCGCTGAGCCCCCCGGGGGTCCCTGAAAGTCCTTCCTTGTGCCTTGAGTACGGGGACTAACCTTGTGGCTTCTCATTCAAAGCCTCATACCATTTAGACCGTTCACAATAGCAAATCCTGCCCCTTTCCTCATTTCCTATACAGGACACACGCACACACTCTCACAGTCTGTCCACTATGGCCACAGGGTCATTACCCCCAAGTCTTCCCACATCTCTGGGCCTCTGTCCAAGTCTTCTTTCCCTTGTCTCTTGGCTCTCAAATCCACCTTCCTAAACCCTAAATTACCTCGTTCTCCTCTCTGGGCTGTCAGAGGAATTTATAATATGACTTCCCACAGTCTGCTTGGCACTCATTAGATATGTGGGTTTCTGTCCCAATGTCTTCCACCCCCGCCCCCCAACGTCACCCCCATGCACACTGGAGCTTGAGCTCTTTTTTTTTTTTTTGAGGTTGAGCTCTTTGAGGGCAAATTAACACTGGTGACAGTCACACGATGGGGCCTGGGCACTTTTACAGAATCAAAATAAAGAAGGCTTTGCTATTTCAATATGGTACCAGGCAAGCAGCTCCCATTGTACTTTCTGCTAATTTCCCGTGTGAGGATTCCAAAAGAAAGATGAAACTGGCATCTTCAAAAACAAAGAACACCGGGCACATAGCGTGGGACTCGGGCACATCCAATACCTTCCAATTGTGGTTCCAAGAACGTTGTGGCCTGATGCTTGCTCAAGGCAGCTACGTGAGCACAGGCTTAGAAAGGTGAGCACCCTCCCCCCCCACCTCCTTCACCCAACAATTATTTTGCTAGGAATTTATCCCGAGGAATAAAATTGGGATCCCTGGGTGGCGCAGCGGTTTAGCACCTGCCTTTGGCCCAGGGCACGATCCTGGAGACCCAGGATCGAGTCCCATGTCGGGCTCCCGGTGCATGGAGCCTGCTTCTCCCTCTGCCTGTGTCTCTGCCTCTCTCCCTCTCTCTCTCTCTCTCTCTGTGTGACTATCATAAATAAATAAAAAATTTTTAAAAATAAAAATAAAATTTAGACACAAGGGGAAAATAAGACCAAATTACATAGCCACCAGATAGGCTGAAAAATTGGGATCAATCTGCGTGAGGGCATATTGCACATTAATAAAAATTATGTTTTAGAGCTATGTTGACTGACATGAAAAATGTCCATGACTTATTGTTAGTAAAAAAAAAAAAAAAAAATTCACGGGGATCCCTGGGTGGCTCTGCTTTTGGCCCAGGGCGTGATCCTGGAGACCCGGGATCGAGTCCCGCGTCGGGCTCCCCACATGGAGCCTGCTTCTCCCTCTGCCTGTGTGTGTGTGTCTCTCTCTCTCTGCGTCTCTCATGAATAAATAAAATCTTTAAAAAAAAATTCACATTATACAACAGAATATGTTATCATTCAATTTTTATAGTAAAAACCTACCATATAGGTGAACGCAGAGGATCCAGGCTAGAGGGCATGTGTGGAAATGTTGGCAGTGGTCACCTCTGGGCCACAGTCATGGCCAGTGTTCACTTGCTCTTTTAGCCTATTTATTTCTGCGATGAGCACGTGTTTGTTCACTGGTCCGCACACAGGCCTGAGGCAGGAGCCGCGAGGAGCCCTGGGTGGGAGCGTGATGAGTCCGATCGTCTAGCAATGACCTGCAGTGTGAACCCTACAGAGAGTCCCTCCGGTTCTTTCTTCTGCACACGCGTGTAACAACAGTGGCTGAGGCGATTCCACGTCGAGGTGTTTTGCTTCATGGTGGGAGTGACAGGGACACATTTCCGTGAAGCAGATGAGGAAGGAGCTTCCTTCACGCCACCGGGGCTGTGGGAGCTGGGCTCTGCGGGGTGAGGCTCCCCGTGCCTCGGTTTCCCCGGGGCCAGATGGTCTGCTCACGCTGGGGAGAATCAGGCTTTCGGGGGTCTGAGCCCGGTGGCCAGGTTAGGGACGGCCTCTGTGGAGGTTAGGGACAGCGGCCAGGTTAGGGACGGTGACCAGGTTAGGGATGGCTTCTGTGGAGGTTAGGGATGGCGACCAGGTTAGGGATGGCCTCTGTGGAGGTTAGGGATGGCGGCCACGTTAGAGACGGTGACCAGGTTAGGGACGGCCTCTATGGAGGTTAAGGACGGCGACCAGGTTAGGGACGGCCTCTGTGGAGGTTAGGGACGGCCTCTATGGAGGTTAGGGACGGCCTCTATGGAGGTTAGGGACGGCGACCAGGTTAGGGACAGCTTCTATGGAGGTTAGGGATGGCGACCAGGTTAGGGACAGCGGCCAGGTTAGGGACGGCCTCTATGGAGGTTAGGGACGACCTCTATGGAGGTTAGGGACGGCGACCAGGTTAGGGACAGCTTCTATGGAGGTTAGGGATGGCGACCAGGTTAGGGACAGCAGCCAGGTTAGGGACGGCCTCTGTGGAGGTTAGGGGCGGCCTCTGTGGAGGGCAGGACAGCCCGGCCCGCGAGCCCCTCACCCAGGCGGCCCTCCTTCCCCACCTCCACTTCCACAGCCAAGCACACAGAGACCCAGAGGGGGTACGTCATTGTCCAGAACGAACGGCACAGCTCAGGCTGGCGTCAGACGGCTGGGCCTGGGGGGGACCTGCACCCCGAGCAGAGAGTGGCCTGCCGGCTGCGGCCTCCCCGCCGCGCATTCACGGCTGTCACCCTCGCTCGCCCATCTCCCCTGAGGATGGATAATGGGACGCCGTCCTTCCGCGTCCCACTCCGCCTTGGGGGGAAGTCTACCTCTGGGGCCATTCCCCCCACAAGCCGACACCCTAGTCCGGAGTAAGACGGAGGCAGAGCAGGGAGGGGTGCCAGTCTCTTTGGCATTTGGAGTCAATTCCTGCAGGACCTCCGTCCCTAAGGTGGGAGGCGCTGACACATGCAGTCACACCCCCCTTGTCGGGAAGGCATCCATGCCTCGGGGGATCCGTCCCCTCCCATCACGGAGTCCTCCTGCTGCCTGCAGGCGCCCTACAGCACCACAGGCCTGGATGTGGCTATTGCAGGTCCCACTAATGAATCCGCGGAGTTTCCTCAGGGGCTTGGGAACCCGGTCCTGCAAAGAATGCAAAATAGAGGGCAAATTAGAATCCGTCCCGGAAACCTGCCGCATCATAAAGATAGTCGGGAAGCTTGATCGCTATGGTCCACTCACCAGGCTCGCTGAGCAAGTATGATCTCTGCGATTACAAAGCTGTGACCCTCTCCGAATGCCAAGAGACGACGCCACGCTGTCAGGGTGAATGGCAGGCCCTGGCTGGGGACAGATTGTGGGATCAAAGACGCACGGTGTGATGGCGAGAGCCGTGAACCCGCGGCTACTAGACCTGTTCTAGGCTTGGTCTTATTACTCTGTTTCTAGCCACGTCTGTTCTGAGTCGGCTTCTTGATGGACTAGATAAGGGACCGCGTCCAGCTGCTCTGACCCAGCAAGAACTTTCGGAATCTCAACTATTTCTGGCTCTGGGCCGCACCTTGCACAGCTCTGGTTGTTCCTGAGGCACAGCAGCTGGCTGCGAGGGCCCAGGGCGCTCCGCACTTCTGGGTAGTGTGAGGAGCACGGTCCTGATGAGGGACCGAGCCTCCTGATGAGGGACCGAGCTGGCTGGCATCCCGCAAACGACCCTCTGGGTGGGCAGGTGTGACATTCTTCGGGAAGTTTCCAATTGTCTTTAATACCTTGCCAGAGGGAAAAGCAATCTTTAACTTGACATCCCAAGGCCTCCAGTATCTCCTCGGTTCTCCTTAGCATATGAAGGACCTTTTGAAATCTCCCTTTCCCTTACCTCTCCCCCCACTCTGCAGGTAAATAATCAGCCACCCCTCACAGGCCCAGGGCAGCCACTCCTCCTTCCTGCCCGTGGGTCCTGTCCCCCGGCTTCTCTTTCTCTCTCTCTTTCTTTCTTTCTTTCTTTCTTTCTTTCTTTCTTTCTTTCTTTCTTTCTTTCAAGATTTTATTTATGGGCAGCCCTGGTGGCCTAGCAGTTTAGTGCTGCCTTTGCTCCAGGGTGTGATCCTGGAGACCCGGGATCGAGTCCCATGTTGGGTTCCCTGCATGAAGCCTGCTTCTCCCATTGCTGGGGTCTCTGCCTCTCTTTCAGTGTCACCAATGAGTAAATAAATAAAATCTTTTTTTATTTTTTAAGATTTTATTTATTTATTTATTCATGACACACACAGAGAGAGAGAGAGAGAGGCAGAGGCCTAGGCAGAGGGAGAAGCAGGCTCCATGCAGGGAGCCCGATGTGGGACTCAATCCTGGGACCCCGGGGTCATGCCCTGGGCCTAAGGTAGACACTCACCTGCTGAGCCACCCAGGCATCCCCTGTCCCCGGGCTTTAAAAAACCACCATTTTGCACCAAAGACGTCTAAAGAATTCTTTCTTGGCCGTCAGCTCTGGACCTCACCTATATTCCAAAACTTCATCAGTCCTACTGGGCTAATCACTCGTGCTACACTTGCAAGGGCTGAGTCTAGTCCAGAAACTTCTGGTTTGAGCTTATCTATAGGTTTGACTAAAAGATTGTATATGTGCAGATAAGGCAGTCAAAGACCATGTGATTCAACTGGGAAAAAAGTGTGCCTATGGCCTGAGCTGCTCTGTTTCTGCATCTATTTCTGGAGCTCCTGGGCCTTTACTATGAGACAGCGAGCCTGTCCAGGGCCGAGTGTTCAGGCCCAGACAGGTGAGCGAGGCCTGAGCAGCTTGCAGTACGGTGGGTGAGGTCTGTCCTCAGCAGGGGAGTGGCCACCAGGCACTGGTGATGGAGTTCTTGAATGTTGGTGAAGTCTGGAGCCATCAGACTTCAAAAAGGTGACTTGACTCAAGCCCGGGACAGGACGGTGGGCAAAGATCTGCCCTGGGGTTGTGAGAAGTGATTAAATACTATGGGGTTGGGGGAGGTGAGGAAGAAGGGAGGTGTCCCGAAGGACTTTCATATGCTAAAAGAAGACCCTCAGGGTACTGGAGGCCTTGCTATTAGCAGCCGAAGGTTGTTTTTCCCTCTAGCGAAGTTAAGATGGTGGGATTTGTCACACAGATCCCGCAGTGGGGCGGGGCTGCGGGGCTGTAGGTGTCACCTCCTGCTTTGTCCTCAGCTTGCCTTCCGCTCCTCCTCCCTGGGAAAGGAGTCATTCGTCTAGAGCAGGAATGGATATTCTATTTGGAAAGCATGAGTATCCACATTGCCAGAAAAGTCTGTTAACTGTCGTTATAGGTAGGACTTTGCTAGGCACTGAGGATTTAGAGATGGATAAATCATGGTCCCTCTTCTCGGAGTTCATGCGTGACCAGTCATTAGTAAGCGCTCCCTCCGTGCCTCACAGGGGCACCCAAAATCCCGTCCTGGGACGGGCAGCTCTAAGGATCAGACTGATGCAGACTGGCTGGGTCTGGGGTCCCAGAGGGGATCCTGTAGGAGCAGCCAGAGAGGAAGTGAGAATAGTTGGTTGAAGAGCAGCCCCGAGGGTGCAGAGGTTTAACACTGCCTGCAGCCCAGGGCGTGATCCTGGAGACCTGGAATCGAGTCCTATGTCGGGCTCCCTGCGAGGAGCCTGCTTCTCCCTCTGCCTGTGTCTCTGCC
Source organism: Canis lupus familiaris (assembly GCF_011100685.1). NCBI lineage: Eukaryota > Metazoa > Chordata > Mammalia > Carnivora > Canidae > Canis > Canis lupus. Next base: position 31,880,012 of record NC_049254.1, read on the forward strand.
ACTTCTCTCTCTCTCTGTGTGTCTCTATGAATAAATAAAATTAAGTTAAAAAAAAAAAAAAGAATAGTTGGTTGAACCTGGAGAGAGAGCAGGTACAGAGAGAGCGTCTGGAAGACCAGGTTGGGGAGGGAGGACAGGAGAGAGAGTCTCATCTTTGCTTGGTATCAGGGTTTCTATTGAAGATTGTGATCTGGTGTACGAGTCTTCTCAGGCATCCAGGAACTAGTTAAAACAAAAGTGAGGGTTTAGGTGTCCTCTGTAAGTCCCTTATGGCCTGGAGCTTGGGGTCTTGGCTTAGATGCTACCTATTGTGCTGGAAGACTCCGAGAAATCATTAACTAATTCACCTTTATGAGGAAGACATTCTTTAAGGCATGTGAAAGGTGGGGCTGCAGGTCCTAGCAAAGATAGGGCAGGCAAAAAAAAGCAGCCCTGCATGGGGCCCCTTCAGTTTCCCTATCTCAAGAGCCTCAACGCACTTGGATCCCAGCAAGGTGTTGTTCCGCCAGGAGGGCCCGGAAAGCCAGTTGGATTTTGTCCCTTCTCTGCTCAGTCAGTGGACTTTACTGCAATAACCACTTTCCTCTAACCAGGCATAGATTTATTAGAATGTTAGAAAACAATTGTTTCCCTTTGTACTTAACTTGCTATTCGTCTCTCATGAATAAATAAATTAATAAACCTTAAAAAAAAAAAAAAGGTGGGGGACGCCTGGGAGGCTCTGTGGTTGAGCATCTGCCTTGGGCATGATCCCAGACCGAGTCCCACGTGGGGCTCCCCGCAGGGAGCCTTCTTTTCTCTTTGTCTGTGTCTCTGCCTCTCTTTGTGTCTCTCATGAATAAATAAATAAATCTTAAAAAAAAAACAAAACCTTGCTATTGACAGTGACTTTGCGCATATTCCCTTGCTGCCTCCAGCTCCCACCCTAGAGGAAGGAAACAATGTCCCATATTGAATTATGAAATGCATCACATTTATTTATTTGTTAAAGATTTTATTTATTTATTCATGAGAGACACAGAGAGAGAGGCAGAGACACAGGCCGAGGGAGGAGAAGCAGGCTGCATGCAGTAGCCGATGCCAGACTCCTCCCAGAACAATGGGATCGTGTCCAGAGCTGAAGGCAGATGCTCAACCACTGAGCCACCCAGGCATCCCAAAGTGCATCACATTTAGAGAAAAGTATATGCACAGTTTAAAGATCAATAATAAAACAAACACCTGTTACCCACTAATGTCTGAAGCCCAGATGTGTGCCTCCCTCCAATCTCTGCCTCTTTTGACTACCCCAACCTCCTGGGTAAGCACTGTACTGGCGTTTATGTTCACCATTCTAGTCTTCTTTACAGTTCTGCTCCCCATGTTACACAGCCCCGAACAATTTATCACTTGGATTTGCATAACACAAAGCCCGCTGTGTAAGGAATGAGCACTCTTGCTAGTATTAGATGAAATTTCCCAGAAAAAACAAGCTGAATAGAGCCACTGGGTTAAGTTTCAGGTTTCCTGAGCTTTCAAAAGGCTCTTCTGGGGAGGTCAAAAGGCAAAGTTCTGAGTATAGGCAGATCCAGCATTTGTGGGCCCTAATGATTATGTAATTTGGGAGATTCTTTAAGAAGATTATGAATTCAAAAAAAAGAAAAAGAAAAAAGAAAAAGAAGATTATCAATTCAGGGGCACCTGGCTGGCCCAGTCGGTAGAACATGTGACTCTTGATCTCAGGGTTGTGAGTTCAAGCCCCACAATGGGTGTGGATCCTACTTAAAAAAAGAAAGAAAAAAAAAAAAGAGAGAGATTACAATTATAAGTTCAAAATTACAAGTACTGGATTGGGTACAGAGCCTTGGGTGGGGCAATAATGAGTAAGGAATTTAAGTTTATAAGGTAAGTAAGTCTCGGGATCCCTGGGTGGCGCAGCGGTTTGGCGCCTGCCTTTGGCCTAGGGCGTGATCCTGGAGACCCAGGATCGATTCCCACGTCAGGCTCCCGGTGCATGGAGCCTGCTTCTCCCTCTGCCTGTGTCTCTGCCTCTCTTTCTCTCTCTGTGACTATCATAAATAAAAAAATAAAAAAAATAAAAAAAAGGTAAGTAAGTCTCTGGCAATGAGGGCTCACCTGTGTCTGGGCATCTAGGAGATCTGCGGTATGGACCACGTGTTGAACACCCTGTAGAAATAGAGGCAGAGGGAGAGTATTGCTTTGTATTTTCTGCTTCTAAGCTTACCATAGCCTATGTCCAGCTCTCAAGAGTAGGTCAAAGCAGGACACTTCAGAAATGGTACTTTTTCTTTTGGAAATTAATGTTATCAGCTAATTCTAGCAGCAAGGCACAGAGAGAGGAACAGGAATTTCTTTAATATATGGTGAAGGCATGACAAACACAGATGAACCTGTCCTCAAGTTTAAATGAGGGCATAATATTAGTGGGGATTCGGGTAGTGAGAGTTCCTATAATACTGGTTTCTTGAGTCATGCTTCTCCAAACGGAACTGGTTGCTCTCTACTTCTGGTTCACAGCTATTATTTTGGGATTTCCCTTATTATCATGGGATCCTCCTGGGAAATCTCTTTTTCTCTTCTCTGTTTTAGATCTTTCTCTTAAAAACAAAGATTTTATTTATTTATTTATTCATGAGAGACACAGAGAGAGAGGCAGAGACACAGGCAGAGGGAGAAGCAGGCTCCATGCAGGGAGTCTGATGGGGGACTTGGTCCTGGCACCCTGGGATCACTCACTCATCCAAAGGCAGACGCTCAACTGCTGAGGCACCCAGGCATCCCAATTTTTCTCCTTGATTTACTTTGTTTTTTAGTAGGGTACATTGTCCAGTAGTGTTTTGAGAAAGGGTGCACAATAGAAAAAATTTGGACTTTACATACTTGAAAATACTGTTTTCACTCTCATACTGGGCTGATAGTTTGGCTAGGTATAGAATCCTAGATTGGAAATGACATCCTTGGGATCCCTGGGTGGCGCAGCGGTTTGGTGCCTGCCTTTGGCCCAGGGCGCGATCCTGGAGACCCAGGATCGAATTCCACATCGGGCTCCCTGCATGGAGCCTGCTTCTCCCTCTGCCTATGTCTCTGCCTCTCTGTGTGTGTGTGTGTGACTATCATAAATAAATAAAAATTAAAAAAAAAAAAAAAAAGAAATGACATCCTTCAGACTTTCAATGGCTTCATTGTATTTTGGCTTCTAGAGTTGCTGATGGGAAATCAGAAGCCATTCTGGTTCCTAAACTTTGTATACAACCCACTTTGTTATCCTCTCTGGAAGCAGTGAAATCTCTTGGTCTCTAAAATGGTACTGGCCCCTTATGAATCCTTCAATCTGGCAGCGCTTCATTCTGTTTTTTAATTATATCATTGATCATCCCTTCCCCACCTCCTTTTTCTCTTCTCTCTTTCTGGAAACACTGCGATTTGGATGCAAGACCTTCCAAACTAGTACTCTAATTTCTTAACTTTTCTCTCCTGTTTTCTACCTCTTTGGTTTATTTGTCCTATTTGCTGGAAATTTTCCCCAATATTATATTCCAACTTTTATGTAAGCTTCTTATTTCTACCTAGGCAGATAATGTTCCATTCAAAATCCTTACAGTTTTTTACTGACTACAAAAGTATTGTGTGTGCGTTATTTAAAAATTAACTATTATAAAAATATCTACCATAAAAAAAAGGTTTCTATAGTTCCACCTAGTAGATCATGGAACAGCCTAGAGTCCAGAAATAGACCCATGCATATGGAGCCTAAGCCTTTGTATATGAACCATGTTGTATATCTATTTTTGACAAAGATGCTGTGTAGTAAGAAATGTGGCTTCACAAAAGAGGTTTGGGTATTGTCCCAGTTATGGGAAGCAAGCCATAAACCCTTGGAATTTTTTGAGCAATTGGGTGTCTTTGTTATTCATGGTGGGCCCCTGGAACTACACCTACTATTTTATGCTAATAAGATGACTTGGAGTAAAGGTTGGCCATGCAAGTAAGGCCAACTATGTGATTAGAGGTTTGGGACTTTGGTTGAGCATCTGCCTTTGGCTTGGGTCGTGGTCCCGGGGTCCTGGGATGGAGTCCTGCATCGGGTTCCCCGCAGGGAGCCTGCTTTTCCCTCTGCCTGTGTTTCTTCCTCTCTCTGTGTGTCTCTCATGAAAACAAAAATAAAATCTTTTTTTTTTTTTAAAAGGATTCTTACAATAACCAGTTACAATACAACCAGTTTAAAAAGTGGGCTAAAGATTTGACTTCACCAAATTCAAACAATTCACCAAAGAAAACATATGGGTGGCAAATAAGCACATGAGGAGATGTTCATTGGGGAAATATAAATTAAAAACACACCGAGATACCTCTATGCATACACTAGAATAGCTGAGTTTTGTTTGTTTGTTTGTTTGTTTGTTTTAGAATAGCTGAGTTTTAAAATACTAGCCATGACAAGTGTCGGCAAGGATGCAGAGCAACTGGAACTCTTGTGCTTTGCTAGTAGACATGTGAAATGGCACAGCCACTTTGGAAGGCAATTCAGGAGTTAAAAAAAATAACATACATCATTTTTATACATTTTTATATGTCTGTTTTGTACATTTTATTTTATTTTTAAATTTTTATTTATTTATGATAGTCACACAGAGAGAGAGAGAGGCAGAGACATAGGCAGAGGGAGAAGCAGGCTCCATGCACCAGGAGCCCGACATGGGATTCGATCCCGGGTCTCTAGGATCGCGCCCTGGGCCAAAGGCAGGCGCCAAACTGCTGCGCCACCCAGGGATCCCTGTTTTGTACATTTTAATATACATTTTATATAATATACATTTTTTATAGTATACAAAATGATATACATTAAATTTACATTTACCATATGACCCAGCAGCAATTTTACTCCAAGGTTTGTTTTTTTTTTTTTAATTTTATTTTTATATTTATTTATTTATGATAGTCACAGAGAGAGAGAGAGAGAGAAAGAGAGACAGGCAGAGACACAGGCAGAGGGAGAAGCAGGCTCCATGCACCGGGAGCCCGACGTGGGACTCGATCCTGGGTCTCCAGGATCACGCCCCGGGCTGAAGTTGGCAACAAACCACTGAGCCACCTGGGCTGCCCATGAATGAATTTCAAAAACATTCTGCTAAGTGAAAGGAACCAGACTTAGTATGATATGCTATATGATATCCATTCACATGAAATTCTAGAAAGGTAAAAAACCATAGTGGTAAAAACCAGATCAATGGTTGCCAAGGACCAGAGGATGAGGTGTACAGTGACCGTGAAAGGTTTCAAAGTAACTTTCCAGGGCGATGGATGTCTTTCATCAACATCATTATGGCGCTGGTGGTGGTTATATGACAGTGTACATTTGTTAAAAGTCATCTAATTGTGCACTTGCTTGATGTTGGTGAATTTTATTGTGTTGCACCTCAACAAAGTTGACCACTAATTACATATTATGGACTTCTAGCCTCAGGGCATGTAGCTCTACCTTCTTTTCATAATAGTTGCATAATATTTCATTGTATGGAAGCCCACAATCCCACAATTAATTTAATTAGTTACCTTTTGATGAGCATTTGGGCAATTTCCAATTTTTTATTTTCCAAATAATATTGGAATGGTCAACCTCATCATACACCTCTGTAGACTTGAGTAAGTGTCTTATTGAATGGATTTCCAAAAGGGATACTGCTTGGGTGTATACACTTAAAATTTTAGTCGTAAGAATCAAATCACTCTACAAAATTAGATTGTGCCAATGTTTACTCTCACCAATGGTGAATAAGCATCCTGTGATTGACCTTTTTAAGCTTATTTATTTGTTCCTTTTCCACAGCCTGTTCATCCCGTTGATGTTTACCTTTTCACAACTCCCAGGGGATTTCTGTAGCTCTGAGTTTTGATTGTCGATGCTTCCCCGGGGCTGTTAGAATGACCAGTTACTTGATGACCATTCAATCACCGAGGAGCTCATATGATAGTAGGGAGAGCCACATGGAAAACAATACTGTGTGGCATGATAATGGGCATGCTACTTGTATATAAGTGTCATATATGCTGATAATGATGATGAAAGAGAAGATGATGTTAGTGTAATAATCATAATAATGGCTAGAAATTATCAAGCACTTACTATATACCAAGAAGTAGTCTTCCTACAGCAACCCTCTGAGGTAGAAACTATTACCACCATTCCCATTTCATAGACTCCTAGGCTGGGCATTGACGCATGAATGGGAGTCAACTACATGAAGACAGGCAGTAGTGCATTCAGTGGAATCCGGGCAGAATGAAAAGTGCGTACAAAGGCACTGAGGCAGAAGAAAGTGAGATCTATTCAGGGCTCCTGTGAGTGATTTAAGATAGCTGCCACCGAAAGGGAACTAGGAGAAAAGAGGAAGCTAGAGAGAGCTCATGAATGGGTGGATGTGGATATTTGTCATTTCCTCTTGCCAAACATGCACACACAAGCTGCACTTGGCTGTCCCCACCTTACTGACCTGTGGTTTCTGATGGAGTCCAGGAAGCAATGCCTGGGGTACAGAATCAAAGGTTGGGCAAGAGTCATCCAAACATGAAGAAGGAACTGAATATTTGGGCAGAGGAAGTGGCATGAGATGTCTTGGCGGGTGTGCGTATTAAGGAACTGACTGGTACTGGGGGTTGCTGGCTAGAGAGTATGAAGGGAGAGGAGACATGAATGAGGCCGAAAAAGGTTAACTCAGAGAGGGTATGTAGGCCACGCTAAGGAGGTCAGACCTCGGGGCATTACCAAATCAATCAATGGAAAAGAGATAATCAAGTATCCACTCCTATAGGTAGGGGCCTGGGAGACACAATGATGTCCGCGGCCTCTAAGGAGCTCACAGAGTAGCGGAGCAAGTACAACCTGAGCGAATAAAGGGGGCTCATCAACGATAAAAGGCCACACGTAACAAGGAATACATGCGTAGTGCTTCCAGAAGAGGAAGACAACGGGCTGTGGCGGCTGGGAAAGTCGGAGTGGGGAATGAGGCCCTGAAAGACGGGGACCCTGTGGGAAGGAGGCAGGCCAGCCATTTTCACCTTTTTGCAAGAAACTTTGGTCCTCCCCACCTGCTCTTGCTGGACATGTTTTCAAGGCAAAGAACGTTTTCTGAGGGCAACGATAAGCCTGACACAGAGCTGGGCAACTGGGAGACAGAGAAATCATGAGGAGTGCCTTGTGGGAAATTTGTAGCTTAAGAGAGAGGAGGAGGGATCCCTGGGTGGCGCAGCGGTTTGGCGCCTGCCTTTGGCCCAGGGTGTGATCCTGGAGACCCGGGATCGAATCCCACATCGGGCTCCCGGTGCATGGAGCCTGCTTCTCCCTCTGCCTGTGTCTCTGCCTCTCTCTCTCTCTCTCTCTGTGTGACTATCATAAATAAATAAAAGTTTAAAAAAATAAATAAATATTCTTTTTAACAATTTAATTAACTAATTAATTTATTAATTTATTTATTTACTCAGAGAGAGAGAGGCAGAGACACAGGCAGAGGGAGAAGCAGGCTCCTCGCAGGGAGCCCGACAAGGACTCGATCCTGGGACCCCGGGGTCACGCCCTGGGACCAAGGCAGACGCGAAACCACTGAGCCCCCCAGGCGCCCCAGGAACAGATTTTTTTTTAATTTTTTAAATTTTTTTTTAAACTTTATTTTTTTATTTATTTATGATAGTCAGAGAGAGAGAGAAAGAGAGAGGCAGAGACATAGGCAAAGGAAGAAGCAGGCTCCATGCACCGGGAGCCTGACGTGGGATTCGATCCTGGATCTCCAGGATCGCGCCCTGGGCCAAAGGCAGGTGCTAAACCTGCTGCACCACCCAGGGTTCCCAATTTTTTTAATTTTTATTTATTTATTTATTTAGATTTTTTTTTTTTTTAAATCACACTCATAAACAACATCAACACTGTGTTAGAACAGAAGGTGGGAAAGCCGTAGAGGAGGAAGGGGTACTAATTTGCCTGGAGGCAGAACTCAGAAAGGAGCCCTGAAGACTGGCGGGAGGTGCAGGCAGCTTTCCTTTCCCCCTTTAGCCACAGGCAGGGAACCCCGGGGTCCCTCCACCCACCTCCCCCAGTCTTGTTACCCGGGCTCCATACCAGCCACTCCAAGAAGACGGAGGGTCGAAGCGTGTGCAGCCTTCAATTCCGTGATAACAGGAGAGGCTAGTCTGTAGCAAAGGTTTTCCAACCGTCGTCTCTAATTCTGATAACCACATGCTGGTGAGCTTATCTTCGTTACCTTCGTTTTACTGAGGAACCTAAGTGCACAGCTGAAAAGGGGCTAAACCGGGACTGAAGCTGAGTCCTTCTTTTTTTTTTTTTTTTTTTTTAAGATTTTATTTATTTATTCATGAGAGAGAGAGAGAGAGAGAGAGGCAGAGACACAGGCAGAGGGAGAAGCTGGCTCCAAGCAGGGAGCCCGACGCGGGACTCGATCCCGGGTCTCCAGGATCAGGCCCTGGACTGAAAGCGGCACTAAGCCACTGAGCCACCCGGGCTGCCCTGTTTTATGATTTTCTAACACATTGTCCAACATCCAAAAGAAATGTACCAAAAAAGGCAGAGGGGGAAAGGAAGGGGGAAGGGAGGAGGGAGAGAGGGAGGAGGGGAAGGGCCTGTCCTCCTGGTCCTTATCCCAGAACGGCCTGTCCCCTGGGCCCTCACAGCCCTCAAGGGAATCCAGGAACTGGTGACAGAGCAAGTGAACTTCAGGGTTTGATTTAGCCATGCTCTCTTGCACTTGATTGGTTCCTGACTTGGGCTTTGTTTTTCTACCAGATTAGAGAAGAAAGGGGACGTTGTTTTTAAAAGTTTTTAAAAGTTCAGCACTGGTGTCACACTCCGGGCCCCAGTGAGACTGAACCCGGGTGGCGGCGCAGCCCAGGGGTGCTCGTGGCTGCACCTGCCGGCTGGAGGCTGCACCTGCGGGCTGGAGCACCACCTCCCCCCAGGGAGCCCCAGGCGGCCCCCAATCAGGAATGCACCGCTCTCTTCTGACTGAAGCTGCATTTTGAAATGAGGGTTTCACATAAAATAAAATCGAATGACCCAACCGAAGCCGGATAATGAAAGTGTTGGATGCATGTCAATCAACTTAGATAGAAACAAACATCTGGGAGAGTTTTTTCTTCTGGTAAAGTACCATTTAACCCAACATAGGTGCCCCTTTCCCCCATCTATCCCCTTCCCGCTTTTTCTTTTCTTTTCTTTTCTTTTCTTTTCTTTTCTTTTCTTTTCTTTTCTTTTCTTTTCTTTTCTTTTCTTTCCTTTCCTTTCCTTTCCTTTCCTTTCCTTTTCTTTTTTCTTTTCTTTTCTTTTCTTTTTTAAAGGTGGCAACTGTGCCTAGATCTTTTTCCTCAATGTGACAATATTTAGGAATTAAACTTAGGAATGAAAATGAATTCTAACGTCTGGTGATTACAGTCCCTTAAGAAACCTTAAATTGGCTCTCAAACTTAATAACTAGAGGGAACTTTGACATTAAGGAGGCTTCCTTCGGGTCACACAGAATCATCACTGTCTTTTTATTTTTTTAAGACTTTATTTATCTGAGGGAGAGCACAGAGGCAGAGGGAGAGGGAGAAGCAGGCTCCCCACTGAGCAGGGAGCAGGACTCCATCCCAGGACCTTGAGATCATGACCCGAGCCAAAGGCAGATGCTTCACTGACTGAGCCACCCAGGCGCCTTCGTCACTGTCATTTGTGTTGGCAAATATTTACTGGGCATTTCTTGTTAAAAGAAAAAAAAAAATCCGGGATCCCTGGGTGGCGCAGTGGTTTGGCGCCTGCCTTTGGCCCAGGCCGTGATCCTGGAGACCCGGGATCGAATCCCACATCGGGCTCCAGGTGCATGGAGCCTGCTTCTCCCTCTGCCTGTGTCTCTGCCTCTCTCTCTCTCTGTGACTATCATAAAAAAAAAAAAAAAAATTTAAAAAAAAAGAAAAAAAAATCCTGTCAGTCAGAACCGTTTTATACACTTTAAAATACTGTGCAAAGATGTTAGCAAGTTAGGTGGATTCAGATTCAAAAATACTGTGCCCCGTGTCTTACAGGAAGGGAAATGGAGGCCCTATGAAGCAAAAGGGACGACTTAACACCTTTCTCTATTTAATTTATTATTATTATTATCTTTTAAGATTTTATTTATTTATTCATGAGAGACACACACAGAGAGAGAGAGAGAGAGAGAGAGAGAGGCAGAGACACAGGCAGAGGGAGAAGCAGGCTCCATGCAGGGAGCCCGACGTGGGACTCGATCCCGGGACCCCAGGATCAGGCCCTGGGCTGAAGGCAGGTGCTAAACCGCTGAGCCACCCGGGCTGCCCCCTTTCTCTGTTTTAACTGATCGCACCAGGGATCCCTGGGTGGCGCAGCGGTTTGGCGCCTGCCTTTGGCCCGGGGCGCGATCCTGGAGACCCTGGATCGAATCCCACGTCGGGCTCCCGGTGCATGGAGCCTATTCTCCCTCTGCCTGTGTCTCTGCCTCTCTCTCTCTCTCTCTCTCTGTGACTATCATAAATAAAAAAAAATAAATAAATAAAATAACTGATCACACCAGACTCTCATGAGTCCCGGAGATGAAACATGGAAATAATTGATCATCTAGCTCGAGACAGGACGCTGAGAAAGTCAACCCACAGCTTTTGATTCCTCATTTGTACTTAATTCAAAGGTGTGCTCTTGTTCCTTGGAGGATGAACGGGCCAAGTGGGAGCCCAAGTCTTCCAATTTTGGCATGTGTGCTGCTGAAGGGAGCACTGGAGCCCGAGTCTCCCAGGTAAGGTGAGAGACACAGTAGAGAAACTGAAAAGAGAAGCGGGCATAGAAGTGACTGCGTCTGGCGCTGGTCTGCTGCTGACGACCGGTGACGCGACCTGTCACACATGTGGATCGAGGGCACCCGCCGGGGAATCTGTTTTTAACCAGCAGGGACTTCCAGGCCCGCTGAGTGTCAACATGGAAAACACAGGGGAAGAGTGAAGGGGTGTGGGTAGCCTCTTCTTTGGCCAAGGTGTTCCATTGAGGTCAATCTTGGTGAAATAACCAGAAGTAGGGACAAAAGAGGGGGCGCCGGGGCAATCAGTCAGCCGGGGTGGGGCGGGGGACGAGGAACTCTTGGTCTTGGCTCAGGCGGTGATCTCAGGGTCGTGAGATGGGCTCTGCACTCAGTGGGGAGTCTGCTTGAGACTCTCGCTCCCTCTCCCTTTCCCTCTATCCCTCCCCTGCCATGCTCTCTCTTTCTCTCTCTCTCAAATAAATAAATAAATTCTAAAAAAGAAGTATGAACAAAGGTTTATACTCTCCAGAATGATTTATAACCACCTCTTTTCTCCCCATTTCTATCTCTATCCCTTGCCTTGTGGTTCCCCAAAATGTGCTGCATCCCCTCTCTCGTCTCTAGGCCTTTATACATACGCTGCATCCTTCTGTCCCTTTCATTTTCCATTCTTCATCAACCTTCTAGAATCAGCTAAGTGTCACCTCCTTCAAGAAGCATTTTCTGTCACTAAGTGTTTTGAGGCTGAACAGAATTTATGTGAATTGAATTATGTGTTAAGGCGCTGACCCCAATCCCTCGGAATATCACTGTGTTTGCAGATCAGGCCTTGTGGTTTTTTTTTTTTTAATTTTTAATTTAATTTTTAAGAAAGATTTTATTATTTTTTCAGAGAGACACACAAAGAGAGGCAGAGACACAGGCAGAGGGAGAAGCACAACCACATGAAAATGAGTCAATGTGACTGAAAGGGAACGTGCACAACCTGGACAGTGCCTCACCTGGGTTGTGCCATCATGGGTGTTTGTCTTCATGCTCGCTCCCTTTTTTTTTTTATCTTTTTATTTATTTTTTATTTTTAATTGAAAAAAATTTTTTTTTCATGCTCTCTTCCTATTGCAGAGATTTGTACCATGCCATTTCCTATTCAAAGTCTTCCTTACGTACCCAGGAAATTTCCACAACCATCTGTACTTAGCTCCTTTGCTGCATCTCTCTTTCTGTGTTTCAATCTTCTGGTTCCTTCTTTCTCTGATTTACTATCTTAGACTCTTAACCCCCAGGCACGGGAGCAGTGTTCTGTACCACCGTCTCTCCAGTGCTTGGCACATTCTAAAACACATGGTAGTCATTCATGAAATAATTCCTCAATGAATCATGGCAACATCAACCATTAAAAAAAGGTGTGTTGTTTTTTTTTTAAAGAAAGTTCTCATCAAACTTCTTTGCCCTCTGACTCATAATCTAGAAATAAGTGAGCAGAGGCAATGGTTTGTCCCTGTGAATGGAGGCCAATAATGAGTTGGGTAGTCTTTCATCAAAAAGGATGAGATGGGTCCACAGGTAGGAGAAGGATTTGTGATTTGGGAAAACTATTTGAGAGGCCCAGCTGTCCAAATGCTGGGAGTGGGGAAAGAAAGCCTGTCCGCATTTTGTCAGAGCTTTTCTTTCTTTTTGTTTTTCTTTTCTTTCTTTTTTTTCTTTTTTTTTTTTATTTATTTATGATAGTCACAGAGAGAGAAATAGAGAGAGGCAGAGACATAGGCAGAGGGAGAAGCAGGCTCCATGCACAGGGGGCCCGACGTGGGACTCGATCCCGGGCCTCCAGGATTGCGCCCTGGGCCAAAGGCAGGCGCCAAACCGCTGCGCCACCCAGGGATCCCTGTTTTTCTTTTCTTTTCTTTTCTTTTCTTTTCTTTTCTTTTCTTTTCTTTTCTTTTCTTTTTCTTTTCTTTTCTTTTCTTTCTTTTCTTTCTTTTTTTTTTTTTGTCGGAGCTTTTCAAAATCCCTTATCAGGGACACCTTGGTGGCTCAGTGGTTGAGCATCTGCCTTTGGCTCAGGTCCTAATCCCGGGATCCTGGGATTGAGTCCCGCATTGGGCTCCTCATGGGGAGCCTGTTTTTCCCTCTGCCTGGGTCTCTGCCTCTGTGTCTCTCACAAATAAATAGATAAAATCTTAGGAAAAAAATCCCTTATCAATCAGTCCATTTGCTCATCTGTAACTTGAGGTCTTGGTCAGATAACACATGCACGTTTGCAATGAAAAGTTACTAGTAAAACATAGGGAGCATTTAGATGCTATAAGTCGACACTTGTTCCTCTGAAGCGGAGCCTCAATTTCGGGTGGAACTTAGCAGTGAACACCTACACCCCTCTGCGCTTGCAGATGAGAGGGAGCCTGTCTCCATAAATACGGGGTCAAGGCCTCCTTAGTGCTTGAAAACTGCTGTGACTGCGGGCCCCACCGCAGAGTCCCACGGCAGGAGCAGCACCCCGGGGTTCATCTGTGTTTTGCTCACAGGCTCAGGGAAGGTGAAGCCCAGGGGGCCCAAAGCAAAGGTGAGGATCTTAGAAAAACACAGCTGCAAGTCTGAGCCTGCGTCAGTGCTCCCCTGCATCACGCGCATGCTGGTTTCTGATTTGCTTGGCTCTGAAAGCTGAGCTTTTGGGCTTTAAATTTAATCCCAACAGACCTGAATTGATGCCTCTTAATTATGCCTATGATGTAGTAAATCAACATCCCATTAGGAAGTCATTCAGGTATTAAACATTTAGGAACTTGTTACGAGAGACTTGCAACATGTAAGCCCTCAGGCGGGAGGAGCTGCTGATCCCTTCTGCGCAGGAGCCCTGCTGGGGACGTGGAGCCAGGCGGCTGGAGCTGCTGCTCCCAGGCCCACTCTACGGTCATCCACCCGAAAGCCTGCACCCCATCTTTTAAATACTGTAGATATTCCATGTAACTCCTCTCCCTCCATCTTTCCCACCTTTCCCCCCCCTTTTGCCTCTTTGTGGTCCCTTTTTTTTCTTTTTCCTTTTTTTTTTTTTTTTAAGATTTTATTTATTTACTCATGAGAGACACACACAGAGAGAGAGGCAGAGACACAGGCAGAGGGAGAAGCAGGTTCCACACAGGGAGCCCGACGTGGGACTCGATCCCGGGACCCCAGGACCACGACCTGGGTCGAAGGCAGGTGCTCAACCACTGAGCCACCCGGGCGTCCCCATTTACATTTTTTTAAATGTTGGTATTTTACTGTATTCACTTTACATCAGTCTTGTTTTGATGTTGTCAACCCATTTGAAAGTTGCAGATGTCATGGCACTTTATCCCCAAATACTTTCCACATGTATCTCTTAAGAATAAGAACAACACCATTGTCACATGTAAGAAAACTAAAAATGATTCCATAATCTTTTTTTTAAAATATTTTATTTATTTGTGATTGACATAGAGAGAGAGAGAGGCAAATACACAGGCAGAGGGAGAGACAGGCTCCATACCAGGAGCCCGACATGGGACTCGATCCTGGGGTCCCAGGATCGCGCCCTGGGCCAAAGACAGGCGCTAAACCGCTGAGCCACTCAGGAATCCCTGATTCCACAATCTTATATCTAGTCCAAACTCAAAATTCTTTTCATTTTAAGAATTCCTTTTCTATATTACCAAGATTCCAATCAAGGTTCACACATTGCACTGGATTGTTCTGTTTTGCTGGTCTATTCTATTCTAAAACAGTCCCTCCATGGTTTTGGTTTCTTGACTGTTTATTTTCAAGATCCTGACTTTTTTTTTTTTTTAATTTTCTTTTTTAATTTATGATAGTCACAGAGAGAGAGAGGCAGAGACATAGGCAGAGGGAGAAGCAGGCTCCATGCACCGGGAGGCCTGATGTGGGATTCGATCCTGGGTCTCCAGGATCGCGCTCTGGGCCAAAGGCAGGCGCCAAACCGCTGCGCCACCCAGGGATCCCAAGATCCTGACTTTTTGAAAGAGTTCAGACCAGTTGTCTTATAGGATACACCCACTTCTGGATTTGATTGTTCGTCTAACTCATTCCTCCATCCCCTGTGTTCTCTGTAAATAGGAAGTTGGATCTAACGGAAATTTGTGAGTTTTAATTAAAGCATGATGTAATCTGGGAAGGAGTTATCTGTTTTCTGGGTGTTAACTGGATGAAACACTATTTTAGATCGTTGGTGCTCTGTAAGACTATCGTTAGCCTTATGAACTCCGTCCCTAATGTTTAGCCACCTAGGGCAGGAGAGTGGTAATATGTGGACAGAAGGGGAGAGAGAGGCAGCTCTCCCTGGCAGTCAGGGAAGAAGCACTGAATTTGGAGTTCAGCCCTCAAGTCGATCATTTTCACTCTTAAGTTTCCCCATCAAAAAATTGGAATTTTGGGGGCTCACATGACATAATAGATCAGAAGATTATTCCCTTATAAAACTAGAAGACATACATGGAAGTACATCCGCTTTAGGGACTGACACCCAGTGAAGAGATGTCCTGGATTTATATCCAGTAAGTGAGCAAAGTAGGAACCTACGTGTCTGTGTATCTATCTACGCATTTGTCTCTTTATCCTCTGTCCATCTAGAGTGATGAATTTCTGATACTTCTCAAGAGTTACGGCAAAGAATGGTGGGGTCAGTTTTTTTTTCCCCAATGATGGTTTAATGGCAGTAGACCTCAGTTGAGAGCACTTTTGCCATCCAGAGGACACTTGACATGTCTCGATACATTTTGGTTGTTAAACTGGGGAGCTGCTGCTGGCATTTAGTGGGTGGAGGCCAAGATGCTGCTACATATCCTGCAAAGCACAGAGCAGCCTCCCTACCCAACCCTCACCTCCAAATTATCTAGCTCAAAATGTCAATAGTGCAATATAGAAAAACCTTGATTTAAGGTGAGGCACAATTTAATACTGAACGTTAGTTCAAAGTCCTGGGCTAATTCTTCAAACAAATATTGGAATTTTAGGTGACTTACACCAAAATTCCATGCAATCAAATAGCAAATCATTGGGACGCCCGGGTGGCTCAGCGGTTTAGCGCCGCCTTCGGCCCAGGGCGTGATCCTGGAGACCCGGGATCGAGTCCCACGTCGGCCTCCCTGCAAGGAGCCTGCCTCTCCCTCTGCCTGTGTCTCTGCCTCTCTTTTTCTGTGTCTCTCATGAATAAATAAATAAAAAAAATATATAAAAAAGCAAATCATGAATAGAAGAAGAACAGAAAGAAAAAAATGGAGATAAAAATGTAAACTATTTCAATCAACATAACTGCTATAATTGCAATGAGTTTCCTCCTGGGCTAAAAAGAAATTAAAATCAGTTGTATAGTTTTGATCATCAGAAAGGATAATTCCTTTTTTTTTCTTTAAGATTTTATTTATTGATTCATGAGAGACACAGAGGGAGGCAGAGACACACGCAGAGGGAGAAGCAGGCTCCCTGTGAGGAGACCAATGTGGGGCCCCGATCCTGGGACCCCCGCGATCACGCCCCAGGCTGAAGGTGGCGCTCATCCACTGAGCCACCAAGGTGTCCCAGAAAAGGTAATTCTTAAGGGACATTGCTTTTCCTGAAGTAAGCTATAGCATCCAATTTTTACGAAGTATTCTGAAACACAAGGAGCAATAGTGATGAGATGATGGCACGGGCGATGTTCTCATTATTTGCGCAAAAAAGTGCAGGAGTAAACTCCATGTGGCTACTTATTATAAACTATGGGCAAAATATTCAGATGCAGCTTCGTGAGGGTGATTGTGGACACTAAACTAATACGGTTCCCTTTGGAGCCTTCTGATGGTCTACTTCTTTTTTTTTTTTTTTTTTTAAAGATTTATTTATTTATTTATTCGAGAGAGAGAGAGAGAGAGAGGCAGAGACACAGGAGGAGGGAGAAGCAAGCTCCATGCCAGGAGCCTGACATGGGACTCGATCCTGAGACTCCAGAATCATACCCTGGGCCAAAGGCAGGCGCCAAACTGCTGAGACACCCAGGGATCCCTGATGGTCTACTTCAGTGAAAGAATTGAACCACGCCGCCTGGAGGAATGTAAGCTGTAGGTACGGTGCTACTGAGCCACGGCCTGTAGCCTTTATTATGTTATTTAAAACCCTTTGTAAATATACTATTTCTTTTGATATAACATCTTTATTAAGATACTACCCACATACCCAAAAAAATCACCCTTTTTAATGTGTACAACTCTGTGACTACGCTATAAATCACTGACCACGGAATATCTTCATGACCTCAGAAGGAAACCCTGTAGGTATCAGTGGTCATTCCCTATCCATCCATTCCTCCGTCCCGGCAAACATTTATCTACTTTTTATCTCGTTGGATTTGTGTGCTCTGGATTTACCATAGTCAAGGAATCAGGGGTGCCTGAACAGCTACGTTCATTAAGTGATTGACTCTTGGTTTCAGCTCAGATAGTGATCCCAGGGTTGTGGGGTGAGCCTCCAGTAGGGCTCTGGACTCTGCGCTCTGTGCCCAGTGCAGAGTCTGCTGGAGGTTTTTTTATTTTATTTTATTTTTATTTTTATTTATTTATGATAGTCACAGAGAGAGAGAGAGAGAGGCAGAGACACAGGCAGAGGGAGAAGCAGGCTCCATGCACCGGGAGCCCAATGTGGGACTCGATCCCGGGTCTCCAGGATCGCGCCCTGGGCCAAAGGCCGGCGCCAAACCGCTGTGCCACCCAGGGATCCCTGCTGGAGGTTATCTCCCTCTGCCTCCCCTTCTGCCTCTCCCCAGCCCCACAGCCCCCCTCCATTGAGCACTCTCTCTCTCTCAAATAAATAAAGCATTAAAAAAAAAGGAATCATATAATATGTGGCCCTTTGTGATGTTTTCAAGGTTCATCCATGTTGCAACATGTATCAATATTTCATTTTTTAATTGCCAAATAATATTCCATTGGATAGGTATGCTGTATTTTATTTATTCGTTTATCAGTTGATGAACATTTGGATTGTTTTCACTTTTTGGTTATTATAAACAATGCTGCTACGAACTTTGGCATGAATATTTTTATCATGAAAGGGTATTGAATTTTGTCAAACATGTTCTCTGCATCTGTTGTGGTGGACATGCAGCTTTTGCCCTTTATCCTTTGAACATGGTGTCTTACATTTACTGATTTTCCTGTGTGTTTTTGGACCATCAGCTTGGCTAAACTATAGCTCTGGTCATTCAATAAAGCACTAATCTAGGTGTTGCTATGAAGGTATTTTGTAGATGTTACTAAATTTCCATAACCCATTGACTTTAAGTAAAGGAAATTATCCTAAAGAATACGGGTGAGCCTGATTTAGCCATTTGAAAGGCCTTAAGAGTAGAGCTGAGGCTTCCCTAAAGAAGAAATCCCATCTAAGGGTGCCCGTCTGCCCCAGGGATCAGCCCTGCAGACTTTAGGCTTGCCAGCCAGCCCCACAATCATGTCAGCCAAAGGCTTGCAATGAATCTTTCAATGTATGTCAATATATATCTTCTATTAACTCTACTTCTCTCATTGACTCCTGGCTCTTACAAGGGGGACCGAATTTATTGAAAAATATGTTAAGAATTCTAAACCTGGGGGCTCCCAGGTGGCTCAGCCCATTAAGCATCTGCCTGCGGCTCTGGTCATGATCTCAGGGTCCTGGGATTGAGTCTCACACGGTAGATCGGTATGGAGGACGATGGAGCTGGGCATGATTTTTACTTGTAGAAACACATAATTTCTTTTTTAAAAAATTAATGAATTGGGGACACCTGGGTGGCTCAGAGGTTTGGCGCCTACCTTCAGCTCAGTGCGTGATCCTGGAATCTCAGGATCAAGCCCTGCATTGGCTCCCCACAGGGAGCCTGCTTCTCCCTCTGCCTGTCTCTCTCTCTCTCTCTCTCTCTCTGGGTCTCTCATGAATAAATAGATAAAATCTTAAAAAATATATATATATATATAGACAAAAATTAATGAATTTATTTTGTTGGAGGAGGGGCAGTAGGAGAGGGAGAGAGAGTCTCAGGCCGACTCTGGGCTGAGCACACAACCCAAGGCAGAGCTCAATCTCATGGCCCTGAGATCACAGTCTGAACAGAAACCAAGAGGCAGACACTTAAGTGATGGTGCCACCCAGGCATCCTTCTTTAAAAAATTTTTTTTTTCTTTTCTTTAAATTTTAAGTAGGCTCCATGCCCAACCTGGGGCTTAAACTCACAACCTTGAGACCACGAGTTGCATGCTCTACCGACTGAGCCATCCAGGCACCCCCCAGGAACACATAATTTCTTATGGAGAGATAAATTCAAGTATTTCAGGAACCTAAAGGAGCTATTACATACGTCTTAAAGGAATATTTGAGGGCTCCTGGGTGGTTCAGTTGGTTAAGCATCTGCCTTCAGCTGAGTTCATGGTCCTGGAGTCCTGGGGTCCAGTCTCACCACATGTTGTCATTGGGCTCCCTGCTCAGCAGGGGTCTGCTTCTGCCCTCTGCCCCTCCTCCCACTCGTGCTTACAAGCTGTCTCTCAAATAAATAAATAAAATATTTAAAACAAAAAAAGGAATATTTGAGGATATTAGGGCCGTGAGACTTCTTTTTATTGATTTTTAAAGATTTATTTATTTATTTGAGAGAGAGTAAGAGCAGGAGGAGGGGCAGGGGGGAGGAAGAGAATTTTAAGCAGACTCCTGGCTGAGTATGGAGCCCTACGTGGTGCTCAGTCTCCCCACCCTGAGATCCTGACCTGAGCCGAAATCAAGAGTTGGACATTCAACTGACTGAGCCACCCAGGTGCTCCCCGAGTCTTCTCTAAATGTATGTATGTTTAAAAAAATGAAATTAA